>NW_027205603.1:87770132-88370132 GCF_024711535.1 Dipodomys merriami
TTCTCCCTTTTATGGTGATGGTGCCAGGGTGATTATGCTTCCCAGAGTGAGTGTTGCCCATTTCATGCCTGGACAGGCAGCTCTTACAGGTCCTGCCATGGGTAAAACCCGGAATGGGTCACTGACTTCCTTCTATGTGCTGTAGGTTTTAGAGTGTTCTATTTCATCTGTACGCACTTAATGCAGTTGGCATTGTCATCTCTAGTTTATAGATGAAGGAGTGGTAGCTTGAGGGACTTACCCAAAAGGAGTGTTGAGGGCAGGAACTCAACCCTGACCCCAAAATGAAAGCTCTCAATCTCTAAAGCATGTTTGCGGCTGGTTTCTTAATTGTTCTTAAAATGAGAATGTTATAGAGAGGCAGCAATATAATTAGCGTTTGGGACCCAGGCTTGATCTTTAGAACTATCCAGGATTTTGTTCTCCCTGTTTATAGACTTCTAAGCATTTTAGAGAGAAGTATGTTCAGTCCAACATGTCAATATAGGAAGCTATATAAGGAAAAAGTTAATAATGTCATTCTACTAATGTAATGCTGTGCTCTAAATAAATACAACTAACAGTTTCTTGTGTGTATCTCTAATCCACATATAACCTCTATGTTTATCCTTATATAATGTTTTATGATTATTCCTATATAATATTTGTTTTTATATAAAATAGATATATCATAGACAGTACCCCCAAAATTGGCTCTCTTAAAATTAGGATATATCTGGGCTGGGAATGTGGTTTAGTGATAGAGTGCTCACCTAGCATGCATGAAGCCTTTGGTTCTCTTCCTCAGTATCTCATAAACAGAAAAAGCCAGAAGTGGCACTGTGCAGTGCTAGCCTTGAGCAAAAGAAGCTCAGGGACAGCATCCAGGTGCTTTTCTCAAGCCCCATGACTGACCAAAAAAAAAAAAAAAAGAGGAATTAGGATATATCATGGTTTTCCTCCCGAACAGTAAGTGGTATTTTGACTCATGATGATTAAAAAACTGCTTAATTTGTATTAGTTTAGATTATATATGTTGAGCAATTTTAATAGTAAGTAGTTTTTTGCCTCATCCTGGGGCTTGAACTCAGGGTCTGGGCACTGTCCCTGAGCCTATTTGTGCTCAAGTGTGGGACTCTACCACTTAAGCCACAGCACCAGTTCCTGATTTTTCTGAGTAGTTTATTGGAGATAAGAGTCTCATAGACTTTCCTGCCTAGGCTGGCTTTGAACCATGATCCTCAGATCTCAACCTCCTGAGTGGCTAGCATTACAGGCATGAGCCACCAGCACCCAGCTTAGTAATATTTATATTATTATTTATATTCATGTTTGTATATTTATATATTATATATTTATTACATTTTCAGAAAAACTGCAATATGTATGGATTTCCTGCATTCCCATGCTCTCTGTTTGAACTGCTATTAATATCTCACATTAGCATGATATATTTGTGCCTTTACACAATCAATATCGATACATTATCACAAAGTAAAGTCTATATTTTATTTAGGTTTCCTTAGCTTTGACCCAGCATTTCTGTTCTATTGAAGGATCCCATCTAGGATACTAGATGACATTTAGCCTTGTCTCTTTGGGCTTCTATTTGCTATGTTCCAAGTTTTGATGACTTTGACATTTTGAGATGCACTAGGCAGGTTTTTTTTTTGAAGAGCATTCTTTGATTGTGGCTTTGTACTGTTTGTCTCAGGATTAAGCTGGGTGATACATTTTAGCAAGGAAGGTCACAGAGATCAGGTGCTGGTTTTTTTGGTCACATCAAGGGTATATTGGTGTTAGCTTTCATCACCTGACTCAGGTAATATTTGCTGTAATTGTGCACTACAAATTCTCTTTCCTACCCATCTCTTTCTTTTCTATCCTGTCTTATTGGAAAGAAAATCTCTATGTCCAATGCATACATAGGCAGGGAGGAGTTTATATCCAGATTATTTGGACTTCTTCAGGTCTTCACCATTGTGTTCCTTTGTTTTGTTTTTATTTTTATTGTTTTTAAATAACAAATATTGTAAAGGTGATGTACAGAGGAGTTACAGTTACATAAGTCAGGTCATGAGTACATTTCTTTTTGAACAGTGTCACCCCCACCCTCATTTTCTTCCACTTTCTTTCCCTCCTGACCACCCTACCCCACCAAGGTGTATACTTCATTTCCAATATAGTGTCTAGTAAGGATCCCTGCTGAATTAATGTTTTGTTTTTAATGTACTTTTTAAGTACTGAAAGTTAAACCCAGGACCTCAAATATTTTAGGCAGGTACTCTACCACTTGGATTATACCCCCACACTATTTATTTATTTAGTTAGTTAGTTATTGTTGGTGATGGAGTTTGAACTCAGGACCTGAGCCTTGTTCTTGAGCTCTTTTTGTGTTCAAGGCTAGTGCTCTACCTCTTGAGCCACAGCACTACTTCTGGTTTTCTGGTGATTAATTGGAGATAAGAGTCTCACGGATTTTCCTGCCCAGGCTGGCTTTGAACTATGATCCTCAGATCTCAGCATCCTGAGTAGTTAGGATTACAAGTGTCAGCCACTGGTGTCCAGCTGTATAATTTCGGAGGTAGAGTCTTAACTATCTTTGCCCTAGCAGACTTTGGTTCATTCCACTTGAATTCAAGATCCTTGTATCTCTTCCTTCCAACCAGCTGAGATTACAGGTACAAACGACAACACTGGGTTTTTAGCACTTTCTTTTTTTAAAAAATTTTATTTATTTTTTATTGTGAAAATACTGTACAGAGGGGTTACAATTAGATGGGCAAGATAATGAGTACATTTCTTATCAAGCATTGTTGCCTCCTCCTTTGTTTCCCCTTCCCATCCCTTCCCAGCCTTCCCCCGCCCCCCCCACTCAGTCCCCCCCCCCCCCCGCCCCACCAAAGTTGTAAGGTTCGTTTTCGACATGACAACTTGTACTTCTCATTGTTGCAATGGGGTCACCTGTTTTCTGGAACTATGATGGAACTCAAGGCCATATTGTGTATTTCATATCAGAATGAAATCAGTGCTAGAATTAATCATTCTCCAAGAAGACCTGGTTCCTTTTGTTGGCAACTAATATTCAAAATCAAAATAAGCTAGCTATGTTTGAGGAGGAGCTGTATGGCTGGAAGATAGTAAGAAAGATGGTACCTCTAATAAAACTACAGTCTGGAGCTCTCTAAAAGAATGACTTCCTGCAAGGACTTCAAGAATCATTTTTAGAACAATGAGAAACAAATGTGTAGTTAAGTTCAAGAGTGATGTAGTGTGATGTACTTGAAAGGGATTGTTTCTGGCTGCTGTGTGCAAAGTAAATGGTAAAGAACTGGGTAAGCAGGGAGGCCAGTTGGAGACCAATGGTGTCATCAGAAAGAACATAGTGGAGAAGAAGATAGTACAAAGTGGTGAATGTTGTATAAAATTGGTGATTGGGTTAGGATGTTGACAGTGCTCACTGACCAACTGAATGAGAACTGAGAGAGAGAATTCACTGAAGAACCTCCAGGTCATGGGAATGAAGTCATTATGTTTTCAATAGCGAGTTTGCATCATGACTATTTCTAACCCTCTCTGGGACCTTCCCCATTTTGTTCATCTTCTATCTCTTTCAGTCATCAATAAAAGAAGAAGTAGAATGAGATCATTCCATCCTATTTGTCACTCTGATGAGCTTTTGAGCTAGTGAGCTGGCAGAACTGAGTGCAGTCCCAGCTTTTAAATGATTCGTATCAACAATGGATTTTGATCCACGAGTAAGAGGACCACGGTTGAGACAAACACCCATACCATGTATTATCTAAGTACTGACATATCTTAATCATAGGCAGTCAACATCTCGGGGTGGGGATGGGTCCTGAAGGTTCTGGAATTCTGACATCACTTCAATGTCCTGGGCAAGTCTCGCTCTTCATCCTGGCCATCTTCTCATCCCAGCCACAAGGAAAGAAATTCGATATCATTATCCAGTGGTAACAGTGAAAGGGCTACAAAACATTAAAGGGATGGAAGGCTGGTTGTTGACCACTGAGAAATGGCTGCAGATGGTGTGGTCTGGTGCTCTGAGCTCTAGGATCAGAGGACTCAGGGGGAGGAGACAGGGACAAAGAGAATCAAAGGGAGCATTTATCCTATCTACTTATACATCGGTGACTCAATGAGCATGGGAGAGAAAACAATACGTAAGCTTAAAACTTACAATTATTCAGAACAACCTCTCCAGGAGGTAGGCAGGGGAAATGTATCTTGGACTTAGGAGACAGACCCGAGATCCTGGTGGTGTCTCCTCAAATGGTTGACAATGATCTCAGCTAAGCAGCTTACCTTCTAAGAGTCTCAGGTGTCCAGTGAAGATGATAGTCCATATAAATGCCAAATTCTCTATCCATCAACAAGAGAAGGCAGGCTGATTTGGAGGGCAAAACTGGAACAAGTGCACATCAACCTATTTCCAGATTTTTCAGGATCATAAGAGATCTTATCTTCTTATACTCCCTAGTTTTGCTGATGAGAGATTAGGTAATTTGCCTAGAGCCATACCCCTCCTAAAGAGACAGTGACCTGCCCCTCCCAGCCATCATTCTGCCTCCCTTTTACACAGGCTCCTCTCAAAAACATGTCTCCTCTAGTCTTTATATGGTGAGTCTGAGTCAGAAAGGACCTATAAGAATTGGAAGGAGTCCCTTCCCTCCCATACTGAGGAATAGTCATGCAGAAGCATTCTAAATGGAGAATGAAGCTGGTATAAACAGGGCATGTGGAATGGTCCACATTTGTATCATACCTTGGACCACCTGAGGCTCTATTTCTGTCCCTTGCCAGTTCTCCAGTGGATCCTACACAGCCATCTGCTCAGTAAACAGTCACACACTGAGTGCTCTCTATAAACCAGGCACCAGAGACTTGAGCTAGTGAAGAAAAAACAGGGCAGAAGGAGACAAAAAGCAGAAATGGAAACCACACGCCACAAATGAATCGATTCATGAGACAGATGAGGTCCTGGGATCGAGTCAGGGATGGCGAGAGCAGGCCTAGAGTGAGTGGTAGGCAGGGCTCACGATGGTGGTGGCATCTGCAAGACGAGAGGACATTGGCCTTGTGAAGTCCATAGAGAAGGGTATTTCTGCCCACATATTCCACAGGTGCAAAGGCCCTGTGGAGTTGAGCTAGGATGCATCATAAGAAGAGAAAGGAGAGTTAGTTATGACTGCAATGTAATGAGTATGGGAGTTAGGGAGTTGGGTGGGATGATTGTAACAATGAGGGAAGAGGGATTAGTAAATTTAGAAAGGTAATTGGCTGCTGCATAGAGGATGGGCTGGGGGGTTGTCTGGAGGGGTGGAAAGACAGAGATCAGGAAGGAAAATTTCAGCATCCTGCAATGTTTCTTCCTTTCCTTTGATATCTTTTTTTTTCCATTGCACACCACACTCACATTCCAAAACAATTCATAGTAGCCAAATAGTAGAAACAAGCCAAATGTCCATTGCGGATGGGAATATTATTATGAAAGGGAACATTATTCAACCAGTAAAAGAAACACATGCAACAATGTGGATGGACCTCAAAAACATTATGTAAGTGAAAAAAGCAGACCCAAAGAGTGGCGTATGATTCATGTTGCATGAACTGTCTGGTATAGATAAATCCATGGAAACAGAAAGAGGACCAGCAGGTGCTGAGAGGCAGGGAAGAGGATTGGAAGGCATGGCTTCATGAACACAGGGTTTTCTTTGTGGGTGATCAAAGTGTTTTGGAAACTAGATAAGGATGGTGTAACTGTCCTACATGCCACCAACTTGCACACTTTTCAATGCTAGATTTAATGTTGCATAAATTTCAACTCAAATATTTTTAAAGAAAAATAGTATATTGGATAGGTTTTTAAAATTTTGTGTATCTGGTAAAATAAATGTGTTCTGACTAGTTTAAATTAAAAAAAGATGATTCCACTGGAAAAACACTGAAATTCTTGAGGGGCTCAATGGCCCTTGGTCCTTGCCATTGAGGATTTGAGAATTCAACAGCTGGAGACCGCAGAACTCTCATCCCAGGCGTTCCTCCAATCATCTTGTCTCTAGAAAGAAGAGAATCTGATGGCCAGGCTTGTCTCTTTGTCCTCATGGTCCAGCATTGCATGTTTTCCCTCATTTGTGGAATCTAGAATCAGCTTATAAACTTATAAGTAAATATGTTGCATGGTATGTAAGTGTATACAAATGTTTTAACTGAAATGTGGGAGATTCAAGGGAGAACTCCAAAAAGTGTAATTTATGATAAAGGCAAAAGTCAAAGTTCAACAAAATGAACACCAGGAAGAGGGTACTTGAAAGGGGTGAGGGGGTATCAAGAGGAGAAGGGTGGATGAATGAGGAGAATGCAGTCAAGAATTCAGTTTATGAGGGAAAGTGTAGGCTGGGATTTATGAGTGAGAATGTTGAAGAGAGTGTGACATTGATCAAGATAGGTTGTATTCATAAATGGTTTTGTTAAATGGCAATTCCTTAAAGATAGTTTTTTTTAAAGAAGACCTTAGCTGGGTGCTGGTGGGTTATGCTTATAGTCCTAGCTACTCAGCATGCTGATATGAGGATCATGGTTAGAAGCCAGCCCAGGTAGAAAAAGAAAAGTCTGTGAGACTCTTATCTCAAGTAAACTACTCAGAAAAAGCCAGAAATTGTGGCTCAAGTGGTAGAGCCATAGCCTTGAGCACAAAGAGGCTCAGGGGTACCACCTAGGCCCTGAGTTCAAGCCCAGGACTGGCAAAAAACAAACAAGGCCAGAAGACTCGCTAGAACCCATCCACAAGGAAAGGGGATGATTGCCCAAAGAATGTTACAAGACCAGAATTGGGGAGAAAATAACTTTGGTTGTCTTAGCTCATTTTGTGCTATTATACCACAATCTAATTTTTAATGAACAGAAGTTTATTGGCTGTGAGTTCTGGAGACTAGGATGTTCACCATAGAGTGGGTAGCATCTAGTGAGTGTCTTCTTGCAGCTTTATCCTAGGGAGGAAGGTAGATGGTCAAGGCATAAGAGAGTAAGAGTGGGTGGAGAGTATCAATCCTACTCGCCTCTTAAAGGTCCAAGTTTTTAAGATAATTACAGTGGTATGGTAATACAATTTCTACATGAGTTTTGTTGGAAAAGACAAATCTTCCATAGTAGCAGGAGAAGCAAGGAGAATAGCCATCCACTCCAAGCACCACCCCAGTTCACCCTCTTTTCATAGCATATCTGATCCCCATTCACTGAACGGCTTTCTCAGCTAGCTCTGGCTATACACTGGGGACAGAATGATGACTTTGACTGAAACCACCTCTGCTCGGCCAGAACTATTTGTCACAAGCAACAATGCAAATAGAACCTAAATGAACAAGCTGAGTGCTGCAGGAAGTATGGAGACTGCCTGGGAAGTTTCTCTGGCTATCACCTCTCTGATATCCAAGCAGTTTTGAGAAGGATCACTGATATCACTCCCACGTATTGCTCCTTGAACTAATGTCATCACTTTTTGATTTATCTGACTCCTGAGACTATGGAACCTCTGAGCTGTCTGGACCACAGATCTCACACAAAGGTTGAGAACGGAAAGAAAGCATGAAGAGAAGTGGAGAGGGAGAGTATACACAGCACATACTGAAAGCACTGGATTGTAGTTTCTGTTCTGCTTCCCTCCTGATAACATTGCTAACTTTTCTCCACCTCCCTCTTGCCTCATGTTGAAGGTGCATCTGGGATGACATTGGTGCAAGGTGACAGCCGATGGCAATAGCTTTACCATTGTTCCAGCAGGGAGACAGGCCTGTCAGCTGGTATAGCCCTCTGTTTCCAACAGGGCAATGACCACTTGACTGGCCACAGATGGCGGCTGTGTCTCTGTCCAAAGGCTCTCTAGTTTGGATGTTTTCATATCTCTTCAGCCTTACAGTGCATCAAGAGGTTGGCCTTGAGTTGAGAGATGATGGGTAATCTTTCTACTGTTTCTCTCGGTTTTTCTTTTACTATTTGACTCACTTCTAAAATATAGAAGACCACATTAAAGTAGCAATTTTTAGTCGCTCTTTTCTCCTGCACCTTGTAAGCCTACAGTCTCTTATTTGGTGTGGATGACAATGCATCGATACTGTCCCTCCATTCTGTAGCTAGCACTTCAGAGAAGACCTCAGACCTGGACAAGAAACCTTGCTTAGGATATAGATGAGGGCATGGTCAAAGAAGTTGAGTGCCAAGTCAAAACTCATAAAACTAGAAAGGCTGGGACAGCCAGAAATCTATGGCTATGGCTGTCTAAGTCTACATCTGACTGACTTCAAATTTCATTCTTTTGCCTTTATACCACTCAGCTTTGTGTTAAATATTGGAAGCAGTATTTCTTCAACTCGCTTCATGTGCCCTGATCAAACCTCATTCCGGATTAATCTTTTTCTTTGACTAAAAAAATGTATGGTCCTAAAAGCCAAAATACCCCTATTACGAATGTTACAATGCTAATAAGAACAACAGCAGACTTCCCTTTGGAAAAGTTGCCATATGTCTAGCATGGTATTAAGTGCTAAGCACTTTGTCTGCATGGACCCACTTGATTCTCATAAAAAAAGTGCTATGGGGTGTACAGAGGATCTATCTCAAGCATATGTAGATTAGGGTTTAGAAAGATGACATTTTTTTGTCTGAAGTCACAGTTGGATTACAGCTCAGACCCTGGCCTTATCTGACATCCAAGACATAAAGCGTTCTCCTGGACTCTGTTACTAGTATTCAAAGGCTATAACTCAACAGGAGAAGAAACTAAGAAGATGAAGAAAGTAGAACTATCTGGGATGTCATCTTTGATATTTTTACTTCCAAAGGGGGAAAAAGAAGAAAGAAAAAAGACCACTGGGCATTGAGTTTCATCCCTTCTCCACAAGCAGATGCCTTCAGCCTGAATTTGGGCTTCACTCACACAAACATAGCTACCTGTGAGGACTAGATTCAGCTAGAGGAGTGGGCACCTCTGTCTAGATAATGCAAATACACATGCAAAAAAGACTTTTGCATTGAAAAATCCAAGTCCTGATATGGCAGCCTTTGTTTCCCTTGGGCACTCCATTTTCTTATTTTTAAGTTTTTTTTTAATTGTGAAAACACTGTACAGAGGGGCCACAGTTACGTGAACAAGGTAATGAGTACATTTCTTATCAAGCATTGTTGCATTTTCTTTGTTTTCACTTCCTTTAAAGCTACAAAAGGAGAAGAAAAAAATCTTCAAAGTAGTTGCTGGGTTTTAGCTTCCACTTGCTAATCTCCCCCACCCATCCCTCCATGCCATGGTTCCCTGTCTGGCTCTCTAGCAGGTGTAACTGGCAGCTGTAGCAGATTTCACCCAGCATGGGCCAGATGGAAGGGGTGCAGCCAGCACAGTGGGATAGATTTTGAAAAAAATACATGCTCAGACCCTCAGTAAGGCCTGCTAGGGAAATATGGCATTCAGACAAAGTGTGCCAAGTTGGCAGGTGTCTGTATCTACTGTTTTATGTGAGCACTAGTGGGAACTCTATTGGGGGGAGTTGGCCTCCCCTGCAGCACCATCATATTGGTTTGTATCTGAGTTGGTTTGCAGTAATTCTACCAGATATCCCTTATAGAAGCTTTGCAGTGGGTGTGAGGGAGTGAAGGCCAAGAAACCTTAGAGTCCAGAGGCAGATGCAGCCTGGCTCCACCTTCTCCAAGCTTTGTGATCCAGGACAAGCCATCCTTCTCTGAAGTTGACACTCCTTAGTTTTAAAATGAAGGATGAAAGGGTGGAAGTTAAAGGAAGTTCAGATACAGTAAGGAGACCCAAAAACTGTATCAAACAAACAAAAACAGGGGTTGCTTTAAAATAATATTCAGGATACACATTTTCAGGAAATCTACAAAGCAAGGTACAGATATAATTACCATAAAAATCAAGATAGATAGGCAGGGCATAGAGATGCATACTTATAATCCTGCTACGTGGGAGGCAGAGTTGAGAGGATCATTGTTCAAGGCTAGCCTAAGCAAAGTGGTCAGTAAGAACCTGTCTCAAAAAAAAAAAACCCACAAACTGTGCTAGCAGAACAGGACTTCATTAATAGCTACACAGTAGGTAGAGGTAAGAAGATCATGCTCTAAGAGCCATGAGAGCAAAAGTGAAAAATAAAGGACTGCAAAAAATAAGGACTAAACTTGCCTAACAAGTGAGAGGTCTTGAGTTCAAACCCCAGTACCACATATACACAGACAAAACCCCCCCGACAAAACCCAGGATAGTGTTAAATTCAAGAGTGAAGTATTGATGAGGGTATCTGGAAGACTGTTATTTTGTCTCTTCTCCTATTTCTCAAAAAGGAATTTGCCTTATAATAATCACATTGTTTTACTTAATTTTCCAAACTTCTGGTATTTTAATGAAGTTTTTAAATAGTTCTTCCTATTTTACAGAATGAAAGGAGCCTTGCCCCAACATGACATCTCACAAGTAGAGCGTTCACTGTCTTCCTTGTCACATCCCCTGGGACCATCCTGGCTCTCGGGACATGTCTTGGGACATGGTTGGACTACATATTTACAGAATCAAATGCATTTCTAAAGTCTTACTTCGTGTGAACTTCAGCAAACTCACAAATTTCCAAGGAATGTGCTTAGGGTCATTGAGAATTTGCTGCTTACTGAAGACATGATTCTTTTGAATCATGCACCTGCTGCTAGAGCTGCTGTGACACATGAGGCCCTCATAGGAGCCAGGCCAGCCACCTGCACAGGTGACATCCATAATGTACAGTCCTCCAGGAGAGAAGAGAAAAGAGGGGAGAAGAAGGGAGGGGAGGGGAGGAGGAGGAGGAGAGAAGGAGGGGAAAAAGAGTGAAGGAAGGAAGAGAACAAGAGAGGGGAAAGAGAAGAGAGCAGCAGAGGAAGAGGAAGAAGAAAAGAGGAGGAAAAGAATGAAGAAGGGAGGGAGAGGAAGGAAGGGATGGGGGAGGTAAAGAGGACAGTGGGGAGGAGAAAAAATATATTCAGAAGAACATACTTTCTAGAAAATGATTCTTTCTTGCCCATTTTCCATCAGCCACCCCCTATTGTTTAAGTCTGTTTCCCATTACTGTAATGAAATCTCTGAGACTTAGTACTCAATGAAGAAAAGAAATATTCCAGAATTCTGGTGGTTCAAGGTGTGACCCCAGCATCTCTGCGGCTCTGGTGAGGCCCTCATGCTGATGGTATCACAGTGGTGGGAGTGGTGTGAAAGGGAGAGAGATTACATAGCCAAATAAGAAGCCAGAGAGACCAACCTGAATATACTCCCAGAGTACTATGCTAAGTCCTTCTGAGGCCTGGGCTTCCAGTGGCTTGAGGACATTCCAGCAGGTCCCTCCTCTTAAAGGTCCCAGCAGCCCTTAACCTGTGAAGCTCCTCAAACATGATCCTGTGTGGGGAAGGGGGAGGCTGAATCATATCCTTCCTGCCCCTTCTACCATCAAGACACTTTGGGAGGAGAACAAGACAATACAATAGAGTAGTGTTTGCCACATTAGATTTTTATGTGCAAGCTGTTTTTATTTACCTTTAGACTGGTACTGATTACACAAACTTATCTGCGTTGTTGGATTGAAGTAGGTTAGTCAGTCAGGGGTACATGCAAATAGATCCTGGAATCTGCAGTGTCTCAAAGCACCTCACAGAATCCTCTAATGAAAGCTAATGTTTGAGAACTAATCCCAAAGCATTCATTGCCCATGCTGTCTCTGTCAAATTCCCCAGTCCATTCCTTGTCAAATGTCAACGTTTGCAAGAGGAAGCCCAATTAATATTATTTTCATGAGCATATTACCATTATGGATAAAAATGAGATTTTTTAAATCCATACTCCAATTAGAATTTTTCTGAACTAATTGTTCACTTCTTCATAATAAGGCAGTTGATTGCAAGTAGACTGCAAGTTGGGCAGTTTCTGGATACTCCGATGGAAGACATTCATCAGTGATAATCCTCAATGGTTTTCAAATTTTGGCAAATCTAGTCTGGAAAAGGAGTAAAAGAAATGCATAATTCATCCACATTCTCAGGAAATGCAGTAGGATGCAGTCAATGTGTGTGTATGCACACACACACACACACACACACACACACACACGCATGCATACACACTAGCTTAAAGATTACAAGTATATATCTTGGTTTTGTCCCTGGAAGTTCTTAATGTTTTCTTCTCTGAAAGATCAAGGAGGTTTTAAACCCTAAACTCATCATAAAACTTGTTAATTTCCATTTCTATTTTAGGATCCTATGAGGTGTTATGGGGGACGGGTCTTGAATTTCATTTCCTAAAGTTTATTCTCTCACCCACCAAGTATATGAATGTACCTTCCTCCATTTAAGAATTGAGAGCCCAATTTTTCTTGCTAAGAAGTTATACAAAGTCAGCTTGTGACGTCTGATGCTACCCAGCAATGCTGGATACCTGTGATGATCTTCATTTGCAGGGGACACTAGGGTTAATAATGAAAACGATGAATCATCCTCATAGCTGCAAACTTTAAACTGAAGGAGGAAAGAAGTCAAAAGGGAATTAGCTTGTGGTATAAAGAGGGGTAGGAATTGAGAAGAACTCTGGGATAAAAATATAGGCACTCAACATAGCTACGCTTGCACCTTGGGGCCCAGGCATGTGAGGGCTGCTGTCTTCATGTTTGTTGTAGTGACTGCCCTCTGCCTCCTAATAGTCTCATTGCTGATTGTTAGAGAAGACTCGTCAGTCATTCTTGACTCCTTGATGTTACTACGTTTAGCTTATTAGCTTCTGGATAGGTTTATATAAGAGGGAGAAAGCTGCAAAATCTTTAATATGTAGACATAGAGCTTTTAGCTACAACAGAGGGACTTCAAGTAATGATGCAGCAACTATTTTCAGGTTGATGAATATTTATGGAGCATCTACTATTTTGAAGGCATTGGGGTAGATGCAAAAGTGAAGTCAACAGTCCTTGTTTTTATAGGTCTTAAAGGCAAGAGTGTGTGGTAGATGGCCAGGTGAGCTGGAAATCGTGAAAGACAGAGAGGAAAAAGAGAAGAAAAAGTTAAATTATGTACATAAGTAATCAAAGCAGAGATTTCATCTCATAAGTGAGGCTATAGATGAGAAATACTTATGCCAGAATACAAATATGTTCTGTTGTTCTAATTTTAGTAGAAAACAAGTCACTCAGAGTAGTAGCTGTGCAGTAAAACCAACAGGTGATGGAGTTAGATTTTGCCTCCTCCAGGAAACCTTCACTGACTACCCTCCCCACACTTTCTCATCTCCTGGTTCTATTGTTCTCTGTGCTAGCTCCATATTTATGGTTACCATAGTGAAATACAAAAGTTCTTTGTCCTTTGCACATGTGTTACTCTCATTAGACTCTGAAATCTTGAGTTTGGCTCCATAACTTGGCTTTAGGATGTTGACACCTATGGTAGAGATGAGTGAGTGTATGCGTGTGTGGGGGGGTGATTGTTGAGATGTACTGAGAGTCCATTCAATACAGAACATGGTAAAGTTCTCAGTACAGATTTTGTAGGCTAAATAATGTCAATTGAGAAGTCAAGGGGTAAAAGGTTTAGAAGTCATCTTTCCAAGAGCCTCAGAGTTTATATTCAAATGAAAACTTGGAGAGATGGCTAAAAATAAAGTAGACTCCTTCCAAACTTTGATTCAAGGGGCTAGCATCAGGACTATACAAGCGCCTTTATTGAATCTAGAAATTCACGTTGAGAAACTCTGCCCACATCTCAGAACTTCCCTACAAAACGATAGCTTGTTTTTCTAACTAATTCTCTATGCTAACCTACAGACTCAGAGAAAGCAGATTTTTATAATTCTTATGGTTTGACAAACCATAAGAATGTTTTCACTCCTGAAACTTGAATTTTAAAATAGCTCTTTGGGTAAAAATCTTTTCATAGATATTTCTCCTGGTTCATTCCTAACGTGTGATCATTTTAGCATGTAAAGCTGCAAATTATGTAGCATCAGCTAAGGCCCACTTCTGCCTCCAGAGAGGTCTAGAACAAACCGACAAGTTAGAGGGATGAAAGTGGGTATCTCTGAAGACAGTTTTAAACAAATACCACTAACTTTAAGGGTTGATTAATGAATGAGGATTTGGGGCCACTCCACCCCCAGGCCCAATTTTCTAACTATCCACTTAAATATATCTTAGCTATAGCAAGATCTAACTTCAGATACCTGAATGGCCAAGAAATTATTGGCAGTGTCTCTCAAAGTGTCACTAAATCAATATTGCCTAGAGTTGTAAACACAATACATCTTCACTCAACCCCATTGTGATTTCAAAGTCAACACAGAGATTTCATAAACAGGGAAGCAGAGTGTCAAGAGCGAAGGCCAAGAAAGTAATTTGAATTGCAGACTTTGATCCCCGAGCCAGGGATGCTGGCTCTGCAACTGTGGTATACTGAAGGGCATTGACACCTTCCATACTGTAATGAATGATGCTAGAAGAATGCTTAAAATTCTGTAAGCACTCTCCAACCCGAGGCCCCAGGAACCCTCTGAAAGAGGCTGCATTCTGGCAGACAGCACAAAGGGAATGAGAAGTAAGGGACTGGGTGGGGGGTCATTAGGAAAGTAAGAGAAGGCCGACAAATCACAGCTCTTAACCAAGACCATTTCATGGGCAGCTTGCCAGCTATTGGGCAAGTAGAAGATAAGGTTCTCTTAATAGGAGGTATCTATAAAGCACAATGCTTTGAATCTACAAAGGTACTTGCAAAACCATTGATAAAGACACTCATCATGTGTTTTGTAAGTCCTATGACCTTATTTTAACGCTGTTTATTTTAAGAAGTCAAGGGACAGGATGAGAACACTATTAGATTTAAGCAGTAACAGAAAGTATTCCTCAGCATAAATGAGTGGGATCTTTCCTGTACATTGTCAGCACCATCTATTTCTCAGAAGAACCTGGCATCAGATATTCTATGCTAGGATTGGTGGCCAGAAAATGATGTGATGCCACCACAGCAGCACTTACCGAGTATAGGTGGTGGCCCTGAAGTAACTGCCAAAGCTGAAAAGCAGTGATCGCACAATATCTTGAGTAGAAAAGAGAAACATTAAAAAAAGAAAAAAAAACCTAAATGACTCAAAGTCCGATGAAATACAGGAATCAGAGTAGAAATTTAGGAAAAGTTACTTACAAGCTGTAGTTATCATTGATGCGCATGTAAAGACATTGGCTAGTACTCCACCTAGAAGCCATCTGAAATGACAGGATTGCTTAGATTTAGCATTCTAACTCTTCATCTCCAACCTGTGCCATGTTCTTTTAGACATACTGTAGTGATGGTGGACTGGCAAGGTGATAGACATAAAAGGGAAAAAGAAGACAGAAATACACTTTTGTGGAAATAGTGAAGTGATATTTAATAGAGATACACAAGTAATTCAATAGAAAGAGCAGTCCTTTCAGCAAATAAAACAATTGGATATTCACAGGTAAAAGAACAAATTCTCAGGAAGTGGACAGAGCTTCAACTGGTAAAGTGGCAGCCTTGAGCAAAAAAAGCCAAAGGACAGTGCTTAGGCCTGAGTTTAAACTCTAAGCTGGCACACACACACACACACACACACACACACACACACACACACACACACACACACACACACACACGAACAAACTCTCACAAATAATTTCATACACAAAATTTAACTTAAAATGAGTGGGACTGAAATGTAAAAGGCTAAAAATTGAAGAAGAAATTGTAAATGGAAAACTTTAAGACCTTGGCTTCGGCAACGAGTTGTGAAATCCAACCCAAATGCACAATTTGTGATAGAAAAAAATGTTATGAAAATTAAAAAAGCAAATACCAAAAGGATGAAAAGTCAGTGCACAATTTGGAAGAAAATATTTGCAAATCATATATGTGATGAAGCACTTCTATCTAGCATGTATAAGAACAATTAAAACCCAATAATAATAATCCATGTACAAATGGTGAAGGAGCCATAGTTCTAGCTATTTGGGAGGCTGAGATCTAAAGGATCATGGTACAAGACCAGCCTGGGCAGAAAGTTTTTCTAGACTCCATCTCCAAATGAACCAGCACAAAACATGGCTAGAGGCAAGACTTAAGTGATAGAGGGCCAGAAAATCTGAAGCCCTGTTTTTTTTTGTTTTGTTTTGTTTTTATGTTTTTACCTCAGTATCACAAAAGAATGAAAGATCTGACAGGTAGTGAACATTTAAACAGCAAGAGACAAGAGACCACTGCACACCCATTAGAGTAGTTAAAAATCTCCAAAAGGACATCACCAAATGCTGGTGAAGATGCTGAGCTGCAGGAAGTCCCATCTATTGCTGTTGAGAATAAAAATGGTGAAAACACCTAAGAAAATAATTTAGCATTGTCTTGCAAAATTAAGTGTAAGTTTATTATAGAATCCTGAAATACCATGTCTTGATATGTACCCAAACTGAATTAAAGCTTTATTTTTAAATCCATGTAATCCTTTGTAGAAACTTTATTGAAAGTTGTTTAAAACTGGAAGCAACCAAGATGTTTTTCAATACATGAATGTATATATGAAACAAAACATACCCGTACAATGAGCTATTATGTAGGAACAAAAAAAGGAATGAGGTATTAGAACATTATATTTATTGTTGTTATAACTTGATACATTATAAAAACATTGCAACTAAGAGAGGCAAGTAATTTTCCATATTAAATGTAAGCAAAATGCTCTACAAGAGAATTCATTCTGGCAGAATAAGGAATTAAAAAAGACAGTGATGGGAAAATCTGTAGCTCCATAAGGAGCAACATTGAATGTGAATTTTTCCTATTTTCACTAATGATCAAATTGGATTTTATGCTGACTTTTCTTATGGTTAGACACAATCTCATGACTGTGTTCTGGCTCTATGCAATCAACAAAATATCCCCCTGCTGATGTTGACTTCATTCACTTGAAGTAGAACGGGCCAGATCTTACCATGATAAAGACACCTTTTCTCCTTCTTTCCTTTCTCTCTCTTTGGGAACATGTTTCTAGACACAACTCATACTCAATAGACAAGGGCTTCCTAGCTCTCCCTCAATATTGGGGATAGTATACAAACAAATTAACTTGAGAGAAACATTTCATTAATGTGTTCCTATGGAACAAGTTGATCAGAGCTTCCTGAAACTTGAAAATTTGTAAGACTTTTTGAGATCACTGTGTGATCTCACTAAGCTTTTATTCTACAAAGGCACATCATGATCTTCCAACTTGGAAGAATATACGATGCAGAATTTTGCAAATCTATTTTTAAGCATCGGACCTCCCGCCTTATGTTTGTTTGGTCCTATTGTGAACCAAAAAAAAATGCTTCTCCATACTTATAATTAACTGGGAAGCTTATTTTAAAATGCTGATTCTCCCTAGGCCTAAATTAGTATACTAAGGGATAGAATCTAACACTTGATATTTGAAGGATAGCCACCTCAAGCAATGTGAAGAATTGGACCCTCCAGAGAGACAAGACTTGAGAATAAGCAACACCTGCTGACCAGAATTCAAGGACCATCAGCTTCTAGGGCTGAATTTTTTATGTTTGTCTAGTTGATTCAACAAATATCAATGAGGTTTTTGGCATGCTGGGTAGAGAAGTGACACACAAAAAGTCTGTTCTCAGGTTGCTCACATTCTGGTTGCCAGAGTTAGAGCATTGACATATAGACACTTGAACCTTTATTAGGTCAAGGGGTAATAAGTTCACTGACGAAAAGTAAAGCAAGGGGTACGTGCATTAGAAAGTGGTATGGTATTTACACATGGTGTCAGGGAAGGCCTCTCTGATGATGTCATCACATTTGAACCTATTCCTGAAAGAAGCAAGGGTGCGTGCTTATGAGGCAGGCTACCTGGAGAAGATTTGTACCAGGTTAGAAAGACCATCAGAGGCAAAGGTCACGGAGTCACGAGTGAACTGACCACTGCCCTGGAGTTTTGGACAAAGAAAGGTTGGAAAGGCATGGGAAGTCCATGTGGGGCAGAAGATAAAGCAGAAACACGCTTACGGTCACACCTCATCATTGCATTCTGATGGAGATGTCCTGGACACTCTATGTGTGGAGGGAATGTAAAAGTTCTCAGAGTCAAGATGGAGTCACTTGTGCCTAACAAAAATCATAACAGAAAGTAAACTGGGCTAGAAAGTTATGAAGAAAGTGTTTTTGCATATGATTGCTTGGTGGTGACCATCACAAAAGACTGCCAGAACCAGAACCATATGTTTGCATGTAACCATAGCAACTGCATATAAAAAGTGCTTTTACCAGGACACTTGGCCCAAGTGTCCTCTTCCCCTTGTCTCCACCTCTTTCTTTGAATATTTAATCTACCCAGAATTTACCACATTTCCATTACAGGGCCACAGCTACTCCCAGCTAAGTAAGTATCTTTACTCTTTGGTAAATCTTTTTCTGATGGTTCTTTTTCAGACTGAGGAATTTTAGGATGAAAAATACAATAGGAAAAATGAAATCTTAGTAGAGACTCTTTGTTTCCCACTGGGGACATCCAATGTCCTTGAGTTCAGGAAGGGGCACTTGCACTGGATCTGTGGCCTTTCAACAAAGGATAACACATGATATCATAAGTAAAATACACTAGCTTCTCTATGTTTTGTTGAAGAAAGAAAAGAGGAAGGTATGAGGTAGGAAAACACTTACCCTTGTAGATAAATTAATAAATCTCTGCCATACCGCTACCTGAAATGCTTCATGGAAGAAGGCAAGACAATCATCCATCAATTGCAGACTCATTCATTATAAAACACCGCTGCATGAAAAGAAAATCTAAATTACCTTGCACAAACACAAATAATGAAGCACAAGGCAAGCAGGACTGCTTGAAAGGAAGCCTCTCGAATCAGACAGGGTTCTAAGAGGAGGAGCAAATGCAAATGAGTTAGAAACCACTGTTATTAAATAAGCTGGGAACAACAAATTCATACTAAGGCTTCTCCTCTAAACAGTCTTCAAATGTATGTCACTTTAAGCAATTAGCAATAAAGAACAAGATAGAATCACATAATGTCATATGGGGGCCATTCGCTAAAAACAGTCTACAAATAATCAGTTTCCTCTGTTTTGTAAAATAAAAGACAGGTTATACTGCTTAACACAATTTTGGATTCTCCTTTTGCTTTTCCATTGAGGAAAGACTTTATTGAGTTCATGCTGACTCTGAAGATGATGATAATGATGGTAATAGTAATGATGCCTAATATTTGTACAATGCCTAGCAATTCACAAGTAGCTTTCCTATACGAAGGTGATTTTATCAGCACAATGCTCATATAAGATGGCACCAATTATCTCAGGTCTGAAATGAGAAGAGCATGACTGAGAAAAATGATGAACTTGTCCAAGGCCACATAGCTATGAGGTACGGATGCCAAAACGACATCTAGACAGAACACAGTGTTTTGTCTAAAGTGGGGGCAGGAAAAGACAGTTGCAACTTAGCATGCTGGGAGGCTCTAAAGATCCAAAAAGAGAACACGAATTATGAAATATTTGTCCTTGCAAAACTCTTTCCAGTCAGTGAATAATTCAGCCACCTGGCAAGGCACATTACAAATGAATGCAAAGCCTCCAGTAGTTATAAATATGAGAATTAAATCACTTGTCAACCTGAGTATTACTTTTTTCACTTGAAAGAAATCTGAACTGGTTTAAAGACTTCCACATAAAGATTTTAAAAGAATTCATAAACATCTCAACTTAGTTTTGCCATGCTTTAAAAACTCAGTTTTCTAAGAGCTGTTTAAAACTAGGAATAACTATGTGATGAGTGTATTTATTCTGGATATTCATTCTGTGAATGAAGACTGAATCAGCTACCAAAGCTACTTAGCCCAGAATGTGGGCGGAATCCTGAAGCCTGGTAATAGAGCGGGTAGCAGTAGTAAACTATGTCCCTGTATATGTATAGTAGTACTTTATGCACACTGTGGATTAAATACATCAGTGAGGGTTCAATTGAAGCCATGCTCCTAAAGTCTATCTCTAGTTTTCACCTCCCTTGATTTCATGTGGAGTTTGGAAAACATTTCCTAATAGAAATAAATCTAGCTGGAAAAACTGAAAAGAGCACTAGACATGGTGTTGAAGGTGAATGGGCTGTAAATACAGAATGGAGTTGTAAATGCAGAAAGGAGTTGTGTGATTTTGGACCAATTATTGACCTTCATTTCTTCAGTAGCCATGTATAACTTATTTTGGCATGCCTCAAATATGGCTTCCATCAGGTAGCCTGCCTTGACACCATCAGCTCTCCCTTAGCTGTCAGCTGTCAGCTGTTCTCTGTGTTGCTATCCTTCCTTCGTATTTCCCTTAGAACTCTTATCATTTCATTCAAAATTCCTGGTTTATTTCTCTATGTTCTCTCACTTGGCTGCACACTGTTGACAGAAGCAGCATGAAGGTTTTCCTTGGAGAATCATCTACATCATCTACCCTTTGTCTACTGTGTGGTGTAGACAGAATGACTAAGTCCACTGCTTTCCCAGCATTTGATCCATCCCCAGACTCTTGGAACCTCACATACTTATGACTAAAGGCCTAGATTTTGCCATGTGAATGGAACCCTTCAAGAACCAACTCTAGTCCTCTAGTCTTAACTCCAGACTGGTAGAATATTGCTGTCTTTCTCTGTACTGAACTGGAACTGGCAAAGGTATAAGTCCCAAGCCAGTAGAGCCATGGTGGAGAGATGATCTTTTGCAGAGCCACACAAACACAGGAGGGAAGAGATGCCAGAGGCAGGGAACTAAAGAATCCTCAACTCCATGTTCCAGAATTTTCATTGGCACTAGTTAACAAGTTCCATTTGATGAATCCATTGTATGTTGGGTTTCACCCCATGGAACTGGAAAACCCTGATGAACACAGTTGATGGCACACATGCTGATGTTCTCAGCATGTAGGACATCATCTGGAATTGAGTGTACATGCAAAAGGAAGACATGAAGGACTGAATGAATGCAGACCTTGTCCACTCAGATGACATAGCCTACTGAGAAAAAGGAAAACAAATAGTCTAGTAGAGCTATCCATATAGAATCCCAAGAGTCCTGGGGGGGGGGGTGTTCATGAGGAATAGTAGGGGCATCCAGGTATAGCAGGTACAGTATTACAGACAGTAAAAATCATGCACTTGTCCTTTCAAAAATCCTTGCAGGGTACCAAGGCTACATGGCCTGTCTGAGTGGCAGTATTTTTTTTATATGTGTGCAGAGCTGGCACACTTATTAACTGGTCCACTACAATAGGGGGGACTTACTCTGTATCAAGCACCATGTGGGATGTTTAGAATTCAAGGCTGATTATTATCTGGTGCTCATCTTTACATCTTTGCTTTTTGTTGTTGTTGATCGTGGGGCCTGAACTCTGGGCCTGGGCGCTGTCCCTCAGCTCTTCAGCTCAAGGCTGAGCCACAGCACCACTTCTGGGTTTTTCTGCTTATGTGGTGCTGAGGAATCGAACCCAGTACATCATGCATGCAAGGCAAGCATTGTACCATTGAGCCACCTTCCCAGTCCCCTCATTACATCTTTAAAAAGCTCAGAGCTTGATAAGGGAGACATAGAAGAAAGCACGTAATAATAGTAGAGATAATGGGCATGAAAGAGAAGGGAGCCACAGAACCCAGAGAAGGGTGGATTCCTGGTGGAGGTGGTTATTGAGTAATCTCATTAAATGTTGATAACCTGGCCACTATCTAAATCATAGAATGTTACCTTCTGAATCATTATATTATCTGCAGAGGAAACTTAAAAAATACTTTAACAAGGCTAGGCAAAGTAGTTCATGCCTGTAATCCTAGCTCCTTGGGAAGTAAAGGTTTGGAGGATCATAGTTATAGCTGGTTAGCCTAGACAAAAACTTGGCAAGACCTCAACTCTACCAATAAAATCTGGGTGTGGTAGTATAGGCCTGTCATCCCAGCTATGTGGGAAACATAAATAGGAGGATCAAAATCCAGGCTGGCCCAAGCATAGATGGGAAATCTTATCTCAAAACAACAAAAATGGAAAGGGGCATGACACAAATGGTAGAGTGCCAATGCAAGGTCCTGAGTTCAAACCACAATACCACTAGACAAACAACAAAACTTAATGCATAGGGCATATGGACCTTGGGGGTTGAACGAATGATCATTAATGTCAGTCTTTATGACTTTGTAAAGGCAAATGGAATGAAAACAATCTTCACATAATCTCGATCTTATGTAATAATATCCTCACATTTGGTGACTATTCAGTAGACCTGACAGTGCCTTGTGTGGATTATTTTCATCATTATGAGACAGGAGCTCAGATTGGCTCCATATGCAGATGGAAATGCTAATTTTCAGAGTCTGGTAAACCCCAAAGATCATTCATAGGATTGTAGCTAAAAGTGGGGAGTGGGGCTTTGAATTTTGGCAAGCCGAAGGCAGAACCAACACAGATGCAACACAGAATCCAAACATGATTAAGCCAGTATCAGCATACTCGAGGTTTGGAGACAGGCTTGTGGAACGTACTCTTTCCAGATCTGACAGGAAATACCAATACCTGTAGTTCTTTCATTTTACCTGCAAGGCACACAATATTAAATGGTTTCCTAACATCTTTCCTTTTCTTCTTCTTTTTATAGAGTATGTCAAATACACAGCTAAATATAGGGAAATAGGAAACCTGTGGTCCCTCTTTTCAGCTTTATTAAAACCTAGTGTTTCACAAGATGTCATCATGGTTTGTGAAAAAAATAAAACACTGTGGAACCAATACTTCTGCTGTCTCTACGATGACAACCAAAGGCCAGTTCCCCTGCTAGAAGCGCCTCACTTGCGCTACAGAGGCCCAGGCCCCTCCTCCTGCAGGCTACCCTCAAGTGCACATGAGTCACTGCTATGCTATGTCATTCTCAGGCACCGAAAGGAAGGAAATCAGTGGGTGTGACAAAGATTTAAAATAACTCACTTGAATGATCCAGAATGTTCTCTTGGAAGTGTTCAGATGCTCTCCTAAGAGGCTGAAGAGGGGTGTCCTGGGAGATTTCTCTGAGCTGCTGTGATAGGAGGCGGCTTGAGGAGGAGGCTTCCACAGTCTCTCCAAGCTTCTCCAACTCCCACTCCTCAGCTGGAGGACAGTCAAAATTATCTCCTGGAAAAGCAGAAGGGCTCATTCTGTAAATGTGTGTGTGTGTGTGTGTGTGTGTGTGTGTGTGTGTATGTGTGTGTGAGAGAGAGAGAGAGAGAGAGAGACAGACAGACAGACAGACAGACAGACAGACAGACAGACAGACAGACAGAGACAGAGAGAGACAGCAAGAGAGACAGAGACAGAGACTGAGAGAGACAGAGAGAGACAGAATGACACAGAGAGGCACAGAGAGACATAGAGAGAGACGGGGGAGGGGGGAAGGAATGTGTTTTGTAACTGCTCAATGATTGGTCTTAATAACTCAAATAGCAACCCCGATCCACTGTTACAATGCAATAGTAGGATTTCTGGATGTGATGGTATTTCCACTGTTACAATGCAATAGTAGGATTTCTGGATGTGATGGTATTTCCACTGGTCCTCGCCCTCAAAGGCTGAACAGAAAGGTCTTTGGTGCAGAGATAAGCAATGGTCAGAGACTGAAAGTTTAGTGAAGGTAGCCAAAAGCCATCTGGTCAGAATTAAAGCAACTCAAAGGAGCCTAGGGGAAGGTGAAGCTAGAAATACACCTTGAAGCTCAGTCATGGAAGCCATTGACTTCACACCTGAAGAGTGGAGAACGCACACTGCAGGCAGAAGTGTGATGGAGCATGCCTGAGAAAGAGAAGCAGAGTTCACACAGTCATGCAGCATTTGTATATGGTTACAAAGTATATCATTTTGACATATAATGAAATCCAAGTGACTCTGGAAGAATGTCATGAAATGGTATCATGTAGAGAAGGACACTTAATCCCCATGTGATGTTGGGTGAAGGATGTGTGGTGAGTAGATGAACCTCATATATTTATATCATTCATCATCATAGTAAAGCCAGCTACTTCACTGATTCAACCTTAATTGAATGTGACTATGTATCAGGAACTGGCTACACTTCTAAAAAGCAATAGTATATTAGAGAGAGGTCACCTCTGCTCACATGCAGCTTATAGTTTCATAAGAAACAGAGTGGGAGAATAGCTTGTGACAGGTATCATTAGGAAGGCCTCCCTCCATAAAATACATACTGGCTAAAATACTGTACACTAAATATCTTCTTTGTTATTTGATTCAAAGAGGCTGTTTAATGTATACATAGTTTCATGAATCGGAATTAATTCTATGATATCCCTAACATTAATCTAATACTCCTTCCATAAAACAAGCTAGTTCATCTAATAACCATATATCACAAAGTTTCAAATATGCCAAGGTAACTCCAGAGTAATAACTGGTGTCTTCAACATGAGCTCATCAAGGAATGCTATTTTATCATCATCTTGATTGGATTTTATTAGAAAGGATGCATATTGAGAATATCCCTCAGCTACATGCAAGTTTAGCTTTACAGCTCAGACTCTCTGCATGTCTCTGATTTGGTTCATCTAGCATGTAACCATTCTCTAGGTTTTATCTTTGCTGGTCCTTGTGATATCTACTGAAGGGCCTAACTTTATTCCCATGTATGATGTTAGGTAAGAACTTGAGGCAGAGATAATTAAATTTGATCCACTCATAGATAGTAGGAAGAAGTCTTGTATGGGATGCAGATGTTTCCTGGGCTAATATCTAAAAGATGGCACATATCCAATATTTTTAACTATGAAGCTCAAGAGAAAAGGACATTCCTATGGGGGCAAACCAAGGAAATTCAGAATTCTAACCAAGAACTGTGGTTAAAGCTGCTCAGATGAGTGGAAAGGGCTACTTACAAGCCCTAGTGATCAAAAGACTGTGGTTTGAAGAACTCCACAAGAACTGGGGAAATGCCTTAGACTGAAGATAAATAGAAAATTATAACTCAGTTTCTGCAGGGACACAAATGTCTATTTGCCTAATAAAAAAAGTTAGGTCAAACAGCAAAAGAATGTGCAGTAGTTCAGGGATAAAGAATGAACTGTCTCTCCTAAGATTTTTTAAAATGGTTATTAGGATAGGCTAAAATCTGTACTAATCTGAGAAGCTGATATTCATAAAAAGTCTGAGGTTTATAGTAGCCCTGTGATGTCAGCAAAAAAGGCAATTGAGAAACTCTTCCAACTTAAGCTGTGCAGCTTCCCACAGAGAAAGCTCAAGGAAGATGAGGCCACAAGCCAAAGTTACAAACTGTCCAAGAAGATAATCACCCATGGGCAAGGAAAATAAATACAGCAATACAGGAAAAGAGAACTCTAGACTAGCAGATGCTTGGGGGCATCTTCAAGCTTTGAGCAGTGGGTGTAGTGTTTGAGAAAATTTTCCTAACATCTTTTTACCTTGGAGAAACGCTGAAATAGACTTGTAAAATTATTTTTAATCCATACAATATTTTTTTATCTAACTAAGACCATTAGTGCTAAGATCCACATGAATTTTGGATTTATCACAAAAGGAAATGCTCAGGTTATCTAAATATTTGACAGATACTTACCAAATCCATCCATTGTAAGCCATCCAGAGAGATGGGAAGGATACAAGGTAAAAAACCCAGATATTTTGCCAAAGGAGGTTAAAATCTTAGGTTATAAGTCAGTGCACATGACAGTCACCAGAAGGAAGCAGTAATAAAGAGACTGCTCTTTGGATGTAAACAGATTGCATTTTAAAAAAAAAAAAGGTGGTTTGGGGAAGCTGCAAACACTTGGGCTTTAGAAAGACCAGACCATGAATTTATTCTTACTTCTATTTCTGTTTGGTATTTGGGTTTTTATTTTTACTGTTTGAGTCTTTAAAAATTAGTGCATATTAAATTTTCAACACATTTCCTGGTGATATGTTTGTACATGAATCAATGTTCTTTGATCAAGTTGTCCCATCTATTTACTCTTCAGATTGTAAATCATAGTAAATGTAATACAGTCACTTTGCTTAATTATCTGACCCCAGGTTTCCTCATCTACAAAATAGGACAACAGTTTCCATTTTTCAGTTTTGTTGTGATAATTAAATGGGACAAGGACAAATGTAGACACTTGAAATACAGTATGGTGGGGGAGAAACAAAAGCAATAATCATGGTAATAAATAGAGTTATCAGCAGATGGTCAGGTGGCTTGGTGGAGATAGGAGGGCACTGGTAAGTTATTAAAGGCTGGCTTGAAATGGAAAAGGAAGTCTCAACAATTTTCAACTCTAGCATAAAAGGAGCTTGTTATCCAACCTTGGAAAGGGGATCGTTTTCCTTTGAATTGAGCATGGAGGATATTGCCCTACCATAAAAGACTTATCCTGTTTCTAAACACCTCAAGGTACAGAGTTTATCAAATATGGTCCATTTAGTGTACTATATGACAAGGTGCCTTCTTGAAGAAAGCATCCAAAGGGAAGAAAAGGACTGTTACCACTGCCACCTGTCCCCTTGCAAAGCTGATTATTCACAGCACAAGGATCTCTAGGAAACACACACTGGAAGTGAAGCAGGTAATAGCCAAGGGGTTAGTACCAAGAACAACGAAAGACACAGGAAGAGCTGAGGGAATCCAGAAGACTTTTTGTAGCATGTCGTAGACATTTCAACAGGAACTGTCTGGGAAATCTGAGCATCCCTCCTTAATAAATAGCAAGGCTTTCTCACTTGGAAAGCCGGTGGGGGACATCTGGAGCATAAAATGACTAATGAAAGACATGGACTGTAGCAGGCCATAGCGACACCCCAGAGAAGATGCTAAGCCAGAAAATTCTGGCAACTGCAGCAAGAATAGATGTGAAGACAAACACCTCAAGGGCATAGGGCAGGGAGATCTATTTATTTTTCAGTGCATTCATTGCCCACATGGCCCTGTGCAAGGAGCTGGGGGAGACCAATCCAATTACATCTGCTGCATCCTGCTTCTGGAGGAGACACAAGCAAACGAGAGAGCAATGCGAAGGCCATGAGGCCATTGTTGTAATGAGAACTCACCCAGGTCATCGGGTGGAAGTTTAGGAAGGAGTGTGTGTGTCTGTCTTTGAAAATCTGGGGAGGCTTCACAGAGAAGGCAGTGATGAAATGGAAATGTGGAGGATGAGTAGCAGTTCTTCTAGAAAATGGCAGGAAGAGAATAGACCAGGCAGAGGAGGAGGAGGTAAGGGAAGAAGGAGGAGGATGCAGAGGTCTCAAGACCTCAGTCTGTGAGGCATCATGAGAGCTCAGGCTCTGCATGGCTAGAGGTAGACCTGTGAGATGGTTCTGGCTGGAACGCTGGAACGTGAACGTTGGAGCTCTGGGAAATGGTGACAAAAGGGAGATGTGTCTGTTTTTCCTGGTTGTGCCTGCTCTTGTCCAAACACCCTCCTCTCTACCTGCATAGAATCATAATAAATGCTTTTATAAAATGATTGTGTAAATAGAGATTCAATGATGGATAATTGGTATGATTTTTTTCTTATCAGTCATAAAGCTTGAACTCTGGGCCTGGGCTCTGTCTCTGAGCTCTGTTTGTTCAAGGCTAGGGCTCTACCACTTTGAGCTACAACACCACTTCTGTTTTAGAATCTTATGGACTTTCCTGCCCCAGTGGGCATCAAACGATGGTCCTCAGATCTCAGCCTCCTGAGTAGCTGGGGTTATAGGCATGAGTCACCAGTGTCCAGCTAATTTTTATGATTTTTACTGATCATCTCCCTCACTAGACTAAAAAACTCAAGAAACAGGTCACACCATCTGTCTTAGTACCTAGCTAGCCCATGGTGAGCACTCACTAGACTTACTATGTGACTGAATGGAGAGTTATGAGGGGGATGGTGGTTAAGGCAGGTTTGTAGGCTAAAGGCTAATCTGAGTCTGTTATAATTGAGTAACAGTAAATGTGGAGATATTCAG
Organism: Dipodomys merriami; assembly: GCF_024711535.1. NCBI lineage: Eukaryota > Metazoa > Chordata > Mammalia > Rodentia > Heteromyidae > Dipodomys > Dipodomys merriami. The sequence goes on from NW_027205603.1 coordinate 87,798,152, forward strand.
TCAGTTTTGAGCCCTGTGAAAGATTGAAAAGACCTGAGACTAAGTTGTTGAGGGAGCAGAATGGCCTCATTGTCCAGCTTGAGGACTCAGTCTGCCAGTGGCCCTATGTACAATGGAAACTGACTAGCCTTTGGCTGGGGAATTCCTGCCAAGTCTCTAGCTTCCTCCCTAACCTCATTCTACCAATAACTTGTGGCCATAAGACAAAGCAGTCTATGGAAGCATCCTTGCTGTTGCCATAGAGAAAGAAAGAGGCAGAACATGGAATATGCAAATCATCTACTAAGGACCACACCCAAGAGAAGGTCCTGAATCAACGGTAACTGCAGCACACATGTGGTAGACAAAATCCTGGGATGAATGGGTAAAGAAATTGGGGATATGCACACAATAGCATGTCATTCCCCTTAAATAAAGAAGGAACTTCTCCCACATGAAACATAAACTTACCCATCAGACAGTGTGTTAAACAAAATAAGCCAGCCACAGAAGCACAAATACCATGTAGGTCACTTCTAGGAGGATCTAAATAACTAAACACATAAAAACAAGAAATACAATAGCCTTGCCAAGATCTGGGAAGGCAAGGCTTAGGAAAAATGGGAAATGCAGACTTTTAATTATATTAAATGGATGAATTCCAAAGAGTTGCTGTACAGAATCTTGCACAGTTAATGAGATGGTATTCAGTTAAGAAAGTAACACACATCTTACGTGTTCTTACACATACACTGCACAAAGAACCATTGGGGAATATTAGATATGATAATTATTGTGATGGTAGTGATGGTATCACAAGGGGGCACATGTACAACTCATCAAATTGCCAACATTTAATATGTGTAATTCTTGTATCTTAATCATATCTTATTGGAGCTATTTAAAAACAAAAAAGCTAGATGGCCAAATTAATAAGGAAGTGAGGAAAAACTGGGAACTTCCATGGCTTAGTAGATATGCAGGAGAGGCTGGGAAGAGGTAGACAAGACTGTGACAACAGTAAGATCCTGTGCTGTGTCCTCAAGCTGCCTGGATGGAATGTAGAGCTTTGTCATTGAAAACTGGATGAAAATAAAAAGCTGTGGAAGTGGTGCTGTGGCTCAAAGAGGTAGAGCACTAGCCTTGAGCAAAAGAGCTCAGGGACAGTGCCCAGGCCCTGAGTTTAAGCCCACAACCCAAAATAAACAAACAAACAAAAAATCCCCACCAAAAAACAAAAAAGGAAAATTGGTCTGTTTGGGGCTGGGATGTAGCTTAGAGGTAGAGTGCTTGCCTGACATGCAGGAAGTCCTGGGTTCAATTCCTCAGTACCACATAATCAGAAAAGTCCAGAAGTGGTGCTGTGGCTCAAGGGGTAAAGTGCTAGCCTTGAGCAAAAGATGCTCAGGGACCGTGCCCACGCCAAGGTCAAGCCTCAGGATTGGCAAAAAAGAAGTGTATTCTATGTGGAGTATTGGAAATTTTATACAGAATTTCTAGGAAGAAGAGATGACATGAAACACAGAAATTACAATCCCTAAGATTAAAAACTGACCAAAGATTTTTTTTTTCATCTCTGAAAGGTCATGATTTGGCCCCAACTCCCAATTTCCTTGACTGGTAACAACAAATAACAATATTAACTTTGGTTGTATTACATTTAAGGTCATTAATTTCATGTTGTTTCACTTGATTTCTTTAAATTCAGAGCAGTTTGCTTCTGTCAAAATAGGTCAGTTCTGCATTTTCCAGAGACTTTCCATACCTGGCATGTAAAGTACATTATTGCTGTTTGTACTGAGAAGCCCAAACCCATGAGTAACTGTTACCATCAAAACTATTTAACAAAGAAAATCATGGCAGAGTTATTGTTTTAGAGAAAACCTGGTACTACAAGCACAGTGATGGGCCTGCCCTGGGGCTGGCAGGATTAGAGCTTATGGAAGCTTGCCTTCAGACTTCTCTGTAAGAATTCTCTAATCTCCTTGAGAATGACTTACAGACTCTGGGAACACATCCCGGTATTACAGTAGTAGGGTTTGAGGAGCTGTGAAATGCCCTGTCTAAAGACTGAATTGCTGCTAATGAGAAAGGTGTCTTCACACAGCTGGGGAAGGGGTGAACTGAGGACAAATCAAGTAGGCAAAAAAAATCCTCTCTCTCCTAAAAAGAAAATGAAGCTAGGGAGAAAATCGAGGGAAGTAGTGTTTGATTGCATCCATTTCGCAGAGAGAAAACAGCAAAACAATTTAATTCTGAATTCTTCAGGAATCTTCCAACTAGGCTATATTTCCAGAAAAAAAATAACTTGCTGATAAAAGTCACGGAGTCTCGGGTAAATCAGGAAAATAAGAAGTCTGAGGAACAGTTGATTATAGCTGACAGCCAAGATGAGAGATTTCTAAAGCCTGGGCATATCCAGGTTGACTAATTACTGATTTTGGAGCCGGGTGGTTTGATTTGTTATATATTTAGAAGATATTTGACAACCATGAGAATTTTAATAAGAAACCTCATGCACGTGCAGCACCACTGTGGTCCAACTGCCTTAAAGTTTGTTTGGACATATTTGGAAGAGGCAACTATGGCAAAAGTAAATGTTAATTTCCAAATGTAAGAAACATTGCCTTTGGAATCATTTTCCTAAAGTTTAGTCATCAAGTATGGTTTCCCCCATCTTTGCTATACCAGAAACTTAATTCTTCTTAGTCATTTAATATTTTTTTCAAAGGACCACTTTTTATACTTTTATTTTAAAGGCGTCTTTCTATAAATTATTTCAATGTTCTAAAGAGAAAAGAAATGTTTAAAAGTAAATACAGTGAAAATACAACCTTCTATTTATGCTGTGTAACCGTTGTAGCTTCTCTGAGACCATTCTTTGCTAAAAAGAACTTTACTTAAACAAAAGGAAAAATAGCAAGTGTTTGGGAATCAAAACCTACTGAGTTCTATACTGAGCAGGTCTTCTTGATTCTATCAGGATTCTGAAAGGATCTGAAGAGGGGCCTAATTTTTCTCATTGTGTAATTAACAATGCTCATTTCTGTTGGGTCCCCAAACCATCGTCAACTCCATCAGCATTTGGGAAAACACTGCTTGAGACCTGAGAAGAAACTTGCTTTAGAAAGCTAACCTAGAATGGCCAGATGGAAACTTGAATAAGCATTTGGGTGGCAGGCATAAACAGCATTAGCCAATAAGAAACGAGACAACCTCCCAAAGAATGGAGTAGGTAGGGGTGGGGATGGGAAGATAGATTCTAGTCAAATGATGTAAGTTTCCATCAAAGAGGTCAACAAGGTCACACAGCATGGAGATTACAGATATTAATAATACATTGTACACTTGAAAATTGGTAACAGAGCAACTAAAATATTCCCACAGGAAAATCTTCGAGTACATGGAGGTGATAGATACGTGTTAATATATGTTAATATGTTAATGGATATATGTTAGCTTGACATAACCATTTCTCAGTGCATTTACATAAATCAGATCATCACATTGTTCACAACACACACACATATATATATAGTTTTTATTTGTCAATTCTACATTAATAATTTTTAAAAATGACAGTCTGAAATGGGCAGATCAATAGAGTTAGAGTGTAGGTTAATGATTGTTTGGGGATGATAGGGAATGAGGGATGACAGCTAATGAGAATAGGCTTTCACTTTGAGGGTGATTAAAAGGTCCTGAGATTAGAAAATGTTCAAGGTTGGATTGCCTACTTTGAGGCTATTCCAAATGTGGCAATGAAAACATAGCAAGTATTTCTGATTAATGTAGGTATTTGCACCAATCTGTTGGGGATGTTGAGTCAGCAAGATGACCTCTCTTTTGTCTTCTCAGTGGAGATCCCATGCAGAATTTCCATCCCTCCCTCCTCCTGAAAGTCCCCAAAGGCTATGGAATATCTAGATTAATCTTACTCAATATGGATACCACTAGCTGTTTCTTTGTACTGTCTTCTCTCAGGAGTCTAGGGTCCTCTGTCCCAGAGCCTTTTCCCAATACAGCATAGGGCTTAGCAGCACATACTAAAGTTGGATCCTGTCCTTGCATGGGAAGGTTGCATGGGAAGTATCTGATCTGCCTTAGCCTCCTGCCCTAGAAAGTGGGGATAGGCATAATAAACCTCCTGACGGTTCTGGGACTTTGCAATAATATATCATATTATGGTCTTGGTTAGTGTTGATCTATAAAGCTCATTACTATTAATTGGAAAACACTTGTTCTTAGTCTTCAGTTCAATACGCTGAAATTTTTTGCTCTATGCTTCTCTTTGCTAACTTACTTATTGCACATAGGTAGATTTTTTTACTCCAGAAACCATTCCTGTTGCTCAGGTTGGCTTCTAAATTGGTATCTCTGGATCCTTTCTTGCTCATGAATTTCCTTGTCTGGTTTACCAATTTTTATCTTCCTAGGTCCCATAAACACCTCAAATACCACCTATATAAAATGGGATTCATTGTTTCTTTCCCTGACTTTAATCTGTACCTTTCTTCTGTTTTTGTTTTTGTAGAGTCCTGTGCTCTGATGGTACTTTTTAATGAATTACCCTTGTTTCATTCTCATAGGAATTCTTTTGTGCTATTATTTTTCTGTTCATACAAATGAATACACAGAGAACCAGAGGGTTAATTAACTTCCCAGGAACACTTAAATAGGAAAAGGACTTGAATTTAAGCCCATCCAGCTCCAAAGACCATTCTCCTCATCACTTTGCCTTACTATCTTTCAGTCTCTGGTGATTCCCAGGTTTGAAATTGTTTCTGAGCTCCCACTAACTCTTCCCCAGCCATTCTTCACTGCACGTTACCACAAAGGTAACTTTGAACAACCAAATCTGGTGCAGCTTAAGGTACTGCAAAAATATACATAGTTTATCAGATAAAAACCCAACCTCTAGCATGGCACATTGGTTATTTAGCCAATCACCATCCATCTTTGCAAGCCCACTCTTCAGGTCCTGCATGTGTTTCATTGTTATTCAGAAGAACTGGAATATACTTGGTTTTATTAACCATCTGTTTATGTTAAGAATTGTTTTTTCACTTAATGAACTCTTATACTATTTTAAAAATAAGTCTAGTATTTTTTGTGCACATGTGCAAACAGACACACAATGCACAATGGCGTCTTCATAACTTGGTGTCAATGTCACTTTAAAATTTTTGGTGATGTTCTGTATTTGCACAAATTGTTAGTTGTGGGCAAAACTGGATGTATTATTTTGCAAGATCACATGAATTTTAAAATAATTACTGCAAATTAAAATATTAAAGAATTTAATGTAGTACTTGACTTTTTCCACCAGGAACCAGCTTGAGAAAAATAGTAGGCATATAACTATAAGCACTATACACTCAAATTATTATAATTATGCTATATGTCTCTTACTAATTTGTTCTTTGGGACTGGACACTGAGGGACCTTCTGTATTTGACTTCTGAAAGGAGAGTACAATCTTCCTGACAAAGAGTACAGTCTAGGCTTTTGACACAGACAGACCTGGGTCAGTGCTTTATTCTCTTTTATCAAAATGATTATCTCTGTGGATTGGAAACTGGTCCAGAACCCTATGCCCAACACTACCCATTTGGAAGTATGCTTCACTGCAGGAAGTGAGATTCAAACTCACCATTTTCATTGTGATGATATATATCTGGCCTCCTGACATCTTCCAGCCAGCTTTCCTCATTTGGGGAAGAATTTACATCATCGAAGATACTTCCAGCCAGCCAGGATTTAGAGGCTCTGGGGTTGAAGAAAGACGGAAGAGTGTGGCGGATTCTCTTTTTCTTTCGGAATACTCTAGGAAGAAATGGAAGTAGCCTAGTGAACAATAAGTAGCAGAATTGAAACAGAATTTGGTGAGAAGGACTTGATACATAGATTATTTCTGAAGACCTATCATTTACTGTTATACTAAGGAAGGAATACTACCCAGGCAGATGAGTACTACAAGCCAGAGATACTGCAAATATCCTACAGTGTGCAGAACAATTCTTCACAATATAGAATCCTCCAAGTTGGGTGCCAGAGACATGTAATCCTCTGAGGATTATGGTTTGAAGCTAGTCAAAGCAGAAAAGTCTGTGAGATGCTTATCTCAGATTAACCAGCAAAAAGGAGGAAACGGAGCTATGGTTGAACTGATAGAGCACCAGTTTTCTTTTCTTTAAACATATAAATGATTTAATTAGTCTCTTGGTTAGTTTAGAACACTATTTTGTGAGGATAAATTCCATTTATTAGAGCAAAAAGAGAGTGTATGGAGCCTTTGAGTTGAGGTATAGCTTAGATTTGGGGTAGCATTTGTGACTATAGTCTTTTATGCCCCAAATCCACATACTATGGGAAATCCAGAGATATTTCTTCAGAATCTGCTGTGTGCTGGGATGTTGGGTCAATACCCAGGATACTGAGATACTGTTGGAGAATGGCAAGAACAATACAGATATATCTAATGTGTTCCTTACTCTGTGCCAGGTAGCTTTCTCAGTGTGTTACATAGACAAACTCATCTCACCCTTAAAATGGTCGCATGAGATAGGTACTGTTATTACTCATTTTTTATAATTAGTTTATTTTGTGTTTCAATGTAAGAAAGACTTCTTCAGATCTTTAGTATTTTACTTTTAAAATACGTCTTGATGTCAACGATTTAACTCTTGCTGTGTGTGTATTTATTTTTTAAATTTTATTGTCACGGTGATGTACAGAGCAGTTGTGGTTACATAAGTAAGGTAGTGAGTATATTTTTTGTTGAACTTGTTACCCCCTCCTTCATTTTTCTCCCCCTTTACCTCCCCTCAACTTCACCCTCCAGTTGTACTGATCATTTTCAATAGGGTGTCTTGTGAGTATCGCTGTCGCATTGGTCCCTTTGTCCTTTGTCTCACCATTTTGTTGTTCATTTCTGAGGTCAGGAAACTAAGGCCCAAAAGGTTAAGTTACTTGGCTAAGGCCATCCAGAAAGTAAATGACAGAGCTGGTTAGCAGCCCCAGACAATGGAGCTCCATAGCCTCTTGTGCACTCCATGACATGTTGGGGACACATGTCCTACAAGTCTTACTAATTGGCTGATTTGAGAGCACTGGAAAGGCAATGCTAATGAAAAACAAAGGGGACTTTCTTGGATATTGGAGCATTCTTGGAGATAAGGTTGGAGAGGTAAAAGGGACAGATCATGCTGGCTCCAGTGGCTCAGGCCTGTTACCTCAGAGAATGATTTGAAGTCTCCTGGACAAAAAAAAAGTCCAGCAAAATAACCAGCAAAAAATAGGAGTGGAGACATGCCTCAAGTGCTTGGATGGTAATCACCAGCCAAGCAAGCCAACAAAGCATGTAAGGCCCTGGGTTCAAAATTAGTATAGGGGGAGACAGCTCATAAAGTTTAATATTAGAGCAAAATGGAGACGAGGGGAAATGAATGTTGGTGACATGATTTGGTTTGCCGTTCGGAAAGACTTTCAAGCACCAAGGATGACATGGAGGGCCCAGATTGAGGGCAGAGAGGCGAGTTGAGCACAAAACAGAGTAACTTTGTTGGTGCCTGCATGGCCTGTGCGAAGCTCTGTGTTAAACACATTATACTGGTGAGAAACGCAGGGAGTCTGAACTGAAGCCAAGTAATGCAAAGAGGAAATGGGACACTTTTCCCTTTATAACATTCTGCTCTCCTGCGGGGGCGTCCTCAGCTGCTCTCAGAAGATGCATTTTGGATTGGGTTTCCAGCAGCATTGAGATGGATTGCTGTAAACCTTGGGCATTCTTATGCTGGTGATTCTCAGCCAGAGTGATTCTGGTCCTTAAGAAATATTTGATTATTTCTGGAGAACTATCTTTTACTGTTATACTAAGGAAGGAATACTACCCAGGCAGATGAGTACTACAAGCCAGAGATACTGCAAATATCCTACAGTGTGCAGAACAATTCTTCACAATATAGAATCCTCCTAGTTGGGTGTCAGAGACATGTAATCCTCTGAGGATCATGGTTTGAAGCTAGTCAAAGCAGAAAAGTCTGTGAGATGCTTATCTCAGATTAACCAGCAAAAAGCAGGAAATGGAGCTATGGTTGAACTGGTAGAACACCAGCCATGAGCTAAGCAAGAGTTCCAGGTCCTGAGATTAAGCCTTAATACTGGGGCACATAGGTGTGGGAGTGCATGCGTATGTACACACACACACACACACACACACACACACACACACACACACACACACACACACACACACAAACATACACTCCTGCGCATCCATCTCTGCATTGCGATCATTTTTAACTTTATAAATATAAATCACATCGTTTTTGCTTGGCTCCTCTTTATCTACAGAATAAAATCCAGTCTCAGTGTGATGGTAACCTCCCTCCACCCCATCCTTTCTTATGTGCTCAGCCTTGTTCTTGCAGACTTCCCCTTCCCTTCCCACCCAGGGTCTATCCTTGCCAAGCTTTGTACATTTCCTAACTATTCCAGGATTCTCAGGACCTTATGTCTGTGCCTTCTCCTCACTTCCCGCTTCATTTTTTCTAACATAACCCGTCTTCTAGGACTCAACTTAATCACCACCATCTCTAGGAAGCTCCTTTACCTCTTTCACAAGTATAGGCTTCTTTCTTTTACTCTCTACCCTATTTGTATTCTACATATCTGTATCTCTGCATCTGGATTGCTTCAGTTCATTTTCATTTTCACCTTAGGTATCCCTGTCCTGGATTCCTTTTTTGAGGCCCACAGTCTCAACCAGTAATGAGCTCCTCATAAATGATTATTGAGTGGATGAATGGATGAATGATGGATGGACTTGATTGCTGTTACGCAATGTTCTCTACTTACCTAACTAAGTTCTCCTTGTACATAACACTGGTCTGAGAGGGGTTCAGGGTAACGTTCCCATCGCTGTCACAGAGGAAGCTGTCCTCTGTCCAGATGTAGTAGCCATTGGTGAGGAGCCTGGGACTCCTGCGGCAGGCATGATGGCATCCTGTCAAGGGATCTATGGAACAGCATTCGAAAGAACTGTCACCATCCAGGAAGTCACAGGCAAATCTAGAGAGAGAAAAGACAAACGCTGGGGAGAAATTTCAATGGATGCCTGTGGAAAGAATGAGACTAATGACAGAAAATCAAAGAGAAAATGTGGTGGCAAAGCAGACACTCCACTGACAAATTCTAGAATCTACTTGTTTGAGTGGTGCATAAGATGTGGCCACCCAGTGCACTGATGGGGAATGGTGGCTCTTATAATAAAATGAGATGGGAAAGCATATTTAAAAAATACATCTGAAGGGGCAAAAGTACCCAATACAGTTTCTCTACTTAGTAAAGAAATAAGTTACACCTTTCTACACTTAAAATGCAGGCATGTTCCAAAGAAAGGATTTTATTCCTGGATTAAGATTGCATTTTGTTTTGAGATAGAACTGGAGATACATAGGCCCACAAAATCTGCATGATAGATAAAATGATATTTCTAAGCCAGGACACAATAAGACAGTCAGGAAAGGAATCTGATGGTTGAGAAAAGCTTCACACCTTACCTTGCAAAAAGGCACTCAGGAGACAGCTCTCTATCACGTTCACTATCTGACCTAGAAGAATCTGCATAAAAAAATACAAGAGAAAGTTTTACATCTCACCAACAAGTATGACCAAAAGTGTGTGAATAGCTGATATCCACCCCCAGCAGAAAGATCAGAGTAGTGAACCCATCCAACACATCAGCCTAACACAACTTGTCCTCAAGTCCCTACAGGGAACAAAATATGATACAGGAATTTCCCTATTCTGTCTCTTTGTACACCCTACCATCTTCCAGAAGTTCCTTAGTGCAGAATTTGACAATAATTAAATCACTAACCCCAAACAGAGCTTAGGAAAGGAAGAAAACATCATATGTAAAGCTAGGGGAAACTGCAATCAATTTCCAATGTGTTGATTATTGCAGCTTACTCAGTAATCTGAGGAATTCAGTCATTGCCCAGTTTCTTCCAGTTTAATGCATTTAAACAGACTTCTAATGTAAGGTAGTGAGCAGAAGACATCAGACATCATAATCTGTAAGGTTTTCCAATATATGAAGCCTGTGAGCTATCTTTATTAGAGAGCATCCATTCATCCATTCAAGCTTAGCTACAGATGTAGCCATTGGTCTGGGGAGAGTTTCAGCTGCTTAGTGAACTAAATTCTAGTGCAGCATTTTGAAATGTAAAGCAATGCAAGTCAGTAAGTCTTAGAGCTAGGCCCAGTGAAAGTTGATTCCTTCAGGGACAATTACTTCCCAACACAAGCACAGAAATTTACACCTTCAGGATTGAGCTGGTTGGTTTGTCAGGAGAAAATTGTGGGTTTGTGAGAGGGAGTTAGAAGGGGGGTTGAAGGAGAAACTAACAAGAGGAAGGAAGCAGTGAAACCACTACCGTTTTAACAACGCCCTTGTTTTCTGAAAGTAGTTATCAAAATCATTCAGCATTTTTTCTAGACAGTTTTGCATCTTAACTGTAGCTGATAAACAATCTCTTTTCACATTTATGCACAGGCATCTTAAATTTGGTGATTATTTTATTCTACTAAGAAAAAAAATGCCACATTTCTCTCAAGGAAAGAGATGAAGTCAAAATCATTGCCAACATGCACACTGGCATTTAAGAAGCACAAGCTACTGACAGATGGTTAATGGTCTGAGTATCAGCAAAATCAAAGCAAGGAAATTGCTAAAAAGAAGTCTAATCGTTCCAAAGATAATTATGCATAGCAGTTCTCCTACATTTATTTGCTACTGGGGTCGACATCAGTTGAGAGATTCGGTGCATCTTGGGAAGGCCGTTCGTTCAAACTTCACAGATTTTCTGCAAAAGACATTACAAAAAAAGATGGACTATATAATAAAAATAGAAAAAAGGATGCCAAAACAGATGGCATCTACTAATTGCACTAGTCAGATTTGTTTGCTGAAATAGTATAGGGATGGAGGATTGAAGGCAAGAGACCAGATTGTAAGGCTTCAGTAAGCATGGGTCTGCCTGAAAGACTTGGTATGCTGTGTTCTATTGTATTCCTCAGCTAATCTGATTCATCTTTTCCTAGAAATAAAGTACTTTATTTGGGAAAGCAAGACTCACAAAGGCTGATTTGTCATTCAGACAAAATAGTGTGAGCTACTTAATTCAGAAGTCTGCAAAATGACTGGTTCTAGAGTCTTCTCCACTCTCTCTCCAATACATTTATTTGTATTTAAGTCATCTGACACAAAACAGACTCATTACGTTTATTAGCTTTACAAAATTGAAGGTAGTGTCTGTCTTCTACCCAATGGCTGGAACCATCGACAAGCAGTTGAGGCTCTGTGCTGTTTTTGTAATTATTATCAGCTTGTTATCAGCTTGGACATTCCTAAACGAACACAGAGCTCAAAATAGTGTTCAGTCTGAGCAGATACCAAAAGTCAGTTCCCGTCAACATGTAATGTGTTTCTTCAGTTACAAATTAAGCAAGTATCAATGTGTAATTTATGTAAATTTGTAATTTATGTAAACTTGGATCATTTACTTTTCTTACAACAGTCTACCTTCTGTTGACTATTGGGCTTTTTATATATAACTACACTAAGAGCTTTGCAAGATCTGATTCACTACTCTAACCATTAAAAAAATGATAGTTAGTACTGGATTGTTTTGAAAGCATCAAACAATAAATCACTCATGCCAATTCTGAAATGCCAAAATGACTACTTCAGTAAAGAATATACAAACATATTTTTTTAAATGTATCATCAAGCTGGTAAATTCCCTTTAAAGAGATAGGGAGATTTTTCTAACATTCCTTGGAAGATCTCTAAAGCAAAGCACACATTTACAAAATCCCATTTGTTTGGAATAAAAATAATACATGGTTTACAATCTGATACAGTAGTATGTCATTCTCTTTCAATTTTGATCAATATGTTCTGAACATGCCCAGTCCAAATTACCCTACATTAGTTCTGAACTAATGAAGCAGCAGATTCTGCAGAAGGAAGCAAGATTTTACTGTTTTGCATCATAAATGTTTGTAGCTGTCTATAGGCAGTACAGTGACTTTCAGGCAAGAATTAGTCATAGAGAAAACAATTCCCCTTACAACTCTAGAACTTTTCAAGAAAAAAAATAATTTGTTCATACATGTTCCTTCCAGAGGAGATCCTGGTTTCTTCTTCCAGGTGAGAAATGATAGAACAAATACTGAAATCCGAAGCTTCCTGTGGCTGGCAGCAATATTGAAGGCTGAGCAGTTCTGGAAGTAGCTTCAGGATGTCAACAAGTGCAGAAGTCTCTTCACAAAGGAAATCCCATCTTCCCTTTAAACGCGCGTGCGCGCGCACACTCACACACACACACACACACACACACACACACACACACACACACACACACACACACACACACACACACACACACACACCTCTGTCCTGTGCAATTGCAGAGACTTTGGTCTTCAATGGTTGCTTGTTTTTTTATCTGTATCCTAGAAAAGAGTGTATAGGTCTTGTGAAAGTCAGCTGTACAGCCCTGCTTGTTTTCTTTCAAAAGCAGTCTGCGTAACCAGTGGCAGAACATCAGAATGAGGTCACACTTCCTGTCAGGCTCACATCAGTGATATTCACATTGAGGATCTGGTGAAGTTCACGACAGTCTCCTGGACCAGCCGCTGAGGATTTGCAACCTTGGAATATGGCCACATTATATACTGTGGTTGCTTAAGGGTTGATTTTTTGAGTTAACAACTAACCCCAAGATTCAGGAACTGGAGAAAAACTTTCAGCCAGGTTTTTTTTTTTCTTGTTTGTCATCTTCTGGTTATATTCAATTACAAGTAGTGCATTGTTACTTAGTTTTTTTGTCCAAACTATTTAAATGCATAGAGAATGACATGGGTGCTACTCAATACAGAATACTGTTAGACAGTAGGAGCACAGGCTTAGGAAAATTGTTACAGTGGTAATATGTTGATGGAACAAATCTTGGCTTTTTCAAATACTCTACTGGTGGCATATTATGTTTTCATTTATATTTTTATAGCACCTAAAGAACTTGATACTGCTCATGTGTCTCTATACATGTATGCTGTTTAAGTGATAAAAGAACAATCCATTCCATAAACTTTCAGGCAGCATTAAGGCGTGGAAAGAGTATGGATTTTGTACTCACAGAATGAGATTTAAACTATCTACCATACTAGTGATGTGGCTTTGGATTCTGTACTTAAGCACTAAGTTACAATTTTCTCAAATACAACAACATATACCTCACAGGGTCCTTTGGAGAATCAAACGAGATGAAAGAAATGAGGGGAAAATTGAGTCCTCCACAAAATTGCAGGAGATATATTTCTTATTAGTTTCTTATAAACTCACTTTTTTGAGGCCTAGGTTGTTCAGGCTGGCAGAAAAGTTGATGTCATCTACTCCTTGGGATTCCCCTCTCCACCCACACACCAATACTGTGCAACGTGACAAGTTCTTCTGTGGAATAGGCCCTAGGCAACTGAAGCATTGAATATTCAAATCCAGATGAGATGGCTTCCAGGTTTGTATTGTTTACATAGGACTAATCGTGATTATCTCATATGTTTTTGAGCATTTTCTATAATCTAGGCATTGCACTCAACACTGTACGTTCAAGACTTGATTTAAATATGACACAGTCCACCAAGTGCATGTGATGAAATGGAAGTAAGATCAGAAAGTTTGGGATGGCTTTCTCTCATACTGCCAAAGGCCAGAGCTGGATTTCCATCCATACTTCTCCAGGGCTCTCCTGTCTTTAGATCCAGTTGTCTCCTGCTTTGAATCGTTAACCTCAGTGTCCCCATTGACCTAGGACATTTCTAGATAGCCACCGGGCTTTCTTCTTCACATTGCCTGATGGCTTGTCTTCTGCTCTCTCCTCATTCCTCTCCTGCTTCACTTCAGGCTTTTCCTTAGCACTTCTCAGCATGTAGTATGGCTTACAGTTGATTGGTTGTAATGACTTGAAAGGACTAAGAATATTTTTATTTTCCTAATTTCTATAGCACCAGGAACAAAAAATAGTGCAGTTCATATAATAAATCATCAATTAACTTGGAGAATCAACAATATGTGAATTAAAGTCCAGGCAAATCCTGACTTCTGAACTTTTGTTCTGTTGATAGAAAATTAGAGTTGCTTCAAATATGTTCCACAGTTTGCTCAGTCCTCCCCAATCGACAGAGGATGCGTGTGTGCACAGGGAAAGAGATAAGCAGTATATGTAAGAATGAAAAGTCCTAGAAAAAAAGACTTCTACAAAATAGAGATCACTATATATCTTTTAAATTATATTTGGCATTATAACCACACATAAGTAAAATGGTCTTATTATTGCTTAAAATTATTTGCCTGGAGAAATATTTGCCCAGATAACACCTCCAAACATCTGTGTTCCAGAGCTGTATTTCACATATTGCAATTTGCTGTGAACTGCCCAGGATCATGTAAAAGTAAGTAGGAATGATGTAGCATTTCTTGCCAGTTCCTGCTGGACGCTGCTGCTCTATAGGATGATATTTGATAGCCAGGATGCTTGAGAACACTTTGGAAAAAATGCTATAGATTTCTGAACTTGATAAATTAATTAAAAAATACTACAGAAAATAAATAATAATATCTGCTTGCTTAAACCCCTCCTGTATTTGCTATCTTTTCTTTCTACCCCAACCTCATATTTTTCTTGTACATTGTGTTTTGCTGGATCAAGCCAGAAAATTAGGAGAAACCAATAGTACTGCCTGTGTAGCTCTCAAGTGTAGCTCTTTCTCTCCATTTTCTCCTCCGGGGCTCCCACTGCCACATTCTTCTGCCTGAATTTGGTACCAATATTCCCTCTCTCTGATATCTTCATCAGGCCACAGCTAGGATGATCTTTTTCTATATGGATAAATGATTATAGCACTCTTCTAAATATTTCAATGGCTTTCATTGTTCCTTTCCCATTGTAAGTTCAAAATCATCCCTATAATCGATGATGCTTTGTAGGGTTCTAGCCTGCCTATTTTCCAGCCTCTTACCATACCCTACCCTATGTTTCCTCTAGAATTAGACCATACTGAATTTCTTTCGGCCTTCTTACACTGCTCAAGTTTGGCCTTTTGTCTCGATCTTTCATTTCAAATAGCTCTTTCTCTGAGCAGTTTCTCTGCTCCTCCAGACCATGTTGCAGAGGTCATGCTTCTCTACATGTTTCCTTAGAAGCATGCATCACAATTTTCCTTGCTGTTTTCTTTCCTCTACTGTGAGCTTTAGGATCATAAGACCCAGTTTTTCTGTTTGCTATTCTGGATTTTATGAATGACATAGAATCTAGTACACAAAAGACACTTACTATGTGAGTATGACTTTCTGTCATCTAAGTCTGGCTGGGCTCTATGCAAAACATTGTACAAAATTTGATCAGGACCAGAAGGAGATATATGGTCCAAAGTCTGGAAAAGGCTAATAATCTGGAAGGAATGAGAGATTAGTTATTTTGTCACATCCATCCTGCCACAGCAAAAATCACCCTCCAAATCCCAGTTGTTTATAGCAATAAACTTTTATTTTCCCATGTGATGGCTTTATCATGTCACTTTGCCTAATCTAAATTACATTTCCTAGACTTATTTCCTTTTATTTTATTTTAGTTAGGATGGATGTTAAGAACAAAACATAGGGGCTGGGAAGGTGGCTCAGTGGTAGAGCACTTGCCTTGTATGACTGAGGCCCTGGGTTTGATTCTTCAGCACCACATAAGCAAAAAGAAAAAAGCCGGAAGTGGTGCTGTGGCTCAAGTGGTAGAGCGCTAGCCTTGAGCTGAAGAGCTGAGGAACAGCACCCAGGCCCAGAGTTCAGGCCCCACGACCAGACCAAAAAAAAAAAGAACAAAACATACAAGTTTTGAAAGTGGAGATGGAGAAGGAGCTGTGCTGATTACTTGAGGCTCAATGTCCATCTGACTGTTATAGGGCAAATACATTTCCACAGACCTTTTGGCTCAGTTTGTGAAATGAGTGGATGCTTCCTTTCCATTAGCTTTACAAATTCTCACCCAGAGCTGGATGTGACTATGCAGCAAGACCATGAGTTGTTGTTGTTGTTGTTGTTTTCAGAACACTCCTGGCACTAAAGGTAGAGGCTCAGACCTAGTAAGAGCCCAATATAGCTGTCAGTGTTCCAGCTGGTTAGTGGGGATTCTAGTTTTCCTTGCTTTCCCCTACTTCATGTCCATCTTCTGACCCTAGCCAAATCTCCTGTGACTTCTGGTTAGGTGTTGCTTTTTGAAAACTTCTTATTTATATATTCATTTATTTAGGCCAGTCCTGGGGCTTGAACTCAGGGCCTGAGCACTGGCCCTAACCCTCTTTGTGCTCAAGGCTAGTGCTCTACCACTTGAGCCACATCACCACTTCTGGCTTTTTCTGAATAGTTTATTGGAGATAAGAGTCTCCTGGACTTTCCTGCCTAGTCTGGCTTTGAACCAGGATCCTCAGATTTCAGCCTCCTGACTATCTAGGATTACAGGCATGAGCCACCAGTGCCTGCCTGGTTCAATATATCCTAAAAAGGAAAAACATACAAGTAAACAAATTTAATTCTCTCATCAGATTGCATAATCATATGAGGTTCAATTCCTGTTTTAAGCAGCTGGCAAATCCTCTTTCATTCTGAGTTGTCCTGTCTCTGCTTCAGTCTGACTCAGGCATCGTGTCGTGGGGTGGCTGCCCTGTTTTCTGTGTCATCATTTTAGGAGCAAAGCTGGAGGATAAACCACTCAGGATGCTGCCTCCTTGATGAAAAGGGAAGAGAACAAGAGAGTCAGAAAAAGGCCATTATGGCCTTTAAAGCTTCTTTTCAAAGATGGCATCTGAACTATCCATTTATTGGTTGTAAGCCAAAGCCAGATTCAATGTCAGTGAAGTAAGGAGGTACATTTAAGAGTCCCAGAGTTTTAGGACCTAAAACAGATGTGTGCAGGAGGAGGGAGTAACTGGGAATGATTGTCTAATTTACTATGTTCTCCATTTATGGTCACAAATATTTATATCTCCCCCACCTTTGACTTAAAAGTGTTATATATACCTCTCCCCAGGGGATACCCTGAATTCTCATTTTGTTTTGCAACTTGATCTAACAGCAAATTCTATGTCAATGTGGGATCTAGACATAGAAACCTCTAAATTATCTTGGCTTTGCCTGACATTCACTATTGCAACATGGCTATGTAAATCCCATACACTCCTTCCCATGTAAAAAAGAGCAATAATGGTAGTCACGCAGCTACAATGAATCCAGCAATACCCTGAAACTGAAACATCAAGTGCTGTATAAGCCCTATATCCTGTGAGTGGGGAACGCTCCTTAATACAACTCTGTTTCTTCTCTCATTGGTGGCAATTGAAGCAATTATTTGTGGCTCTTGGCTCTTCTGTCTGGAAAGGAAAAGTATTCCTATTTCATTGCTCTCACTGACCACCTCCAAAGACTAGAATATATCCCTTGAATGGGAGAGAGGAAGGGAGTTGCTAAGAAATGGGGGCTGACATAGAGGAGGTAGATCTAAGAGCGATTAAGAAAATTCTTAGTAAGAGTCTAAGTACAAGCTCATGTCACAAGAAGTAGGAACAGTATTTTATTGATCTTTATAATCACCAGCAGCAAACACGGGGCCAGAGGCAAAGTAATCAAAGAATGCTCAGAAATTATGTTTTCATGAACTCAGAGAGTGACATTGGATCTACCTGCATAAATTATAATGACTAGATAAGTGGGTCTCTGAAAAATGCCATTAAGAATCATTAGGAAACACCTGGCATTTGGCAGTTTGTGAAACATTTAAGTCTTCTATCTAATTTAATTCTCACTACCACTCTTTGAAGTAGATTTAAAATTCCCATTTACATGAAAAGAAGTGAGAATCAGAGAAATAATTGGCCCCTAAACATACTGGTAATGCCTTGAGTCTAATGCATAATTCCGATCCTTTTCCAAATCTTTGGCTCTGATATACCTTACTATTTTCAGTTGTTGTTTACAAGTAGCAAAAGTAGGCTTGTGGATTTATTTCCTTCAAATGTAGAGTCAACATCCCTGTCATTTTGAGAGGAAGGAAGGAAGGAAGGAAGGAAGGAAGGAAGGAAGGAAGGAAGGAAGGAAGGAAGGAGAGAGAAAGAAGGAAAGAAAGAAAGAAGGAAAGAAAGAAAGAAAGAAAAAAGGAAGGAAAGAAAGAAAGAAAGAGAAAGAGAGAAAGAAAACCATATGATGCTTACCTTCATTCTCATAAAACCAGTTCCACTGAATGTTTTGTAAAACACAGAAGTAATTCAATACCTGACCACAGGGTATGTTGCTTCAGAATCTGTACTAAAGCAACCCAGTGGCTGTGGCAATGCTGGTACTGACAGCTCCTCATCCTTCTCCCTTCCCCAGAGGGAGAACACTTCTATCAGAATGTCCAGCAGTTACCTAGGAGACGTTGGCATTGCTTTGTGATCTTGGTTGAGAAGATAGTCACAGACAAATTGCAAATAGCCTTTAAAATGCTCCCATAGGCTGAGACTTATAGACTGCATCCCCAAACTATCTCTCAGCATGTTGGTCTACTTGACTACAAACTATCTCTCAGCATGTTGGTCTACTTGACTACACTATTAAATAATTTAAGATCAGGACTTTAGCTTATTCATTATTAACCTAGTCCTACTCTTGGCACATTTCAGATGTCCAATAAATGCTTTTGGAAAAGAAATGAAAATGCAATCACATTTTTTTCTCAGCATTTGTATTACAACTACAAAGAGCTATCAGACAGTAATAATGATAGCATCTACATAGAGCTCTTCTGTGAACGTTTCTTCCTTTTCAGAGTATAGTTTGAAGACTGCTTCCTCTATGCAGTATTCCTTGATTCGTCCAGTCAGAATGAACATATTCCTATAACATCTCTATTTCAAATTATTTTGTACGTACCTTCATATTATATGTTTCTACATTCATCTCCTCCTTTCATAGTATGGCACTCACTTTAACTTACTTCTTGCTCCCTCACTAGACATCATCTAGGTGTTAGGTTAGCAAAATAAAATACTAGTTTTAGAGTCCTATGTGCTGAATGTATGCCTCCTGAATTCTGACATGGAAGCTCCAATTCCTTTGGGAATTAGGGCAGTATCCTAGAGAATAACAACAAGACCTTATTTTATTTTATTTTTTATTTTTTGTCAGTTGTGGGGCTTGAACTCTGGGCTTGAGCGTTGTCCCTCAACTCTTCAGCTCAAGGCTAGCGCTCTACCACTGTGCCACAGTGCCACTTCTGGTTTTCTGGTGGTTAATTGGAGGTAAGAGTCTCACGGACTTTCCTGCCCGGGCTGGCTTTGAACCATGATCCTCAGATCTCAACCTCCTGAGTAGTTAGGATTACAGGCGTGAGCCACCAGGGCCCAGCACAAGAAGGCCCATATTATCACTTTTACAGTACCCATGATTCTTGCCATGGTGCTTAATGCCTGTTTAAAAAAAAAAGGGAGAAAGGCATTCTGTCCATAATGTGTTAGACAGTTAGACAGTGGCTAACTGCAGATTGGGAAGCAAGTTCTCAGAAGTGTGATAAATAATCTCTCTTACTTCAGTCACCTACTTTATGGAATTTTCTTCTGTTCTAGCAGCTTAAACTAAAATATGAAGTGATTCAATGCATAACAAATGAATGCATCATGTATGAGTAGTTCAGGTTGTCTGTTGTATTTGAAGATGTTGTTGAGCTATCAATGCTTTTAAGCATAAACAATCACTATGAGATTACAAGTTTCGGTTACTGTTAGTTTGTACAGTTTCTATGTTCTGTTGCTCACCTGACCGTCCCTCTGCTGTACCAACCCCAACCGTGCATTTCTGCTGTTCAAAGGCTGGCTCTAAAACCAGATACCCAAGGAATTAGGAATTTGAATGTCAATGTCTCAGAAGAGTCAACTCTCATTTGGCTTGTGTTTCTAATATTTTATTCTAGGAAGTGTATCCTCAGCTTTCCTAAATGCCTGAGATTTTCAATTTGAAGATACACTCAGTATGAGGCAGTTGATTGGATACTAATTACTTTTGTTATTTCACTTTTGCTTTCTTTCTTTCAGGTAGCAGCATTGTAATTTTGCTTAAAAGAACTGCTTACATTCATCTCTCAGTTCATAGGATTTGAATTGATCTCCAGTCTGGCTTATCTTCTGGGGACTTGAATACATATTTAAGCCATATCATTCCAGACATACTGAACTTCATGCAGATCAGTGAGAGAATTACTTCTAAGACTTGTTTTTATGTTTCAGGATGCTGTAATGATGAGTAGGAGGCTGTTGGGAACCAGAGTATGAGTCAAGCCAACACTGAAGAAGTCTATGAAAGAGGTAATTTGATCCCTGAGTCAAAGTACCCAAAAGGAAGACATCCTTTATCTTACAAATACCACAATCTAATAACTTCCCCTTATGCTTAAGCCATTAAAGTTTCAGTACTAGGCAACCAAATGAACCCTAGCCCCTGAAACTCTAAAACTTTTGTATATGCAGGGATCGTTTAGGGTTGTTAAGAGGCAATATTCAGTCCTAAGGTAGAACACAGGACCCAGGAACTGACATTTTAACTGCCAGCCCCATTTAGTCCTATGCAATTCCTAAATTGGCCTCGCTTGAGAAACTCTGGTATAATTGAGCAATAAATGATGCCCATGTTAAAAAAATCAGAAATACAGTGTCAACACAGCAACAAGTAAGGAGCCCACCTTTGTTGATACTGGTATGGCAGAAGAGAAATTTATCTGAGGAATCAAATGTGGATCCCACAGTCAGTGTTTTCGTGTCTCAGGAATCCTTACCTCATTTCTTGTGAGAATTTCTTCCTGCTCTGTATTGCCTGAGAATGTATCTCTGCTTATTGGAGACTGCATAGGGTCCACATGTTCCAGTATAATTATTAGTAGGAGTTCCTTCCCTTCTTAAAGAGCCAGAGTTGAATGATAAATATGCCCATTTCCCTGCTTTAGGGCAATCAGCACACAAAACAAAGTTCCTTGTCTTTCTTGTAGCATTTTCCAAACCAGTTATACATATATGTATAGATGTAATATATGAATAAATGCAGCATATGTTAATATATTTTACATATATTATAGTGCACACACACATATGTAGCCTTTAGTAGAAGGGAACATGTTATCTCAAAATTGTTCTGGCTATGTGTAGAAGTCTTTCAAATCTCAGAAGCCCAAGTGGCTTCAGAGTAGTATGTTAAACTTACAGTAAGTAGGTACTTACAGTTGTATATACACATTCTAAAGTCATCTGAACCATCAATCACCCTTAGGGTTGGCTTATTCTAAGAAAGCTTTCTACAAACCTACAGTAGGTAGCAATGACGAATGCATTGGAAATGCTTCAAATATATTATGAATATGAACATGGGTAAAGATGATGCCCATCAGTTTGTTCTTTCTCTGGAGGCTCAACTGTCAAGAATTTATTCTGGAACAATTATATCTCCAGTTGCTTAATAAATGGACATAGTATCAGAGAGACAAAACTAATGTGCTTTTGCAAGTGAAGGAAGTGACATTAATGTCATTGCCATTTATGGAATGGGAGATTTTTCTGGAATTGTCTATTGCCAGGTAGGCTTCTACAAAATTAATCTAATAAAACAATGCAAACATTGAATTGCTTTGTCTTTACTAATGCTAAGTCCAAATATTAAATAAACACAAAAATACCTTTTTGTGTTTAATGTGTGATTAAGGAATTTCAGATTCTGAGTGGTGCCCTTTCCCTCTCTTAAGATACACATATAGTTGTCAAATATTCTAGAAAGTATTAAGGCTCCCTATTCACAGTTTTAATATTGGAGGAATTTAGATCAGTGATTTCTGCCTAACAACTGTTATTTCAAGATAATTGGCCAACGACTTGTTTGGTTCTGCTCAAACACAGCTGTAAGTTGTTTATTTCTATATTTGGAGGTGGAGTGACTGACGGCTGGCATCAACCATCTGGAAGAGGGTGTGTTAGGTGAAAGGCGAGAGGACATACCATACATAGGCCCATTACATAGCTGGGGAGTCATCTTTAGATTATCTCTATCTTGCATCCTCGCCACAATCATTAACTCTGTGGCCATATGGCTAAAAGAATGACGACCTACATGAAGATTGTTAGTTTTATCCATTTTTTTTGGCTCACAGCCTGACCAAGACAAAATGAATAGGACAGAATGCTTTCCAAATGATGTAGGGTATCTGCAGATCATGGACTTTTGGGTCAGAGGGACCTAAGTTAAATCCTCATTAGTTAGCTGTATATCCTTTGACACATTTTCTAAGTTTCTTGATGCTTGGTTTTCAGTTTTCTTTTTCTATTGCACAAAATAGAGGCCTTAATGATCATATTTTAAAATATATATGTGTGTATTACAAAAACTATCGAAGAAACCAACAGTCATAAAAGTACGTACTATCCAAGGCTCACATGAAAAGTGGAACCATTGCTTGAATGATTCCACAGGTAAATATGTGAAGGAATGAAGGAGTGAATTCTACAGTCAATGAGGGGCCAGTGTGCAAGGACTCAGAAGTCCAAGTGTGAATGTGCTGAAGGAGTCTGCATTGTTCTGGAATGCAGGAAAGACTGCTGACTTAGAGTTTTATTGATTTTTAATATCCCTTCTTAGAGCATATATGGTGTAGCACATTCTACTTTCCTAAAATCAAATTCATCAATAATAAACTACACCCATCTATTTAAGATATTGTCATGACATGACATACAAAGCATACATATTATGGAAACAATGCATTATAAAATATTTTCAGTATATAATGTTCAGTTATAGCTCGCAAACAAGTATAATAAAGTGGCCAAGTGTTTGCGCTGAAATTTATATTTACTCTGTATGTAACATCTCCAATATAGACTGGTGCGTCCTAGCTGTACCTCAAATACTTGGGGATAACTTAGCTGTTGAAGATCTGGTATTTTAAAACTGAATAACATATTGCTAATGTTCAGGAAAAAAATGAATGATCTTCGTTTGTGTTACATAGTTGCTTCATTCTTGAAATATACATTAAAATCTTTCAAAATATTTACATGTAAAATTTAAGTTTTATGTACAATTATAGACAGGTTTTTCAAACGTATGAGTGTCATCGAGAAGCTGTATGTGACCTATGGAAATGCTTCAGTGTATAGACTTCACTGTGTATTTTGTTATACCTAGCAGCTCTTGTGTCCCTCCTTCCTAAATAGTAGGAGTGTCCTTCTGCAATCAGATGTCAATGAAAAATACCCTCTCTCCTATTTCCAATGTGCACTCTATGGGATGATATGAATTCAAAAGGGACACCCTGAACAATCCATTCCAATCACTCCTTTGCACACGAACACATTTCTATTTTTGTTCTTTAAAGTTGCTGTGATGAAATTGCTTCTATAAAGTCCCAATTAAAACAGAAGAGTCATCTGTTGGGATAAATTGGTAAATCCTCAACAAATAGTGGAAAGTGAGTACAACTGGGTTATCTTTTATGTTTTAAAGTACAAAATTACCCTTGTGTTTCATTTAAGTTATTAAAACTTCAGTAATATATAATATTTTTATTAGTAAGCAGGGGGCTCTATCAGGCATGGATATGATTAAGACCTAGGTTAAAAGTCAGAAACTTGATTCTTGGTACTGATACTGATGCTGAAACATATTTGTTTTAATTTAAATATCCTTAGCTATATTAGATAAAATGTCCTAGATAATTAAATATAATCAGCATTGTTTTCAGCCAATTTGTTTCAAGGGAAATTCAAAATATGAGTGGTATGTTGACTGTCTCTAATAAATATTCCTGAATGTGCGGATTAATCAGTTTGGGCAAAATAATATTGTGTAACAATAACTCTCAGTAAATATCTTTATACAATAAATATTTTTCTTATATATTGGTTATATATTATTAATCATTACTGGTCTCACCATTATTTATCTGGAACCTGGGTTGCTAGAGCACCTATTATATCACTGCTATTTACAATGCTAGGCACACAGCTTGGTGAACTACCTTCTTACATTCCCAGATAACTTTGATGAAGTTCTCTTTTATTTTTGTTTTGTAGCAACTCAGATAGTCACCCACAACAGTAAGGAGGGTGAAAAATATTATCCTGCTGTGCCCAAAGATAGATTTTAGAAGTATCTGGGACACTGAATTAATGACAATTATAGAAGAAATTTTCTTAAATATCAAAAGGATTGAATATGTTGAAAAACCAAAAAGAAAAAAAAAAGAAGACAAACATCTCTCCCCTACTGACTGCCTTATTTGTAGCCTTTTATGTACCACCATGTGCAGTGTAGCTCAAGCAGCTATTAGCAACACAGTAGGTGCTGAATGAGTGTCTTTTGAATAAAAGGATGAATATGAATGTGGTAGCTTAATTTACCCAATATTCCTCTATTGAAGCTTAAAGAGAGTTACTTTGCTATTTTAACTACACACTATGAAGAAAGACAAAAGTATCATGTGTATGCAACGATACACTTTGAAAACTTGGAACCAGAGCAGTACAGTGGAAACAGGCCAAAAAAAAAAATAGATGTTTCTTCTCCATATTACTTTGTGATCACTAGTAGGTTCTCCCTGTAGAGCTGAGACATTGTCCTAGATACTTAGCACAGTCTTTGGATACTGTTGGGACTCAGTCTACGTGCTCTCATTAGCTGTGTAGTCTGGGCAGTAATTCCACCAAGGTAGCCATAGGTTCTACAGTTTTACCCTCTCCCCCATCTTGGTTTTATATATATATATATATATATATATATATATATATATATATATATATGTATTGTAAAGGTCTAGATGGTGCAGCAGAACAATTGTGTTGTAGTTGACAATGAAAGGAATCCTTCACATCCATCCCAGGACGCCAAGGCAGGCAGGCACAGAAGAAAGACTATTAGAAGGTTTATTAGAGGAGCCACATTTCTCCCAAGAGGGAGCACATGGCACCCTTCACTATCTAGGTAGCAAGAGGGGGGGCAGGAAGTGAGGTAGGTGGGTACTCAGGTGGGTCTGGGGGGAGAGAGGGAGTGGCCAGCTGTATGGCGGGAACTCCAGGGGTGGGAGCAGCTCAGGTCTGGGTAGAGCTGAGAACCAAAGGTGGGCATCATGCTTACAGACCTATGATATATTTACAACATAGTGTCTGCAATAGACTGTTTGACAGACATTTTAGCAACTCTTCTGTTCTCAATGTGTTAGGAAACATATCTAAGAAAGTATGTAGTAGTGCATTTATAAAAACCCTGTGATGCGGCTGGGGATGTGGCTCATGTGGTGGTAGCACACCCGCCAAGCAAAACTCGAAAAGCCTTGAGTTGAAATCCTAGTCCCAGGAGAAAAAAAAGAAAAGAAAAAGAAAACAAAGCAGAAGCTTGCACCATGCCCTGCATAGAGGAGTTTGGGGAACCTGGACTTCATAAAATCAACAATCATAACCAATGGTCTTGGAGTCCCGACTTGCAAAAGTCCAACACTACAATTGCCAACAAGAGACCCAGACACCTCCCACTCAGCTGTCTTTCAACGTGGCCCAGGCTCCGCCTTCCAGAGCTGCCCTCCAATCAGTTGCGCGGCCCGAGCCCAACCCTCACAGGTCACGTGACACGGATAGGCCCGCTTCCGGTGCGTCGCGGGCGGCTGACGTCGCCAGGCCGGTCGTCGCGTCAGGGCTGTCCGGCGGCAGCCGCTGCGGAGGCTGAGGCGATGGCAGCAGGACCCGAGCGGGCTTGAGGGCTCGGACCCAGCTCCCTCCCGCGCAATTCCGGGTCCACGGGGGAACCGAGGCCCCGCTCCCTCCGCTCCTGCTCCCTCCGCGGCCGCTGCCTGGGTGCGGGCGGAGGCAGAGGCCCGGGCTGGCAGCCCCACTCGAGCCCCGGCTCGGCCCCGGACGGCCCGGCTGCTGTGTGGAGAGGAGGCCGAGTCGGTAAGAGGCGGCGGCGGGGCCTGGAGGCCGAAGGGGCTCCGCTTGGCCGCCCGGGCGCCCCCCCCCCCCCCGCGCCGGTGTCACTCCCGGGCCCGCTCCCCGCCCGCCCCCCTCCCCGCAACTCGCCGGCCCCATTGTCTCGGCGCCGCCGCTGGCCCTTCCCCTCCCTTCCTCCCCCCTGCCGGGGCCGGGTGGCTGTCAAACCTGGACTCCGCGGGCTGCCAGCCAGCCCCTTCCCAGTCTCCCCTGCTGGTCTCCTGCCACCCCGAGGCCAGGTCCTGCCTCACCCCCACCGACTGTAGTCTCTCAGTCCTCCTCTGACCCTTGCTTTAACTGCTTTTCGCTCCTCTGTGAGAAATTACTAAGTTTCTCTTCCCTCCTAGTTGTCATCTCCCACCACGAACACCCTCTTGGACATTTATTTTTTTTTTTTGCCATTCTTTCAGCTTCCTTTCTTGCCCTTTTTTTCCCCTTCTCAGCCTCCTCTTTTTGGTTCATGTGTTACCCTCCCCCCGCCCCCACCAACAGATTGTTTTATTTTTTATTCAAACCTTTCATCTCTCTCCCTTCTCTCCCCAGGCAGAAAGGCAGTCTTGCTCTTTCTTGTACTTCTTCCCTTAATGTCACTGGGGGATTATCATGTCTTTTGTAGACTTAAGTTTGATCCTAGCAAATGCTAGTGTAGGTAGTGAACTACCTCTTACCGACCTTTTCCTGTGAGCAGCAAGAAGTCTGGCTTGATTTATACACATATAAGTAACCTTATGTGTTGTACACAGATAAAATTCCTATTAAAATATCCATGTTTTTCCCTGTACACAAAGTACCTCCCAGCCCAAATTCCTGTTAACTTTTAAACAATATTTGCTGATGCTCTAGAAGGAAAAGCTCTTCACTATCCTTCAAACCATGAGTTTTGAGGTTGATTTTACATACTTTTATAGTGAGTGTTGATGCTGTTTTGTGGTTTTTTTTTTTTCCCTTACCTATCAGATTCACTCCCAAGACAGAAAAGGGTAGACATACTTTTTGTTTGCTATTATGTTTTGTCTATTACATGTTGTGGTCACACCATTATAAGAGACTACACAGATATGTGTGTGTGTGTGTGTGTGTGTATGTGTTAAACTGGAGGGAGCTTAGTGAATAGTAATTTCAAATATCAAAACGTTTTAGGAATCTCTCCGACAATAATAATAGGTTTCTATTTCTCAGTGCTGATTATAGTTTGATTAGACTATGCCAACTGTATTTTGATTAGGCTATGTGTTCATCACAAAATGTTGTATTCTTTACATACTGTAGTGAAAACAGCGCACCTCAACTGTGGAAGGTGGCTAGTGGCCCCATAGTGTAGTAAACCATTTAAATGTGAATGACCTAGAGAGAAACAGGTGCTCTTTTTCAGGTTTTAACATTAAAAACACTTATGTTGTTAGTATAAGTATGGTAGTAAAACATTGAACAATACATTCTCAGTGAAGACATTACTGCATATTAAATATGAAAAATCAGTTGCTATCCAGGAGGGGGCAGCAGGTAATGAGACTTCCTGATCACAGGAAAAACTATGAGAGGCTGGCTGGCACATGCTCTCTGCTATTTTTTCCATCTTTCTGTATTCCTGGTATATTATTTTGGGTTTTGTAGTATGAAGCACTAAAATAGTAATTGAAATTACATGAAAATTATGTTTATACTTTTAAGAATTATAACAATCATTACAGAACAATTCTCTTTAAAAGATAGAAAATCTTTTAAATATATTAAATACATTTAAGTATATTTAAATATTTAAAATCTATTAGCAAATTTTAATGTCTCATCTTTTTTTTTTTAGTTAGTTATTACTTCCATATCGCTTTTTCTTAATTCTTTACTGAGAATTCCTGCAGGTTGCACATTATTTTTCCTAGAAACATTGGTTGTTAACTTTTTTAATAAGCTATTCTAAATTATCATTTATTGTTTAAAAATGATTTAGTTTGAATTTTGCCTGTTCCACTACACTATATCTCCTATGCATTTTATTTATTCGAATCTAACTTTTTTTTTCTTCTTGAGGTAGTGAAAAGAGAATACTGAAGAATAGGCTCTCAAGATGAGTAAAAAACCCCCAAATCGTCCTGGAATCACTTTTGAGATTGGTGCTCGTTTGGAGGCACTGGACTACTTACAAAAATGGTATGGAAAATAGAGAATTTTGACCTAATTTGTAGTATCTATAACTTTACATATGTCAGTTAATTACTATTAATCCTGTTGATAGTAGAGGAGACATTAGTATATTGCATTTTGAATATAACTTCATTGGATTTAGATTTTACTCTTTTCTAAAACTGTAGTCAGGTTTATTAAGTATGATCATAATCAGTTTAGATGTTTGAGTCCTGAACATAATGTTCTAGAATATGTGGAATAGAGAGTATTAGTGCTTTTGTATGCCTAACATAAACTATTTGGGGGAGGTGACAAAAGAAGGAATTCAGATAATCATCTTCCTAACTTTTGGATACATTTTGATAGGCCTGTTTTTCCCTTGCCAGAGGATGATTTTCAAACCACAAAGTAATAGTATTGATTATTATAGTATTTTTCCATAGTTTAGATCTAGTACTCTCTTTCAAAATGGCACCCAACTTCCTTCTTCCCTAAAAAGCACAGCATTGTAGTAGGGTGACTATTACCAGTAAATGGCAAACAATCCTCTCACAACTCTACTTCTTTCCTTGTTTGGCCATTTGTGGTAAGCTGTCAGTGCAAATACCTACAACCTTCCCCTTAAAAGTTGTGTAGGAAAAGGTGCCAACCATATGTAAAGGAGAGAAGGGAAGCAGCTTGCAGGGGTCACTGGCCCCCAGTAGGTATAGAAGATTCCCTTTTTCCTAGAGAAGTAGTACCTCATTTAGACTGGCTAACACTACTTGTACTTTCTTGGCAGATGTCCTCTTGTTTCATTCTCAGATCCTTAGCCTCAGAAGGGCTCCTCTTGGAGCAGTGCTACCTGTGCTTCTGCTGAGACCTGTTGAAACTTGGAGCAAGTATCTAGTTGTTTAGCAACTTCAGGACTTTATTTACCAGACATTTTGACATTTTCTGTCATTGCAGCTCCATTAAAACCATAGTGCATTTTTTGATTGATTTATATATAGTAAGTCAACTTTCTAAGTTGGCAATGATAGAAATCTTGTTTAATCATGACATTTGACTTTAGACTTTAGAATTCCAGTCTTTTAACATCTCATCTAGAGCTCAGTACACACCCTGACACCATAGTCTCAGATTCTGCTTTCGTGTATTTGGAAGCTACCGTTTGAAATGGAGGGGCACATTATTCTGCCCCTTTCCTCCAGCTTTATCTTAGTGGGGAGTTCTTTAAAAGAAGGTGGAGAGTGTGCATAGTGTTTCTGAGAAGAAACTTGCCAAGCATGTGGGAACCAGGTAGCAATTCCATCCTAGTAATAATAATAATGTCTCTATATTATTGCCAAATATCAGTGGGGGAAGGAAAGATAGTGGTGGGAAAATGCTTCTAAGAAACACTGCATTAGACCATACAACAAAAGATGAAGGCTTATGCAGTAAGCCTTGTTCTGATTTGGCCAATAGGAGTCCAGGCTCTATCATTGTGAAGATACACTACTACATCTATGTGTGATGTAAGAGAACAGAAATAATACTTCTGTTTTGATGTTAATATTTTTTAAGTTCTTGATTCTGTGAATAACTAGTTAATTCTTTTCCATATATTCTCTTGGGCTTTTCAGCAGACAAAGCTGCAGTTGAACTAGCTTCCAGTTTTGGAGAAGCACATAGTTCATTAGTTCTTTAAGTAGTGTTTACAGATAGTACCATAATTTTCATATTGGTGATAAACTTTTGGTAGTGAAATGTTTTTTAATTCAATGACTGTTAAATTTATGATATGATAGTTAAAAGAAAAAGATTATAAAAGGAGGTACTCGTAGGACTAAATATACTATAGTGTTTTGTGCTTTTAGAGTATTTGGAATTTCAAAGAAGAAGTCAAGTTATAGGTTCTCATCAGGAAGCACTTACTGCTTATTAGCTATGTTAATACTATGTGCAAGTATTCTCTTTGTTGAAGGTTAGGTTCAATCTGCATTACTCCAGTAATGGTCTTGAAGTAATGGGCAGAAAACTAGCATAAATATTATTGTGGTTGAAACGACATCATTGATTTGATATTTTTATCAGATCCTTTATATAAAGACTTCTACAATTTTGCTTTAGGTGGCTTTAAAGCTATGTGCATATTCATAATCTATAATAAATTCAAATATCTATTATTTTTTGTTTTTTAAATATCAGTAGTATATCAAGAACTAGTTAGCCTCAGATTAGTTTTAAATTTAGTATTAATGGTTAAACACGGAACAACTGCTAAATTGCTTAAATTAATTTATATGTGGCATAAAAGTTCTGTGAGACCATATTGAGACAGTATTCTTAATGGGTTTTAGAGCTAAATGAGATAATAAACTATATTGTATCATATTTATATATCATACAAGGATATTACATTTGTTAAAGTTCTTTCTAGTTTTCATATAAATTTTTAAAATATTTTTCTTTAATATCAGGTATAAGGTTATTTGATTATTGAGAAACAAACTTCTGACATTCTCACGCGTAATAGAATAGATAATAGTTTAAATATATTGAAACATTTCTCTCCCTCCTTTGCTCTTTCCTCTTTTCTTGCATATTGCTTTTGCATCCTTATTAAATATTTCATCTTCCAAATTCTTTTAAGATTTGAGAATTATTGAGTCATTGGATATAAATGTAGTTTGAACTATAACAAATATTGGATAGATACAGTTGGACAGGATTCCAAATCTTGCTTACTTTCTTTGTTCCCAAGACATTTACACTAAGCTGTACCTCTGTTATTAAGGAATTAACTTATCACATGTTGATAAATTTCATTTTAAAGAGCAGTGTTTCATGCCTATAATCCCAACTTCTCTGGAGGTCCAGGCCAGAGGATCATAAATTCTGGGTCCCAGCCTATGCCATTTAGTGAGAATCGGCCTCAAAATGAAAGAGGGTTGATAGCATAGTTCATAGAACATAGAGCCTAGCATGTACACAACCCTGGGTTCAGTCCCCATCATGACACAGCAGAACAGTCATAAAAAAAATCAGGTGTAAGTGATAATAGCAGAAACTCAAAATGCCAGTAAGCTGATTCTGTTTTGTATATATAAGCCTTTTTACTTATAAAAAGGAAGATACATTTTGGTGGGAATCCTAGAATACAATGATAAATTCAGTGTAGTAGTCAGAAATAAAATGAAGTTAAACTCCTGCTTTCAGGTACATATGATTTAGTAGGAACATTTAATCTTTTTTTTCTAGAAAAAGTATATTAATTGCTTAAGTAAGCCATATCATTTACTCCTTATAACGTTTACAAAATTATCTTAGAAAATATACTGTATTCTTAAGTCTTGACTTATTAGACTTTATTTCCAAAGTAAGCCTACATCTACATAAGAAAACTCATTGATAATTTGAGTATTTACCAATACCAGTGAGTGTAAGTTCTGAGAAGCAGTTGAGAGGTCAGTTATCTTAATTTTACTATTTACTTTTTGTATTTACTTGAGTAAACCCAATTCCCCTGAGAAGCATGGGCTGTTTTAAATTTCAGATGTTCTGTAGTCAGATGTTCTATAGCTCTTTAATAGTCTGCTTAAGGATAGACTAATGCTAGTTCTCTTAATACAGTTAGTCATCTCTGTCTCATTTCCATCATATTTCTACCATAACCACTGTCCATTCCTACCTTGACATGCAGTTTTATAATCTCTAGAAGATAGTGACATTGTATGGATGAAAATGATACAGGTATTTTAATTCAGGAATACTTTTGGGGAAAGAGAAGGTTTAGAGTTGGAATTATACTTGACACACTGTAAGTGGTTGGGTTTAAATCTAGATAGTTGCTAATTATGTAAGTATAGGTAAGTCTTAGTTCACTTATCCCTAAAATGGAAGCAGTATTACTGTTTTTTTTTTATTTACAGGTTGATTTTTAGGGATCAGTTGGGCATGTATGTTTAAACTTGCTTTGAATTAAACAAATTTAAATATAATTATAAACCGTTAACAAATGCAAGGAAAGAGGGAGAGTTGAAGTATCTCTGGGGAGCTGAAGACTTAATCATTAATTTTTAAATGGAGCATTAGTATTGACATGAGAGTGATTTAGAATCGGAAGGAAAAAAATCTGTCATTACAACAAGCTATAGACAATATTTTTTGAGATGATCAATTCTTGTATTTTCATAGTCTTATGGCTCACAGAGCACTCTTCAACTATTAACATGTCTGATCAATATGAATATTGTTTGGTAATAAATGATAAAACTGGTATTGACTATTGATTTAACTTATGTTTTCTGATTAGAATTACAATAGTTACTTTATAGTAAGCAATTTAGTTATTAAAACAAAACAGATCAAGTAATATGCTGATGTTAGTCTTAAAAGGAATTTGAAACATAGAGTCAATTTAAAACATTCAGATGAGTTATGCTCTTCTGACTCCTTTTGGAATATTTCTATTTAATTCTCTTCTAGATCTAAAGAAAAGGAAAAGGAAAGATTTAAAAAATGTGGAGATGTCTCAAAGTATCAGAGTTTGATAGAACAGGATAAATTTGAATTGGCAAATGCTGTTTCCACACATTTGGAGGTTTATGAACTGTATGGAACATTTGCAAATGTGAGTTTCTTAAGATGGTCATGAACAGAATTTTAATAGAGTTTGAAATTGAGGGAATTAAGATTGTAGCAAGTACAAATGCCTTTTAATTTAAAAGAAATACATATGTTCTGAATTAAACATTACTTTTTCTGATTGAACTTAGTTACTCAAAAGAAAACATTAGAAGAGATAAGTTGTACAATTTACATTTAGGGTAGGTGTATGCTCCCATAAAGTAGTATCTGGATTGCATTTTAGAAATGATTCCATATTTATATTACTTTGATGAACTTAAAATTTATAAAAATATTAGTTGAATACTTTTCAAATGGAGATTATTTTTTGTTATATAAAGACAATTTTTATTCTTTTACATATAAGGTTGTCCAATGTATATATTATTTTTATGACTCAACCACCTTAGAAAAGCTAATTTTAACTGTAGATTCAGAAAAAAAAGTATATATAAATATAATTATATATTGAGTTTCTAAGTTCACAAATCTTGTCTATGGACTGCAGGTGAGGGACCCTTCTCCAGGGAATTCAAATTTGAATTAGTCTTTGTTCTGAAGTTGATTACACTTAGATAATTACAATTTTTTAATCTTACTGTCTAAGTATACCATCAGTTTAACTACTGGGCAGGTTTATACCATTGTACAAATGTTTTAATTCCATAATATTAAAATTTTCCATAAAGTAAATCCCTGTTTACTCTTTTTAATGGTGTCAAAGATAGGAACCACCTCTACCCCTATTCTGAAAGGCACAAATAGAAATAAGGCAGCATAGACATACAAAATGTATATGGTTGGTTCTGCTAGTTTTTCTTGATTTCATGTTCTTCCTTTCATTATGTCATTTTTTAACAAGTTTTCTGACCATAAAGGCTTTTTGGGGGGTTGTTTTATTTTTATGCCCATCTAATTTTCTTGTAAAGGAAAGAGATGGTATATTGGAAAAAAATTTTTTAACCAGAAGCCTTAAAATAAGAATTGTAAGTGCAGAGAGATGTTTTTCTGCCTCCAGGTCCTGCCAGTGGGAGTGCAGGAGTGTTAGCTTAGGTTCTTTTGAATGGTAAACTCAAATTTTTTAAAACTCTGTTTTCAGCTCTTTCTTCATGGCATTTTAAAAAATCTTAGTTTCAGGCAGGTAAATAACAAACCCGATGCTGAAGTAAGAAAGACATGAAAAAGTCACATATATTCTGTTCAGCTTGCCAGTCACTTAGAAGAAGAGAAAATTGAGTTGAGAAAAATGAAAAAACATAGATAATATTTGTAACAAAAAGAACAGAAAGTTGAGGCATTTGGTTCAATGTCTGTACTATTACACATTGCTCCATGTACAGATTCTCTAAAGCTTTGAGCCTCAGTTGACTAAGTGGCTTGGTGTTCATAGGCCATCATAATTCCTGACTTAACTCTAGTGCTGTATGTCTGGTGTTAAGAAGGGTCCTATATATCCAGCGAGTCTGTTATCTTGTTCTTTGGGATCAGAGAACTTGGGTAAGGCAGGTAAATTTCAGGTATATCTATCCTACAAAGTCAGTCTGAACTTATTCTATGTCTGTGTCATATAAAGGCAATAGGTTAGACCAAGAGAGAAGACATTTTTATTAGTTTATCTGACATTGGGCCAGATTGCACTCATCACATACAAATCACATACATATTTCTATATCCCTAACATCATTCCTTCTGAATGCTGTTCTTGTGTGTGCTAACTTTTCAGGCTGGTCACATCATGTTAAGTGATGGGTTTTTTTGTTTTTTGCTCAAGTAATCAGCACAGCTCCTTCTCCATCTCCACTTTGAAAACCTGTATTTTTTTTTTTTTTTGGTCTGGTCGTGGGGCCTAAACTCTGGGCCTGGGCACTGTCCCTCAGCTCTTCACCTCAAGGCTAGCGCTTTACCATTTGAGCCACAGCACCACTTGTGGCTTTTCTTTTTGCTTGTTTAGTGTTGAGGAATCGAACCCAGGGCCTCATGCATGCAAGGCAAGTGCTCTACCACTGAGCCACCTTCCCAGCCAGCCCGATGGTTTATTTTTTGATGGGAGCTGATTAAAAGCCATTTATCTGTTGTAGTTAACTACTAAGAAGAATATATTGATTGCAGTTCTAGTTTTGCTGAATGGACAGAACTAGCATCTGCCACTTTTCTGGGTTTTCAGTTTTGGTCTTAAATGATATTCTTTTAGCTGAGGAAGTAGATGCTACTTTTTTAATTTTGTGTTTCCAATATCAGTAATACAATTCTTAAATGTAAATACTATTTCCAAAGAAAAAAGTCATAGAAATATTTCAGTTTTACATTATTTTAACCTGTTGTAGTATCTTTCTGTTAGAACCTGCTAAGATTTGAAACATCACAATTACTGACCAATTGAAGATCATCAAGTACACAATGCAGAGTCCATAATAATTAAACATATAGCTTAACCAGGTGCCAGTGACACATGCTTGTAATCTTACTCAGGAGGCTGAGATCTAAAGATGGAAGTTCAAAGCCAGCAAAGGCAGGAAAGCCTAAAATGCCAAATTGGAGCCAGGGCTCAAATCGTAGAATATAAACTATGAGCAAAAAAGCCAAGGGAAAGTGTGAAGTACTTTCAGGCTGTAGTACCAATACTACACATGCGCGCGCATGTGCGCGCGCGCGCACACACACACACACACACAGTCTCTCTCTCTCTCTCTCTCTCTCTCTCTCTCTTGAACAAGTTATGGAACCTCTCAGAGCTTTTGTCACTCAGAAATTAGGAAAGAGCTGTGTGCTGGTGGCTTAAACCTATAATCCTAGGTTCTTAGGAGGCTAAGATCCAAGTATTGCAGTTTGAAATCAGCTGGGGCAGGAAAGTCCCATGAGAGTCCTATCTCTAATTAACCACCAAAAAGCTGGAAGTGGAGCTGGGGCTCTATAGATAGAACACTAGCCTTGAGTTAAAAGCCTAAGGAGTGGTATCTAAGCCTTGAGTTCAAGCCTCAAGTGTGATGGTTTATAATTCCAGTGCTTGGTAGGTTGAGACAGAAGAACCTTTCATTTGAAGCTATCCTAGGCTTCATAGTGACTTACAGGATAGCCATGGCTACATAGCAAGCCCCTGTTTTTTAAAAAGTTATCAGTAGGGCTGGGAAGGTAGCTCAGTGGTAGAGTGCTTGCCTTGCATGCATGAGGCCCTGGGTTCGATTCTTCAGCCCCACATAAGCAGAAAAAGCCGGAAGTGGTATTATGGCTCAAGTGGTAGAGTGCTAGCCTTGAGCTGAAGAGCTGAGGGACAGCGCCCAGGCTCAGAGTTGAGGCCCCACGACCAACCAAAAAAAAAAAAAAGTGATCAATAATAGTGTTTCAGATAGGGTTTGAGGATTAACGAAGACACTGATCAGTAAGAATTTAGTATTGTGTGTGGTTATTTGGTGGATACTTAATAAACATTTCAACTATTATATAATATGAACGATAGTCATTTTAAGAAGGCAGAATCAAAGATGTAAACATATATGACTAAAAAAGATTTTTTGAATGCTAAATATTAAGTAGGCAACTTCAGTGTAACAGAATCTTAATTTTCTGGAATAACTAGGTCTGTAAAAAATCATAGTATATAAATGCTGAGTCCAGTGCTGGTGAAAAGAAGAGTGTAGAGGTAGAGAGAATTGATGAAAGTCCACTGGATTCTTGTGGTAGAAAATGTGATGGAAAGAAAAGTTACAAGCAGGTAGAACTGACAAGTTTATATTAAACAGGTGCCATGAGATGTTCAGGTCTGTAAAGACTTGAGAAGTAATGTGCTGAGAGACTTAGCATTTATAAGCTATTTATTATCTGAATGTTTTTAAAATTGTAGATTATTTTGTATTTTTACTTCAGGTGGAATATCACATACAAATCAATCAAAAGTTGTTTTCAGTTTTTTTAAAGTGAAAAATTACCAGACAGTTTCTAAAAGCACTGAATTCTAAACAATAATAGTGTTACATTTTCAATATAATTATCAGTGGGTGAGGATGAATACAAAGCATATTTTAAATCTTAAGTATTTCCCTGAGAGGGTAAAAATATTAAGGAGTTACACTGTGTTTGCTTTGGATTATATTTTACCTTGATTTTTAAAAATTTTTTATTGTAAAGATACTATACAGAGGGTTACAGTTACATGAGCAAGGTAATGAGTACACTTCCTATTGAGCATTGTTACCCCCTCCATTGTTTTCCCCCTACCATCTACCTTGATTTTTATTTGGCAAATAATCCTTCTCTTGACAATCATGTAAGGCAGTTCTTATCTGCTTCTAGCTCTTCTAATTTTAATCATTTTGATGAATATTATGTTATGAATGAAGCCCTTATCCATAAAAATATTTAAGTTAATGCTCATTCTGTAGGATTCTGCTAACATGCACATTATGTTTTATCACAAACATTTCAACTGTGTCCTGTATGACCATCCTTCAAAACTTAAAAGCACCTTCACCAAGAGAATATTTCTTTTAAAAATACTCTTCTTGAATGCTAGTATAAAAATATTATATCTTTATTAGTTATTACCTTGTTATGTGATTCACCTTGTTATGTGATTCACTTTTCTTTGCTGAAATGAATAAGGAACTGTTGATTTCTAAATTGACAGAAATGACAAATTTTGCTGTCTTATCAACTTAAATATTTAATATATAAATTGAGGAGAATTTAAGGAAACTTTTGCCTTTGTATTGACATCATATTGTGGCTAGGACATTTAGTTAGGACATTCTGCTCTGTTCAAGGAGTTATAAACTTATTAAGTAGTAATCAGTTCTAGTTTAAGTGCAGTGAGCACTGAATCATAAGTTTATCTGGGAATTTCCCTTATCTTTCTATAGTTGTCTTTCTTTTTGAATATAGGTAAAAATCTGGTATACCAGGCTAGATGACAAGTCAGAATGAGTTCCTTAAATTCAAATAGTGATGACTTGTTTTATTGTCTTTAGATTGAATGCAAAGTGATTAAAAAAAAACATTAGATGTTGTGTCAGACATAGTAACATTCTTACTATTCCTTATGTCTTTGAACTTATTTTAAGATGAATTATATTTCTTGAATTTTCTGAAAATAAACTTTGTTATTCAGGCTTCAAGGTAGATTCCCCAGAGCATTGCAGGCCATCCCTTACTTCTATTGATATCAGTGTCACTCATCAGCCTTTCTTGGAACAGTGTCTGAATTTTAGAGAGGAAAGGCAGATAATGGAGATTCTATAGTAATTTGAAGTGGCAGGTGATAATAGGTATGAGAGCTCTATGTAGACTTTTAATGTTGAAGAATCAGTTTGTGAAGTTGCCTTCTCTCCATTTCTTTCTATTGAACACTTTTGAGGTGACAGCTTTGGTTGTTTTCTTTTATACTTGTCCCAAATCATGGTTTTGGCATCTTACCTGAGACTTTACACTCTGAAACTTTGTTCGCTTATTTAAATATTTTCCCAATTCAGTCATAAATGTCTTGGACTGAGCATAATCACTATTCTTTAACAGTTTCCTAGGATTTAGCCTTCAACAAAATGACAAAAACAAAAACATGAACACCATATCTTCCAAATTCAGTAAGAAAATCTTATGTCAATTTGAGTAAAACATAAATAGTGAATCAAAATGATAATATTGTATTCCAAGAAAGGGAAGCATTTTTGAATCCATTTATTCAATAATATTTTTCTCTCACTGTGTGTATGTATCAAAGCATTATTACTGTGGAACATCTGCTATAACAGGGAAATGATTTCACTGTGTAGAACTATATGTTAAATTCTAATTTTCTTCATTTTTCATGTGTTGCAAAGATCTTGATGTTATGATTTTCCCCCCTAAGGTATACATTGATCACTAAATTAAGTGCAAATTTAGACCCTTTGGTGTCTATAGAACAAAGGTTCATCTAGTAGTGTTTTATTTTTAAACCCTAAAAGTTGGAACCAAGCTAACAAGTCCATCTTTTAAGTCCATCTTTTACCATGAGTTCTTGAGAACAGATACCACATTCTTCTTGTCTCTGAATTTCACATTGGCTACTCTCTAACCTAAAGTCCTATGACTGTTTTAAGGAAATGTTCATCAACAAATTAATTATGTTCTGTGTATACATTACCCTTGTGTACCATTTAAATCTACACTCTTCTAGTGTCCCAAGTCTATCATGGGTAAAGTTTCCCAAGAACTTTCAGTAAACTTCCTGAAAGTCTGAACTATTGAAGCATGCTATGTGGCCAGTTTCATTGTATATAATGTCATCCCTCAGATAACAGGCCTTATCTTTTTTGTCCTATTGGCATGGGGCCTACTAGGTTTTTGTGCAAGTTAGTCTTTGCTTTGAATAATGTCTGTACCATTAATATTTTTTGACTGGTCTTCATCTTTAGATGGAGACTATGTTATCTATACTGTGAAGAGTAGCCAAAAAAATCAAGTGAGACTGTATATAAAGAGCAGTCAACCTGTAGTAAGTAAATAATACAATGACTGATATACATATGACAATAAATATTCTTTCCTTCTCCTTAACTGACTCTTAAGTCTAGTAATGATTGGAGTTACGATTTTTTTTGTCAGCAGCTCATAGCAAGTGTCTGTCTTACTAAGTGTTCAAGTATTGTTGAATAAATGAATAGAAATTCAGAAATTCTTGATAATCATATCATTTCTTACATGTTTAAAATTCAAAATTCAAATGGGCATGCCTGTAAACACCAGTATTCAGAAACTCAGGCATGAAGATGGAGAATTCAAATCCTTCTTGGAATATATAAAGTCCCAGAAAATCAAAATTTGAGTAGGAAACTTTGTGGAAAGCTAAATAGGTTATAATCTTGATGATCTCAATTACTTATTTAATTCTTGGCCTTAATCATAAATTTATCATTCTCCTTAGTTATTTATTCTGTTATTTTTATCCTGAAAGAGGTTTCCTACAATGTAATTTTTAACCTGACAGTTGCTTCAAGACTTCAGCCAACAAAATTTGAGATATCAGAAAAACCATAAGTTACTCAAAGATTCAATTGAGGTTAACATTACTTAAATTCATTTACATTGCCATTCTTAACTAAAATAGAGCTGTGAATTGGGCCTAGTGGCTCATGCCTATAATCCCAGCTACTTGAGAGGAGGGAGTAGGATTGTGATTTGAGACCAGCCTACATGTAAATATCATGAGACCCTGTCTAGTAAAACAATGCAGTTGTGATGATTCACAGCTATAAACCTAGCAACAATGAAGGCAAAGGTAGGATTGAAGTTTGATGTAAACCCCAGTTAAAAAACTATGAGACTTTATGAAAAGTAACTGAAGTATTAAGGGCTAGTAGTTTTGCTGAAGTGGTATAATGGTTCTAATGTTGAGGTTCAAATCCAAGTTTTTCAAATAAAGAGAAAAAGGGAAAGAAAATGTATTTAATTTTATTACTTGAACCAGCTTATTCTTACTTGAGAAAAGTCTTACTATATATTAGCATAAATTTTGAATTTGAAAAAATGTAGGTTTTTCTGACAATTTAGACAGTGAACAGCATAAGAAAATAGAAGTGCTTATGTTATAAGAAGAATATATGGAGCCGGGCGCTGGTGGCTCACGCCTGTAATCCTAGCTACTCAGGAGGCTGAGATCTGAGGATCGCGGTTCAAAGCCAGCCCGGACAGGAGAGACCGTGAGACTCCTATCTCCAATAAACCACCAGAAAACCGGAAGTGGCGCTGTAGCTCAAGTGGTAGAGCACTCGCCTTGAGCTGAAGAGCTGAGGGACAGCGCCCAGGCCCAGAGTTCAAGCCCCACGACCGACAAAAAAAAAAAAAAAAGAAGAATATATCGATTTTTATAAGTGACACAAAATCTCTTCATAGTAGCTAATGAATGCTGTAATAAAGGACAGACAGTCGACAGTCTTATCCTAGGCTTCTCTTAATGCTGTTGACAATTTTCATGTTTAAGAAATTAGAGCAGCAAAAGCAAAATGAGAGCAACCTTGAAAAAGATGTTTTTTGATTCTTTGTGACTTGTACAGGCATGTCTACCTCAAGAGTGTGTGAATACCATAGATTTCCTTGTTTATGCTTTTCTATACTGGAATGTAGCCTTGCATCAATTTTCCTAAAAAGGTTCAGACCTAAGTTAAGGTCTTGGGGAAAACATGCAGATTATCTTGCTTTAATGTTACATCTTATCCCTTCTAAGCACTCTGAGTGGCCATTGTGTGTCTTGTCTCTGTGCTGGGGACTAGGAAGATGAGCATGGCTCAGTTTACACCCAGCTGCAGTAGTATTTTTGCATCATGCTCCTTACCTGTGTTCTTTCTCCACAAATGTTTAATGAACATTTCCTGAAAAGATGAGTGACATAATTCCCTATATTTTCTGGAATGTATTTTCATCTGTGGATTTTTTTTTTTGGTCATAGGGCTTCAACTCTGGGCCTGGGCACTGTCCCTGAGCATTTCAGCTCTAGGCGAATGCTCTACCACTTGAGCCACAGCACCATTTCTGGTTTTCTGGTAGTTTATTGGAGATAAGCATCTCACGAACTTTCCTGCCCAGCCTGGCTTTGAACCACAATCCTCTGATCTCAGCCTCCTGAGTAGCTAGGATTATAGGCATGAGCCACTGGCACCTGGATAACAGTTTAATTTTCTTAAATTCAGTGTTTTCCTAGCATATTTGATCATGTTACCTTTTTTTTTCTTGTGTTACACTTTGTAATATCTCCATCTCCAAGAATAAAAACTGTCCACAGCAGTCAGTTTTGGTACCTGTTGTAAGAATGGAAGGGAATTTAAGGAGGTTTCCATACAAGTGGCTACATGTTAAGTCCTAAACCATGAGTAGATAAAGGGAAGGGCAGTCTAGAGCTGAGAATAAACAATATAATATAGAAAAGCACACATGGCTTGACCAAGCATGGTATATTCAGTATCATGAGATAAAAATAAGATGAAATGTCAAGAGAGCTAAATAAAAAGTTATATTAGAGACAAATTCAGGTTATTGAGATGAATAAAAGACCTTTTATGACACAGTTGTTCCATAAAACAAAAATTTCAATGTTTTGTGTATTTAAACGATAACATAAGGAAAGCAAAAATTGCAAATTTATCCAAATATAGAAAAGTTTTGCTATTGGGTTCTTGGTGTTATTTATTTAATCAAATTTGTTTTAAAACTTGTCACCTAAATGGCAATACTGCCCAAAGCTATATTCAATGCAAAACTCATCAATATCTCAACAACATTCTTTAATGAAATAGAAGAAGCAATCCAAAAATTCATAATGAATACTAAAAGACCCTGAATAGCAAAAACAATCCTTAGTGGGAAAAACAGTTCTGGAGGAATATCAATGCCAAATACCAAACTCTATTATAAAGCTGTAGTTATTAAAACAGCTTGGTACTAGTACATGAACAGGCCTGAGGAGCAATGGAAAAGGATTGAAGACCCAGAAGTGATTTTACAGATCTATGACCACCTAATCTTTGATAAGGGAGCCAAAATTATCAGATGGAAGAAAGACAGTCTCTTCAACAAATGGTGCTGTCAGAATTGGCTATACATGTGTAGAAAATTGAAGTTAGATCCTTATATATCACCCTGCACTAGAATCAACTCCAAATGGATCAAAGACCTTGAGGTAAGAGCAGATACCCTGAAAATATTGTAGGAAAGGATAGGGAATACACTAGGGCTCCTTGGCACAGGTCAAACCTTCCTAAATAAAGATTTAGAAACACAGCAAATCAAAGGCTGGATAAATGGCACTGCACTAAACTGCAGAGCTTCTACATGGCAAAGGACATACTAGCAAGAGAAGTAGAAAGTCCACAGATTGGGAGATGTTCACTAGCCATATAACAGACAAGGGCCTAAATCAAAATTGTACCTAGAGCTCAAAAAATGAAACCCCCCAAAACAAATCCTCAAACAACCACTCCATTAATAAGTGGACTAAAAAATTAAAAAGAGACTTCTCTGGAAAGAAAATAAGAATAGCTGATAGGCACATGAAGAAATGTTCAACAACTCTGGCCATAAAAGAAATGCAAATCAAAACTACATTGAGATTGTACCTCACCCCAGTTAGAATGGCCATTATCAAGAAAACAAATAGTAACACATGCTGGTGGAGATGTGGCGGAAAGGGAACACTACTACACTATTGGTAGGAATGTCAAATAGTTCAACTACTCTGGAAAGCAGAGCTTTCCACATAGAGCTCTTCTATGATTCGTCAATTCCATGTCTGGGTCTTTACCCAAATGACC
This sequence comes from Dipodomys merriami, assembly GCF_024711535.1. Lineage (NCBI taxonomy): Eukaryota > Metazoa > Chordata > Mammalia > Rodentia > Heteromyidae > Dipodomys > Dipodomys merriami. Next base: position 87,841,222 of record NW_027205603.1, read on the forward strand.
ACAAACAAGGCCACACTAAAGCTACAAGCACAACTATGTTCATTGCAGCATTTACCATAGCTAAGATATGGAACCAACCCAGATGCCCCTCAGTAAGTGAACAGATCAAGAAAATGTGGTATATATACACAATGGAAGCCGATGCCTCCATCAGAAAGAATGACATTGCCCCATAAGGAAATGAAAGGACTTAGAAAAAAGTCATATTAAGTGAAGTAGCCAGCTACAAAGAGACAGTCTCCATGGTTTCCCTCATTCGTAATAATTAGTATATGTCTAGTATAGCCCTATCAGAGGATCACAATAGCTCAATAGTTATGTACATAGAATCATATAAATTGATGCTAATCGAAATGAACTCCAAGATACGGAAACAAGGTTTTCTTTTGTTTGTTTTTTTCTGTGTTTTTGTTTTTTAATGTACAGTGTGACATTATTTCTTTTTTTCCTTTGGTTTATTCCATGTTGTCACTGTTTTGTATTTTGGTACCTCGTGTCTTGTATATATGTTTATACAAGGGAAGGGGAATAATAAAATGGTGAGACAAAGGACAAAGGGTGAATTACAACAGTGATATTCACAGTACAGTATGTTGGCAATGAACTTTACAACTTAGTAGGGGAGGGGACCCGCAGAGGGGAAGGAAGGTAGGAGAAAACAAGGGAGTGGGGTAACAATGTTCAACAAGAAATGCACTCATTACCCTACTTATATAACTAACCCCTCTGATGTCATTCTTATAATAAAATTTAAAAAACATGTCCCCTATAGTATTATTTGTATACTAAAATTAGATATTAGTATATTATAGTATATTAGCATATAAATGATGAGGCAATTTTCTTTCTAAAAACTCTCGTGAACTAATTTTCTAGTTTGGAAGTAATCATAGAAGAATCATCACACATGAAGGCAAAGCAGTGACCTGTTTTATACTTTAAGATTGAAGGCTTTACTGAGCTTTTTCTTAATATCATTTATGTTCATTATAGAACATTAGAACAGAGAAAAAGGTGTTCTTAGGCCACATAGAGATAGATGTACATGTTGGCATATTCTTGTGTTTTATTTTAAACATAATTTATATATTATTCTATGTAATCTTTATATTGTGCTGCTTGTATATTTTTGTAAACATCACATTTGAAGACTAATAATCTACTCAGTATACATTTTATTGTTTGTGCACTCTTCAGTTTTTCCAGACATATTTCAGGTGGTTTCTATTTTCTCTGCCATACAAATCATACTTTGCTTATCAATTTCCAGAATTGAAAATCTTGGGACATTAAAATAGAAATATGTTTAAAGCCCTTGATTCATGTCAGGAGTACTTAAAACAGTAATTTTTGCCCCACTTGAAGTATATCAAATAGTTTTTTCCCTCAGATCTTGATACAATTCATTAACAAAAGACAATAATAAGGCAAACTTTATGGGTTTAATAGTTCAAAAATATGGACGTACTATTTTTGTTGATAGCTTTAATGATAAGCAATAGTTAAATCTATTTCATACTTTAGATAAACAAATACAAGTATTTCCTCTTGATATGAGGCTTTTTTATTTTTGAGGTATCCATCACGAATTGAAAAAATTGACTATGAGGAGGGCAAGATGTTAGTCCATTTTGAGCGTTGGAGTCATCGCTATGATGAATGGATTTACTGGGATAGCAATAGGTTGCGACCCCTTGAGAGACCTGCACTAAGAAAAGAAGGACTAAAAGATGAGGAAGATTTCTTTGTAAGTAGCAAGATTTTTTCATTTGCAACTTTTGTTAAATTGTAATGATATGTTTTAAAAGGATTGTGTTAAATTTTACAAAGCTTGTTTATGTTAAGGAAATGCATATGTATTATACATGGAATTGATCTTAAAAGTTGTTTAAAATAGGATTTTAAAGCTGGAGAAGAAGTCCTGGCTCGTTGGACAGACTGTCGCTATTATCCTGCCAAGATTGAAGCAATTAACAAAGAAGGTATGTATTTGAAATGATCTGAAATGTAAAATGGGATTAAGAGAAAAATTTCATTATATTTTAAATTATAATTAGTTATGGGATCATTGCATACAGCTTTTTTACTGAATAAACTTTCTGTTAATAATAGATGTTGGAAACATTCTTATATTTCATAGAATAAGATGGCATGTGAATTGCTGCTTGAATAAACGGGTTAAGTTAGTAGAGGTAATTGGTTAAGTTTTTATCTTAAATTTTCCGGGCTTATATGAATTTTATATCTACTTTGGTATTTCCAGTTCATGACTAAGTTATATTGAGATGCTCATCTCAATGAAGTATGAGGAAAGGTTAAAAATTAAAGATAAAGGGGAAATTCTATTCAGTTTTACTTGTGAGTTAAATATATACAGTATTTTTTTTAAGAAAAGAACATGAAACTTAACCAGTTGACTGATTGTCTTTATTGTACTTCTTTTGTCTTCCCTTAAGTACTATCTACAAATAATTGAATTATTTACGTGTTCAGAAATGTTGAAAATAATGCAAAAGTCAAATGTATTAGGATGGTATAAGGCTAGGAAACCTTGTGAACAGATAAATGAGCTTATGAAGTAGAATTTAGTCAGGTGCTGGTGGCTCATGTCTGTAGTCCTAGGTACTGGGGAAGCTGAGATCTGAGGATCATGGTTTGAGGTAGCTCATCAGGTAGGAAAGTCTATGAGACTTTTTATCTCCAGTTAGCCAGCAAAAAGCCAGAATTTGAGCTGTGGCTCAAATGATAGAGTGCTAACTTTTAGAACAAAATTTCAGGGGCAGTACCCTGAGTTCAAGCTCTAGGACCAGCACACACACACACAAAAAAAAATAAAGAAAGAATTTATCAAGTAAATAATTTGGAATGTCACGAAGTAGTAAAACTATTCCTGTTTTTTTAGAAGATCTTGTACCTAACGGACTCTATAGACTCCTCCAAGCTACTAGAGGTGATTCAAAACGTTGGTAAAATAACAGGGTATAAAATCAATCCACAAAAGAGTCAGAAGCTTTTCTGTATGCCAACAATGAGGAGATTGAGACTGAAATTAGGAAAACAACTCCATTTTCAATAATCTCAAAAATACAAGACACAAAAAAGAAAAAAATATACAAAAGACAAACAACAAAACACAAAATGACTTAGGAATTAACCAAAGATATGTAGCATGTCTATAATGAAAACTTTAAAAATTTAAAGAAGGAAATTGAAGAAGACTTAAGAAAATTCAAAGACCCCAAAGCAATCTACAAATTCAATGCAATAAACCTCAAAATCCCAACATTATTCTCCAATGAGATAGAGAAAGGAATCCAAAAATTCATATGGAATAACAAAAGACCCCAAATAACAAAAGCAATTCTTAGTAGGCAGAATAGTGCTGGAAGAATAACAATAGCAAACTTCAAACTGTATGACAGACATAATGAAAACAGCTTGGTACTAGCACAAAAATAGGCCTGAAGATCAAGGGAACAGAAGAGAAGACTCAGAAATAAATCCACTGAGATACAGCCATTTAATATTCAATAAGGAACCCAAAACATAGGCTGGAAGAAAGACAGCCACTTCAAAAAATGTGCTGGCAAAACTGGATTTCCACAGGCAGAAAACTGAAAGAATACCATTATATATGTCTTTGCACCAGTATCAATACCAAATAGATTAAAAACATCAATGTAAGACCTAAAAGCACAAAACTATTACAGGAAAGAGTAAGGGAAACACAAGGGCTCCTGGGCCCAGGTAGAAACTTTCTGAGTAAAGATCCACAAGGACAGCAAATCAAAGAAAGACTTTATAAATGGGACTGCATCAAACTAAAAAGTTTCGCTGTGGCAAAAGACATACCATCAAGCTAAAAAGACCACCTACAGAATGGGAGACTTTGGCCAGCTACACATCGGAAGTGGCCTAATATCCATAATATACAGAGGACTTAAGAAACCCTCAAAAACCAACAACCCAATTAATAAATGGGCTAATGAGCTAAAGAGAGTTCTCACAAGAAGTAAAAATGGCCAATAGACACATGAAGAAACACTCAATATGTTTGGCCATAAAGGAAATGCAAATCAAAACAACATTGAGATTCCACTTCACCCCAGTTAGAATGGCTGTTGCATGGAAACTAACAGTATAATGCTGGCAAGGATGTGGCCCTCTAGTACGCTGTTGTGGAGGTTCCTCAAAAAATTAAACATAAAACTATCCTTTGATCCAGCAATTCCACTTCTGAGGCCACCAGCACAATCATGTTAATTGCAGCACTATTCACCATAGCTGAGATGTGAATTCAGCCTAGATATCCCTCAGTGGATGAGTAGATCAAGAAAATGTAGTGTATATACAGAGTAGAATTTTACTCTTCCATTAGAAAGCACAATATTGTACCATTTGTAAAGAAATAGAAAGACTTGGGAAAATGTTAAGTGAACTAGGTCAGGCCCGGGGAGAAAAGGATCCATTTTTTCCTTGCATGTAGAAGGTAGATTTAGCTTACAAACTCAACAAGTAAATACATTAGGTGGTATGCAAGTGAATACAAATGTATTGACTGTATTCAAGGGAGAACTCAAATAGTGTAAGTTTTGGGAAATCAAAATTCAACAAAATAAAACACCAGGAAGCAAGTTCTCATAAGGGATGGAGTAGGGTCAAAGGAAAACAGATAAATGATGAGGACAAGAGGGAACATACAGAGAAGAATCCAGTGTATACCCTACAAAATTAAGAAGAATGAGGAGAGGAGTGGGTAGGGGGAGGGATGAGTGAGAGTGTTAAATGGATGAATTAATCAAGATACATTGCACTCATAAACAGCTTGATTAAAAATAAATAAATAAAATCTATATGTAAAAAAAGGAATTTGGAAAGGAATGAAAATTTATTTTTTTGAAAATATACTTAAATATTTTATGTTTAAAACTTCTCATTTTGAAGTATTTAAATGTGTATTTCAAGTTAGTTATATGTTTTCTATTATAATTTCTTAATCTTGACTACTTACTATTTTTCTAAAGAAGCAAATATTGAATGACAGCTTCCTGACAAGAATGGCACTTGGGAGTGCAAGGGAACGGATAACATTGTCTAAAAATAAATGCATTTTATAAAAATACATTTTTAAAAAATGCACTTGACTTATCTGTAACTCCTATAATAACAAGAAAATACTTTTTTAAAAAAGAGTGACACTTGGTCTAACAAGATATACTTTCTTTAAACCTAGCCTAAAAGAGATATAACTTAACAAAAGAAGAGAAAATTTCTGCAGAAGAAAGCTGCCTAGAAAAGAAATGAGAGAGCCTTGCTATTTCAAGGAACTATGAATTGTTAGGAATGAAGATTTGCTTTATAGGGGATAGGCTATAGACAAAGAGGTCAGTGGGAAGCAAGGGTTTTAAGGCAAACATTAAGTGGGCCATCAGTGAGCTACTGATGCTGACATCCAAGGATCACAGTTGGAATTCAGCCAAGGCAGAGAAGGGTATTAGAATCTTATCTCTTTGGTTAACCAGAAAAATCCCAGAAGTAGAGCTGTGGCTTAAGTGGTAGAGGGCTATCCTTGAGCAACGAAACATTGGTACAGCACCTACGTAGGGCCTGAGTTCAAGCTCCAGGACTGGCATGCGCACACACACTAAATGTGAAAAAATAAATCACAGTGGTTTTCCTCATAATGATGATACAACAACTGCAGAAATTTTAACTCCATTATTATTGTGATTAATTAAAAGCTATATATGTCTATAGCTTTATTACTCACTACATACACATGCAGGTTATTTCTCCTTTTCCAATGGAAAACGTATACTTCTATAGAGTTGTGTTCTGGCACTTACATGCAATGTTCAGAACCCCTAAGTGTCTAGTTCAGAGTGTGGTGCATAGTAGGCAGTGAGAAAAAGTCTCTAAAAGGGAGATATATGATTTTTTTTTTCTGGTAGATAGAAGGATCCATTCAAAACAAAGCAGAATCAAACAGTGTTCACCAGTTGAGAATAGATCCTTTAAGTATAAAGAGCTTTGGGACTTTCTAAGCTTCAAGTTCCCTAGGGATATATGTGTGTACAGTTATATGTACTCTCACACATATCACACTCAGAAACGAAAAACACTCATTCTTTTATCCTGTCTTGTTTAACCACAGACATCTATAGAAAACGAAGTTTAAGTTGTTGGAGAATTGATGATACTAATACTATGATTACTGTGATTTTAGGATTAGCTCCTTTGAGCCCTTAGTGAAATATTGGCAGCTAGTGTTTATTTTGTAAGCATCTCTACTAGAAGTATTAATTTTGTGATTTTTAAATGAGTCTGTCTCTTCTAAAAACAAAAAAGACACAGGAAACCTTCAATTTGTTGTCTAAGTAAAAACAAAATGAGCAGTTAGAAATTGTCAGATAGCTTGCAGAAATAAGTAAAGGATCTGAGCAGTGTATAAGGAGCTGACTGGGTCTTCATCAGCTGGTGATCCTTGAGGAGTGAGTGGAGTTAGACAGTCCCAGGGAAGAATGCGGAGTCATCACAGTGGAGGAGACAGCATGAGCAAAGGTAGGGGAATGAAGGCCTGGACAAGCACAGTGACATTGTTAGCATTCTGGATTCCTCTGGAGTGCTGTCTGGAGGAAGGAGCAGGATTGACAGTTACAGGAAAGATGATAGTGCAAAGTATATGTACAACTTGACATTCTCAAAAGTTATCCATTTGTCCTTAAATCATTAATATTCATGCTCATTTGTTACTTTTTAGGTGAAGATCTTTGTGATATTTAGCAGTATCCATTGAAAGCTATAAAATTTATGAAATATATTTTAATTCAAATTATAGTGAAAAAAATCTAGGCACATATATGCAATATTTTTTTTGTCATTTACAACTAAGTAACAATGATCACATTTTTTGTTTATACTTTTGTAAAGATAAAACCAGGAAGTAGGTACTTCCTGAATTAGTACTCTGTTTATATTTTGAATATTGTAGAAAAACATTTGAATTTCCTAAGGCTAAAGTCTACATAACTGTTTCTAATAATTTTATATTGCTAGCATAGGATCTATAACAGAAAGTGAGTATGCCTCTAAAAGTCTTGAAGCTTGAAACTAGGATGAATTAGTAAGAAAATCATGGCTGGCTACACAAATCTGGCAGTGCCATTATGTTGTGTTGTTGCCTAGTTGAATGCCATCAAGTGCAGTTTTTAGCTTTTCTTAAATTCCTTTTGTTTTGCATGGAAGATGTTAATCTCTTAATTAGTAAATGGCTTTCTACTTTAAAACTAGGAATCAACCTTATTTGTTTATTATCTGTCATCTGACTGTCATCTACCTGTATCTGTAAACTTAATTTGATTCCCAAAAGAAAAGTCTTTTCCTACATATTCCATTTTGCAGCTCTTCCTGTTATTATAAAAGATATTTTCAAAGGAGCCAATGGTCATTTATATAAAATAACTTTTTGTAAATATTTTGACAGATATATTAAACAGTAAACTACTATGAAAAGATTTAAAATACTTAGTAAACATGTTACATGCAATTAACTTATCTTACCTTTTTAAAGGGCAGTATTAGTTGAGTTGTTTTTGGAAAGAGAGAAAATGTACACATAAATGTAGTAGAGTCTTCATGCAGCCATGTAGTCATAGAGCATTTATTCATATCATGTCACTACTTGTTAGTTTCCAGGTGCTGCTGTAAAAATCTACAAGATATTTTCTGATGATTCTGACTGCTCCTTTTTCAGGAACATTCACAGTGCAGTTTTATGATGGAGTAATCCGTTGTTTAAAAAGAATGCACATTAAAGCCATGCCTGAGGATGCTAAGGGACAGGTAAGAATGTTCAGTATTCCTGGCTACTCAAAGGGAATGGTAACTGATCAACATCTATGCATATATTTTTAAAGTGAACTAATTGTAGGGTTATGTGCTGATAGCCCCAAATAGCAGCAAGAAAAGCTTAGAATGTAAAATAAATTATACACTTGATTTTTGCTTCTTTGGTTTTAGACCTGCTAAAGTTATAGGTCACTAGTTTCTGTTCCAGGTGAAATCCCAGCATCCACTAAGCTGGTGTTGTCCTATCGACCCAGCTGGATCGTGTAACCAGTCTATGGGAAGTGAGGTAAGTGCCTTTTGCTTTTCCACAAAATTTTTGTTTTATTTTCTCTGGTATAGAGTATTATTTAGAGAATTCATTTTTAATATGAAATTTTATATTGAGTTTCTTATCTTCTGCTTTCTTTCTACAAATCACATTCATCCTCTTTAAAAGGCGCTTACCTGACACTCTGTAGGCTGTTTCAAGTAGGGCTCTCTGAGTCACATGACAGAAGCAGTGTATTACATACTTGGCACTGCATAAAGCAAGAATGAATGGTAAGCATTTTGAAGGAGAGTCTGGGATGAAGTTGAAATTATGATTCCACTTGTGATTGTGTTTCCTGACATACAGAAAAGAAAGGTGCCATTAGAAACTTAAAGTATTTTCTTTTATGTTCTGCTGTTATTTGGGATTTTCAGCACCTGGACCTACAATTAATTTTAAGAACTTGAAAGTCATCTATGAAATTGTGTGATGTGGAAAACTGTTACATACTTGTTTGCTAGTGTGCAGCAAAACTGTGTTAGAATCACTGGTCAGTTTCATTTAGGTGTGATTATATTATAGTCTTCTATTAAATAGGTAGTATCTCATTTTAAATAATTCTTTTCTAAACAACTCTTCTGAGAGGTGTGATTGTTTTCAATTACCTGGTTTTTAAATGTTTAATTATGAAATCAGCCAAGCAACTACATGTTAATTAATATTTAGATGTGATTTAAAAGAAAAATGCTTTTGCTCAGGAAATTACTTTGTGTCTTGCTGCATGTATAAATATATTTTAAGCGCTAAATGTTTTGTTTTCTTGGTTACTGCATAGAAAGATTGGTTAAAATGTTGGGAACATAGTTGCATACCTGTTTAAAGAAAAGTCTTACTAAGTTTTTTAAGTTTGCTTTGAAACTATGATTTTTGTGTTCTGATTACTCAGACATCAAAAATGGCTAAAATTACAGGCTAGAGAAACTGATTTGATATTTTAAATGTTTATTATAAGTATTTTAGTTATACCATGACATATGTTAACATTAAAGTCAATGCCAAGATGTAAAACTTTGGAAAGAATATTTGGGAAGCAGTATATTTCAGTTTTTCATTTTTCTTCATAACTAAATAATAAACTTATAAGAACTGTTAATTAATTTTTAAAAATCAACAAGTTGTTAAAATCAATTTTTTTTCTTATTTTCACCTAGGATATATGCCAAATTGGGTAAAGTTAAGACAGTGATATATTGAATATTATTTTTCTGGACTTTGACTAGTTTGAGAAATATTTTAAAAAGACAGGAAGTAAAATTAGCCAAGAATCACATATCAATAAATTAGCTAAGAATCATTCACCAAATCATACTAGGGTAAACAAATAAATGCCATATGGAATTCTCTTCCCTAGACCTCGTATATGATTTGTGTAAAATAAAACAGTAACAATATTAAGCTAAGGAATGATGGCTCATGCTTCTACTCTTTACTCAGAAGGCTAAGATCTCCGAATCTGGTTGAAGCCAGACCTGATGAGTCTCTTTATTTTCAATTAGCCAGAAAAAGCTAGAAGTGGCTCAAATGGTAGAATGCCAGCCATGAGCAAAAAAGAAGAGCAAAAAGACAAATCTTAGAGTTCAAGCCTCAGTACCACTGTGCACGCACACGCACACACACACATTTTTGTGTGAACCTCCAGATTAATTAATATTCTTAGCCTGAATAAAAAGCCTTAATGTTGTTATTACTAAGTGAACTAATCGATTGCTACTGGTGAACTTCTGCTTGTATTTAAAGATTAACTTGAAGGACTAAGGGCAAGACAAATTGTAGAGTGCTTGACTAGTTAGCAGAAGGCTCTGAGTTCAATCCTACATGCTAGCAAAAACAAAACAAAGCAAAACAAAATCTTTGCCTAGATTTGCCTCCATTCTCAACCCTGCTGCTTCAGCTTCCTACATATCTGGTGTTACAAGCGTGTACAATATGCTTACCTTAAAGAACTTTTTATAATACTTTGAATAAATTGTAAGCTATTGTTCTTGCATTATATTTGTAGACATTTTTCTCAATGAGGAAGATATTAACGTAGACATGTTGACTGTCAAAAGTTAGGATCTCCTCTATCATCTACTCCTATCTTACATAATTTTGAATGATGATATAATTCCCATGAAGCTGACATTTTACAGGGTGAAGATTGGTTTCTCTAAGGAGATACTTTCTTAATGTTATTTTTGAAACTTCCATCCTAATAAAAGACAACAGAAATAATTATAGGGTGAGAGATGGAATATTTACACTTAAATCTTATGCCTTCTATTCCTTTTTCCCCTGTGAATGTGTGCTAATGTAAAATTTACATCGACACAGAATAGTGTCCCCTGCTGTTTACAAGACATTTTATATATATATTGTCTTACTGGATTTTTTGTAGCAGTTCTTTCAGAGTTAAGGCTATTTTTATTTTACAGTTAAGAATTGAAAGACCAGTTTATAATTTTACTTAGCCAGTATGTACAAAGTAACTTCTTGAATTCATATCTTCTGAGGTCAAACACAGTGCTCTTTTTTTTAGTGTATTTATTGTGCTATCTATGGATTATGTGTAATGTGTAATTAGTAGTTCTTTTAATTCATAGAAAGATTCACAGTTATTTTTGACAGTGATTCTTTTCTATGTAAACAAATTCAAGAGAATAATAAAAATCTTTATAATTATACTGCTGTCATTCATGTACTGCATGATTAACAAATTGTATACTCAAAAAGCATTTAATTTTTTTGTTACGAATGTTGGAATGATTCCTTTTTTTTTTTCTTTTTTTCCAGTTGTATCTCTTGGAGGTAGAAAACAGCATGGAATGGAAATTACTTTTGTCCCATGATGTTCTGCTACTTTTTTCTTTTCTTTGTGCTGGTACATTGTGCTGGTACTCTTTGTACTGGGGCTTTAACTCAGGGCTTGGTCACTGTCCTCGAGATTTTTTTCTCAAGGCTAGCGTGCTACCACTTGAGCCACACGTCCACTTGTAGCTTTTCGGTAGTTCATTGGAGATAGTCTCATGTACTTTCTGCCTGGATTGGCTTCAAAGCATGATTGTCAGATCTCAGTCTCCTAAGTAACTAAAATGACAGGCATGAACTACTGGCACTGAACAGATGTTCTGCTTTTATAATTCTTTAAATACATGTCTTACACCATCAATACTTTGCTTGCATAGTTGTAGTTATTCTTTTTTTCTTAGTTGGTTTCTCTTCTTCATTTTTTTTCTTCTTTAGTTGTACTTGCTTTTACCTTACTACTTGAATGTTATTCTCAAGGCTCAGCTTATCCATAGGCTTTTGGGTGCTTTATCCTTCACTTTGAGAGTCTTCCATTACTCATCCACATTCCTGAACAGACTGAGTACCATACCTTTGTTTAATGTTTTTGAAATCATGCTTTCTCCTTTCTAGCTAGCTAACCATTAGCTAACAAATACTACTTTCTTAGCTAGCAAAACCTGCTTATGTTCAGGGGAAAACTTTTCTACCATTACCTCTAAAGCCTCCCACTAGTCTTTTTCTTCAGTCAAAAATTAATTTCATTGTTCCATAGTGTTTTGTTTATTCCTTTAGTATATTATGATCACACTCTCTTATGGATAATTTTATTTTCCTGGCTAATTTTTCTTTTTTTCTTTTTTCTTTTTTTGGGTCCGGTCGTGGGGCCTGAACTCTGGGCCTGGGCGCTGTCCCTTCGCTCTTCAGCTCAAGGTTAGGGCTCTACCACTTAAGCCACAGCGCCACTTTCGGCTTTTTTCTTTTTGCTATGTGGTGCTGAGGAATCGAACCCAGGGACTCAGGAATGCAAGGCAGGCGCTCTACCACTGAGCCACCTTCCCAGCCCTCCTGGCTAATTTTTCTTATGGGCAGGACCAGCCCCTCCCCTCTCTAGTTGTCTGTTGAATGTTTAGCATAGTACCTGTTTTATATAGTGGAATACTCAATAGAAAGTCAATGAATAAGTGTATTAGTTGCCCTCATATATTTTTAGTTCATTTCAATCATGGACAGAGAGAAGGCACGTGTGTGTGTGTGTGTGTGTGTGTGTGTGTGTGTGTGTGTGTGTGGCACGTGTGTGTGTGTGTGTGTGTGGCACGTGTGTGGCACGTGTGTGTGTGTTGGTATTGGGGTTTGAACTGAAGGTTCTATCCTTTAGGATTTTTGTTCATGGCTGGCATTCTACCACTTGATTCACAGCTCCGCTGTCAGCTTTTGGTGGTTAATTGCAGATGAGTCTGATGGATTTTACTGCTGGGGCTGACTATGACTATCAGACCTCAGCCTCCTGAGTAGCTAGGATTACATACATGAGCTACCATCACCTAGCTTATTTGTTTTGGGTTGTTGTTGTGGCTGTTCTTGTTGGTTTTGTGCCTGTACTAGGGCTTGAACTCAGGGCTTGAGTCCTGACTCTTTTTTTCCTCAAAGTTAATGTAATACCACTCTCTTCTGGCCTTTTCTTGGTAATTAAGATAAAGAGTCTGAGATTTTTCTGCTGATCTAATATCAAATCGCCATCCTCAGATCTTAGTCTCTTGAGTAGCTAGAGTTACAGGCATGAGCCACAGTCACCCAGCTGATTGGTTTTTAATAGTCTATGTATGTTCGCTGTGTGTCTTTGATACTGAATTATTGTCAGCTTGCAATTCTTATTGCTTAATTCTGTTAATAAAGAATGCTTATATCTATGAATGTGACCCATGGAATTCATTTGATGAAAAATTGTTTTCAGTTGATTGGCTGAGTAATACACATTTTGAATGACTGAGTTAGTCTATTTGATGTAGCTTATTAGCCCCAATGGAATATTAACTTTGTAAAATCTTATAACTAGTTGTTTAAAAAATTTAATAGAAATCAATGCAAAAAATTAATACTTTTTAAAAATTTATTTACTGAATTTTTTTTTTTTGCCAGTCCTAGGGCTTGAACTCAGGGCCTGGGTGCTGTCCCCGATGTACACAAGGCTAGCGCTCTACCACTTGAGCCACAGCACCACTTCTGGCTTTTACTGAGTAGTTTTCTACAGATAACAGTCTCACAGACTTTACTGTCCAGCCTGGCTTTGAACCATGACCCTCAGATCTCAGCCTTCTGAATAGCTAGGATTACAGGTGTGAGCCACTGGCACTTGGCTTCTACATACTTTTTTAATAAGGAAAAATAATCAGTAGGAATACATTTCTTTCAATCTTTTTAAGGTTACAATAAGAGTTTTCTTCCTCTTTTGTGGCCCATTTTATTATTAAAAGAAATGCAGCTTTTAAGGTAGAATGATATGTAGTATGCTAGATTTTCTCTATGTTTTCTAAGTTACTTGCGAATGCATCAAGAAAATGTTATTCAATATTTCCCTAAATTTTATAGATTTTTTACAACCCATCTAACCTATTAGGTTATTAAATTTAATAATCTTTGATGATCTGCCATGTAACATAGGAAACAACTTTAAAGATGTGACATATTTCTATTCATGAGTGCAACTACATTTAGATTGTTTGTGTGTTTTTTTTAATACTTTACATTTTGTGTTTTTTTTTTCCTTTGGAGGATTGGATAGCTTTAGTAAAAGCAGCTGCTGCAGCCGCAGCCAAGAATAAAGCAGGGACTAAACCTCGAACCAGTGCTAACAGCAATAAAGATAAAGAGAAAGATGAGAGAAAGTGGCTTAAAGTACCTTCAAAGAAGGATGAAACTTCAACTTGTATAGCCACACCTGAAGTTGAGAAGAAAGAAGATCTGCCTACATCTAGTGAAACATTTGGTATAGAATACATTTTTTTGTTTTCCTTCCTAATGAAACTGGTGAACTGAAGTAGTGATTAAGTTGAATCCTAAGGTTCTATCTAATTTTGAGCTTATAATTGTTAGGCTTTTTCCTCCCATCATCATAGGATGGATGACTTAAAAATACTTTGTATCTCTGAAGAGTAAGGTTTATTTAGTTCAGTACTGGGCATTATGTACTTTCAATATTCTTGAGTAGAAATAAATTGAAAGCATTGATTTGAGACTTCTTGATGAGTAGGATTTTTTTTTCAGGTGTTTTATTAGGTTTTTTTTTATAAACTTTTCCTATGTTTTCATAGATATATTTCAGTGTTCTATAATGGAAGAAGTAATTTTCTTCTGCTCTTCTTCCTTGCAGAATGACTTTAGTAGGATTTTTTTTTTCTGGTATATCAATGTGGAGGGATTTGTTTTTTAAAGTTGTAAACAAGCATCTGTTATAAAATAATCAAAAGATTTTTTTTACCACTTTGCTGTTTTTAACTGTGTTTTAATTTTGGATTCTAGATAAACTCTCATATATGTGTTCTGTTAAAAGTAGGACTTCATGTAGAGAGCGTTCCAAAGATGGTCTTTCCACAGCCAGAGAGTGTATTATCAAACAAGAGGAAAAATAATCAAGGCAACTCATTTCAGGCAAAGAGAGCTCGACTTAACAAGATTACTGGTAATCTACAATGATTCTTTTTGGGGAGACTGGAGGGTTTCATTTTAGTGTGGATTGTTTCTAATAAAGTAAAATGCATCTTTTGGTTCCATGTAATGGACTGCTTATTAAGAAAGACAGTTACTTTCTGGTTCTTTAAAGTAAATGTCTTTCAGCACTACCACCTCTGTCTGCTGCAAAATGTCAATCGCGAAGTGTGTTCTGTCCCTACCTCACAGGGATGTTGTGAGGATTGAAAAGCTCAAGTGCCTCAAAATTCTATACTTTTTAAATGATTGTTGTAGGAATAGTTTTTAAAAGAAACTGGTTCTCTGCCTTTGTCAACCTATGGTTGAGATTTTAGATATTTTTATTTGAACATTCTTATTAACCAGGCTTACTTAAATATGGAAACTACTTGAGAGGAAATGGTTTAAAAAGGTAGATATCTGAGTTAAATTTAGTTCCTGAGTCACTTAATTTCTACTAAAATATTTCTGTAGTTTATCATTATTATCATTCTTCTACCATTATCTTTAGATTAGACTCTAGATTTTAGGCATATTTCTCTGTACCTTCTTTTTTTTTCCCCTATGCCTTCTTGTAATGAAGGGTGTAGCAATGGTGGGATGATTGAAAATATGGACAGGCCTAGCACGTTACACAAGAAGGGATTGAAGTATTAGACTTAGAGCAGATCATACCATTTCCTGTTGCTTCTAGATCCTATTCAGAATAATGTTTAAAACAAATTGTGAACAAATTTTAATATTTTGAGTATTTGTTAAAGTGCACTTTGAGTGTTCTAATTATTCCATTCTATATTCTTTTTTAAGGACAAATGCCTTTTAGTGTATTGGTCTAATAAAGCTATCTAAACCTCTGTTGCCATTTATTTAAATACTTTGAAGTTTAGTTTCATTGTCAGATGTAGGAATAAACATAATTACAAGGTTTGGCCATTTACTGAAAGAGGAAGTCAACCAGAAGATGACCCTGGAGCTGAGGGTATTAGAGCCACTCATCTTGTAGTGTTTATCTGATTGTCATTTCTTTCATAAGCTGAAACTATTTGGTCTCTTCCATTTGCCTACATTATTTTCATGCCTTTCTCTGAAAGTGATATATTTGATCCAAGATAAGTATTTCAAATCTTTTCACTATTAAATCTTTTTTATAAACTGTTAGCCTTTGAGAAAAAAACAAGATATTTTTAAAGTAATTGTTCTGATCATAACCTGAGACTTCAGTTTTGACTTAAAATGTGAACCCCATTGCTACGTGCAGGGCAAAAGAGGAATATTACACAAAGATTAATAAAGAAAACTATTGAAGAATTCAAGATGGAGGAAGATGGAGGTGATACTGTCATAATACATCTGCCCCTTCTTCATCGTGTTTTTTCTTTTAATCATATAACCTGATTTCAGTCATAGTCAGTATATTCTCATGCCTTCTTCTACATGCTTTCCTGGGAGGTCCAAGCTCAACATTAAAAGAAGTTAAAAAAAAAAGAAGATGAAAACAGCTGAGTCCATAGTGGTGTATTTGTCTCTGCATGCATGTTCTTGGAGAGGCAGTAGTAGGAAAAAACTCCATTTTACCCTGTGCATCAACTTAACAATCCTAAGTTACTTAGCAACACTATGTGCCTTGTGTGGAGGGACTTTCTCTTCACTTGCCCTTGGGTATCTCAAATGTGATGATTTGGCAGCAGGAAGAGAGCATAAGATTATGAATGTAAAGCCATGATGGTCTTTTACCTTTATTTACTCAGAAGATCTAAATGTGTGATACTTCTTTTAGTAGTTTGTGTCTCCTGCACTTTTTATTTCAGATTACAAATATGGCATGCAAAAGGACAATAGATACTGTACGATTGTCCTCAATAGTTGAAACCTGGGCTTCTGTTCAAGAAATTTAACTTGTGCCCATGAAAAATAATATAAAATAGCTATTTTTGTCAGCATTGTAGTATATTTTAATATTTGCAATCTTACCTATGTATGTCTTTTTGTCCCTTTCCTTCTGGAAATAATGTGGCTAAAATTACAAGTAGCTTGCTCTGACACACTTTCTCTATTTCACTTATTATTTAAATTACTTCTAGCTGAAGTTAGGTAGATGATCACTGGATATGTTTTATTTTGTATTTATTCGCTCTCTCCCTTCCCCATAAACATATACTACAACAATTCTAAACCTGATATCTGTGCAGAATAATGCCAGTGTTTTCAAATACATAGACGTTGGAAATGTATTTGCATAACAAGTGTTATTCTAGTGACTACTTAAATATTCTTTACTGCTTATTGTTATTTACATATTGACTTAAAATCCACATTTTTACAAAGATAATCAGTTAGTCTATAACTTTAGAACAAAGTTGCAGGTAAACTGAGTTTTAGTAGATCCAAAATTGTTTATAGGGTGGAAGAGAAGAGAATAATTATTACAATGATTAGTTCTAATTGTTTCTAGGCACTCCTGGAAGTTCCAGGAGTTTATTCAGTTAAAGATATAGATATATATTTTATTATTATTACTTTTATTTTTTGTCCATCATGGGGCTTGAACTCTGGGATTGGGCACTGTCCCTGCGCTCTTCAGCTCAAGGCGAGCTTTCTACCGCTTGAACCACAGTTCCACTTCCATCAATTAAAGATGTTTTTTAAACAATTTGTGAAGCTGGGCACTGGTGGCTTATGCCTGTAATCCTAGCTACTCAGGAAGCCGAGATCTGAGGATCGTGATTCAAAGCCATCCCAGGCAGGAAAGTCTATGAGACTCTTACTCCAATTAACCATTCAAAAAACCAGAAGTGATGCAGTGGCTCAAGTGGTAGAGCACTAGACTTGAGCTGAAGAGCTGAGAGACAGCGTTCAGGCCCAGCGTTCAAGCCCCGTGAGCGACAAAAAATATTTTTTTTTGAATTACCATGATTTAAATTGACTGGGAATATGTTGTTAACACTAATATCAAGGATACTTGATCTTGATCCCAGCAAAAGGATTTTGTGTTAAAATACATGCATGAAAAGTAGACCAACAATTTAACCTGTAGATTTGAGTGCTCCTTTTTCTATTACTATGAGCTCTGGCCTCTATTTCTGTTGTCACAAAGAGTAAGATTGCACATTTTATAATGAAATAGACTGCTCTGAAGCTGTGACTTTGCTTATGGGTAGGTGTTAGAACTCTTACTCAGTGTTTAATTTCTTACGATTGTACAATATATATTAGGAAGGAAATCTAGAAGAAGGCCTGTAGTAATTTGCTGATAATTAGCAAGTATTTACTAACAAAATTAAAATTTTATTTGTTTTCATTACTTCTCATTTACTATGGATATTACATTTCTTCTTAAAATGGTATCAACTTAACAGATTTTGGGCTGCCTTTTACAGCAGAAATAGAGTTCTCTCTTCAAGTACATGTTTTTATTGTTTGTCCCCTTTTGTCCCTTATGCTTGATAAGTTTAAGTTATTACAAATATAAAGCATATAAAATTTCTCATGCTTTATAAAAATTTAATTTTAAGTAGTGTTTTCTGAAGTTTCCCTTTTGTTTCTTACAATTTATAACTCTTAAATTGTAACGAATATAAAGCATGAAATTTTATCATTCATGCTTTTTATAATTTAATTTTATATAGTTTTCCTTAAGTTTCCTATTACTTTCTTGTGAGTACATTACAAAGGTATAATTTTCCTTCCTAAACTATTAAATTGGGATGGCTTTTAATGAATTAAAAGATGGCTCTGTAATGTTTTAATGAAATTTACAGGTTATGATAAATCATTTGGTTTTAAATCTTGCAACACTTTTTAAATTTGCAGGTTATGTTTCATTAAATTTGTTGATCAATGTTAAAAAGTATACCACCTGTAGAAATAGTACTGAAGATATAATTAGTATATTGAATAGCAAATGTATTTCCTGTTCGAATAGCCCTTAGAAATATAACCAAAACTCAATTCCTTAGAAAAGATGGACTTCATCTCTAATGGTCTATTTTCTCTCCCTCTATCCCCTTCCCTTCCCTAACCTTCCCTTCCCTACCCTTCCTTAACTTTCCTATCCCCTTTCCTCTCCCCTCCCCTCCCCTCCCCTCCTTCCTTCCTTCTCTCTTTCTCTACTTTTAAATTTTAGAAAATTAGGTGGACAAGAAAAACTTAGTGAGTGAATGTGCTTTTAAATATTAAATATCCTATGCAGCATCATTTTTTGCTCCTGTAAAACATAATTATGATTGAATTTATTATTTAAAATGTTTTATACACTTGTTTTAGCCAGGTGCCAGTGGCTCACGCCTGTAATCCTTATTTACTCAGGAGGCTGAGACCTAAAGGATCACAGTTGGAAGCCAACCTGGGTGGAAAAGTCCATGAGATTCTTATCTCCGATTAAACAGCAAAATACTGGACTGGAAGCATGGTTCAAGTGGTAGAGCAACCAGCTGTAAGCAAAAAAAAAAAATCGAGGGAGTGTTCGAGGCCTTTAGTTCACACTCTGATATTGGAAAAAAAAACTAAAGTTTGAATACCATTTTCCCATTTAAATGTACATTTTATGGGATATGGGACAGGAACAGAATATGTAGACTGTTATCTCAGTCTGAGCCTATTTCCAGGTCTAATACCAGACAGTGATGTATCAAACTCATTTCTGTCTGTTATTAAAACAGGAACCCTAAGTATTCAACTTTCCAGTACAGCAAAAGTATCTTTTGCCTAATGCAACATTTGGCCCCAGTACTACTCTTGAGAGTATGGTTTTGATATGTGTATTCCCATCTAGATGACTTAATATATTTGGCGTAGTTATAAAAGGCAAGACACATAGCCTGTTGTAGCTCTATGTTGTATATTATTCATGAGAGCCTTTTTTTTCTCCTAGGCAGTAATGTTGTAGATATCTTTAGCTATAAAGGTGGTATAAAACTGCTGTAGTAAGCTTATTCTTAAGCTGTTACTAGTTTTTAAATATGCTTTCTCTTGTGCAAAGGTTTTACATGGCCAGATGATTTTTTGGTTACCCTTTATAAGTGGCCATAACAAAAATAAATAATTGTTATTATATAAATATAAACCTGGTTTCATTGGAAGCACAGACTGAGCAAAAATTTTTAGCTACAAAAATACTATTAATTGATTAGAGCAGAGTTTTGATGATATGGGAAATTATAACTATTTTAAAGGTAATATTATGACTTATAAAGTTGGGAATAAAAATTTGAACATCTTATCACCTAGAATGAAGTTTTAATTAAAATATTCTAAGCAGAATTCATACATAAAATGAATCCATTCATGTTCTTGGATTTTTTTTGAAAATACTAAACATAAACACATAAGGATTAGGATTAAAGGATATAAATGAAATTTAAAACTGGGATAATGTTTGAGCTAATGATACCACAAAACTAACTTACTTTTTAAACATTAGCGATCTTGATTTGAACTTAGAAGCCATGAGATTTAAAATTGTCATGAACTGTGTGTTTAAAAATCTTAAAATGTAGTATTTCATACACATAAATTTTGATTTAGTCCTTTAATGTATTAAGGGTATTGGTATTTTTGAAAAGTAAGCATTTATAGTTGTTTCTTACATATTAACTGGGTGAGCACAACTGCTAAAATTATTGAGACATTAATTAGGATGAGATCAATTTTTTTTTCTAATAAGACATTTCTGTACAATTTTTCTCAAGGTTTGTTGGCATCCAAAGCTGTTGGGGTGGATGGTGCTGAAAAAAAAGAAGACTACAATGAAACAGCTCCAATGCTGGAGCAGGTATGAAATGGTAGCATTTGATTTATTCAAGGTTCCTTCCCACTGGAATGATCACCGAACTGTAGTATCCATGTAATTGAAATTGCCCTTTTAATCAGATATGGCAGTAGGATGCTTATTCATGGATGGTATATTTTTCTCTGCCTTCTCCATGGTATCCAGATAAGCTATAGATTTCATTAGCATTTATTTTCAATAGACTGGCATTAAAGTCTTTGTCTCTAAAATTTGAAAGCCTGGAGACAGGCATCCCAGGGTATAAGCTTCCAGCTGGACACCTTTAACTAGCTTACAAAAAGACCCTTACACAAATACTTTTCATTTGTGATTTAAAGCAGGGTTTTTTGGCATTGAATAAAGCTTCTTTTGTAAGAAGTTTCTTTTATATTGTAACAATTGGTGTTGTTTGACTATGTGTTTTATGAATTGATCAATGAGCCATACATTTTTGCTAGGATGTATATTTTAATAACTACAATAAAAAAGAGAGTTTAAAATACTATAAAGGGTCTGTCTTAAACCACCTAATAGAGGAATTTAAAAATGAAGGTTTGCAGTTGCTAGGTTTTGCCTTCGCTACCTTCGGATTCCCCTAATACCTGTACATAACAAACTGCATGCTTTTACATTCTCTAAGGGCTTCACTTCTTAGGCACTGTAAGACTATAAGAATACAGTAATAGCCATAACTGGATTTCCTTGGTTCTCCTGTTTTAAAATCTGAGCCTTAATGTAGTTTTAATATCTCCTTTTTGTATTTTAATTTTCTTTATTAGTAGCCTAATAAAGAAGACTTTAAAATGGGTATTTTTTGCTCTTCTCTTTATGTATTTTAAAGAATAGTCCAAATTTAAATGATACTGTATTGAGGTTTTCAGTGTTACTTTTGGCCTGATTTAATAACAGTTACATTGGTTTGATGCTTCCATTATTTTGTATTAAATCAGTTGTCAGTTGATGACTCATATCTTTGGATTTTCTGTGATCATCAATCAGTTAAATATTTTTCCCATTTGTCAGTATACCAACCAAATTTAAATCACTTTTTTACTGTATATTATCATATTCAGTGTCCCAGATATAAAAATATTTTGTACTTTCACTGCTGTCACAGTATTCTCAAAATGAATATATCAGGGACTTGGGTAATAAAATGTTTCTGGAAAATTCATTACAATGTCAATATTTTATTACACACAATCCTGTAAGGCAAATGTGATTATTACATATGGAAGCTAGTATAGAGACTAATACCTACTTCAGAGAAATTGAATTAGAAAAAGAAAGGAAAGTCAAGCAACTTGGTTATTTGTATTTGCATAATTAAGAGTTTTTGAGAGTCCTTGCCAGTTTTGTAACAGAGACCAATAATCATTCATGAAAACTTTGTAAACTATTTAAAATTTTACGGAACATCCTACTGTGTTCCCTCAGTTTTTATTTGTCATTCAGGTTGGTTTCAATGTGAAAATGTTTTGTAACTAAACTCTTAATTTTTATGCTATATGTTAGCCCTGCTTCAGAGTTAAAAAAACAAGTTAATTACATCTCAGTTGTTATCAACAGTAGACCTAAAGGAGAAGTATTGATTGTCACTAATCTCTGTTTCTCTAATGAGTTAAAATGTCACTCTTGACATAGATTGATAACAGGCCTATAGGCAAAAGTTAACTGTGCTAATGGATTTATTTTACTTATAATTTTTACAAGATCAAACTCTGTGGTCTTGAACCCCATTCTCAGATTATTAATTATAGATTATTGTATTAGGGAAATGTCATGTTATATTTACTTTTGGATAAAACTTGCATTTGATGCATAATAATTCAGTAAGTTTTTAAAGTGTTAATTTGTCCTTGTTTAGAAGTTAAGCACCTTATCAAGATATTAATTTAAGTTTTAAAATTTTGTTTTATAACTTTGTAACTCAAGAGTAATGGATGCTGTAGTGATGTCTTTCACTTATGTGAAGATGAACAATAAAATTGTTTATTTACACGTAATGGCTCTAATTACTTTTCTGGCAACACCTTTTATGATAGCTTAGGAATACTTTGCATTTATAGAGTACTTTTCAAATGACAAATCCCTCTTATGCACATGTATAATGAGTAAATTCAAGAATAGAAAAAGTGAGAAACACAGGGGACACCTGACCCAGGCCTTTTATATGGTATGTCCAGCCTGCCATCTGTACAGCATTTACTGGAGTCCTACTCAATACCAAATATGTACTTTTTATCTCTACCAAAATGTGAGGATCTTTATTGGGAACAGAATTATTAATTTTGCCTCAAAGATGTTTTTCTATATTCTAGAAGATTATAGACAGTTTAGTCATTCCTCAAAACATATAGAAGGGAAAGGTTTCTTGGGGACAGCTATGTTGTTCATAGTTTTGGCCATTTGACTCTTTACAGTGGCTTATCATAGTATAGATTTTTGGAAATGTATATCATGGTTTGCTCTCAAATACATATATCACAGAAATACAATCTAGACTTTCCTACATGATAGCTTTCAAACAATCCTATGTGACTATTTCTGTTGATTTTTAATAGTAGATACATTCACACATATTTTTACATATAGGGAATTTTACTGGCAAGCAAATGAAAATATTCTATATGAAAGAACTGACAAAAGTTCTAATTTTTTTTTGAAAGTATCAGTTGGCAGGAAGAAGGTAAAAATCTCTCATCTAAGAATGCGACGTATTTTGTTTTAAAATCCAATGTTTTAACTTACACTTTATCTCTTTGGTTTTGTTTTGTTTTGTTTTTTTTTAGTTTTTCTGTTGTTGCTTGTTTTGTATTGTTTTTTAGTCTTTTAACTCTATTGCTGGTGGCTCTGATTTCATGATGCATTATGCTTATGAAACTCCAGCTTTCAGCACTAAAATGAGTTAAAGATAATGTTTCATTAATTTGGTCATTGTTTTTTCCTGTTGAAACCTTTCTTTAAAGGGAAACAGTCTGCTTACACCTTCACATTCAACTTGAGATTATAAATCATCTCTAAAATCAAAAGTTTAATATATTTTTCTAGTGTTCTAAAGCATGAAAATGCTTTAATCAGTGTTCTTTGCAAACTATAATCAGTGTTTTTGCAATTGTGCTTCCAAAAGAAGTATATTTCAATTACATACTAAAAATATTTGTCCAGTAAGACAATTTTTTATGTTCTGAGAACATGATGAAAAAATTAAACTAAAAGTTGACAGTATCCCTTTAAAGACAGCCTTTTCAATTTTTTAGTTAATAATTTGTGGGGTTCTTTTGGTTTTTCATTTGTAATAGAAATGTTATATGTTGCTTAACAATGTTTTTGGGTACTAAAGTTACTTAACAATCAAATAGAATACAAGAACAAAAATGAAGAAACCAAAATAAAAATATCAATTTTTTATTATTCATTCAGGCGATTTCACCTAAACCTCAAAGTCAGAAAAAAAATGAAGCTGACATTAGCAGTTCTGCCAACACTCAGAAACCTGCACTGTTATCCTCAACTTTGTCTTCAGGGAAGGCTCGCAGCAAGAAATGCAAACATGAATCTGGAGATTCTTCTGGGTGTATAAAATCCCCTAAATCACCACTTTCCCCAGAATTAATACAAGTCGAGGATTTGCCGCTTGTATCTCAGCTTTCTTCTTCAGTGATAAATAAAACTAGTGAGCACAGATTTTTAAAAAATAGTTACTTTTTCTATAAGATACATTAAAAACTTTGATTGTAGTTATATTGTATTTTTATGAAGTTGCTTTTTGAAAATTCAAATTTAAGAGAATATGTAGAGGAGGCTTAAAGCTACTTCAGGGACAAGAATCATACATTTCTTACTGATTTATTTGTTGAGAAACTAGCTGGTAGAGAAACCTTATCATTCAGTATCACAAAATCCAGTGTAGTTGGACTTCTCAAGTAATAATGTAAGCTTAATGAGAGGCCTGATTCATTACAAAAAACAATAAACAAACAAATCCCCCTAAAACCCAAGAGATAGAAAGGCCTGTGGTAGATATTTGCACTTAGCTTTTTAACACTATTCCAATGATTACATAGTCATTATTCTCATTGACTAACCCTCTGCAGTTCACTTTATTTCCTTGTAGTATTTACAATATAGACTTAAATTAGATCCAATTCTTCATAAAAGGAAAATACTTTTGTGATTATATTTTAAAGGTTTTACTGTGCCAATACTAATCTTTCAAGTGTAAACCTAGTCTTAAAAATCCCTTTTCAACATTTCAGTATATATTTGGATGTATATGTGTATATAGATAGAGATATATATGTGTATATAGATAGAGATGTATCTATATATGTCTATATATGTCTATATATCTCTATCTCTGTGAACACACACACATACACACAAACACCAGTATTCCAAGTTGGAGACACGCAGCAGTTATCTGGAAAGTCACTAAGTAAATGACATTTTTTCCTCAATGTGCAACAACACATTCATTAGTAACATCAGTAAATTATGACACATCCTTATACATGTTATAATGTATCTCCAAAATAAAGATGTTGGCATTTAAAAGACTATCAAATATGCTAACTCTTCCATTTTGTTGTCATATCTGCTACCAAGGCATATTTTTCAATTTTTGATTAGAAATTTTGTTTGCTTTTATGTTGTTACTTTCAGTGAATGGAATAGAAAGGAATTAAAATCTCATGGACTTCCTTATGACATTTATATAAAATAATGTCAGTAGTAACAAGAATGTCACATGACATTGATAAGCACTTTATATTGAAGTTGTTTTCTATCTTGGTATTATAACCATAATGACATAAAAGTTGCAATGTATTCTTTCATTTATTCCCCATAATCATCCTGTCTTTTTCATTTTGATTGTTGTGACATACTCTTGAATATTTGAAGCATCAACTCCTTTAGACTCTGTTTCTTCTTATAAATGAAGAAGAGTGCACTGGCCTATGTAATCCTGCCTGTTATAAACAAATAGGTTTATATGGCAAGTAGAAGAAATCTCAAATTTGAAAAAAGTCAGATTTCCAAACATTTGTATTACATTATTAGCAGGTGTTTAAATAACAAGTTGTTTTAAAAGCAAATAAAAAAACATATAAAGGCAAGAATAGTACCAAATATTTTACTCTTTTAAAATGTTTTTTTGGCCCACAGTAAGTACATTATAATTTGTTTGTGTTCAATTTTTTTAATGAATCAGGCCTAGAAATAATATTTATAAAGAATCGATTTGGGGGGATGAGCATGGGATGTAAAACTATTTACATTAGTTTTACATTGGCAAGTAAAGCAAAGGACTAACTAGAGTGTATGTAAAATTTTTGTCACCTATGTCCCTGCTTTCTTAACTTAGTGTCTAGGTTTATAATTTTTTTACTAAAGGAAAAATGGCAGTTTGCACAATAATGTACAAATAGAGGATGGAATATAGTCACTTGGGGGACCTACTTGAAATTAATGTTCCATGTTATTTTCCTTTAGTCATGGTAGGTTTAGATTTTTTTGAATTTTTTGATTAACTCTTTGAATAGGGCACAATTTTACCTTTAGTTAACTTGGAACATGCCATTCCTGGTGGATATCTTAAAACATCATCAGAGGACAGAATTTGAGTCATTTTCTCATTTATCTCCTTAAATATTATAAGATGCTCCTGGTATGTATCTGCTTCGTGAACATTCAAGATCTTTTTCTAGGTCCTTCACAGCCTGTGAATCCCCCTAGACCTTGCAAACATAGTGAGCGGAGAAGAAGATCTCAGCGCTTAGCCACCACACCCATGCCTGATGATTCTGTAGAAAAGTTTTCTTCTCCCTCTCCAGCCACTGATGGGAAAGTATTCTCTATCAGTTCTCAGAATCAGCCAGAGTCTTCACTACCAGAGGGTAATGTATATTGATTTCCTACAGAAACAAACATAAAGGAAGATAAAGAAAAAAAAACCTTAAAATAGCAATTATTTGAATATTAAGAAATTTCTGCTTTTTCTCTGTAAAATCATTTGGACTTAAAAGCAGTTCCCTTATTCTATAAGTATTTATCAAGCACCTTCTTTGTGCCAGGCACTGCTTAACTTAACTTAACTTCTTTATTTTGTGTAGTGCCTGATGCTACACGTGTGCCACTTGAGAAGCTAGGACCATGTCTCCCTCTTGATTTAAGTTGTGGTTCAGAAGTTACAGCACCAGATTCCTCTTTCCGTAATGAATGTTCCAGGGCAGAAAAGGAAGATCCACAGATGCTTGCAAATCTTTCTTCCAAAGCAGTAACTGATGGCAAAGGAGCTCCAGCAGCAGCAGGTAAGGGATCTCATTCTGAGTTTGTTTGTAGATGCTGGGTGTACACGAATGGGTAACTGAACTGGAATTCGTATGTAATCCTGTTCATAAATACTTTCTTGGTAATATTTATAGATGATAGAGTCTCCCTGTCTTTTTGAAAGGTATTTTTTACTACCATTTTCCTTATTCCCTGGACCTACTGTGCCACTGTGTATACACTGTATATTTCTCTCTTCCTCCTTACATGCTTATTTCTACTAAATCGAAATTATTGGCAATAAACATAATTGTAGAAATTCTTTTGAAGTCAGAATACTTAATGTGATCAATTACTAGGTTTCAAAATTAAATCATTTAATTAGAAAGCACTTAGATGTAAGTATATACCTGTATTTAATGTAACCCCATATTTTAGAGAGAGTCGCCTAATGGAATATCATTAATTGCAAAGTTATAAGGACTTATACTTAACACATTTTGGGGGTGCTGTTTGTGTGTGTATGTGAGTGTGTGCATGTGTGTGTGTGTGTGTGTGTGTACATGTGCACACCAGTCCTAGTGCCTGAACTCAAAGCATGGATACTGTACCTGAGCTTTTTCATTCAAGTCTAGCACTCTACCATTTGAGGCATACCTCCACTTCCAGCTTATGGTGGTTACTTGGAGGTAAGAGTCTCATGGACTTTCCTGCCCAATCTGGCTTTGAATTGTGATCCTCAGATTTCAGCCTCCAGAGTAGCTAACATTTTAAGTGTGAGCCGCCAGTGCCTGGCTTGTTCTTATTTATTTATTTATTTATTTTTGTATCGGGATGCAGTATTCTACTAAGTTTTTAAAACTAACAGAATGACAATTCATACCATATAATTGTATTCTATTTTTTAATTTAATTTTATTGTCAAGGTTATGTACAGAGCGTTTACAGTTACGTATGTAAGGTAGTAAGTACATTTCGTGTTGAACATTGTTACTCCCTCCCTTGTTTTTCTCCCACTTTTCCTTTCCCTCATCATCCCTCCCAAGTTGTAAAGTTTGTTTCCAACATACTGTCCTGTGAGTATCACTGTTGCATTGGTTCGACCTTTATCCTTTGTCTCACTATTTTGTTGTTCCCCTTCCCTTCCCTAATTCAGATAAACATATATACAATACCCAGGGTACCAAAATCAAATACAGTGACAATAGGGGATATACCATACGGAAAAAAGAATGAAAGAAAAAAAGAAGTAACTTCACATAATACATTTAAAATACCAGCAACAAAGATAAACCTCTTGTTTCCATATCTTGGAGTATTCTTTTAATATTGGCTGGATAAAAGGATCTGAATTGAATAAGTTCTGAAATGGAGAAAATAAAGCAGCCAATTGTATTATTAATAATTATATTTACCAACCTTTAAAGAGTAGGATAAAGGGTTGTTATTTGTAGTCATGGTATATATTGAAAAAAAGATAAAACTTAAGAAATATACTATAGTTTACTGCTTTCAATTTCTCATTCCTCTTTTCATAGTAAAGATGCCATACTGTTACATAAAGCTACTTATAATTCCATTTTATCTGTGGAGCTCAAAGTTGTTTTATACAGTATAGAATTTACTTATATTGCTTAACAAAAAGAAAATGTCGACATCTGAAAATTGATCAGTTTTGAAACATTTCTTGTACTTTCTTGAATTGATCCATTACCTTTCACTTAATTTTTTAAACCTTGTACTTTATTGGAGAAATTAATTCTATTTCCCCTTTCCTCCACAAGACTGGTTAATTACTTTTGAGATTTTTTTCTGATAAAGATCTTACTCAGTTTTTTAAGTCTTATGTTTGATACGGTGCTAAGTATATAAAATATTTATGGTCATAATGATGCATATCCATTAGGAAAATTAGTTTTAGGTATATATGTGAACATTTATATTGTCCTTAAAATAGTAATATGACTGAAATACAGCTCAATTTAAATAGCCTTGTTACAACTAAGAGGTGTCAGCTCAATCATAATATGCTCAAAAGATGATTGGGTATGGATATCTTTGATCCAGGAGATTTTTTAAAATTAATAAGTTTTTTTAATTGTGAAAATACTGTACAGAGGAGTTACAATTACATGAGCAAGGTAATGAGTACATTTCTTATCAAGCATTGTTGCCTCCTCCTTTGTTTCCCCTACCTTCCCATCCCTCCCCCCACAAAGTTCTGAAGTTCTTTTTTCGACATAACGTCTTGTATTATCTCATTGTTGCAATGGGTCCACCTGTATCCCTATTTCAAAATCAAATTGATCCAGGAGATTTTGCTTCGAAAAAGAATTTAGCTTTTCCTCCAAAACTTTCTAGCATATTTGTAGAGAGGTGATTGGCTATCTTGTGGGAGAGGTGGTTCTTATTCATAATGGATTGAAACATACTAAGGTAGAGGAAACTTACTAAATAAAGCCTTTGCCTTTTCAGATATTAACAGTGACTATTTGAAAATAAAAGTAGTAAAGCAGTTTCCTAGGAAAGTGAAAGGTAGAAAGTAAGGGAGGAGCTTACATTTATCATAATAGGAGGAAGTAGATTTTCAGTTTGATTCTATGACTTCTTAATTTTTTTACTTTTGAGAGGAAGATAATGGAGTTTACATCTTGTCTTTTAATGGTACTAGATTTTAATGGTACTAGTTCAGGGCTTTACACTTGCTTGGCTAATGATTTACTTTTTGAGTCATGTTTCCAGCCCTTTTTTTCCACTGGTTATTTTAGGATTGAATTTGTCTTTTCACCCAAGTGTCCCACCTGAGCTGTGATCTTCTACTTGAGGCTTGCTGTAGTTGCTGAGATTATAAACAAGGGCCATCAAGATCAGATTCCATCTGTGGAGTCAGAGTCTTGAGGACCTTTCTCTCTTGCTAATCTGGGACTGCAGTCTTTATAATCTTAACCTTACAAGTGATTTGTTTTTTTTTGTAAAGGTAAAGGATAGAGGGGTTATAGTTACATAAATCAAGTAATGAGTACATTTCTTTTTGACAATGTCACCTCTTCCCTTGTTTTCTCTGTTTTTCCCTCCTGAACTCCTCCCCCACAAGTTGTATAGTTCATTTTCAACATAGTATCTACTTCATTTTTTCACCCTTTGTTACACTATTTTTGTGTTCCCCTTCATTCTCCCCAAAACAGATAAACAAGATAAAATGTACAGAAATAAAAAACAGCCACAGAGGAGAGAAAAACAACAAACAAAATAACAACTCTTCGTTTCCATTTCTTGGAATTCATTTTGATAAACATCATTTTATATGATCATATGCATATAGCTATTGAGCCTTTGTGATCATCTCCTAAGAATATCTTCCTTTGTTCTAACTATGTGAATGCTGAGTCCTGTATAATTTATCATGTCCAAGTTTAATTTTTTGACTTTTACTATCCATTGTGTTAACTTGTAGATTTATAGACACATTCTAATTACCACAAATGATGGAAACCGTGTAACCCGTGTTTCTTTGGATCTGGTTTACTTCAGCTAATGTAATTTTTTCCAAGTCTTTCCATTTCCTTACAAATGGTGCAATATTATTCTTTCTGATGGAAGCATAGAATTCCATTATGTATATATACCACATTTTTTTGGTCCATTTGTCCATGGAGGAACATCTGGGTTCATTCCATGTCTTGGCTATGGTAAACAATGCTGCAGTGAATATGGTTGTTCTGGTAGCTTTAGTGTGGTTTTATTTGTGGTCTATTGGATAAATGTGCAGAAGTGGAATTGCTGGGACATAGGTGTAAAGTCTGCCCCGGGCCATGCAGGCTTTGTACCTCCTTACCTGTTGACTAAGTTTCCGACCATTATCTGTATTACCTAGGTAACTGGCACACCTGGAAGCAGTCACCTCTCCTGCTAGGTCACATCCTGGTCATGCCTCCCATTTGACCTTAGGAAGGTCCCAGGCCTTGAGGTCACATTTGGATCCAGTGTGGGCACACCTCCCCCCCCCTCCCCCCCCCACACACCTTTCCCATCCCAGGCCTAGATAAGCCCTGGCCTGGGGCTCTCTCCACCTGGCCACGCCTCTCCACCATGTAGGGCAGAGGTTGGGGGTGGAGGGGGTGAGGGAGGCAGCAGTTCTGTAAATAAACTTCTTTTCCTGCCTGAATATGGCCTGGTGTTCTCTTCATTGGCTAACTAATGAAACCTACCTATTTAACATACCTTACAATAGGGAAACTATGTGTAGTCTTGTGAGGAATCTCCATACTGCTTTCCAGAGTGATAGAACAAGATTACATTCCCACCAGCAGTATAGTAGTGTTCCCTTTTGGCCACATCCCCACCAGCTTCTGTTATTGTTAGTTTTCTTGATAGAGGCCATACTAACTGGGGGTGAGGTGGCATCTCAATGTTGTTTTGATTTAAAGATCGAGACTGAAATGAGGAGAGCAACTCCATTTGTAATAGCCTCAAAAAATAAAATTAAAAGAACCACTAGAAATTAACTTAATCAAAGATGTGAAGGACTTCTATTAATGAAAACTTAATAAATCTGAAAAAAAATTAAAGCAGATTTAAGGAAATGGCAAAACTTTCTATGCTCCTGGACTAGAAGGATTAACATCATGAAAATGGCAACACTGCCAAAACTATCTACAAATGCAATGCAATACCCCTCAAAACTTTCTTACTTTAACTTTTACATTGTTTTTTACATCGACTTTTACATTGCTTCTTACATCTTATATCTGGAGTCAGAAAAAACAGATTTTATGTATTTTTGTTTCCACTTTATATATGTGTATGGGCACATGTACATGTGCATTTGTTTGGTTGATATTAATTTTAATTATAAAAGTAATCTTTGCTACTATTCAATTTTAAAACTTCTAGATAAAGCATTATTTACCAGAACTTGTTCCAGCTACTTTGAAATAGAGACAGTATCTCAGGAAAGTTAATATCTGGGAATGCAAAGTAGATCAAATTTCCTAAAAAGTAGACTTTAAAAAAATTAAAGAACAAAGAGACATTGTTTGTGTCCTCAGGCCCACATATATCTGATTGTTAAAATTCTGTCTTGAAGTAAAGATTACAATATGTCAAGGTATATGATCTGCCCCCAGAAAACTTAAAATCTAGAAGGAACACAAAATTTGTAGCTGAAATATAAATGTAAGTAACTATTTTAATACAAGATGTATATATCCCATAGAAGTATAGAGTTTTCTTGGGTGCAAAGGGAGAAAATAATGTGCTCTCAGGAGGGCTAAGACAGAGAAAGGTGCTTTGGATTATTTTAGCCAGATTGGCAGGAGAGCCTTGACAACCATGGAAAGGATCACCCATGTACTCTCTTACCTTCTTTCAGCAAAAATGCTAATCTGCTTCCTTGAATCTCAACTTTTCATCTATATAATTAGAAGATTTTATTAAGTGATGTCTCAGGCCACTTTGGTGCTCTAAATTTTGGTGTATTATATAATCAGTCATACTTCTGATGAAGTCTGTTTATTCCAAAGATAAAAACTACATGTGGTAGAATTAATAAGTTTTCATTTACAATTTTCAAATATCCTTAGAAATTAGCAGGCCACTAAATTTTGGGCAAATTAAATTTAGCTTTAGATGGCATTCACTAAGTTTTTTCTTATTCAAAATTACTTCTTCAGTAAGTTTTTAAATGAAATGTAGATATAAATAAATAAATATTATATAATTTGTCATAATTGTTAAGATAGTTGGATGTTCTTAAGGAATCCTCTTTAAGAGTCCATAAGTCCATATTATTGATTAGTTCATGTAATACTTTTTGTTTTTGTGGGGGTACTATAATTGGGGCTTGAATATAGGGACTGGCCACTATCCCTGAGATTTTGTGCTCAATGGTAGTGCTATACTACTTTGAGCCACAGCTCCACTTCTGGCTTTTTGGTAGTTAATTGAAGATAAGAGTCTCACAGACTTTTCCTACCAAGCTGTCTTTGAACCAAGACTCTCAGATTTCATCTTCTTGAGTAGCTAGGATTACAGGCATGAGCCACTGGCACCTGGCCGTATAATACTTTTTAATGCACAAAACAGAAGTAGGTACTGGGTTTAGTGGTTAGTTGAGGTAGTAGGACAGAAAAGCATGACCAGAAAGCTCTAGTTGACTTAACTGTGGCTAGTTTTAAAATTGCATTCATTTCTATTTCAGTTTTTCATGTTAACAACACGCTTACTATTTAAAAGTGTTTTTAAGGTTTTACCATCTTTTTCAATTTACTTTCCAGAATTACTCAAAATGAAATTGCAATACGAGATTCTGTAATGTACCTCCACCCTCTCACCAAATGTTCACGGCTTCTTCAGAATTGGGATTTACATGGGGAGTGGCTGGGATTGTCTCTTTCTAGCCAAAAGAAACTGAGACATTTAGTACTCTGGAAGAGTTTGAGAATTCACTCTACACTTCTAAGTTTGAAGTTGGATGTTAGCAAGAGTAATCAGAGATCTCTATCTTTGACTTTTATAACATTAGCTTCAATCATTCTACTCTTCTTGCTTCTCTGTTAGATTGCTACATAATAGTTATTTGAAGAAAATGTCTTCTTGGTAAAATTTAGTTTAAATATCATAATCATATATATTATTGAAATAGTTATACTTTATATTTCTAGCACATAGTAAATAAGAACAGTAGTGAACTCTTATCAAACCAAATATGTTCTTTCATTCAATTCTATAAGTCCATTTTGTTTTTCTGTTTGTGACAATCTAGAAGTCCTGCCTGTGTTGCCTGTCTAAATATTTATTTTTATATTCTTGGGTAAAGTATTCACAACCTCTTGTCAATTGTCAAACCCCAAATGTCAGTGTCAAATCCTTCTTTTGCTTTTTAGGTGACATCCTATATAATGGAAAAATCTGGGCCAAATGGCCTCTTGAGGTTTACTCTATTACAAGTACCCAGAATGACTGTATTCTGTTGTGTCATCTGTGCTCTACAGCAGTGGCCCTGTAGCCATTGTATTATTTAGCCTTCATGTATCCAAGGTAGTCACATACCACTGTCTGAAATAACTCACCTTGATTTTCTGTGGCACTTGACCCTTCTTAAGGGATTCCAAGATTCACAATTCTTCCACTTTTACCTTAGAGATCCAGTGCTCCAGAGAAGAGGAGCCTAAGAAGGAAAAGTTACTGTCAAGTCATACTTTTGAGCATACTTCTGCTGCAAGAAACTGTTTAGAAAGCACACTTATCACTGTTTGAATATAAGCTCTTCATTTTTAAGTCCATAAATTTTGCAATTTAATTATCAGTAATTAATAGAAAGAAATGATGCATATATTCAGTTGTCATGCTAACAATGAAATTTTAATTGTATTCTGTTTGTTCTTATATCCCTTTTCAGTTTTTCTGATTTGACTAAGCTGGTTATCAATGTAATTATTAATATGAAACTAGAGCCTTTTGACATTTGATTTGAGTGGTATTTTTGTTTTTATGTTTAAATTATATATGTGATGTTTGAATGAACTGAAATGCTAGAATTTTGATACTGATGATGTAGAGTGATTTTTTTAAAAAGTCTTAGTAAATGGTGATAATAATAAAGCCATATACAAATTGTGTTTTACATGCACAATAGAATTTTTCTAGGCTTCACCCACGCCATAGATCATGTTGAGTATGAGTTGAATAGTTTGGTTGAGAGCATCTATGTTTTTTAGTTATGTGGTTAGTGAGCTACAATATTTAAAAAAGGTAGTTTAAATTACTATATAATAACTGTCATGATATATATATGTATATATATATATATATTTACACATACATGTTTTTGTATTTTACACTGATAAAGATAAAAATGATTAAGAAAATAATTTTGTTTTGGCTCTTATCCTTACCTAACAATAAGTTATGATAGAATTCAAAGGTATTAGTTGGATTTAGGCAACAAGAGCTTAAATAGGTCCTTAAAAATTTTTTATGTTTTTGAAAACCAGTATTCTTGAGTAGGAAGTTTCAATACTTTAATATAAAATTTTAATATTTAATTTCAATGTTTAGAAAAGTATTCATGTTAAAAGTGTAACAGAAGCAGAAGTAAAAATCTAGTCTCATTATTCAAATGAATTTCATCTTCTGGATTGCCAAAGACCATGGTATTGCAATAGACCTTCACTGACAGCCTAGGCCTTTATCTTAAACTTTGTTTTGGTTAGACCCATGTTTATGCTATTTGTATACTGGTATAGTCTTAGATTATGGCTCCACTACAAAAAAAAAGGAATGTAAATGGTATCAGTACCAGAAACTAGCCTGAGAAGTTTACCTATTTTGCCTCAAATAACCCTTATAACACAGAGCTAAATACTCTTACTTGTATTTTATACTTAAGGATACTGAAGTACAGAGACATACTTAAGGCCATGTTGCTAGTAAATTGTGGGGCCAGGATTAGAATCTATATAGTCCAAAACAACAGAAATCACTTGCAGTTTATCAATTTTCTGAAGAAATCTCAATTGTTTGTTATTAGTTGAGGCTAGCGTAATTTAAAACATTGTGCCATATTTTATCTTTCTAATTGAACATTTATTTTTCCCCTCCAACCTACAGGAATATCAAAACCAGAAAAAAAAGTGAAATTGGAAGAAAAAAGCTCAACTGCATTTGGTATGGACAGAATGTAATCTTTAAGCAAAAGATTAACAGAGATGGAGGGCAGAGTCTTTCTCTCCCTTCCCTGCTAGGGCTCCTTATACTGTTCATAATCATCTGCTTCCATCCTTATCAGTGTAACTTGGCTCCAGATAACAATAGTTCTTTAGTGCATATCTTGTAGTTATATATGTGCTTTGTTTTCAAGGAAATCTCTGGTCTTTAAAAAAAAACTCAGGTTTCTGAAAATTTTTACTTAAAATTGTGGATGGCTATTTAAAAACAAGCTTTCATTTAATATTGTTATTTACCAAATGGATAATACATTAGAAATTAGAATGATTGATTTTTAGGTGTTCAGTTTTCTTTATTTAAAAAGTTATTGATTTTTTCCCCCTAAGATTTCTGTCTTCTGGTATAATGAATAGAGGCATGTAATACTGCATGAGTCTTAAATATCCTTTAGCTTAGCTAACTGAAGTTTGGGTCACTGAAAGTTGGCTAAATATGGTTGACAAATTGTGGGCTTAACCACTATGGGCTGGAATTACTAGAGTATATGTCATGATTTAAATTTAAATATAATGTTCTAGAATACTTTGTATAATCCACTTATTCTTTTATGTATATGTGGTTGGGTAAAGAATGCTTTACATTTACATTTTTTCCCTATATGTTTTTAGTTTTCATGTACAAAGAAGAAAAAATTTAAATATGAAAGGAGTTATTTATGGATTGATTTA
The DNA here is from genome assembly GCF_024711535.1 of Dipodomys merriami. Taxonomy (NCBI): domain Eukaryota; kingdom Metazoa; phylum Chordata; class Mammalia; order Rodentia; family Heteromyidae; genus Dipodomys; species Dipodomys merriami. The sequence continues at coordinate 87,877,268 of NW_027205603.1, forward strand.
ATTGATTTTTTTCAGAGAAAAATTCAGATTTTTTAAAATAATTGAATAATTTTATTAGATTACATATGCAAATGCTTTTTTAGTGAGGTCTTTTTAAAACATGGGGTTTATCTTCATGCCACATATCAGGAAATTTAGTCTGTAGCTCATATAAAGGTTTTAACTACTGTCTGTGTTAACTTTAAGGTGTCAGGAGTTGGGATATCTCAACACTGCTAATGAAGATCCCCTCTTATAGTCCAGTAAGCTAAGCAGGAGTTCCAGACTCTGACAGGAACACTTTAATTGAATCCATCCACTCCGGGCAGGTGACTGGAATAGCTGATGAAAACATGAATGTGCTTTAGGCTAACCATATAGGAACAATTCAGAGTCTCTCATGATTATTGAAGTACTCACTTTTATCTCTTAGGAAAGAGGAAAGAAAAGGATAAGGAAAGAAAAGAGAAGCGAGACAAAGATCACTACAAACCAAAACAGAAAAAGAAGAAGAAAAAGAAAAAGAAATCTAAGCAGCATGGTAAGTTGGTTATTTCCATTTTTAGTGTTCTGGGTTATTTCTGTCTTCCTTTTTTTTTTTTTAACTGTAATAGAGGTATGATAACATTCCCATGTTTGTAAGAACGCAGATGTTCTTGTACCTTTGTCCTACCATTTCTAAAACTGTTTTACTCTAGTTTAAAAATTAATCATTGAAATTGATTGCAGACTAATTTTCCACATTATCATGGACTGCGTAGTCTTACCAAGCACCCTTCATCATGCTCAAGGAGTTATTCCTATCTGAGAATTGTAGAGACCATTAGATTGGTTTCCAAGAGAGAGAGAAATGAGGGAGAAATACAGATATATTTTAGGAAAACTTGGAAGACCAACAGAATTTGCTACCAACAGTCAGTCCAGTGCTAAAAGGAGTTCTAAAGATGTACTTGAAAGCAGAACATATTTTTGGCAAAGGGACAGTATGAGATGTAGAAGATATATTGAACACAGTGTAAATGTGATCAGTCTGAACACTGACCATATAGGACAAAAATATGTAATACTGGTTTATTAATTAGGGGGCACATGCTTATATTTCATTGTGGTTTTTATGCACTTTGTACTGTTAATGGGGGGAATGAAATATTTAATCATTAATAGACTCCAATAAGGTAAATTTACATAATAAAATTTTTAATTAAACAAGGAAGAATAGAGTATAATTGACATAGTAGAAAGGAGAACATAGTGAATAAGCTCTTCACATCCAAAGAAGATAATATGAGAAAAAATTTGGGTTAAAAAAAAACAATATAAGTTCCAAAAATAAATCTAAAAATATCCTTAACTATTTCTATCATAAGTGTGTTATGCAGCTTTCTATTACTATCATAAAGTATCCAAGAAAAGTCAACTTAAAACAAGAAAGATTTGGGGCTGGGAAGGTGGCGCAGTGGTAGAGCGCTTGCCTTGCATGCATGAGGCCCTGGGTTCGATTCCTCAGCACCACATAAACAAAAAGAAAAAAGCCGGAAGTGGTGCTGTGGCTCAAGTGGTAGAGCGCTAGCCTTGAGCTGAAGAGCTGAGGGACAGCGCCCAGGCCCAGAGTTCAAGCCCCATGACCAGATCTCCCCCTCCCCCCCCCCAAAAAAAAAACAAGAAAGATTTGCTGGTTGTCGGTGGCTCATGCCTGTAATCCTAGCTACACAGGAGGCTGAGATCTGAGGATTGCTGTTCAAAGCCAACCTGGGCAGGAAAGTCTGTGAGACTCTTACCTGCAATTAACCACCAGAAAACTGGAAGTGGCACTGTGGTTTAAGTGGTAGAGTGCTTGCCTTGAGCTGAGGAGCGCAGGGACAGTGCCCAAGCCCAGAGTTCAACCTTCATGACCACCAAAAACAAAGAAGGATTTATTTTGGCTTTAATTGCAGAAGTTTCAGTCCAGATCTTGGCCTCATTGTTTCTCAGCCTATACTGAGGCAGGACTTCATGGTAAGGAACATGTTGGTGGAGCTAAGCTGTTCCCCACATGGAGGCCAGGAAGCAGGAAGAGGAAGGGGCTGGAGATAGATATACCCTTGTAGGAAAAGCCCCTAGTGACCTACTTTATCTGATAGCCTCCTACTAGCTAATTAAGCTCTGAATAGATTCATCCACTGATGAGATCAGATCTTCTTGATACAATCAACTCCCAGAGCTTCAAGGTCAGAACACTTTCATTGGAGAACAAGCCTTCAGCATGTGAGCTTTTTGTTGTTGTTGTTGGTTGTGATGCCTGAACTTTTCAGCTCAAGGCTAGTACTCTACCACTTGAGCCATAGCACCACTTCTAGCTTTTTCTTCTTATGTGGTGCTGAGTAATCAAACCCAGGGCCTCATGCATGCAATACAAGCACTCTTCCACTGAGCCACCTTCCCAGCCCAGCATGTGAGCTTTTGTTGGGACATTTTACATCAAAAACCATACCAATAATTTTTAATTCGGTTTTCTATTATTTATAAAAGATATATGTACGTATAAATATAGACAAGGTAGGGTAACATTGAAATAAAAGTATGGGTAAAAGAATAGTTCTAATCAAAAGAAAAATTACAGCAGACATATTAAAAACAAGTATTGTCATTGAGAATAGAGATAGGAAGTTACAATGATGAATGTTTACTTTTATACTTCTTAGATTAAAAAAAAATTCTAAACATTGTCACTTTTACACCATTGTATCTCTCTTGGTAAATAGATAGGCAAACCTAAAAAGTATTCTGTCAGAATATTAAGCAGCCTGTTGAGACTGTACATTTGGTGCAGTCAGTGTAACAGGACACTGAATTGCTGTGGTTGTTGTTTTTCTTTACCATATACCCAACAGTTCTGACCAGTAGGTACAGCTTTAAGCTGATCTCAAAAACGTGAATATTGGTTTTGTATAATAGAGATCCATGGTTTCTGACCACAATTTAGTCCACTAACCAGTATCAAAAAGATAAATAGAAAACTCCAAAAGATTAAAAATAACCAGCACATTTCTAAATTGTTATAGGTCAAGAGCCAGGCACAAAGAGCAAGTTAAAAAGTTGTTAAGAACCTGAAAGATAATGGAAATATATGTCAATACTTGTGAGAGTACTTGGAATGATAGTTTGAGGGAGTAATGGAGGGAGACATTCTCCCTATATAGCCCAGGCTGGTCTTGAACTTGTAATCCTTTTGCCTCAGGTTCCAGAATTCTGGGATTACAGGTGTATGTCACCATTCTACCTATTTAAATGACACCTATAGGGGCAAAATGATATACATACTTATGTAAGGATATATAATACTTACATTATGTAAGGATAAATTGCCTATGACTGCTTCATAGAAAAAAATCGAAAAATGTACAAATAAGTAAAAAACATATGAGCTAAGAAATTGCTAAGAAGAATTTTAAAATGCTGAATTTTGTTAATTGGAAAAAAAATATCAACATACTTCTGGGAAGACTGCTAAAGGGAAAAAAAAGACAACATGCACAAGAAGATAATAAGAATAAAGAAATCCCAGCACTAGTGTCTTATACCAGTCATCCAAGCTACTCAGGAGGCTTAGATCTGAGGATCACTTCCTGAAGAAGGAAAGTCTGAGACTTATCTCCAATTAAGTATCAAAAAATGGGAAGTTGAGCTGTAGCTCAAGTGGTAGAACATTTACCTTGAGCAACAGAAGCCCGGAGACAGCTCCCATGCCCCTGAGCTCAAGCCCCAGGACTGGTACCAAACAACAACAACAACAAAACAACAAAAACAACAAAAGGAATAAGTCCAGGCACCAGTGGCTAATGCCTGTAATCCTAGCTAATCTGAAGGCTGCAATCAGAGGATCTTATTTCAAAGCCAGCATGGGCTGGAAAGTCTTTGAGACTTGAATTAACCACCAGAAAACTGGAAGTGGCACTGTGGCTCAAAATTTGTAGAGTGCTAGCCTCAAAACAAATATAATTTGTATTTAAAAATCTTCCTGATATAATTTGTATTTAAAAATCTTCCTGCAAAGAAAAAACCCAGGCTTGAACAGTTTTTCTTTTAAGTTCTTCTAATTATTAAAGGAATTGATTGTTCCAATTATTTTATGCTGTGCATTTGAAGATCTAGCCTCTGAGAAGCTTATGTGAGGGGATTGCTTAAATTCAGAAGCTCAGGACCAGCCAGGGAAACATAGTGAGACTTTGCTTCAAAAATAACCTCACATAAGGGGAAACAAAGGAGGAGGCAACAATGCTTGATAAGAACTGTACTCATTACCTTGCTCATGTAATTGTAACCCTTTTTATACGATATTTTCACAATAAAAAAATCATGCAATAATAAAGTAAAAAAAATAACCTCACAATTTTTAAAAGAGGAAACACATAAACAATGCGGTGAATACTTTCCTCACCAAGTATATCTCCCTGTAATTAACCCCTTGTACTTAAGAACTTGACATTACTCTAGATCTTTGCTGATTTGATTAAATTATCTCAGAATGAGATGTCAAGAGTTAAGGGTTTGTGATCCATAGGGGAGAAAATCATATAGCACAGCTGAAATTGGAGTAATATAACCCTCAGCCAAGGACCTGTAGCCACAGAAACTGTAAGAAGTGAATAAAGGCTTTGCTCCTGGAGCCTTGAAAGGGGGCCAGGCTCTGTCAATCTGTATTTTGATTTTGGACATCTTAAACTCGACTGAATGAGCTTTTATTGTTTTTAGCTACCAAATTTGGTACTTCCTTGTGGTACCTGTAGGAAACTACTGTAATTCTATATGTCTTTTCAACTAAATAACTGCACTAAAAATCAGCAATAATACAATGGGGAAAGGTAACTATCAGTTATCATTTATGACAGCATGCAAAACCCACAAACTGATATTATTTTTTTTATTGTGAAAATACTGTACAGAGTGGTTACAATTACATGGGCAAGATAATGAATACATTTCTTATCAAGCATTGTAGCCTCCTCCTTTGTTTCCCCTTCCCATCCCTTCCCAGCCTCTCCCCGCCCTCCTACCCAATCCTCCCCCCCCCCAAAGTTGTAAAGTTCATTTCCGACGTGACAACTTGTACTTCTCATTGTTGCAATGGGTCCACCTGTATCCTTACTTAAACGACTTGTTTTTCCCCTTCCCCTCCACAAATTATACTGACATCAAATACAGTGAAAGCAAGGGTTATACTGTGGGGGAGGGACATACAAAGCAACAAAGCAAACTGATATTATTAACCTAAGCAATTACATTTAGTACCATATGTAAAGGACATAACCAACCCTCTGTTTCGATTGCAACATTTTTTACACTAGAAATTATATCATGAAAATTCACCATAATATAAGATAAAGGAGAACAAACATTGCTGTCTCTGCAAGTATAGAAAAGCATTCATTGCATCCATGTATACTTATTTTTTATTGACTTTACACAGACATATGTTGTTGTAAGGTAAATCATCCCAGAAGCCACATTTTAAAATAGAGAATATTGGAGTCTTTATTATACAGTTAACAAGCTGCAGGCCACCAGTTGTTACAAAGACCTGCAGCATGCAAATACACATAACACAGCTAGGAAACATGCTGCACAAGAAAGAAAAAACAAAAACAATACCAACAAGCCAATTCAGCTCCAATGGAGAGCTGAACTGGGACGCCATAATGACTAGAGATGAGCCAGGAGACAGGACACAGGACACGATCACAGAGACACACGTGGCATGGAGTCCGTGGCTAGGCTGGTCTGGGCCTAAATAGGTTGGCACAGGGGGCAGATCCTCAGGAAATTCCCAGTGCCAGGCACTGGACTGACAGATTCAGTAACCTATCAGCCAAATGCCTGTCCCTGCCTCCAGGGATCCGGGCATACCCATTACCTGGGTGGCTGGTGATGGGGGGGGGGGATTTATTTCCTCCCCTCCCCCCCCCATCAAGACAAGATGCCAGACCTGTAATCCACCATGTGGCCAATATGGCATGAGCCAGACCTGACCTCCTTAATTCAATGATCTATCAATCTTTTTGTTGTGTAATTGGCTACCTTTTAGGTATTTTTCAACTATGAATATCCTTAGTATTTTTTATGAAAAGCTGATTATAAACCTGATTAACAAACCTTGAAGAAGGCCTACATGACTGAGAGATAGTCATTTTCATGGGTTAATAAAGTCAGTGTTAAAAAAGATGTTAGTTCCTGCTAAGTAGATCTGTAGATATAGTGCTTATTCTAAAACTGAAAATGGAATAGTAAAATGCCAGCAGTAATACTGTTACTATTCTGCTGTCATTTTTTAAGGTAATCAGGTATTTAGGGGAATAAACATTGATCAAGAACAAAATAAAATAGAAAAATTTGTTATCTATATGGGAAAAAATGAAAATTGAATCTCTATTTTATACCATACACAAAAATTATTTTTAAGTTTATTAAAGACAATGTGTGAAAAAATTATAACACTTTCAAAGACAGCAACAGAAAAAAATATCTATGATCTCTGTCCTGGTAGGAAAGGATCTCTAAACAAACAACAACAACAACAAAAAAAAACAGTCCTAGGAAAGGTTGAATGTAGAGCTAGATGGGAATTAAGAAGTTAGATTCACCAAAAGTGTTATAAGTAGCTTCAAATGTCTGCACACCTTTCCAAATATCTCTTGTTTGCACGGAGGCAAGGAGGCAGGGGAGGATGGAGTAGTGCTGTCTCTAGTTGAGAACCACTGGTGGAAGAGCAGCTATGGTTTACGATTCAGCAAAGGAAGGCTGACTTAAAGATTTAATTTTTCTATTCCCTATTGGGCCTAAAGCATGTCCATTCCAAAATGTGAGGTTCTTGCTTCTGAGGGGAGGTTTCAAATATCTCTACTTCAGTGGATATTCTAAGTAAGAAAAAGCATTTCTGTGATTCCCGGGTCTTTGGAGGAATACATACACAAGAACATTCATTATCTTTCATTCACAGTGCTGTAGTCAACACTAGCCATGAATAATACTGTCATAAAATGTTATCTGTTTTGAAAGGGAGATTAACAAAAGGGCATTTTGAGAAAAAAGAAAAAACATCAGAAAAAGAGTGAAAAAGCAACTTACAAACCACAAGAAGTAATTACAATGAAACCATATACTGGATAAAAGATTAATATTTAGAATAGCAAACTCTTACAAATCACAAAGAAAACATGAAATATAGCTGGTCATACACTTGAACTCCTAGTGTTCATGGCTGGCACAGGAGGATCACAAATTTGAGGTCAGCCCAGGGTAGATAGTGAGACTGCATCAAAATCAGTAAAGCAAGAAAAGCAAAGTTGTGAATCACACATCCTAAAATCTTCTGCGGAAGCTCACTCAAAGCAAATCCTCTAGTGTTCATAGAAGCCTGGGAATCAACCTAGGTCTCTGGGAGAAGTAGTGTTCCTTTAGTAGGGTCTGTGGCACAGAGTAAACAATTAAGCCAGGCACTAGTGGCTCATGCCTGTAATCCTAAACTACTCAAAAGGCTGATATTTTAAGATTTCGGTTCAAAGCCAGCCTGGGCAAGAAAGTTCACAAGATTCTTACCTCTAATAAACTACTCAGTAAAAGCTGGAAGTGGCACTGTGGCTCAAGTGGTAGAGTGCTAGCCTTGAGCAAAAGAAGCTCAGGGACCAAGTTCAGGCCCAGAGTTCAAGTCCCAGGACCAGCAAAAAAAATAAAACCAAAAACACCAATGAATTATAGATACCTCAGGGACAGAATGTTAAGCTAAATAGCATGTCACTGGAGAATAATTCCATTTATGTGAAGATCAAAAAGTTGCATTACTAAGAGTGTAGCTTTTTAGAGGTTCATTTGCCTATTGGAAAAGCATAGGAGAAAACAGGTAAGAATAAGAATTCAGTAGCCTGTCCTCAAAGAGCAAGACACAGACATGTTATCAATTCAAACTGGAAAGTGGCAAAGAGGGCTCAAAAAAGTCACTTTCTCTCACTGCACCATCAGTATCTTAGTTTTGTGGTATCAATATTAATGTCACAGCTCTTTTTCCATTTTCATTTAATAAAGCCAATATCAGAAATGTAAACACAATCAGGCAACATCAATATGGGTAGACATAATTGGGAAATTTTTCAGATTTCAAGTCTCTGTAATCCAAAACATATATAATTTTTCCATGGGATATGGCATTCCTGGATTGTCTTAACTCTACAACTGCCAGATTAAATTTGCAGGTAGAGGATCTGTATGTTGAAATCTTGAATTACTTTTTAAGGAGTTTTGGATATTCTTGCACATTAGTGCCCACTTTGCTCCTTCCCTCTTTCCCTGCTACCACACCCTAGCCTTGACCCCCTTCATGTGCAATGCTGGAAAATCTCAACTAGAAATAATGTCAGCTCACAAAAGTAGGGGACCTTGTAAGCAAAAGCCATTAATCGCATGATTTAAAAACTGAACAGCTGGGTGCTGGTGGCTCATGCCTGTAATCCTAGCTACTCAGGAGGCTGAGGATCACAGTTTAAAGCCAGCCGGGACAGGACTGGCAGACTCTAATCTCCAGTAAACCACCAAAAAACTGGAAGTGGCACTGTGGCTCAAGTGGTAGAGTGCTAACCTTGAGCTGAAGAGCTGAGGGGCACACCCAGGCCCAGAGTTCAAGCCCACGACTGGAAAAAAAAAAAAAAAAGAAGTGAACAACCTCTGTGTGTATATGCCATAACTTTCAGACTACAGCTAAAGCTTCCTATATGCACTGTGTCTAACTCAGTGCTAGGTACTTGATGAAGGAGGCAGCGTTTTGTGCATCTTATGCTGCATCTGTGCTGAACTACCACCCCCAAATGAGGAGACCATTCTTGATGACAATGTAAGATAGAGATAGAGCTTATGAGAAAGTAGCAAGTGGCAACTCTTAAGTATTGGGGATGAGCTGAGACATACTTACAAAGCAAACTTGTTACTTCAGACTTGTAATCACCCCTCCCTCTATTTCAGAGAGCCATTTCAAAAGCAGCAGTTTAAATTCCATCCATTCATCCTTACATACATCTATCCATCTATCCTCTATCCATTTATCCATCCATCCATCTATGTATGTATCTTTTTAATGAAATAGAAAATAATCCTCTACTTTCTTTATATTTAAAATTAGGCCTGCAACTAAAAACCCTAACTTAGTCCATGGAACCCTAGTAAATACTGAATATACAAAACATTTGTCTAAACAGCAAGTTGAGGTTGGCCATTGTCAGTATGTTTGCAATGAGTTAATAGTAGAGAGAATTTATTGTGAGCTTTGTATGCTGTTTACATTTATCTTGAAAGAGGTTTTCCCTAAGATGATTAAATTAAAAGACTGATATTTGAGTGGGAAATACAGGATTTCAAGTCTGAGCCAAGTGCTGGTGATCCATGCCTATAGACCTAGTTACTTGAGGGAGGGGAGGCCTAAAAATAGGAAGATCATGGTTTGAGGCCTCTTCTCAACCCAAAGCTGGGTGTATGGCTATCATCCCTAGCTACATGGAAGCTGAGATTGGGAGGATCATGGTCCCAGGCTAGTCTCAGAAGAAGAATTCATATTCTATGTCCATGGAAGGGAAGCTGACACGGTGGTGTGTGCATATGATTCTGTGATGATGGGAAGCCTAAAACAAGGAGATCATGGCCTATGTTCATATATACCTGAATGAGAGGGGAAACTATGTCATAAAATAACCAGCAAAAATCAAGACTAACAGCCTAGTTCAGTGACATTGCTCTATCCTAGGAAGGTATAAATATGTGAGTTCAAACTTGAAGTATTGCTAGAACAAAATCATCTTAATATTAAAAATTCATATTATTATTGTCTACAAATAAGAGGAGGAAGGTATTTTTAAAATTATCTTTTACAAGTTTATACTCCCACCAACAATGCAGTAGGGTTCCCTTCTGGCCACATCCCCTCCAGCATCTGTTGTTTAATTAGAGTTCTTGATTATAACCATTCTAACTGGGGCGAAGTGGAATCTCAATGTTGTTTTGATTTGAATTTCTTTTATGGCTACAGAGGTTGAGCATTTCTTCATGTGTCTATGGGCCATTCTTATTTCCTCTTCAGAGAAGTTTCTCTTTAATCTTTAGCCCACTATTTATAAGGCAGTTGTTTCTTTGAGTATTTGTTGTTGGGGGATTTAATTTTTTGAGTTCCAAGTATATTTTAGATATGAGACCCTTGGCCATTGTATGGCTAGTAAAGATCTTCTCTCAATCCGTGGGCTTTCCATTAATCTTGCTAGCTATGTCCTTTGCCATGCAGAAGCTTTGCAGCTTCATGCAATCCCATTTGTCCAACCTTTCTTTGATTTGTTGTGTTCCTGGGTCTCTATTAAGAACATTTCAGCCTGTGCCAAGGAGCCCTAGGGTTTCTCCTATTCCTTCCTATAATACTTTCAGGGTGACTCCAAGGTCTTTGATACATTTGGAGTTGATTCTGGTGCAGGGTGATATATAAGGATCTAGCTTTAGTTTTCTACAGGAGAATAACCAATTTTGCCAGCACCATTTATTGAAGAGGCTGTCTTTCTTCCATTCTATTTTTTTAGCTCCCTTACTGAAATTAGGTGACTATAGGTCTATGAGTTCATTTCTTGGTCTTCTGTTCTATTCCATTGGTCCTGAGGTCTGTTCTTGTGCCAGTACCAAGCTGTTTTGATTACTATGACTTGGTAGTAGAGTTTGAAATTTGGTATTGATATTCCTCCAGCACTGTTCTTTTCGTTAAGGATCATTTTTGTTATTCGGGGTCTTTTATTGTTCCATTTTATTTACCTCTTTATTGTTTTGCATCTAGTGCTAGTACTTTTTTGGGAGGGGGGGGGGGGTCCGGTCTTGGAGCCTGAACTCTGGGCCTGGGCACTGTCCCTCAGTTCTTCACCTCAAGGCTAGCGCTCTACCACTTGAGTCACAGCATCACTTCCAGCTTTTTTTTTCTGCTTATGTGGTGCTGAGGAATCGAACCCAGGGCCTCATGCATGCAAGGCAAGCGCTCTACAACTGAGCCACCTTCCCAGCCCCTAGTGCTAGTACTTGGTATACACCAAACACTGTCTGAGGAGTTTATACATGTGAATCAGTGTTCAGAGTCTTCATGCTTAGCCTTTACACTATGACCTGATGAGTATATATTACACTTACCTATGGCAGACAGAGAGAAAGAAACTTGCCTGCTCAAAAAGCTACCAAGTAGTGAAAAGCAGATTCAAACTCACAGTGTTGCTTTAGAATCTGAACAAAATTGTGATTTCTTTTTATTGTTTTTACAATTAGAACTTTCTGTTCCTTTTCTTCAGAGAGCAAGATAGATTTCATGGATAAAATGGGGAGCTTTGAAGGTTAGATTCTGAATCTAACGTTTATGTTGGGTGACCTTTAGCAGTTTATATAAATTTTCTACATCTTAGTTATCATCTCTAATATGGTAATGATACTTTCTGCTGTATCATTCATTAGGATTAAGTAACGTGATCATTGGGAAGTACCAGACATACTACTTAATATATAACATATGTCCCTACTATGCCCTTGTCTAGATAACATGGTGGTAGCAAATTGTGATGGCTGTGAATCCACTGGAGGCAGAGTAGTATAATGCCTCACAGAGACAGCTTGGTTGTCTTTAGTACTCCCACTCCTCACCCACTGGAGAGTGAGGCATAAGTACCTGGGCTTTGAAGAGCTTTCCTGATAATGCACACACACATTAAATGTTGAAATCCCTGTTTATACTGGAGTCAAGCTGTCAAGTAGTCTAGGTTTGACTGTTGGCTTTGCTTAGTAAGAGCTGAGTGTCCTTGAGTAGTTACTTTAGCTATTTCATTTCCTAATAGCACTTGCAGCCAAACCTTCCTTATTGAGGTGGTTTTGAGAGCCTTCAGAGAGCCTTCAATTTGGCATGTGTACGTTTGTTTATTTATTGCTAGTACTAGAACTGAACTCAAGTTAATGCTCTGAACTCAGGGCATTGTGATCTCAATGAGCTTTCTTGGTCATGATTGGGGCTTCACCACTTGCTCCGTACCTCTAGTCTGGCATCTTTGCTAGTTACCTGGAGAGAATGTCACAGACTTCCCTGCTCAGGCTGACTTTGATCATGATCTTCTGGGTCTCAGCCTCCTGAGTAGTTAGGATTATAGGTATGAGCCAATAGTACCTGTCTCTATTCTAATATTTATGATGGTCACTTGTGTACATTTCCTATAGTTGCTTTCACATGTTTCTATTATTAGTGGATTTGTTTTCTTTAACTTCTAGAGGTCAGAATGCCCAAGTAGATCTCATTGAGCTAAAATCAAGATATCTTTAGGCCATGTTCCTTTCTGGAGGTTCTAGTGGAAAGTTTGTGTACCTGCCTTTTCCAGTTTCCAGATGCCGTCCCATTTCTTGGCTCTTATTCCCTTCCATCTTCAAAGCTAGTGTTAACCAGTCAAGTTTTCCCCATATTACTTCTGACATTAACACTTTTGTTTTTTTCAAGAACTTTGAGATTATATCAAGCCTATTCAAGTAACCTCTATAATATTTTTATTTTAAAGCTAGCTACTTATTTTCATTTCTTCTGTAACCTTGGTTTCCCTTCTCCATGTAACTTGAAGTGTTGACAAGTTCCAGGGTCAGGTGGGGTAAGGGTCAGAGGATGAATGCTGCCTACAACAACCACAAGCCTCAAATGGATAGCTTGTACTGAACAGTTTTATTACTACTTCTCCCCTATAAAGATGTGTCCCTGCCTTTTTCCTTTACTTTTTCTTGTTCTTTCCTCTTTCTTGTTCTTAAATCTGCCCCAATGCCAGCATTTGCCTCACACTCAATTAAGAAAATAGACATACAAGGGGGAAACTTAAGATTTTCTTTTTTTTATTAATAAGTTTTTGTGAAAATACCATACAGAGGGGTTACAATTACACGAGCAAGGTAATGAGTACATTTCTTATCAAGCATTGTTGCCTCCTCCTTTGTTTCCCCTTACCTATCCCTGTCTATCCATAGCTACATTCTTACCTGAATGTAAGACTCTACTAAAATGAAGGGAAAATATGCCTTTTTTCTTAAAATCCTGGCATTTCTCACTATCCAACCCTTGTATCATTACATTCACCAACCCTTTTTATTTTTTGTCAGTCATGGGGCTTGAACTCAGGGCCTGGACTCTGTCCCTGAGCTCTTCTGCTCAAGACTAGTGCTCTGCCACTTTGAGACACAGCACCACTTCCAGTTTTCTGGCAGTTTCCTGCCTAGGCCTTGATCATCAGATCTTAGCCTCCTGAGTAGCTAGTATTACATGTGTGGGCTTACATTCTCCCAACCTTAGAAAGAAATCCCTCTTCTAAACTACGTTTTCCTTATCTCCATCTACTGACTAGCTCCCTCTGAAACCTATTTGTGTTACCTAGTTCCTCAAGCAGAAATGTGGAGCTCCATCTCTGCTTTCTACATTAGGTCTGTAACATTTTTTGCATCTTCTATATCTTTCACTCCATGACCACCATTACATTGTAAGCCACCAGCATGTCTTACCTGGACCACTGCCATACCTCTGGCTTGTGTTCCATCTCTGCATGTGCCTGTGTCCTCTGCTACACCATCCTACTACTGAGAGGCCTATTAGAAACATAACTGGACATTCTGCTCTCCCTTATATAACCTGTGAATTAAAAAAAAATACTACATTAGGATAAAACTTTGAAGATTAAAATGTGAAAACTGTCATACTCCTACCTCACTGTGCTCTAGCAATCATGATTGTCAAGTGTGCAGTGTACTCTTGGGCTGTGGAATCTTCCCACATATCTAGAATCTCACCCTCTGCTGGCTTTCTTTTCCCTCATCACAGCCTTCTTATATCTGTATGACTTATCCTAATCTGAGAACTTTGACAATTATCTTTTCCCAGAACTAGTTCATAGCCTTCAAGGTGGTGGAGTGTTTTTGGTTTTTTTTTGCTCTAATTATCACTATTATAATCAGTGTGCTAGACATCAGAAGAACTTCTTCATGGGAAATTGAAAATAGAGGTTAATTCCATCTTGCAGATATTGCTACAGACCATAAATCATGATTTTACTGGAAGAAAAGGTAGAATCTGTTTGCATTTCTGCATATGAGTTTACTGTTAGAGTCTGCAGTCTCACCTGTGTCACCTTTGTGTACTGTGTGGAATAACTGACTTCCCCAGTGTTCTTGCCAAGCCCTTTGCATCAGATCCATAATCTAGTTGGTAATGGGTGAGAGAGTGTGGTTTTGGTGTGGTTGCTTTGTGTATCTTGAAATGTCACTTCCTCAGTTTTGTAGCAACTCCTCTTGATTACTTGAGATTTTACTAATATGTCTTTATGTATCTTATGTTACAGACTATTCAGACTATGAAGACAGTTCCCTAGAATTTTTGGAAAGGTGCTCTTCTCCACTAACTCGATCTTCTGGGAGTTCTCTGGCTCCACGAAGCATGTTTACGGAGAAAACTACAACTTATCAGTACCCAAGGGCCATTCTGTCCGTTGACCTTAGTGGTGAAAGTATGTGTAAACATGTAATGGTTAAAATGAAATTAAGATTCCTAAATGTGGAGCTGAAAATAAACCTATTTCACTGAATGACCACTCACATAAGACCCAGTTTACAAAGTTGTTACTTAATAGAAAAATCTCAATATTAAAAAATATGAGCTACATTCTATGTAAAGTAAAAATTGGTTTGGTGGTGGGAAAAGATGTTATAAAATTAATATCAATACCCACTATAATTCCATTCTCCTATTCGTGTTTTTAATATATTCTTACATTTTTCTCTACCAACTTATAAAGTACAAGTGTTATCCACATTTTACAGATTAAACAGAGTTGTTAAGTTAAGTAGCCTATAGCTTCTTTATTATGAGAGTTAAGATTCACACTCCAAAGATAATACTTTCCTACCAATATTGCCATAATCTTAGAAATGTACTTTGAGCTGGTAGTTCACACCTATAATTCTAGCTTACTCAGGTGGCTGAGATCTGAGGGTTGAGGTTGAAAGCCAGCCTGGGCAGGAAAGTCCATGAAACTCTTTTCTCCAATAAACAACTCAGAAAAAGCCAGAAGTAGCACTGTGGCTCAAGTGGTAGAGCACCAGCCTTGAGCACAAAGAAGCTCAGGGATAGTACCTAGGCCCTGAGTTCTAGACCCAAGACTAGCAAAAAAAGAAAAGAAAATGTACTTTGAATTGCCACTCACAGATATTTCTATAACAGATCTGGGATTATGGTCTGGTTAGTATGTAAATCAGACACAAGAATTACACACCTTTACAAAAACAAAAGACTGTCAGGCTGATAAGGGCCTAGAGTTGGAATCCATCAAATGGTTCTTGGGAGTCTAGCCATCAGGCTATATTGCAGTGGAAGGAATTAGGTACTCTTCCATTTCTCATACTGTGTACAATAGGAGCAGAGATTCTCTCAGCTTTGAACACCGAGGGAAAGCTTGAGAGCAGAACTCTAATGCAGTACAGACCAGAGTCAGGAAATGAGGAAGAAAGGACTAGGTCTTCATCTTTGGGAAAGCCCTAGGATCTTCCTGGGCTGGGCTTACTCTTTCTTTGCCCTTCTGAGTTCTTGCGATGGAAGATTATAGCTTCTGTTTTATTTTGCACTATTACTGCATGCTCTCTTCCAGGACTAACTCATCCCTGAGATCACTAAAGGGAAGAATGTTTTCTTTACTGTGAAACACATTGCACCTTTGAAATTTTAATTTTTTTGGGGGGGGGGTCTGGTCGTGGGGCCTGAACTCTGGGGCCTGGGCGCTGTCCCTCAGCTCTTCAGCTCAAGGCTAGCGCTCTACCACTTGAGCCACAGCGCCACTTCCAGCTTTTTTCTTTTTGCTTATGTGGTGCTGAGGAATTGAACCCAGGGCCTCAGGAATGCAAGGCAAGAGCTCTACCACTGAGCCACCTTCCCAGCCCCTGAAATTTTAATTTTTGTAAGTTTGAGGTGAGGGGGGAAAAGATTAACAAAAAGTTTCTTGCTTCCTTCTGTTCTCTTTTTCTAAGAGACACTCCTCCCCACTTTTCCCCATTTGGCCACTGGTTCTTAATTGAACCAAGTGGTCTATGTTATGGTTCCTTTAAAATACAGCAGTCCTGTGTCCTACCACAGAACACAATTAATTGACATTTCTGTGGAGATCTTGTCAAGATACAGCTTCTATGTGATTCTGTGGCATTGCCTTAAGAACATTCATAGTATTAGACTATATCTGGGCTAGCCACGGGGCTAGAGTAAGAATGCTTGAGACAGTGAAAAGAGTTATACATATATACCCTTGATTCTTTCTTGTCTTGGCTCTGCCCTTCTGACCAAGTGCTAGAGTAGGAGAAAGAAAAATGTTAGAAGGAAAAAAGTTAGCATGTATCAAACCAGCCAACGAACTCATCTAAGCACATTTCCTGTATCTTCCCTCAGAATTGCTTATTTCTAACATGCACCCAGGTGATGTTAAGGTTGTTGAATTTGAGAGTCAGTTTGAGAACGCTGGCTAGGAAATTGGTAATGATAGTTTAGGAGATAGGGCTAGAGGTTCAAAAGTACCAGTGTCCTTGTGATACCCAATTAGAGCCTTGTCCGTATAGTAAGAATATTCTTGATTTACTTTTCAGGTACAACTTTTAACCCAGTGACCAATTTTCTCAGCTCCCAAAACTTAGCCAGTGGTTGTGAGTTAAATGTGTGCTTATATTCTAAAATCTTATTTATACACTTAATTCCTTCCAGTGATATAGTTTTAATTAAGTCCAGCT
The DNA here is from genome assembly GCF_024711535.1 of Dipodomys merriami. NCBI lineage: Eukaryota > Metazoa > Chordata > Mammalia > Rodentia > Heteromyidae > Dipodomys > Dipodomys merriami. The sequence goes on from NW_027205603.1 coordinate 87,894,053, forward strand.
ATGTATATGACTGTCATTCACTTAATATCACATATATGTTGCAACAGTTTCTAAAACTGTTTATCTACTGCATACGTTCACAGCTGTAATCCCATCTATTTGGGAGGTGGAAATTAGTAGGATTATAGTTCAAGGCCAGCCTGCACAAAAATAAGACCCATTTCAAACAACAAATAAGTGTGATGCTTGATAATGGCTGTCCCAGATTTGTGGGAAATACAGGTTGGAGAATCATCATAGTCTGAGGCTAGCCTTGAGCAAAAACATTAGGCTATTTGGAAAACTACCTAAAGCAAAAGTTGCTTGAAAGTATGAATCAAATGGTAGAGTGCCTGCCTAACAAGTACAGAGCCCTGAGTTCAAGCCCCAGTATTGCCTAAAAAATAAAAAATGAATATTTTATCAATATTCTAATCTACTCTTTTATTTTTTTTATTTTTATTTTTGGATCAGGTCGTGGGGCCTGAACTCTGGGCCTGGGCGCTGTCCCTCAGCTCTTCAGCTCAAGGCTAGCGCTCTACCACTTGAGCCACAGCACCACTTCTGGCTTTTTTCTTTTTGCTTATGTGGTGCTGAGGAATCAAACCCAGGGCCTCAGGCATGCAAGGCAAGAGCTCTACCACTGAGCCACCTTCCCAGCCCCTAATCTACTCTTTTAAAACATAAACTTGTATTAAGAAAATCCCAAGAGAAAATACTAGTTTTGGATTTAAGCCAGCAAGATTATTGATTGATGAAAATTTCAAAATAAATATAATATTTGGAGTATTAGAAGAATTTTCTGTATACACGTGGTTTACTTCTGATTCTTTGACTATGTAAAGGCATTTTGCTACCATTATCTCATTTCTACTGCCTTTATCCAATATATCCTAAGACCTCAATGAGGATATTTTTCTTCAAAACATAAATTTTATTTATTTTTTTATTTTTTTATTTTTTGGGTCCGGTTGTGGGACCTGAACTCTGGGCTTGGGCGCTGTCCCTCAGCTCTTCAGCTCAAGGCTAGCGCTCTTCCACTTGAGCCACAGCGCCACTTCTGGCTTTTTTCTTTTTGCTTATGTGGTGCCGAGGAATGGAATCCAGGGCCTCTTGCATGCAAGGCAAGCGCTCTACCACTGAGCCACCTTCCCAGCCCCCAAAACATAAATTTTAATAAGTCAAAACTAAAGCATTGGAAAGCACTGAGTCCTAGAAACTGATAGAAGGAATACTAAGAAATACTGTGTTTTATTTTTGGTGGTGTAGGGGATTGAGATTGTCTCAGTGTACTAAATGTACATCTCCTGAAGGATTATGTAGCTCTATAGTCAATATTTAAAGTATAAATAACATAATCTTCTGTAGTTTAAATGATGCCAATTTATATCTAATCTGATTAAATCTAAAAACTTTGTCTCATCTTCCTTACCTCTTCCACTCATACTGTGGATGACTAAATATATGCCAAGCCTCTTTCTCTTAGCATGCAGTTTATCAAAATTAAAGTGTTAAAAAAAAAAACTCCTTAGGGAACTCCTGGCCCTGGGATAAGAGTACTGATGAATTAAGAACAAATATTATGAGTCTGTTATATTTAAAAAGAATGAGGCTGTCAGTATTTAGTTGGCTTTTATACTACCTGGCAGTGTTATTCATTCAACTTATGAATCTCCTATTGAAAGTGCTCAGTCAGTGCCTGGTGTATATGTTGTTGGTGGTTTTTGCTCCTACTGGTGCTCTTCATATTATAGTAAGTATTATGTCCTAGGGAAGCTCTTTCACTTCTTTGAAGTTGTTAATCTCTGCAGCCAGAAAAGCGCTACTATTTGTGAATGATTGATCATAAGGAAAACATTTGTGAAAGTTTACAGGAAATACAGATTTTAATAGTTCCTAAAGCACTAGCCATAATCTATGTAACTTAGTGTTCATTACAATGATGTATGCACTAGGATAGAAAAGAGAATTACCTAAGCCTCTGTTTCTTTCTCTGGAGACATATTTTATTAGCATCAGTCTTCCCCCTGTTAAAATGATTAATACCTTACAGTCACTCTTCATAGCTCCTCTCTTTCTGAAAAATGACATAAGAAATTGAAAACTGTACTGAGTGTCCTTTCCATGTATCCTCTAGACTTATCAGATATGGAGTTCCTAGATGACTCTTCAACAGAGAGTTTGCTTCTGAGTGGGGATGAGTACAATCAGGATTTTGATTCAACCAATTTTGAGGAATCTCAGGATGAAGATGATGCTCTTAATGAAATTGTACGATGTATTTGTGAAATGGATGAAGAGAATGGCTTCATGATCCAGGTAGTCCCAGATTATTTCAGTGCTCAGCAGGTGCATCTGATGCCCTCCCCTTTGTACTAGCCATCACATCAAAGCCACAGCTTTTAGATTGCTACAGGATATTTAGATTGAGGCCTCCATGATGAAATTCTTAGACATAAAGTGGGCCAACCTTTACTTGTAAGAGTGAAATCACAGTAGTCTTTCTCTTACTGATCTGATCCATGTTGTGCAACAATTTGTATGTAGTCACCCTCCAGTGAGCGGAAATTGAAAAAGTTGTTTTCTCAAAGAAGGGAAAACTTGTTGTAAGGGTTAACATCCTTCCCTTGTAGGAAAGGCATCTCTAGTAAAAAAAAAAAAAAAAAGGGGGGGGGGAACTAACTTGTGTTTTGGAATGACACAGTGGAAGATTTGGAGATACTGGTTACAGGAATAAAGAAAAGGTAATCTTGTTTGTGAGAGGTGTTCTCAGATAAGGGAACTGCAGATCTATAGTTTCAGCTAGCAAATAGACTTTAAGAGGTCATTTCTATAGGCAACAGTTCAATGCTTTAAGAAAACATGATAATAAAGTGTTTTTAAGAGAATGTGGTGTTCTAAAAACAGTGGTAACAACAGAAATCAATAGAGGAGGGGAATTCTGGCATTTTATAACCTAAGTAATTTATTAAAGCATATCTTAAATCATGACTTGCTTTTGTTATTTGCATAGGAGTTGAACTGTCAGTGTCAAGAAAGCAAGCCAGCTAATTAGAAGGCAGGGCGTTGACCCTTGCTGGGGAGTGGGGACCCATTGCAGACAACACCGTATGTGTCTTCTGTTCTCTGGCAGTGTGAAGAGTGTCTGTGCTGGCAGCACAGCGTGTGCATGGGGCTGCTGGAGGAGAGCATTCCGGAGCAGTATATCTGCTACATCTGCCGAGACCCTCCAGGTAAGCCCTCTGCGCTGGGCTGTATATTTTGTATGTGCTGATGGCTGGTGATATTCAAGACCCACCACAGAAGGCAGTGCTACTTCTTGCTTAGTTATACTTCACTTTTTTTTTTTTTTTTACTACAAATACGTTCTCACTGTTACAGTTTTATATTAATGATTAAACAAACAAATATTCACTAAGCATTAATGTACCAACACAGTCACCTCTCATTACTGAAAGAGAAAATATGGTTTTTTTCCTGTCAAAGAACTAGCTTTTGTCTATCTCTGTGTAGTAGTTTCAACTAAGCTTATTTATGGTGATTTGAATGGACTGGTAGTCTACACTTGTATTCTCCTGATACGATTTTAAAGAAGTTTCTGGTAGTGCTACATATCCAGCTCACTTCAGATCAGTGATAATCATAGAATATCTTATGCTACTGGCACTGAAAGCTGTGTGCTGTGGGTCGAGGGGAAGCAGTAGTCTAGCTGACTGAGGTAGAACAAGATTATTGACTTCTGGTCTATTGTATCTTCCCCATGCCTCGAGAATCTTTAAGAAGCAAGTTTCTTATATATAATTTCTGCCAAAAACCAGAAAACAAGTTATTTCTAATAAAAGGCAAATTGATTGTATACCTATGAAAGAAAAACAAGAAAAAATAGAAGCAAGGGAAGTTTCTGACCTACATGTAGACACTTGTTTCTTCAGTCACCAGCATATATTGTAGAAATATGCTATTCACTGTGCTTATTCGGTAAAAAAAATGTGGACACTCATCCAGTAGCATTTGTGGATACTTTTTATTTGCCCTCCATTGTGGAAAAGTGAATGATTCAAACGAACTATGCCCCATAGTAGGGACACAGACACAGAGTTTCTAATGGTAATAGGATCTAATTTGTGTTTCACACTGAGTCTGTTGGATGATAGAGGATCCTTTGAAATCATAGCTATGTAAATGATGTTCCTATTTGCTCAACTCCATTTCATCTGAAGACATAGTACTTAAAGAAGAAACCCTGTAATATTTGTTCAGCCTTTTTAGCATTTTACAAGACAAGTGACTGATAAACTGAAAGCAAGAATCAGTTTCCTTTGTGGGTCTGTCTGCCTCTGACCACATCCTAAATGGAGCTGCTCCTCCTTAAGTAGGCTGACATATGGGCCATGTGGAAGGATCCTTTTCTCAGCATTGCTCCATCCAACATTGTCTTACTTTGGTTGTAAATGCACTCGTAGCTTCAAAACTTGCTTTACTCTATGAGAAACAGTGGAAGGGATACCTGAACAAGTAGCATCCTTTGTGACTTTAATGTCAACTTCATTACAGGTCAGAGGTGGAGTGCAAAATACCGTTATGATAAGGACTGGTTGAATAATGGGAGAATGTGCGGGTTATCATTTTTAAAAGAAAATTACTCTCATCTCAATGCCAAAAAGATAGTTTCCACACATCATCTGCTTGCTGATGTGTATGGTGTGACAGAAGTGCTTCACGGGTTACAGCTGAAGATCGGAATTCTAAAGTAAGTGAAGGGCTGGGGAGGGCCATGTGTTCATACACATTTGGATAAAAATCAACTAGACATAAATATGAAAACAAAAATATTTAAAGTGGCATTTGAAGACCTAGTGTTGATATTTCTACTTTTCAAAAGGGCAGATGAGTTAATTTTTAAATGACTAGGTTTGCCAGCTTGTAGCCATTAGGTGAGCATGGTTAAAGATTGATAACACATCTACCAGTTTAGTTCTAGTCTTATATACTCACCAGGTACAGAAAATTAGGTGTAGTTGCTGTGGTGAACCTGTGTCTTCTGTGATGAGGAAACAAGAGGGATTCTAGAAAAAGTGAATATTTTCTTTGTTAGGTAGATTCAATCCTGGGGTCCAATTGCATTTAGTCCCAAACACATTTCCCTTGAAGAAAATGTAGAGCAAGCCTTCTTTTACTACGATATCAAAATGTTACTCCAGGCTTTGCTTGTAATTCCTGATAATGCCTAACCATAATAACTTCTTGTTTATAATCCAGGCTACTTGGGGTGGATCCAGGTTTGAGGTCAGTTAGCCAAAAAGTTAGCAAGATTCAACAAACAAAGCAGGCATGGTGGTTCAAATCCATAATTCTGGCTATGTGGGAAGCATTGAGATCTGAGGCCAACCCAGGCAAAAAGATACATTGCACTTTATGAGAAATAACCTAAAGCCTGAGAGATGGAATTATAGATCAAGTTGTAGAGTGTTTGCCTTGAAAATTTAAGACCCTGAATTCAAACCTCAGTACCAACAAAAATACAAATAAAAAAATGAAAAGTTCTTCACAAGATTTTCTTCCTTTGAACTCCCTCATCCAGAAGCTTGGCCTTTTTCCCTCCTGTCTGCTTTCCTGAGTCTCCACATTGTTCCCTTGAAGTTGTTGTCTCCCTCTCCTTTGTTCCCTCCTCCCAGAAGTACTGTCTCAGCCCTTCAATCCCCTGGGGCTCCAGTCTTTTGCTTTTCCAATATATTCTTTATTCAGTTGCTAGTATGATTTTAGTGAAAGATAGAAATGAGATTGTTTCTTTTAGTATCATAGTCTTCCTGTTGTCTAGTGAACAAAGTCTGAGCTCTCTAGCATGCACTCTGTGTCCTATCCTAAGTATTTTGCTGGCACACCTTCCCTCCTAAACATTTTCCTCAAATGTCCAGCTATAGCAATGCATGAGGCATGCTTTCTTGTAAGACAGGATTTTACTCAAAGCCATGCATACCCTTCCACTATTGGCTTAACTAGCAGATAAATTTGCACTGCCTCTTGCCCAACTGAATGTGACCTGGCTAGTTGGGAAGTTCCATGCATACTGAGAGTGCACTCAGCTTTTTTATTGCCTGTCTCCTCCAGGTGAACCACAGATTTCTTCTAGCATTTTATCCCTAGTTTGCTATATAAGAGTAAGTACTTAAGAACTGGTTAAGTGAACTTTGTTTTCATTGTATAGATTTCTTTGTTAAAAGGCCATGTAAGCTGGGTACTCGTGGCTCACACCTATGATTCTAGTTACTCAGGAGAGATCTGAAGATGGTTCAAAGCTAGCCCAGGCAAAAATCGTCCTTCCAATTAACCAAAGAGCCAGAAGTGGAGGCTTGGCTCAAGTGGTAGAACATTAACCATAATAGAAAAAAAAAATCAAAACAAAACAGGGGAGGGCCAGGTGCCAGTGGCTCACACCTTTAATCCTAGTTACTCAGGAGGCCAAGATATAAGGATCACGACTGAAAGCCAGCCTGGGCAGAAAAGTCTGTGAAACTCTTTAAACTACTGAGAAAAAGCTGGAAGTGGCATTGTGGCTCAAGTGGTAGAATGTTAGCCTTGAGCATAAAGGGGCTTGGACAGTGCCCAGGCCTTGAGTTCAAGCCCTAGGATCAGCAAAACAGAAAAAAACAACAGTGGAGGAGAAGGCAAGTTCCTGGGTTCAAATTCCAATACTGGTCAAAAAACAAAAACAAAATAGGCCATGTAAATGATAAGACCTAAAGGAATGGCTTAATATATCAGTTCTTTTTTAAAAATGATTAAAACCCAATTTGTCTTCCTTCTAGTTATCAGTACGAGTTTCTCTGCATTTATTATTATACTAAGAATATTTTAGCTTCATCATTTCTGCCTGTGTGCCTACAGGCCTTCCTTATATTAATATTTCTAGTAGTAATAGGCATTATTATGGATACTTCATGAAACTGGTATTTTGTGGAGATTTAAATTAATCCTTACAATAATCAGTAAAAATAAACCTTGCTTTAAGGTAAATAGTTAAGCAGCTTCTGTCACCTATCCTTGCTCCTCAGAGGGAATAGCAATATTTACTTGCTGCATTATTAAAATCCATCTTTTTTGCTACCATTCCTTCTACTGATTGAGAATTTTAAATGAGCATTTTCTAGTTAATTATTAAATTATTAGAGATAGTGACTTAAATGGTAAAATGATGGCTTTGCATAAAAAAAGCCAAGCAAGTGCACAAAGCCCTGAGTTCAAGCTCCAGTATTAGCACAAAAAGAAAAAATAATCTATTGAGAGCCAGATGTGGTGGCATGCACATATAATCCTTGCACTAGAGATGGTGCAGCAGGAAGATCGTAAGTTTGAGTCTGGTCTGAGCTATATATCAAGAGCTACATGTCAAGTGCTGATGCTGATGCTGATGATAATAGTACAAGAGTCTAAAAGGGGACACAGTGGAAGAAGAATGAGGAAATGAGGCTATTGGAAGTAAAGAGGATAGAAATGAAATGTATTACACACACACACACACACACACACACACACACACACACACGCACGCACGCACGCACGCACGCACGCACGCGCAAAAATGACTTAATGAAAACCACCAAACACTGTTTGAAAAAGTGGAGGATGGATAGGACAAATGAACTGATCAAATGATCTTGCTCAAAATCACTAGACATCTATGGAATCATCACAGTGGAACTTCATTGTACTGTTAATGTATGTTAATAAAAGTAGTTAATCTGGAACTGGGCACCTGTGGCTCATGCCTGTAATAGTAGCTACTCAGGAGGCTGAGGTCTAAGGATCGTGGTTCAAAGCCAGCCTGAGTAGGAAAGTCCATGAGACTCTAATCTCCAATAATCCACCAGAAAACCGGAAGTGGTACTGTGGCTCAAGTGGTAGAGTGCTCACGTTGAGCTGAAGAGCTCAAGGACAGTGCCCAGGCCAAGAGTTCAAGCCCCCTGACCACCAACAACAACAACAAAAATTAATCTGGGGAAAAAAGACTATGTCTCACAAGCAAAATAAATAGAAATCTAAAAGATAATTTATAATTTCAGAAAAAAATGCATGTTTAGTACTAGAAGAAAAATAATTTGACTCAAATTTAGGCGGTACTAATATACAAACATTATGAGCCTTTAGAAAGTTTTATGGGGATGTGAGGGCAATCTGGCTGCTACATCTGTCACCCCAGTGATCTCCAGAGTTAGTTGGTTCGGCTGATCTGGCTGGCGAGGCGAGGGTCCCCTTCCTCCCTCACCACTCCATGTGCATCCCTCCCACAGCTGAGTGCTCTATCAAAGAGAACTGTCCCTCATAGAGGTGGACTGGTCTTTGCTCAGAGGTATACGAGTAGCTGTGCTCCCCTGCTAGAACCTCCAAACAAGCTCTCAAGAAAAGTTTATGCTTCTCAAATACCTTTATTCACTTAAGCTCTGATGGAGTCATGCTTTTCCACTTAGTTAAGAGTTGTCATGACTGCTCAGTTAACTGCACAGTATTGTGCTCACTTGTTTAGTGAAGATGAGTTAAATAGACATTACCATAGACCCATGGTGAGGTGTGAATAGTATACGCCCTTTGGAAGCCAGTTATACAGTACAATTAGAAATACATGCTGCTCAGCAGTTCCAAATCTATAAATGTATTTGGGTACGTGCAAGCAGATATGCCTATCATTGGACAATTGGTTAGCTAAATCAGATGGGTAAGTAATAAGTACTATTCGGCCACTTCAGTATAAGTAAGGGAAAGCTGTATGTACTTGGTGGTAAGGTGTCCATAACATATATATATATATATAGTAGTCCCAACTGTATAAGAAAGCATGGATGCTCATCTATTCAAAAGTAATTTTATGTATATACAAATGTCTGGACTATCAGACCTCATTAATGATTGCCATGCAGGAGGAGAGGTTTGATTTCTCTCTGTCTATACTTGGAATTTTTTTTTTTTTTTGTCAGTCGTGGGGCTTGAACTCTGGGCTTAGGCACTATCCCTGCACTCTTCAGCTCAAGGCGAGCGCTCTGTCACTTGAGCCACAACACCACTTCTAGTTTTCTAGTGGCTTATTGGAGATAAGAGTCTCACGGACTTTCCTGCCCCGGCTGGCTTTCAACTGCCATCTCAGATCTCAGTCTTCTGAGTAGCTAGGATTACAGGTGTGAGCCACAGGTGTCTGGCTTATTCTTGGAATTCTTTTATCACAAGTTTTTGCTTTTTCATTGAGTAAATATCTTTAAATTGCACACGTAAATATTTTTGTATCATATATAAAATTTATAGAAAATATAAGTATGACGTGACAACATTAATGATCAATAGAAGTATGTTCATTATTGCTCTTGTGGGTATTATTTCTTTAAAATTGAGAGAATCTGATTTTGGATGAAACACTGGAGTGAGTTAGCTTAAAGAAAATCTTTTCTCTTGTCATGGCTCCTAACCTCCTGCTAACTTGGACTTGAAATTTATTATGGTCTTAAGTTTGTACCAGGTTTGTTTTGTTTTATTTATGTTTTCCTTTACTTCTCTTTCTTCACTTTTGTTTTAAGGAATAAACATCATCCTGACCTTCACCTGTGGGCTTGTTCTGGGAAACGAAAGGACCAAGATCAAATAATAGCTGGAGTGGAGAAAAAAATCACAGTTCAAGACACAGCTAATTTAGAAGAAAAGAAACATGTACAAAACCATAAAGAGCCACCTCGTTTTCCCTTGAGAATGGAAGGAACTTACATAACAAGCGAGCACAGCTATCAAAAGCCACAAAGTTTTGGTCAGGACCACAAATCTCTTGTAGATCCTGGGAGCTCTGATGACGATGTTAGCAGTTTTGAAGAAGAGCAAGAATTCTACCTGGGAGCTACAAGACATTCCCAGTATTCAGCAAAAGAGCATGGAATGTCAGAAAAGGTAAAACAGGTTCATCTGGAACAACAGATGGAAAGTATATAATACTAAACTGCATAAAGCAGTACTTGTAAAAGACACATATTCTTTGTTCTGCTCAAAAATTCCATCCATTTAAACATTAGTTTCACCTAATTCAGAATTGGTATAATTTAAAAAAATGGTTACACTAATAAAAGTTTGAATGTTATGAGCATACTTAAATGCCTCTAAAAACTAGTGAGGTACCTTGTATTCCAGATGAAAGTGTCTATGTGAAAGAATATGAAAATAAGTATGGTTATAATAATGCCTTTTTAATGTATTTTAGACAACATAACACTTTACTTTATCTTTTAAATAACAGCATATTTGTAAGTGCACATTAATTCCGTATATAAGAAGCTGAATTTCTTGTGCATATTGAATATCTGTAAATATTGTTTCCTATTTGTTGAGATTACCTTTGGTAAGTTGAGTCTTTTATTTTCTATTTATTTTCAATTACCATGGCCACTTTAAAATTATTTTCCAAGTAACTGTTACAGGTAAGGATATAACAATTTGAAAAGCTGTTATGAAAGTTGTTTCAAATATTTGTTGTCAAATTAGTATACCTCCAATGATTTATTTAATGCAAATGCAAGTTCTCTATATGTGTGTAGCAGCGTGTGTGTGTGTGTGTGTGTGTGTGTGTGTGTGTGTGTGTGTGTGTGTGTGTGTGTGTGTGTGTGTGTGTGTGTGTGTGTGTGTGTGTGTGTGTGTGTGTGTGTGTGTGTGTGTGTGTGTGTGTGTGTGTGTGTTTTGTCAGCTGTGGGGCCCGAACTCTGGGGCCTGGGTGTTGTACAACTTGAGCCACAGCACCATTTCCAGTTTTCTGTTGGTTAATTGTAGGTAAGAGTCTCACAGACATTCCTCCCCAGGCTGTCTTTGAACTATGATCTCAGCCTCCTGAGTAGCTAGAATGACAGGCATAAGCTTGCACAGCTTGCACTCTTGAAGCTTTTAGACTAGATACTTTAGATACTTACCATATCTTCTTGATGTAACTACAAGAGTAAAGCCCACTCTTTTGTGAACTAGACTTTGTATTGGTATTCAACAGTTCTTTTGTTTTTCCATTACTTGGCCCTTACTTCATTAATGTTACCAGTTGAAATTACTTGAAGAAGGAAATGTTCCAAATTGGCCCATTAGAGCAAAATAGGATTATTGACTTAATTCATCAAGCATCATTGAAACACATAGGCTTTGTAGAGGGAGAAATGTACTTTAAAGGACCACTGCATGTAATTTGATTATGTACCTGAACTTTTCTTTAAAGACATCCTTAGGAATCAAATTGTATTGCACAGATTATAGTGGGTAATGAGGTTTTTTAATGTACCTTTCCCTGTTGACATTGCTTTTCAACCAATTTAGTATGTTTTGTTTTTTCTACTGGTCTTGTGAAGAAGAACCCAACTTTAGGAAATAAGGCGTCTGTTTATAATGATAAAAGAGGCACTGAAGACCCAGGAGACTCACATCTTCAGTGGCAGCTCAATCTCCTCACACACATAGAAAATGTGCAGAATGAAGTCACCAGCAGGATGGACCTCATAGAAAAAGAAATGGATGGTAATTTAACAGAGAACTAAGATGCAGTTAATAGAGTATGTTCAATGCCATTGCAAAGATGAAAAGTATAGCTTATCTCCATAACTACAGAGCCTTCCCTCTCCCTTTGCACTATATTAGCCCATATAGGGTCTTTTAGGCTCAAGGCAGAGTAATTGGGTATTATCTTAATGTTTATTTTTGTGAGATGGATATTTATTAAAAACTGCTTATCACCTGCCAAGCTCAATACACAACATTTACTGAATATTTATAGTTTTATTGAGCCATTATCTCTCAGGAAATCAGCATAACAAGTATAAGCACATTTGACAGATGAGGGAAAATATGGTGAACATATGGTTTTACTGTGGATAGTATTGGGTACATGGAATTGAACAGCTTCCCGAGTTAAATAGCTAAGCCTTATGTTTGCATACAGATTTTCTAATGTATCATAATAGTATCATAAAAAATTACCATTACTTAGGAACTCGAAATTTAAGCAAGACAAATTTTATATCTGAGAAATCAGAATAAATTCTTTTATTCGTTTTGACTCTTGTGTTCTTACCTTCCTTCTCTATTGTTCTGGTAAGAGCATGGAACACCTCACCACTTCTCCGAGGTTGAACTCCTGCCTTCTTTATCCCCCATGATGATGGTACACCCTTGCAGAAGCATGTTCCACTGGGGTTTTATCTTGGTTATAGGGTTATTTTATTGTCTGATGTAAATTTTTGAAGAAATAAAATATAGCCTGACTTGGTTCCATATTTTCAAAGGAGACAATAAAACTAGAATTTTAATGTACATACATTTAAAAAAAAGTGATAGTGATGAAATAGTAAAGCTAAAAAGGTCAATAGAAATCACCACCTCTTTTGTGAAAAAGGAAGACCGGATAGAGGTGATTTAAAATACATTAGTAGAAAGCTTGGGTCAGACACAAGGAGCTGTTGTTTCTTATTCCTGAAAAAGAATAGAAGGAGAAATTAAAAATTAACTAATTTATATATAAAGGAAACATGGAGCTGATGATTTAGCCCAATTGTAGAGCACCTGTCCACTGAACACAGGGTTTCAGAATCAATTCCTAGCATTGAAAAACAAATTGGTAATGTCAGAGGGACTATGTTATATCACTGTGGAGTGGGTACAGACACCACTGAGACTTACACAAAATGGCTTGAGTATATTCGCCTTCTGAAGACAAAAGACATGAACTCTTGTCTCAGTCACTATTCCAACCTGCGAATGACACCATTTTCTAACCATTCTTCCAGAAATTATTTAAATGTGCTCTTCTCTTTCTTTTAGTTCTGGAAAGCTGGCTTGATTTTACCGGGGAGTTGGAGCCACCAGATCCTCTTGCAAGACTGCCCCAACTTAAACGTCACATAAAACAGCTCCTAATCGACATGGGCAAAGTACAGCAAATAGCAGCTCTTTGCTCTGTATGACAGTGGTGAACTTAGTGACAAGAGTATGGCTCTCCAGTCCAATCATTTTTATTATTCACATGATTACTAAGTGTGTACTTTAAAAAGCTTAGTGATGTTTGGTCATATACTGATTTGTAAGTCAATAAGAAGGCACCTTGAAAGAAAAAGAGCAACTTTATCAAGTGAATATTAAAAGTATAAGCAAGCTGCAAATAACAATGTTTTGTATGCCAAGGATCAGCGAAATAGAATTAGAATATAATCTATACTAAGGGGATCGAATTGGCAGGAATTTTGAATAGCTGCTTATATGAAATTGAAGATACCTGTACAAAGAAATATGGTGCGTTTCTATAGTTTTTATAGAAAGATCCATATTTATAAACCAGCATTTGGCCAAAATTAAAATTAATGGAAATTTAAATTCTGGAGAGTTCTACAAGGTTGCTCTAAGAACTGCCTTCTCAGCAGTTGAATCCAGCTGCACAGAAATTTAGGTTATTTAAACTTCCATAGGATCATGAGTTGTTTCTTGGGTGATGAATGTATTTAATCAGTAAACTGACAGTTTAGAAGTCTCACTTTTGAGAAAACAATTGTGGAATTCTTACTTCATTATGAATGTATTTTAAAAAAAACAAGCACCAAATAATTGGAATTTACTGCAGGCACTAAGCTTATTAAAAACAAACTAGCTTGCAGAAAGATCCCATGTGCCAAATGTTGATGCTGCTGCTGGACAGAGGATTTAAATATTGTGGGCATTCTCACACCCCGAGTCTTACATAATACCATGAGTCCATCTGAAGCCTTTTTGTCACATATATCACATATATAGTTAAATGGCAGTGTTCAGGTTCAACGTAACTGTTTGATCCTGGATATGCTTGGTGTTTGCCTTCAGAAAAAAAAATATAAATAACCTCAGCTGGGATGAGGAGTGAAAAATATATCAAATAATTTGTGGCTGTGGATTTTTTTAACTGCTAGCTAGTAGTGGAATACTGGAAAAGGTTCATTTCAGAAGATGAATTTTATTTTTGAATAATATACATGCACTCAGACTTTTAGCTTTGATCGCAAATGAACAGATTTTCTGAAACCAAAGGCAACTAAGTTGCTGTCTTAGCTCTTGCTGGATTTTGAGCCTAGGTCCTACTGTCTGCCAGTCCTCACATGAGTTGTGTGTGCCCCCAGTGCTACATAAGCAGGTATGCGAAAGTGTGTATGCTTGTTTTAAACACTCAACATGTACATAACCAACACATATTTATATTACACATATCTAGTTTTATTACTATAGACTCTACAAATTGGTGGTTAACATGAAATGTTGCCTTTTAACAGACTTTTTAAAAATTAAAAATGTATGTACAGGTTTTGACATTTTTGAGATTGTTAAGAGGAGGCCATTTGATGACATATAACACTTGAATATTTTATGCCTCATTCTGTTTATCAGTTCTAGCAATCTGTAAATGCATTTCAGAACTGGTAGACAGAGAACTTGAATTTATCTTTGATAAGAATTCATGCCACTGTACATTCAGATATTATTTAAATTTGCAAACACACTGTTCTATATGTAAGGTACTGTATGTAAAATTTTATTAAAACTATTCCTCATATCCTAAAATTTCATCTTGCCTTTTTGCGGCCTTATGTTTTAATGTAAAGATTAAAAGAATGTGCAAAGAAGTCCAGTTTTATTGCCTTTGAGATTCTCCAACTTGACAAATGTGCCAAAGATAACCATAAATATAATCCTATGTATTTACTTGTGATGCGTTAACTTTGTCAAAAATTTATTGGTGAATGAAAAGCTTTAGCAGAGGTCATATTGTGGGTAGCTGCTTAAATTTTCATATTAAAATACAAAAATAGTGCCTATATTCCATGTGTGGAGTAAATTTGCCAATGTCTGCTTCATGATTGATACTATAATCTTTCATTTGTGTTGAAAATAATGTATCTGGACATTGAATTTGTGTCTTCATTTTTACAGAAATGGAGAAGTAACATCCCTCACCTGGGAATAGTGGTGGTGTCTAGATTCTTGTCAGGAAGTCAGAAGACCTTTGCATCCCCATAGTACTCATCTCCCTCAGTTCTGGTGAACATGGTTAAAGTAATGCGCATTTGTTCTTGATGCCATCCTTAATTCAAAAGTCTGAAATCCTCCAAGGGCCAAAACTTTTGAGTGCTGAGAGGATAAGACCTCAAGTACAGGTTCATGGTCAAAATACAGGCTCATGAAGTTACCTCTACACAGCATGTTCACATTGTATATGAATCATGTAAATTTAAATCTCATACTTATGTTATATAAAGCAAAGATTCTGACTCCCTCCTAAAATTGTCAAATCCCAAGTATTTCTGGTCCCAAGTATTTCCAATAAGGATACTAAACTTGTGTTAATTGACTTAGCAACTAATAAATGGGACCTCCCATTGATGAATTGTTAAAAGTTTTGTTCTACTCCTATGTATGAATTGGAAATACAGTGTTTAACTTGAGATCTTTAAAGTACCTACTGGTTTATCTATGTGTACATATCCATTTAACATAGCTCATATCAGTAACTAGAGCCTTTTAGCAACTGAAGGAATGAACCGGCTTTGAGATTGAGGTATCACATAGGATTTTTTTCTTTTTAATTTAGAGGGTGTTTCTTTAAAAGATGGCATTTTATTTGCCATCCATACAGAATAGAATTTGAGCCTAGATGGGGAGGGATCCCTCTCAGTATATCACTGATAAATAGAATTTGTACTTTCTCTTATTTGTTTGTGATTTTATTGACTTATACTATGGGAGTAACATACTTTGTTGTTAAAGGAATTTAGGTATTATAATTTCAGGTAAAGCCTCTTTCCTAACAGATACTCTTTCAAGTGTTCAAACTTCACATGTTCAAAATGAACCATCCTGTTTCCCCTCCAGCAAACAGAATCTCCTGCCAGCGTCTCTTTGTTATCATCACGTCACCCTCCGAGCCCAGGCTTGATGTGTGCAGTCATTCCTCATATCCATTTCATCACCAGCTGTGGTGCCTCCTCAAGTACTGATTCTGGCTGCCTTACAACCCTTCTGGGAGCCACTGCTTTTCATAACACAACTCCATGGAAGTGTGAGGCATTCCTGTTCACCTCTGGTATTCTGTGTCTTCACTAAGTCTACATAATTATCACTGCCAGGACAGAAGATTAGCACTTACTGATTACCTGCTTTGTGCCTGCAGTAGCAAGATAGGTGAAAAGGCCCATTATTTTTATAATGAGGATGCTGAGATTTAGAAATACTTAGAAACACTGTGGATAAGACTTAAGTGGCAGCATCAGCATTTGACAGCATTTGAACCCTGTGCTTTTCAAAGTCATGGTTTTTTCTAGCATATGTGCTTTAGCTATTCCTATCATTTTAGTTTTCTGCAGTGGAAACTACTAATTCCTGTTGCAAACCATATTTGGTCTGTGTAATATGGATGTTATGCAGCTTACTTAGCCAGCTCTCAAATTCATGTAAACAGAACCTCACAAACAAGATACTCCCTTGTTTGTGTCTACATATCCAGAAAATCTGATCTTCAATTTCCTTTCCAAGAGAAGGAATCTATTCGGAAGGTTGCTTCTTAATAGTGTCTTGGATTGTACCAGGATATGGGGGAACTATTATCAATGAATAGTGAATGAATGAATGAGTGTGTGTGTGTGTGTGTGTGTGTGTGTGTGTGTGTGTGTGTGTGTGTGTGTGTGTGTGCAAGTGTGTAGTATAATGGAGCAGGCATGAGTTTTGCAATCTGTCCTTGAATTTTTATTCTGGCAGTTTACTGGCACTGTTCTCCCTGAGCTTTTGTTTTTGTTTGTAAAATGGGAATAATACTTTAGAAACTTGTTTTGAGAAATAAATAAAATGCCTAGAAACTCTTATTAAATAAACTGGAAATTCAATGAACTGAATGTCATCTGTTTACTAGTTATTAAGAAGGCTGGGGTGGACAAAGAATAAGATTGGTCTGTTAGCTAATCAAAGTTTCCCAGTGTGAATACAAGAACATGGCCAACCCAGGAAAGTAAGATGGATTTGTAGATGGAAATGTTTGGGGAAACAGATAATGTATATTAAAACAGCAATCTGTAAGTGATTTGTGAGCTTTCTAAAGAAGTATTGAGAAAATGCAATCCATTTCTGATACCTGTTTCCTTTTAATACTCTTTAAGGTAGAACTAGAGACAAGTCTTGAGTTTATTAGACAATCCAAGGCATTCAATGAGGGAGCAAAGGTAAGAAAGGAGAGGATTAAAAACTATACAATGTATCACTGAGATCATAGCTATGAACACTGGGGCTTTCATTCTTTCATTGGAAGTTTGTAATTTAAATAGTTGCAAAGGTTGTGGTTTCCAATTTACTCTATATTACTGAATTAGGTTTGCTTCTTTGAGGCTTTTTTGTTCAAGGGAGAAAAAATTGTGTAGATGTATGCCCTCTGTGCCCACCCCTTTCCAGAAATGCATGTACTATCCTCCCAGTGGAATGAGTCACAACGACACAGACAAATGAAAGGGACCTCACCTGGAAAGGAGGAAAAACAGATTTAGCTGGCAGGTTGTATATAAGGAAAAGTTTAAGGACACTATCACAGGTAGTATTTCTGTGAATGATCAAATATCAGTTGGAAATTGAAGTTAAATACCAATAGCATATTTAATGGCCTGAAAAATATGAACACTTAATGATAATTTTTACACACATAAGCTACACACAGAAAACAATGCTGACAATAAAGGTGACAAACGAATAGACATGACAATTATAGATCAGCAAATTCAATGTTTTTTTTATGTGTCAAATTGTTCTAATAGGCAGATGTAATGAAACCCTAGTTAATAACTTGAAACTCAAGTAGAAATTAGCAAATTTTCTCACACTTGTATGTAAATGCAAAGGACCTAGAATATCCTTTTGGACAAAAAAAGAACAAATCTAGAGATCATACAGTTATTTATTTACAGGCTCATTATAAAGCTACAGCAATCTGGACTGTAGACATACCCTAAAGATTCAGAAATAGATGTATGGCATACAACAGAGTATTCAGAAACACAACTAAAACTACCACCAGATGAATGAGCGTTCCTATTGTTCCACAGGCTGTCCACATCAATTATAGGATTTAGCTATTTAGGTTGTAGTTTCGTAAAAGGAAATTGAAATTGATAGATTTCAAATACATTGAAAACAGAAATGGATCCATATAAAATTTATGTCTAGGGGATGCAGCCACTGAAAATATATCATGTTTGAAAAAAAAAAGTGCTTATGGCATACCAGAAACAATACTAAGCACCTAATATGTATTAATTCATTTATAATCACAATCTGAAGTTAGGTACAAAGAGCACTACAACTTTAGAGATGATTAGAATAGGGTAGCTCAGTGATAGAGTGCTTGTATTGTTGGGTTCTATGCCAGCACTACTAAACAACCAACCAAAACAGAGTCAGTTTTACAGAGGAGAAAATTGGGGCCCAGAGTCATATAGTCGTCCCATGTTACTTCATAAATACAAAGAACAATTTTAATGGCTGAACTTTTCTCTCCATTTTTTTAATGGTTGTAAGACCATTAAACTTAGTGCAGGTTTAGTGGTGGTATATTTTAGGGAATATAGTTCAGAAGGAAAGACTCTTGGTTTGTAGTCTCTGAGAAAGGTTTATTCCCCCAATTACTCTTGGCCTCCTGTTCTGTTCCTTTTTCATGGATGTTGGTATTTGGCAGGTAACCTTTCTTCTTTTCTAATATAAACATTCCACTGTAGTTTTCCCTTAAGCTGTGTACCATGGCTTTTGGTATTTGTATTAATATTTTTGGGTGTTGAATGTGGTTTTTTTAATATGTATTTTTTATTGTGAAAATAATGTACAGAGGGGTTACAATTACATGGGCAAGATAATGAGTACATTTCCTATCAAGCATTGTAGGCTTCTCCTTTGTTTCCCCTTCCCATCCCTTCCCATCCTCCTCCTGCCCCGCCACCAAATCCTCCCTGATCCCCCTTCTCCGCCCCCCTTCCCCCCTCCCCCCCACCAAAGTTGTAAAGTTCGTTTTCGACATAACGACTTGTACATCTCATTGTTGCAATGGGTCCACCTGTAACTCTATTTAAACGATTTGTTTTTCCCCTTCCCCTCCACAAATTATACTGACATCAAATACAGTGAAAGCAGGGGTTATATCATGGGGGAGGGACATACCAAGCAACAAATAATCTTATAAATGTGTTAGAAACAATCGCTTGAATGTGTTTTTAAGTTTCCCTTGAGACTTCAAACTGAAATATTTAGAAATGTTATTTAGTTTATAGGTGATTGGAGGTTTTATAGTTGTTTTTCATTTACTAATTTCTACTTTGAGTCCACTGTGCTCAGAAAACACATTGTGTATGGTTTCAATGATTTTTAAATCTGTTCAAGTAGTTTAATGGCTCAGAATATGGTCTCTATCTTAGTAGATGTTCTATGGGTACTTAAAAAGAATGTATGTTCTGCCCTTTTTCAATGGAGTATTCTATAAGATTTAATAGGATCCTGCTGTGGGATGGTACCATTGATCTCTTTTGTATTCTTACTCCTAAGACTCCTTTCCCTTAAGACTTTTATTTGCTCTGAAATGCTTTTTCTGATACACTACTTTCTTTTTATTAATGTTCACATGTATATCTTTTTCCTAATCCTTAATTCTCGTTCTTGAATTATTTTTGAAGTGAGGTTTTGCAGACACTTCGCAATTGGTTCATGATTTCTTGTATAATCAGTTGATTTATATTTATAAATAGTATATTTAAACCATATATATTATATATAGTAATATATTGTAATGTATATATTAATGGTTGATACAGTGAGGCCAACAAGTCTGACATTTAATTTTTCTTTTCTGCTTGTTCACTCTGTTTTCTATTTTTATCTTCCTATAGATTACTACACATGATTTTAGAATTCTATTTTAATTTATATGTAGCATTTTAGTTGACTTTTTAATGTTTCATTTAGATGTTTTAATATATGTGCTTAACATATCAATCTACTGATATTGACATTACAAATTGGGGCAAAGTATAGAAATCTTTCTTCTGCATCCATGTCTTCACCCTCCTTGTTTGTTTGCTTGTCTGTTTGGCAATACTGGGGATTGAATGCAGGACTTAGTGTTTGCTAGCCAAGCCCTCTACAGCTTGGCCTATTCCTTTAGCCATTTTTATTGGTTACTTTTTTAGGTAAGATCTCACTTTATGCCCTGACAGGCTTCGACTATGATCCTTCTATCTGCTTCCCTATACTGCTAGGATCACTGGTGAGTGCTATCATGCCCAGCCATTAACGAGATGGAATCTCAGCCTTGAACCACAATATCCCAACCTCCACCTCCCCAAAAAGGTAGGATTACAGCCTTGAGCTACTATACTTGGCTCAGTCCCTTGTGTTTATAAGTATTTTTTTCTGCACACTTTGAAGAAAACCAAATTAGATTGTGTTCAACCATCAAAGAAAACTGATTTAGGAAACTTAAGAAGAGAAAGAAAGTCTATTATATTTACCCATTTTCTGTATGTTCCATATTCTTTCTTTCTAATGTTCCAAGATTCCATCTCATCATTTTCTTTCTTTTTATCTATTCATTTAAGTTAGGAAATCTGGCAATAGATTCTTATAACTTTCCTCCATCTGAGAATGTCTGGATTTCATTTTATTCTTTAAGAACATATTTACTGAATATAGAACACTGAACTGAATCTTTCAATCAGTGAAAAGGGTCCTACCCTTTCCTCTTTCCTCCCATTATTTCTTATGAGAAGTCTACTGTTACTTGAACTGTTTTCCTCTACAGGAAAGGTATTGTTTCTCCCTTGCTAGTCACAATTTTTCTTTGTAATTCTCAAAAGTTTGACTTTGATGTGTTTTGACACTGATTTCTTTTGAATTTCTTCTTTGGATTTTGCTTAGTTTATTAGATCTGCATGTTTATGACTTTTGACAGATTTGGGGACTTTTTCAGCCAGTATTTCCTCAAATAACTTTTTAGTGCCAACACTGTTTCCTTTCTCTGGCATTCAATCTAGTGTTAGATCTTTTGGGGCTAAAAGTCACAAAGACAATGGTTATTTTTATTTTAAGTTCTAAGTCTATTTTTCCTCTGTGTTCAGATAGGTTCATGCTATTGTTCTGACTTCAAGTTCTTCTTTTCCTTCTATTTTATTATTTAGCATATTTGTCAAGTTATTTTTGTTATTTTAGCTTTCAGTTCTAAAATTTCTGTATTTTTTCTTTGTATCTTGGCTTTCTTTATGGAGACTGTGCTTTTTCACTTGCTTCAAATTTTTTCATAATATCTTGAAGCATTTTTAGGATGTCTAATTTAAAATCAGACAATTCAGATAGCTGTCATTTAGTACTGCCTTTGTCCATTTTTTTTTCATTGCTAGCTATGTTTATTCAATGTAACATTTTTAAAGTGTTGGGTTTTTTTTTTACATAATATGACATTCTTGGTTCTTGGAACAATGTGTGATTTAAAAAAAATCAAAACCTATGCAATTGGGCATATGTCAGCAAGTTTGTTAAGAGTCTTCCCTTTAAGCACTGTCTGACCACTCTAGTGGAGAACTGGAGGCAACTCTTACCACCAGGCGAGGCTAGAAGTCCAAGTTCTTCAAATCCACTGTCACCTGGCAGGTAGTGTTTGCTTTTTCCCACTGGGTGCCCCTGGGAGTTCCAGCTCTCTTCAGGCTCCTACCAATGCACCCCTGACCCCTGCCCTGCCCCAACTTCTTGGAGATAGTCTTGCTACTTACTGCTAAGCAATAGAGAAGGTCCTGATTCTGCACTCTGCCTCTCTGATACCATCCCAGTGGTAAGTGGAAGTGATCCTCTTTTACCACTAGACAGGAATGGAAGGCCAAGCTCTATGGAAGGTTTCCATTGATACTACAGAGAGGGGCTCATTAGGGTATCATTTCCACATCACCCTGTCTGGTCTTGGGAATCCTCTTACATTCTCCTGAGGTAGAAGTTGAGACTTCTCACTTGAGCTTGGTTAGCTTAGGAGGGGTTTTGAGCTAAGCTTTTCTCTTCTTGCTGTTTTTAAGAGGCTATTACCTAAAAGATTTTGGCTTGCAAGATCCCTTTGTCTGGAATTGTGGTTTAAGTTGCTTGTATTCCCTCCCTCCCTCTCACCCTCCCATCTCCATCCCTCCTTTCTTCCTTGCTTCCCTCCCTACCTCTCTCCCTTTCTTATACTCTTCCTTCCCTTTTTCTTTTCTTCTTTCTTTGTTTTTGGTCTTGGCTTCCTTCTTTTCTTCTTTCTTTGTTTTTATTTGTTTCATACTTCTTCCAAATGCAATCTGAAACATATAAGAACAAGATGAAAACCCGAGGACTCAATACCATGTCCACTTGGTCCTGAGATGTTTAGCCACATTACCTCCTTCCCTCTCCCTTTCAGTGTCTTCTGTCTTCTTTCAGATATTGAACATGGTTTTAGCTATACTTAGTAGGGGAGATAGGGAAAACTATTTCTCCTCCATCTTACTGGTATAGATATCAAGTGGCAAGGATTTTTACTATTGCCCTGAAATTCTAGGAGAAGGAGGAATGTGGCTGTCACGAGGGATGAGAGAGGGGGAGAAGCAGTGAATGGGATCTTTAAATATGGGGAGAGGTTAGACTGGGGAAGCAAATCCTGTGGGGGTAAGGTAACAGTGATAGTGATGTCTGATATTCCCTTTACAGCATTTCCTCTTCTGTGTGCCACATATTACACACAGAATAGTCTATGTGAGTCCTCAGATTGGGGAAAGATATAGATGGAGGAGAAACTTAGGCCAAATCTCTGGAGTCAAGGGAAATAGGAGCCAAAGATGCAGAGCCCACCAGGGTGACAGAGCCCTGTCTGAGGCATGGCCGTGCAGTCTCCCTGTAAACCTGCATGTTCAGGGAAACACAGCAGGAACAAGAAGCTGAGTCACTGTGACAGGACATTGCAGGATGGAGGGCATTGGCTTGGTGCTCTTCATGTTCTGCTCCACTGCCTGGGTGGAGAGAAGCACTCTTCATGCGATGTGGGGCAGCAGTTGGTGTCTTGAGAAAGTCCAGCCAGATTTGCTCCACAGAACACCCCACTGTCTTCTGAAGGGTGCTCTGAAGAGAGTCCACTCCTGTGGCTACAATCCCTCTCCCTCACAGTCCTCTTCATCCTGGCCTGCTTCACAGATCTTGTGCCCAGAGTTTCAAATCACCAAATCCAGTGAAGCAGAGACACCCTAGAGAGAGCCTGGGCTCTTCTTCTCCTCCTCGGGCTCAGGCCAGAAAGAGTGACTCAGCATATGACCCCCTCAGTCAACTTGGGCACATGTTTGGGAACCATACAAAGTCAGGAAGGCAGCAGGGATTGGGACAGAATTCAAGCCCTATGACCAAAAAAAAAAGGTGGACCCTAAGCCAGTTAGACTGGTATCCTTGAAGAGAAGAGAAGTGGATGCAGATATGCAAAGAGGAAAGAACAGCTGAAGGTATGGGGACAAGACAGCCACCCACAGCCGTAGAGAGGGAGGAGTCCCTGACAACACCAACCCCACAGCCTCCATGTGCTCACAGTCCCAGACACCATAACCATAAGAAGAGAAACACCTGTGGTTTAAGCGACCATGGTATGCTTCCTTGCAATGGCAGCCAGAGCCACTGCCATTGTAGCCAGTATCGTGCACTGCCTCCCTGTCCAAAACTATTTTAAACGTGTCACATACTTTCACCTGGTTATCATCTATGGCTACCCAAACTACAGCCCCTGAGTGGGCCCTGAGGTTTCTCCTGGTGCAGGGCATCCCCCAGCCTGTCTCCTGTCTGCTCCTAGTATAGTGTTTCTCTGGATTCTCATTTGTCCCACCACTTTCCTCAGTGACCTTCCCAGGTCATCCACTTACTCCTTCTCCTACCCATCACTACCCTTATCCTATGGAGCTGTCATTCTGCACCTTTGTGATTACTCTTTGCCAAACAGAAAATGATGACGATAGGAACTGCCAGCACTAATGAGCAACTTCACTGGTTGTTTGGTTGTCATGTAGCCACTCACACAAGCCAAAACATATGGGCTTCTCCTTGTGGCTTTGCATCTTCCTGCTCTTCTAGCATAGCTCCCAAGGTCCTGGGAATGATGGGAAGGAATGGGATCAGAAATAAGTTCAGCAGGCCCAGCCGCTAGTGTGGAATCCTCTGAGTGCCTTTTGGCACAATGCTCTTCTTATAGTGCCTGTTCCACAGAGCTCATGTAGCTCATACATCCCTGTGCTGATGAAATCATCTTCATACAGAGAGACAAATGACAGGCCCTTCTAGACTTATTCATCAAATGCTAAATCAGAATGAAGCCCTAGGGATGGTAAATAATCTAACAGCCAGGGACTAACTGATGGTATTGGTTCTTATGTGCTTTTAAAAGCATTTGCTTTGAGAAGAGTATATGTGCTTTTTAAATCACTTGGCTTGAGAACAGTACAGATGTGTTGTATAACACAGATAATTAGTGTGGAACTGTTAAAGTTAACTAAGTTAAAGCCATATTGTAGACCTGTCCCAAAAAATGGGATCAGAAATATGTGTGCTGTTGCATTTGTGTGAGCATGTATACATAAATGGTTTCCACACTAAATTTTTTCTATATTTTGGACATACTGGGGTTTGAACTCAGAGTTTTATGCTTGTTAGGCAGGTACTCTGCTGCTTCAGCTCGACCCTCAGTTTTTTTTCTTTGTGTTCTGCTTGCCATGATTCCTTATTTTTGCTTCCCAAGTAGCTTGAGTGTCAGTCACCTGCCACCACACCTTTTTCTGTGGAGATGAGATCTTATGAGCATTTTGTTCTGTCTTCAAACTGTAATCCTCCTGATTTCTACTTTCCCCATAGCAGGTATTATAGACATGACCCAGTGGCACTCAGCCTGAAATTCTTACATTGTACATTTACGAGGACAGGAATTTGTCTTTATTTTTTTCTCTGCTGTGTGTGTGTGTGTGTGTGTGTGTGTGTGTGTGTGTGTGTGTGTGTGTGTGTGTGTGTGTGTGTGTGTGTGTGTGTATCTTCATTGTCTAGAACAGTGTCTAAAACTCTTGACTAAAACTTGGAGGAGGAAGGAGTAAGGAAGGGAGAGGGAAGGAGGGAGGGAGTGAAGGAGTAAGGGAAGGAGGGAAGGAGCAAGGGAAGGAAGGAGGGAGGAAAATTGGGAGATGGCTTCTTTCTAGAGTGGCTCTATCCTGTCACTACAAGGCTACAGAACTCTGTCCTTGGCTAGTAAACAATTGTGTTGCCACATTACCCAGTTCTGCTCCCCAGGGTATAGACGGGTTCCCATGCCCTGATAGCCACTCAAGTGTCCTCATAGGGAGTAGACGCAGGTAGAGGGCATGCCCCGTGACCACCAGAGAAAGCTATGTGAGTCACTGCTCCACTGAGTACCCTAGAGTGCAAGAACGGCCCCTCATTGCTCTATAAAAGCTGCTTAGCCACCAGGGCTCCTAGGTCAGACAGCGCTCCTGGTTCTTTATCCCAGGAAGGGGCCAGGAAATGGCACTGGTCCTGTGGGTCTTCAGCCTGCTGGGCTCAGTCTGCCTGGTATCAGCCAACATCTTTGGTGAGTTCTGAAGCTGAGGCAGGTGGGTAGGGAGGGGACTGTCAGGCACTGGGCTTCTACATCAACCAGGCATTGCCCCAAGACCCTTACACTTGCTGTCGGATTTAATTTAACCCAGAGGTTGGTTATTTGCTTTTCATTTCTAGATGATAAAGAGGCAAGGGTTCAGAGAGGTGGCTGTGTTGCCTGAGATCACAGCTCTGGTGATTGGAACAGTAGAGTTAGGAAGCAGATATTCCTAACTCAGGTCTAGCTCCTCCTTACCATACTCTTGGGTCAAGTTTTTGGCATTGAGATTGGCTTTTAATCCCTTTGGCTACCCAAGTCTATGTCACTCATGATAATATTTAAGGAATAGACAGCAGGCAATAGGGAAAAAAATCAATTTCCTGGTTGAGTGAAATAGACTTAAGCTTTATACTTGACTTAGATGCCTACCTGTTCAACTATGGACAGACTGCCCAGCTGCCATGCATGAAAAAGTTGCATGTCATACCTCATGGTATGGTTACAACTCAGGAGGGATTTGTGCGTGTCACACAGCTTCTCAGTAAAGCATGACATGGTGTGCTTTGTTAACTACTTCACATTGTGTGCCAGGTAATAGGTTAATCCAGTCTAGGACAAAGTTCTGGTGGTGTTCTGTCTAGCACACAGAAGTTTGGGCCGCATGGATTCCCAGGGTTTGATTAGGAATTCTCTGTCAGCAGCTGTGTGATCTAGGGCAGGTTACTTCCACTGTCAGAGTACGGATACCACATTGGTGGATGGAAGTACTACCATCACTTCCTGGGGCAGTGCAAAAGATTAAAGGACCTAATGAGATCCTGGGAAAGGCAAACGACTGCCAAGTCTGTTCAACTGTGAAGGTTAATGACTATGTACTAGAGAAGCATGTGTGTCTGTGGCTGGGATCCAGACTGAATTCTTCCATCCTAAATCACTTTCCTTTGCCCAGAATACCAGGTCGATGCCCAACCGCTTCGTCCCTGTGAGCTGCAAAGGGAGCGGGCCTTTCTGCAGCAAGCAGACTACATACCCCAGTGCTCTGAAGATGGCAGCTTCCAGTAAGACTGACTTCCTCAAGATACTCCTGGGACCAGGGGACTTGAAGAGCATCTGGAATTTTCTCCTTGCCCTCCACCATGCTTTGTAGTCCTCAGAGTACATGAGTAGCATGCCCTGCATATGCCTAGCCTGGCCCAGCTTCAGTTCTCCTGAGCTGCTGCCAGATCTCAGTCAGGACATCTGCGAATTCAGGGTGGAAAGAGAGGAATTAACTAGGGTGCCTTCCTTTTGTGAGGGTTTGTCCCTGTACCCATGTCTCTTGTTCTAGCACTGAAAATTCAGTCCTACCATGTCTGTAGGAAGGTTCAAACACCCTCTTTTTTCTTCTTCTCTCCTTGGCTATCCTGCAGCTCTCGGTTTAGGCTTCTCTTCTGTGGGAAGAGACCCCTGGTCCTCCACACCCCCCTGTTATCTCCTGCCCCTTACCAGGTGGGAACTAGTGGCTTCCAGGATCTCTAATGGTGTCACCTCCTGTATCTCCTCCTCAGGACTGTCCAGTGCCAAAATGACGGCCGTTCCTGCTGGTGTGTGGGTGCTGATGGCAAGGAAGTGCCAGGCAGCAGGCAGCAGGGAAGGCCAGTGGCTTGTAAGTGGTGTCCAACATGACAGGAAAGCCGGGAAGGGTTACCCTGGCTCTGGGAATGAGTAGAGCTTTGGGTGATGACCCAGGCAGCTCTCGCTCTGGGCTGCTGGTCTTCTTATTAGAATAAGACAAGTTCCTGCCCACCGCACATGCTCCTGTTTCCTAAAGATCCCTGTGAAAATCAAACGAGACATTGAAGTCATTTGTTCAGCAAGTAGCTGCCAAGGGCTTCTCTTACGCTAGGCACCATACCTGGTACAGAGTGAGCAATGGCTGATAGACCTCTAAGTGTCCTGAAACCAGAAGGCAGGTGGAAAATTAGGGTTGCTGTTGGAGGGTTTGGGAGGAATTTCTAGGATTTGGGAAAAAGCTAGCTAGGTAAACGCTGTCTAGTTACAATGATGGTTAAGGTCAATTGTCAAAGAAACTGCCCATTTAGCTGATGTCCAACCTCTAAAACCAAGGTCATTTTGAACAGATCACCTTGAATGGTGAAATCAAGCCTCCAGGGGGAGACAATAGTCCTGTCAGGAACCTTGGTTTTATGTAGACAGTGTGGCTGGCTTGGGGATCAAGTTGGGCATCTCACATTCCACTTGGTCTTGACCATGTCCCATGCTCTTCTCTGAGCTTCAGAAGGCTTCTCTCCTGTAACACAAGCATTCCATCTTTCTCCTGTAGTGCAGAGACTTAAAACACTCCATGCACTGAGTGAGTAGTGGTTTTCAGTAGGGTAAATACTACTAACGTCCCTTTCCTTTGTGTCCCTGGAGAGAGGCAGCTGTTATTCTCTCTGTACAAGAGGAGAGAGAGGCACAGAGGAGCAAAGCAGCTTCCTCAAGCCACACAGCCCAGGCATGTGCAAATCAGATTTCATCAAGCTCTGAGCCTGATCTCTCTGGACAGTGTGTGGCCATTGTGTGTCTACTTGATGAGCATGGCACTAGAGAGACATACCCTCTTTGTCTCTGTTCCCAGGATACTGGAGCATTCTGAGTACCATGCTGAGCATCCCTAGCCCCTGCCACTGGCTCCCTTTCTACTGCATCCCTTAGGGAAAGAATGAGGGTCTACTTGGATTTATTTCCATTAACCTCTCTCAGCATTCCTCTGACACAACTCTCGGTGTTCTTAGGTCTGTCCTTCTGCCAGCTGCACAAACAGGAGATCTTACTGAGTGGCTACCTTAACAGCACGGCCACCACCTACCTTCCTCAGTGCCAGGATTCTGGGGACTACGCACCTGTGCAGTGTGACCTGTGGCAAGGGCAGTGCTGGTGTGTGGACACAGAGGGGATGGAGGTGTACGGCACCCGCCAGCTGGGGAAGCCCACACAGTGTAAGTCTCCTATGCACTGGTACCATATCCCTGTGCAGGCTGCAGCTTTACCCACTGTCACTCAGAGCCTGGCTCTCAGAAGGAGAAGGAAAGCTTTGTGCAGACAGGTTTGATTACTTCTGAAATTGTGTAGTGACGGATGATTCATCCATGCTTGCTTCTGAATTAAAGGCCAGTAAAAAGACAAGGAGGATGTCAATGAACACTTGTAGGTCACCTGTTTCAGTCAGATCTTAGTCGCAGTTGGTCTTTTATCTGTCTAAAAGGCAGAAACATATTCATCTAGACATCCAAAGGCTGTAAGAGTTTTTACACCTGGGGATGTGGCTCAAGGGGTAGAGTGCTTGCCTAACAAGTATAAGGTCTTGAGTTTAAACCTCAGTTCTGCCAAGAAATAATAACAGTGAACATGTTCCATAAAAAATGTTTAGGTCCAAGGAGCTGTGAAATAAGAAACCGTCGTCTTCTCCACGGGGTGGGAGACAAGTCGCCACCGCAGTGTTCCACAGATGGGGAGTTTATGCCCGTCCAGTGCAAATTTGTCAACATCACGGACATGATGATTTTTGATCTGCTCCATAACTATAACAGGTAAGGGGAGTCATTACCTGCCAGAGCCCACTCTACCTTGAGAGCTAAAGTGCTCTATGTCACATGCACAGCCGAGGGGAGAATTCACATACATCTCACTGTGTGTGGTGTCCTCCTGTGCCTGTAATCCTAGCACTCAGGAGGTGAGTGCAGGAAGACTGTGAGTTCAGAGCTAGCCTGAGCTACATAGTGAGTTCCAGGCCAATCTGGGTTGCATATGGAGACTTTATACCAAAGGCTGAAATTATATCTTTCCCTCCTATGCTGCATGGCTATGTTTTCAACAAAGCCAACTGGCAAGTTATGCCATAAACGTTTCACATTATTTTACTTTACTATAGTACATGATTACTACATTACATTATTTATTATACATGTGCTGTTTAGTCCAGCTAGCCCAGGAAAAGGAGAGTATCAGAGTGTGAAGACACACATACTGGGGTGCCTACTGCATTGGTTTTCATCAGAGCATAATAGAAAGAATGGAGGGGGTTGGCTGAGTGATTATCAAAGATAGTGGATGACTAATGTTGAGTCTCTATAAATACATATGTAGTCATTCAAGAGACTGCATTAGAGCTAGAACGGCTGACATGGAGAAGATTCCATAGTACATTACGATACAAAATACAGAGTGCAACTAGCATATTCAATGGAGGAAAATGGAAGAGCCAAAAGATTATTTCTTTATATAGAGAGGATTTTACGATCATGCTGGGGTCTCTGTGGAAGAAGGGAGCCCCAGGGAGCCCCGAGGGAGCCCCGAGGGAAATGTGGTTGCCATGGGCCATTCAGAGGAGCCAGGCTGGTGTAGAGAAGAAGAGATAGGCAGCAACAGGATCATCAGAAAAAGAAAACTGATAGCAAAGATAGGGCCATTGTATAGGCACTTTTTAGTGATTTAAATAGCAAAGGCAAAACAGAGAGATGGATGATAAATCTTGAGACAAGTAGGTAGATAGCTCTGGCTGTTTCAAGATAGCTACCTGATCATTGTGAAGGGCCCGTGTGCTGACTTCATGGGCAATTGGGCTTGTCTGAGTAAGAGAGAAAAGGTCCAGCCTAGGAACTGCACAGGGCGGACTGCAGGAGAACTTGAGCTACTATATATAGCTGGCTTCTAAAACAAACCTTTACTCTTCCTGTGTGAGAAGGGACATTTTCATGGGCTGTTCCAGAACCCTCAGGCTGAAAGCATGCGCACAAAGAGGGCCCTGCGTTGTTTGAGCTGCATAATATATTTTTTTTAAACGTAGGAGCTCTCATTAGGCTATCGCCCATGAAGTTGAGCATTAACAACTTTGTATGTTCAACCTAAAACATAAAGTCTTAGATGCTGATCTTAAAGAGCAAGGGCAAGAGGCTATAGGCATTTGCCCACAGCATTAGGAAGCTGGGCTTGAACTGCTCTTTCTGGACCAAAGCCCAACCTCCCATTCCCTGAGTCCCTCTCCCCTCCATTGCCACACTCTGGCACACTCCATCTATTTGCATGCCAGTACTGTCTTTCCCCCATAGCACTTGCCTTTGTGACCTGCATTCTGCCTCTGCCACTTTTTAGCACCGTGACCTAGCCATTTACCTTTCCAGAGCCTCAGTGCCTCCAGCTGTGCAATAAAAGGCAATGCCCTGCTCAACAGGCCATGGTGCAGGTCTGATGTCACCTCATTGATAGGACCATTGAGAATTTGCAGAATTACTATGCATCAACAAGGAATTCTCACCTACCACCCAGTTTTAGCATATGTAGATTAGATTCTTTTCCTTTGGGGAATAGAGAATGACCTGTCGGAGAGCACATAGAAATCTCCAACAGGATCATTTACTATACGTATCCATGCAAGTCAATGTGTTCTCAGTTCAAGTTAACTAAGTACTCACAATACACAGGGAATTTTTCATCCTTTCACTGACTTTAATATTTTTGGTAAATGACAATACTGGGGCTTAAACTTCACTCTTCTTTGGCTCTTTTATTCAAGTCTAGTGCTCTGCCACTTGAACCACAACTCCAATTGCAGCTTTTTGCTTATTAATTGGAGAAAAGAGTCTCTTAAATTTTTCTGCCCACTCTGGCTTCAAACTATAATCCTCGGATTTCAGTCTACTGAATAGTAAGGATTCCAGGTATGAGCCAACCTTATTCCAGTATTACCCAACCTTATTCCAGTATTACCCAACCTTATTCCAGTATTAATAGAAGTCATTTGATGGTTATAGTTTTTAGTACACAAATTTATTTAGTACACAAATGATGACATTACAGCAGAAGCTAAGGAGCTTATTAATAGGTCCACAGATGTCTGGATGTTTTTATTATCTTGCATTATTGCTATTCATCTCTGTTCCTCACAATGCCATAGCACAGGATCTTGAATGTAGTAGGGCTACAATCTATGG
Source organism: Dipodomys merriami (assembly GCF_024711535.1). Classification (NCBI taxonomy): domain Eukaryota; kingdom Metazoa; phylum Chordata; class Mammalia; order Rodentia; family Heteromyidae; genus Dipodomys; species Dipodomys merriami. The sequence continues at coordinate 87,925,643 of NW_027205603.1, forward strand.
TAATGTGAATAGTCATCACATTGAAGAATGGTGTAGGAGGGGCTGGGAAGGTGGCTCAGTGGTAAGAGTGCTTGCCTTGTATGCATGAGGCCCTGGGTTCCATTCCTCAGCCTCATATAAAACGAAAAAGCTGGAAGTGGCGCTTTGGCTCAAGTGGTAGAGCGCTAGCCTTGAGCTGAAGAGCTGAGGGACAGCGCCCAGGCCCTGAGTTCAGGCCCCACGACCCCCCTTCCCTCCCCCCCCCCCCCCAAAAAAAAGAATGGTGTAGGACTTGAGATGAATGTACAATTCATAGCTATTTCCACAAGAGGGCAGTCTAGTTAAGTTCAAAAAATTAATTGGTAAGCATTCCTTGTTTAACAAAAACCAATCCAAACATTCACTGTGGAAAACAGATCCTTTTCTTTTTTGTAAGTAATACAGACTCAGGATGCCAGGTATATCTGGATTCCAGATAAGCAAAGGATAATGTTAAGCTGGGGAGTGAGTGGAGTATGATGTAATCACTATTAGGCTTAGAGTTGGGAAAGCATTGCCAATAGAAATAGCAGAAGCAACAACTCAACAATCTTAACAATAAAAATTACTTTGCTAAAGGAGGGGGCCTACCATTTTATTTCAGAAACCATCCATAAAAATTGGACTCTATCAAGTCTGACTTTGAAACACAGAAACAAAGATGATTTAAACCTTGAACTCACTCTGTTGGAGGCAGAATCATGTCATGCTCTATATCAAGAGAATAATGGAAGAAGATTTAGGATACGTGGTCCCTGCTGTTGGCTGGGTGAATTTGATCTAATCAAGTTGCCACTCTACATCCCAGCTTTCTGGGATGGAGATTATTTGAAAGGATAGTTGTGAGAATTATGGACTTACTATGATGAGCTCAAACATTCATAATGCTTTTATAGCATCTTATTTTCAATACACACTGCCTTTTACCCTGTTTGAGTAGCAACTACTACTAAAAATCATGTGTTAGCTAAGGAAGGAAATTCTGATACATCAGCTCTAGGCCTTTAGCTCATCTTAACATCTATATAACTGGCAAAACAGGATTAAAGATGGCAGCACAGGGTGTCTGCCCCAGAGAAGATGAAGTGGCAGTCCTAAATTGTCCATAAAGCTCTTTTCCTTGGGAGGGTGTGATGACTCTACCTGAAGCAAGTCATTTCTAACATGCAGGAAGGGAAAGATATAAAGAGGGATACATGCTAAGCGCTCTGGTAGGTCCAGGAATTGGTCAGTATATAAGAGCAGAGACTCCAAGAGAAGGACTTGGACTATAAAATTGCAGAATGAAAATATCACAAAGGTCCTGTAGGTCATAGCTTCTCTAGGCCAGGAAGTCAATATTAGCCATTTGATTCCATTCTCAAAGCATGGAATAGGTGATTTAATCTCCTTGTTCCTTGTGTTGGAATGGATTCCAGAGCCCACTGAGGCAAGTCAGGTGACTGGTCATTGCATCTACCCAGCCCAGTATTTTCAACACCTGTTACGTGCCAGGAAAAGTGAAGCATTGCACCTTCAGAGAAGAGTCAGTGCAGTCATATTGCCTCACAAGAGATCAGGAGCAACCAAACATGTACTGAATAAAGCCACTGGCAGAGACTAGTAGCATGTGGTGAATGAGACCAGGGTGTAAGCTCCAGTTCTCACCACTGATAAATATGGTGACCCATATCCCTTATCTTCCTCATCTCTAAACTAAGATAGAAGAAATACAATCTTTCTTTTAGGAGCATCAAGTGGACTACAAAATATTTTGCAGATTGAATTAGCAAAGTATTGCTCAACAGATAGAAACAACTATTATAGTCGGGCACTGATGGCTCACACCTGTAATCCTAGCTACTCAGGAGGCTGAGATTTGAGGATCACGGTTCAAAGCCATCCTGGGCAGAAAAGTCCATGAGACTCTTATCTCCAATTAGCCACTCAAAAAAACAGAAGAGGAGCTGTGGCTCAAAATGGTAGAGTGCTAGTCTTGAGTGAAGAAGCTCAGGGACAGCAGTCAGGCCAGAGTTCAAGACCCACAACCAACAACAAAAACAATTGTTATAGAATTGTTAGCATTTTTAGCATTGAATTTGAATCCCAGTTTCCAATAAATTAACTTTTTTTTTTGTCAGTTGTGGGGCTTGAACTCTAACTTTTTATTTTTATATAACATGCATGCACACAGTAGACAAGCAACATGGAAAAAAAATCTTATCTTACATATTAATTTTTGCTCAAATTAAAAAAAAATCTGTTGCCTATATCTGGGCAGTTGCTCTCCCATGCATTGCCTTTTCAATGGCTTTTTTTTGTCAGTCATGGGACTTGAACTGTGGGCCTGGTCACTGTCCCTAAGATCTTCAGCTTAAGATGAGCACTGTACCACTTGAGCCACAGCACCACTTGCAGTCTTCTGGTGGTTAATTGGAGATAAGAGTTTCATGGACTTTCCTGCCCAGGCTGGCTTTGAACCATAATTCTCAGATTTCAGCTTCCTGAGTAGCTAGGATTACCAGCACCTAACTTCCCAATGCCTTTATGTGGTAGATTATGTAGTAGATTAGGTTATGTTGTGCTACTGCCTTTTACATACTGTTATACATGCTCCCTTTCTTGAGATTTCATAATTAGCATACTCATCTACAGGGTTTTATTTTGTTTATTGTAAGTTTTTTAAAAAAAATTCCCATCAGTCTGGTGAAAACAACATAAGTGTTGTTTTCATTGTTTTTTATCAATAGATATGTTCATGTGCAGAATTATTGTTTCTTTTAACTTATTGTTTGTTTGGGGATAGATTTACATACATTGACAAAAATACATGTTCAAGCCTTGCATGCTGGTTTATATAGAGCATGGAAAAAAATCAATGTTACATAAGGGTAAAAATAGTTTCTATTGACTCAGTTGATGCACACAGGAAGACCAGGATGTAAAACATGGGGACTTAGCCAATGGCTGCTTGTAACAATTGTTTGGTCAGACATGATTAAGACAGACCTTTCATCAACCTATAGAGCAAAAGAGAGATAAGATGGTACTCTGGTCATTAATGTTTATAGTGTGTTTTGACAAGGATTAGCACATCTCATTTCCTTTTCATAGACTTCCTATGGTGGATTTTGTCTTCTTTACAAGTTTTTGAAAAGCTGTAAAGAGCTCTGGAATCCTTTGATTATATAAAAAAATGAAATAAGTTTATAGTATACCACAAGTTTGTAAAAGAAACGATCATATATCTCTAGAATTAGACTGTAGTGAAAGAATCTGTTAATGTAGCACTATCAAGGCAGTATTACCCTCATGAACAACCCAACAAGGATGTAACAAAAAAGAGAATTAACCAATCTCCTTGATGAACATAGATGCAAGAGCTCTCAGTTCAATTCTTATTAATCAAATTCAACAGCATATTACAAAGATCATACACAAAACCAAGTTGATTTCACTCCAGGAATGCAACGATAGTTTGATCTATGCAAATCTTGCTTTCTGCAAGCTCTTTGAGACACATATGGGCATAAATTGATCAAATTCCACCAAGTGAGATAAAACACTAATGGGTACATCACAGCTAAGCATGTTTCCTTCACTACTCTGCCTGGCTGCAGGCCCCTGGAGTATGTGGCATGGAGCCTAATGAAGATATTCTTTCAGAGGACTTGGTTCACCAATTTTGAGGAGGTGATCATTTTCCTTTTATAAAACAGTAACCATATATCTCATTCTCTCTCAGGTTTTCAGATGCCTTTATGACCTTCAGTTCCTTCCAAAGCAGGTTCCCTGAGGTATCTGGGTACTGTTATTGTGCTGACAGCCAAGGGCGAGAGCTGGCTGAGACAGGTAAGCAGGTTATTTCTCAGCTACCTTGAGACTACACTGCTGGCAGATAGTGTAAGGTAGAAATAACCATTTCTGGAAGCTATTTGCTTCTCTGTCAGGATCCCATCGGTATGGAAGAAGATACAGTCTTAGAGGTATTTCAGATATGGAACCCTACATGCAGCTGCTACCAGACCATACAGTGCCCTTTTGCACACTGAAAGAAGTCCCCCCAACCTTGGGTAGATGTAACCTTAAGGTTGACAAGTGGAAATCAGAGTGTATTCTCTAGGCAAGTTCCTTTTTGAGTTGGAACTTGCGTAATTAAACCCCAACTCTGACTTTAGAAACTATTATTGTTCAGAGTCCATGCATAACACAGCTGGTGAAGTCTGTCCCTGAAGTTGCCCATCTCTGAAATTGTGGCTGCCTCTGCTTAGGTTTGGAGCTGTTACTGGATGAAATCTATGATACCATCTTTGCTGACCTGGGTTTGGCATCTACCTTCACTGAAAGCACCCTATACCGGATATTGAAAAGACGGTTCTTAGCAATTCAATTCGTTATCTCTGGCAGATTCCGATGTAAGTAATATGCTGCCAGGAGAGTGATTTGTGTGTTTCTACTTGGGGCTTGAGGACCTGGGTTTAAGGTCGTTTCAGGCCAGGTGCTGGTAGGTCACGCCTGTAATCCTAGCTACTCAGGAAGCTGAGAGAGAGCTGAGGATCATGTTTCAAAGCCAGCTTGGGCAGGAAAGTCTGTGAGACTCTTATATCCAATTAACCATGAGAAAATGGGGAGTGGTGTTATGCCCAAGTGGTAGAACACTTACCTTGATCTAAAGAGCTCTAGGACTTCACCCAGGCCCAGAGTTCAAGCCCCACAACCAACAACAAAAAAAGGGTTGTTTTAGTCTGTGGCTATGCACAGGTTAAAAGCCAAGATTTAGCTCATTGTGCCTTCCAACTGCACTGTACAATGCAAATATACAGGCATTTGTCATAACCCATGGCCTTTGCTGTGACATCTCTTCCAGGTCCTACTAAATGTGAAGTAGAGCAGTTTGCAGCCACCAGATTTCATCACCCTTATATTCCAAGATGCGGCAGAAATGGGGACTACCAACCAGTACAGTGCCAGATGGATGGGCCATGCTGGTGTGTAGACAGCCAGGGGACTGAGATCCCAGGCACTCGGCAGCAAGGGCAGCTACCATCTTGTGGTGGGTTTCCTCTCCAGGGCCATCCTTTCTGGTCTCTTCAAGTACTGTAACTGTAACCGTTTCTCTACCCTCACCTCTCCAAAGTCCACTAATGTTTATCACCTGCTTAATGTGATTGAAGAACAGTGTATTATCATTAGCTGCCAATGTATTTCTCACCACATGTCAGCCATCATTTCTCAAGGAGTACCGAGGGCTGAGCGTAGCTGGGCTGAAAGAGCAATATGCACAGGTAGCTGGAGGAACATAAAGGGGACTGAGTTGTTACTTCTGTCTGGTGGTATGTGTGAGAAGAAGGCACCAGCGAAGGCTGTTGTTAACTGTTACCACACTGAACAATTGACCCACACTGAAACTTCATGAAGGAAGTACTTGTTGGAACACAGAGGAGGATGCTCACTAGATGGAAGAGCAAGAGCAGTTCAGTGAAGCCCTTCTTATAGCCAAGGCTCAAGATTGTCATGCTATAATTATAGGGCTGTTGAAGACTGCTGAGGTTCCAGCTGTGATGGGTTTGTGTGAGAAACAAATCATCCAGTATCCTTAGAGGAGGAATTGAAAGGAACATTGGGCCTGAAGCAAGGGGGCTTGTGATGTTCTGATGAGAGATGGTAGAACTCCATTTGTTCTTAGGACTATTGCAAGACGTTATCAGAAACTACATAGCTTAATACAACCAGTTTTGCTCAGAGTTTTGGAGGCTGAAAGTATAAATGCAAGGTGTTAGTAGGGCAATGATGCCTCAGAAGGCAGGGACTTTTCTCATTTTTTGATGGCTGTGGTGGTTGCCAGCAATCCTGGGTCTTTGACTTACAATGGTAAGTCATGCTACCATGCTACCATGGTTACATAGCTACCTTTTCTCTGTGACTGTCTGTGTTATCTCTTCTTACAGGGGCTCCCCTAATCCAATGGGAGCTCATCCTTGCCAATCACATCTACAATGACAATTTTGCCAAATCAGATCACATTTTTGTGATCCTAGGAAAGACATGAATTTTGGAAGATACAATTTAACCCATGATTCGGCATGGAAGGTGGGAAAGTTGAGGCCTAAAAATCACTATAAACACTATCCCTAGCCATTTCCATCTCATCTTCCTAGTTAGATTGTGAAGCATATTACTGAAGGGGATAGGGAGCCAGCTTACAGGGGGAGTTGGGAAGCTTCAGAAAGTCTTGAAGCAATAAGGGAGGAACCTGTCTATATAGCTTCAGATTAGATATGTATCAGCATTCATTTAATAATTCCTGATAAAATCATTCAATTTGTCCAACTTAATATTTTCTCTAGTGTTTGATAACTTTCTATCTTCTGAGTGTAAGAACATAAAAAAATCCTTAAATAAATTTGAAGTCTTTCCTTGAGGTATTTGCAAACATTGTAAGAAGAATGTGCCTTCTTTCCCTCGGGTAGAAAGGAAGAACGCTGACTTTGTTAATTAAAACAGTAACTGCATCAGAGGCATGGATGGTTCACATATTTTCACTTTTCCTCTCTGATGCATCTATTTTGTTGCCATGGAAACAAGTGACGCATAGAAACAACACAACTAGGCTTTACCTTATCAATGCTATAGAGGAAATGCATGTGGGGGTCAGGCTCTTAAGATGAGAATTAAAGAAGAAAAGCTGGGGACTTTATGTCTCCATGTCTTCCTGTGATATCCATTAAGGGAAGTTGTGCCTTGCTAAGGGAGGTGCTGTGTGTCCATGTGCTGCCAGGTCTTTTTCCTGCTCACCACATGTTCCAGTTCTTTCTTGGTTGCCTGGTTACTGAGGGAAACTGGCTGATTTCTTGTTTTAGCATCTGTGCAAACCAAGAGGAAAGAATTATTTTTAAAAGTTTAGGTGGTTTAAAGGTCCCTTAAGATTTATGGTTTTATGGAGAAAAATGGAGCATACTTACTTCTACTTATATGACTGACAGTCATTTAACATTTGAATTTTACAGTTTTTTCCTGCATGTGATTATAGTCAACTCAGGATGCTTAGAAAGGACTGACATTAGAAATTAAGCCAATTCTAAACAATGAGAACAGGGTTTTAGTGAAAGGAAAGGTTTATCAGTCTTTCCAGGCAAATTGAGGCCTATGTAAGCTGCTATTGGGGAAGATGATGTTTTAAAGGAGAGCCCGGGAGCAGAGGCTTCTGGATGTACATGTGACGCATAACTGCAGGCAAGATGGTGGCCTTACACCCACTTATTCTCTGATGTGCTTGAGTTAGTCTCTGGATGTTCATTCATTCCTGTGGTCAGTGAGATAAGGAGAGGAGAAAGATGATCTTGTCTGGAACCAAAAAAGCATTCTTGAGTTTCCTTGCAAGGAAGTTGAGGGGAAGGAACAAAGATAAAGAAAAAAGTATCGATTTAAGACTTAAAAAAACTTACACAACTGAAAACTGTCTGCTCAGCAAAGTGAGTTGGTTATTGGGCTAGGCCTAGAGTTGTGAGCATATTCAGGTATCTGTTCCCAATATACATCATGCATACAGCTGGCCTGAGTTAATTAACTTTTCATCAGTAATTTCAAAGAGAGGTCAAGAGGTCAAGGCAGATATGCTAGGTGTGTTGTCAGGGTGGGTATTACTATATTGAACTATACAAATAATATATTCCTTATGTAGTTTTAATATTATGTATTACAATGTGGGAGCTATTTCTTATTATAAAAAACACTAATAGCATTCAACATGTGGGTCTTATACTCAGAGACATAAACTAGTTAGCCTAAGCAAGTCTACTTACATGGAGGTACCAGGCAGTCACGTAAATCCACTAAGAAGACAAGAGAAGGCTAGAAGATAGTGTGTTAGTAAACACAAATCTATCATAAATTGCTAAGAATAAAATAAAAACCAGGTGGCTTCAACAACAGGAATTGTTTTCTAGAGTTCTGGAGCACAGATATCTGAAATTAAGGTGTTGATGGGGCCCTATTCTCCCTGAGTATGGACATTCTTGATGTTCTTTGGCTTATGGTAACATAAATCTAGTGTGTGCCTTGGTCCTAACCTGGCTTTCCTCCTTTTCATCTCTATATCTACACAAAATCTTCTCATAGGAGCCCAAGCCACTGGATTCAGAGTCCAGCATAATGCTATTACATCTGCCAGGATCTTATTTCTAATAAGCTTACTTTCTGAGTTAGGCATACCTTTGGAAGGAATACCATTCAACCCTGCACAGTGGGCACATGTGGTCAGGCTTTCAGAATGTGGACCAGGGTCTATGAGAGTTGACTTGCTATAGTAAATGATCTAACCTAGAGAAAACAGAGAGGGCATATGGACCAGGATACTCTTTCCCCAAAACAGTCCTAGAGAGCCACCTCAGAAGGGGAGGAAAGGGAAGAGGATACAGGGTAGAATGTGATCTACAATGTAGGTGTCCTTGATTGAATTTTTGACAACTAATACTATTTTAGAACTGCCTGTGATGCTAAAACCGTGTCCTTCTAAAACCTGTTCCTTCTGTCTCATGCAGCTGAAGACCAGTCATGCACCTCAGAAAGGAGGCAGGCCTTGTCCAGGCTCTACTTTGGAACCTCAGGCTACTTCAGCCAGCACAATTTGTTCTCTGCTCCTGAGAAAACATGGGTCTCTCAAGGAGGAGCTAGACCTGACACATTCTGCTCACCCAGAATCAAAGAGTTCTTTGTCAATTCTGGGCTTCTCCATGCCGTGGTGGCAGGGCAGGGTCCACAGTTATCCATGCCAGGAAGTCTGCTAAAAGAGGCCATCAAGGCAATCCTGCCCTCCAGAGAGCTGGCTCGCCTGGCCCTTCAGTTCACCACCAACCCCAGGAGACTCCAGCAAAACCTCTTTGGAGGAACATTTTTGGTGAACGTTGGTCAGTTTAACTTGTCTGGGGCCCTTGGCACAAGAGGCACTTTCAATTTCAGTCAGTTTTTTCAGCAACTTGGTCTTCCTGGCTTCCAGAATGGAGGGGGAACAGTAGAGCTAGCTAAGCTACTTTCTGGGGGATTGGATTCAAATTCTGCCACAGAAACTTCTGGTGCTTCTAAAGAGGTTGTTAAGAATAAGACAGTTATAGGAACTTTTGGATTTGAAGTCAATTTACAAGAGAATCAAAATGCCTTAAAATTCCTTGCTTCTCTCCTGGAGCTTCCAGAATTCCTTCTCTTCTTGCAACAAGCTACTGCTGTGCCTGAAAGTGTAGCACGGGATCTGGGCGATGTGATGGAAATGGCGCTCAGCTCCCAGGCCTGTGGGGAAACACCTGGAAGGCTCTTTGTCCCATCATGCACCACTGATGGCAGCTATGAAGATGTCCAGTGCTTTGCTGGAGAGTGCTGGTGTGTGGATTCTCAAGGGAAAGAACTCTCTGGCTCAAGGGTCAGAGGAGGACGTCCAAGGTGCCCCACAAAATGTGAGAAGCTGAGGGCTCGCATGCAAAGCCTCCTGAGCAGCCAGCCTGCGGGGTCCAGCTTGTTCACCCCTTCTTGTACTAATGAGGGATATTTCCTACCCGTCCAGTGCTTCAACTCAGACTGCTTCTGTGTAGATGCTGAGGGTCAGGCTATTCCTGGAACTCAAAGTGTAATTGGTGAACCCAAGCAATGTAAGTCTACTGGATATTTAACCTAAGTCTCTCTGTAACTCCAGACCCAGTGCATTGTAGGGAAATTATTAGTTAATTCACAGCTAATGAGCAATGTCATTTACTAGCAAAACAGGCAACTTAAAAATTCTCCTAGAGTTGGGCACTGGTGGCTCACGCCTATAATCCTAGCTACTCAGGAGGCTGAGATCTGAGTCTCCCTGTTTAAAACCAGCCCAGGCAGGAATGTCCGTGAGACTTTTAACTCCAATTAACACTATAAAACTGGAAGTGGCCTGTGGCTCAAGTGGTAGAGCGTTAGCCTTGTGCTGAAGAGCTCAGGGACAGTGCCCAGGCCCAGAGTTCAAGACCCATGACTGAAATTAAAAAAAAAATTCCTGGAAAACTTGGCTGACGTTAACTATTGTAAAGAGCCAATGAGGAGATTTGTTTAGCCTTTAAGTACTACAACATGCATGTTTGTGGTGTTGATCAAGGTTCATCTGTATAGTGCTATGCAGTGTAAGGTGCTCTCTATCTAGATGTTATTTTCTAGTTAAAGCTGCTATATAAAGGATATAGATGGATTTTTAACAGTTAGGTGGTCTTACCTTGATCTTTGTGACTTATTCAATTGGTTAAACACTTGTTCATTGTTCTTCTCAGGTCCCACTCGCTGTCAGTTACAGGCCGAGCAAGCTTTCTTGGGAACAATGAGGACCTTGCTCTCTAACTCCAGCGTGACACCCACTGTCTCCAGCATCTACGTCCCACAATGCAGTTCGACAGGGCAGTGGAGACCTGTGCAATGTGATGGGCTCCCAGAGCAGGTCTTTGAGTGGTATGAAAGGTGGGAGACTCAGAACAAAGATGCTCAGAAGCTGGCCCCTGCTGAGCTGCTGCTGAAGATCATGAACTATAAGGAAGAAACTTCTAGGAATTTCCATCTCTTTGTTCAAAGACTCTATGAGGCTGGCCAACAAGGTGTCTTCCCAGGGCTGGCTCAGTACCCTTCCTTCCAAGATGTCCCACTGACAGTATTTGAGGGGACCCCAACTCAGCCTGGAGGGAATATCCTCCTGGAGCCTTACCTCTTTTGGCAGATCCTAAATGACCAGCTTGGCAGGTACCCAGGGCCTCTCTCAGACTTTAGCACACCTCTGGCCCACTTTGACCTCAGGAGCTGCTGGTGTGTGGATGAGACTGGTCAGGAACTGGAAGAAACTCGGGCCGAGCCGAGCAAAGTCCCAACCTGTGAGTTAACTCATGTGAAGAACCAAATTTATGTTTTCATTTGTAGTGGGAGAGTATTTGTTGAGTGTCAAAGCTGAAGTGGCATTTGAGAGTGGCTATCTACATCCCTTCAACTTGTGGCTTGTAGAGAGGAATTGGCATCCTTACACCACAAAGTCAGGTGCTGACAAGGGTAATCTAGTCTGTTTTAAAATCATCTAGTAAGTGATCATTTTAGTCAGCAGGGTAGACTTTCACTGGATGTCTTCCATGTACAGAACATTATCTTAGACCTAATGAAGGTGATGGGGATGATCATTCCATGGCCTTCAGGCTTTAGTGATCTTTCCTCAGTCAAGTGCACCATCTGATCTGTCAGCAAATATTGTGGTGGCTCTACTACTTGTCCAGACAGAATACTCGTAGGTGGTCAAGACCTCAGGAAAGTGCAAATAACAGTCTTTCATTGACAAGGACAGACTTAACTAAGGATTAATTGGACAGCCACCAATGGAAACTAGTTTGGTTTTGTTGCAGAAACACTTACAGAGAAGTTGTGGTAAGTGAGGTGTAAATATAATGAAGCTGACTCTGTCTTAAATTACAAAGCCTTATTTCCATTCTAGCAGGTTGAAAGAACAACCAGACAGACTGAACACTACAGTTGTCAAATTGGGATCTCTCTAAGCAGCAGTTACCAATATTACTGATGTTCACTTGGAATGAGCTCTCTGTTTGTTCTCCATGTTAAACATTGTCACAACATTTTGGGATCATGTTAAAGTTCATCTGACTATTTGATACTAGCCAAAATTTAAGCTGTAGGGGGCAGAATCCAGTTAGGCCAAGGGAACATGCAACAAGAATAATAATACATTCACCACTGTAAATATCAAGAAGACAGCACATAGATCTAACAATAGGAACTTTTGAATGTTGGCATGACTGTTATATATGGAGTTGTTGTAGAGTCATTCTCAATACTAAAGACCAAACTGAGAATTCCTATACTTTTAGGTGCTCTGAGACTGAATTTGGTTCTCTGGATATGCAACTACTGTAGGAACCTTGTGACTAGTCTCATCCATTCTGGGATGAGCAGTAGAACTAGGCTTAGAGTATAGTGGCATTTTCATAGAGTTGGGAGATTATGTGGAGCAGATGGCTATATGCATAAGACAATCCATTAGGTAATTATTACAGTAGCCACCTCTAGCTCATATTTTAAGTTTTCTTTTTGAATTTTGCTATAGCATTGTGTTAAGAGTTGCACCAGCTGAGAACATGCATTTACTTTATAAACAAAAAAATGCCTGTATTTTGGGGATATAGTTTCAGGCTCTTGTTGATAAAAGTTTGTGACCCAAAGTTTGCAGTTCTGAGCTTCAGTATTTACAATGTGGTTATGTAGCATCAGCTACAGGTGGCTTGAGAGAGATTCAGGAACTTGGGCTTCACCTGCTAAATTGAAACCTGTATTTCTATGGTATTTCTAGGCAAATCAAATGCACCCAATAGCCTAAGCAATACCAACCCAGAAAAAAGAGCTTGAGTTGTCCTGAATCTTGGTTCTGCCTCCTGCTGCTGTGTGCTGGAAGAGAGAACCCCCTGAGTTTCACCTTTTCTACAAAGTCTGCCTTTCAATAAATTGCTACTTCAGGGCTATTATGAACATTATAAAGGGAATAAAAGTAAAGGGCCGCTGTGGATCGTAGAAAATGCTTAGCAAATGTTAGCCAGGTTAATACATCTGATAGTAGTGAGTAGACCAATAATTTCCTACATGTATTCAAGGTTGGCTTAGGCCTGTAGAAGTATCAGACACATTGCTGCCTCTGATCTGAATGAAATTTTGATTTCAATGTTCAGTATGCATTTATGTTCCATCCACTGTTATACATTATGCTGTGTGACATAGAAACAGTGCTGAACAGAGTTGTATCTGCCCTGAAGACCTCAGAGAGCAGTAGACCAATCAAGTCAATCATAAGCTATGAGGGTTGAATGGAAGAGTGCATAAAGAAAATGCATGGAGGATGCCCAGAGAAACAGGCAGTTGAGGTGGAGATTTACTTGGCACCAATTTCTTTTTTTTAATTTTAATTTTTTGTGAACATACTGTACAGAGGGGTTACAATTACATGGGCAAGATAATGAGTACATTTCTTATCAAGCATTGCAGCCTCCTCCTTTGTTTACCCTTCACATCCCTTCCCAGCCTCCCCCCGCCCTCCCACCCAATCCCTTCCCCCCCCCCACCAAAATTGTAAAGTTTGTTTTTGACATGACAACTTGTACATCTCATTGTTGCAACAGGTCCAACTGTATCCTTAAACGACTTGTTTTTCCCCATCTCCTCCACAAATTATACCGACATCAAATATAGTGAAAGCAGGGATTATACTGTGGGGGAGGGACATACAAAGCTACAAAGAAATAATCTTATAAATGAGTTAGAAACAAATGCATGAAAACAAAAACATTTAAATACATATCTAAGGGTTCATTTTCCTAACATCACATTATCTGACCTTTCCTGCTTGATTCATACATATTCTAGATATTGCAAATAAGGGAAACCATGGGACCTATGTTTCTTTGGGCTTGGCTTACTTCACTTAATATAATTTTTTCCCAAGCTTTTCCATTTCCTCACAAATGGGGAAATGTCATTCTTTCTGATGGAGGCATAGAATTCCATTGTGTATATATACCACATTTTCTTGATCCATTCATCTACTGAGGGGCATTTGGGTTGGTTCCATATCTTAGCTATGGTAAATAATGCTGCAATAAACATAGTTGTGCTGGTAGCTTTAGTGTGGTTTTGTTTGTAAACATTTGGGTAAATGTTTGGCACCAATTTCTGGGACGAATCCTGAGATGTGTTTTGGAATATGCCACTCAGGGAAGCTGTAAAAGGGATGGGCTTAAAAGGACATGACAGAAGAGGAGGGAAAGAAAGTAGGGTCAGATTTAAAAGCTTTTCCATGCCTGGTTAAATAATTTTCACTTTATCTTGAAAGCAATGGAGTATAAGCAGAAGATTTTGAATGTGTGATTATTGGTGTCATGGATTCCAAATCTTTGAGATTGATAGAACAGATTTTTGATTAAAGATATGCATTTGATCAAGAAAACAACAATGTCCTCAAATTCCAGAAGTCACAGATTTCTGCTGATCTCATGCTCTCAAGAGAATCCAGGGATGCATCTATTCTTAATTTCACAAACTGATTGGTTGACATAAATATCTCCTGGGCAGCCATTCAATAATAATACCTTCTAGAATAATTTTTAAAAATCTCATAGAAAATGGAGATTCTTTATTGTTCCCAGTGCACAGATCAGGAGAGTGACAGAGAAGTCAAATGTATTATCTACCACCATGGTTAATAAGTGACAAAACAACAGAACTCAGGGATCTTAAGAGATGTGCTTTCTTGTCCACAAGAATACATTTACTGTGTACAAAACTGAACTGTCAATCTTCTCACTCATCTCTCTATCCACTCATCCATTCACTCACCAATCTATCCATCCCCTTATTCACTCATCTCACCTACCCATCCCCTTATGAGTCTACCCATCTATCCAACCATTCATCCATTCTCCTACCACTTGTCCATCTTTCCATTACAAACAGCTGGTCCAGATCATTGATTCTAGAGTGAGACTATCTAGAAGAGAATTCTGAATCAATTACTTACTAGCTGGAACTTTGTTTAAATCATCTCACTTCTTTAGGCCTCAGTTTCTCATCTGTGACTTTGGGGCTAAGAGTATCTCCTCAGTCTGACACATACACTGTTAGATTATGTGAATGTACTTTAAACAATGTCTGGCATGGAGCAAACTTCAGCTGTTGCTAATCTTCTTGTGTAGTAGGTTGGCTCTTAAATGCTAAGTAAATGAGATTGCAAAGTACCCTGCTTGGTGAATGAATCTCCATGTCATGTTTTTATTCCCCCAGGTCCTGGCTCCTGTGAGGAAGTGAAGCTAAGTGTCCTGCAGTTTATTAAGGAATCAGAAGACATCATCTCAGCTTCCAACACTTCATTCCCTCTGGCAGAGAGTTTCCTAGTGGCCAAGGGAATCCGACTGACTAATGAGGACCTCGGTCTTCCTCCATTCCTTCTATCCCGGGAAGCTTTCTCTGAGAAGTTTCTTCGAGGGGGTGATTATGCCATTCGTTTGGCGGCTCAATCTAGTGAGTGCTGTGCAATGAGGTTCTTTACTCCATTTCTGGGGAAGCAAGGGTGTGAATTTGTTTCTCCTCAGTCACCTCCAAGACTGATATTTATTTTCCCTGAGGTGTTGGGTTACCAAGAAAGAAAAGACGAAGCGATTTTGTGTTCTCAGTCAAGGCTAGGATGCTGCTCACTTTTCCAAAAGGCCCCCAGACTCTCCATCAGAGGCACTGGGGAGCAGAATGCACATTTTGTAATGCAGATGACCTCGGAGCCTTCCTGAAACCACATAGTCTTGTTAAAATGTGAGAGACCGCAAATACTCAGACTCCGCCACCCTGCACTATTTCAAAACTCTCCTGCATCCCTGGATATGCAAGGACTCTATGGAAGAGGTCGAGCAAGGACCCTGGTTGCACACAGGAGCCCCTCTACTCTTAACAGTAACTCCCAAAGATACATGCATGTGAGGAGGAAAAAGTCCAGAGAGACCCACAGTCCTCTGGCTCTAGTAACAGCCACACAGTACTTGAATTGGCCTTTGGCAAGGCATTTCCCATGCTGAAAAGATGATCAGATCTTTGCATTGATCCTCTAACACTTTCAGGGTAAAACAAGCCCTAATCACCATCTGTGATTCTTTCCAAATGGGAAACAGTCTCAGGTTGAACTACTTGCTCAGATTTGCCCATCTACTAACTAGACAGACCTGAGTAGGAAGCTGGTGGTGTGCGCCTCTGCCCAAGTCCTTAGGGCCTCTGTGCTCTGCCCAGCAGATCAAGGGCAGCTGAGGTCAGGGCCAAGACCTTCTTAGGATCATGTCCTTTCTCCTCTACCCACAGCCTGGTCTGGCAGGAGGATCTGAAGTTCTCTTGCTTCTAAGACTGATCCTACACTAATTTGACAGGAAAACACCTGTCTCCAAGCCTTCCCTAAGTACCTTACCCTCTCCCAATTGCTTTATCTGAGTCCCTACCTGGAATGTTACTAGGCTTGGGTAGCAAGACAGCAGAGCTATCCATCCCCTGACAATGCATGCGCCAAACCAAAGCAAATCCATCCCAGGGGGCTGAAAGCTTCTTGCTTCCCTAACACTTCCCTAACAAGCTATTGGCTTGAGGAAGATGCCTTCGTTCTTCTAACCCCATGTGAGAATCTCTCAAAGCCTATAGTTTCTTTTTATAGGAAAACATGCCCAGTGTCCAATGAGCCTCTCACATTTCAGCTTGAAATGGTATAGATGAATAAGTTGGGTGCCTTGGGTTGGCACAGGGGTGTCCTTGGCTTATCTCAGTGATGATGCCCACGGGGTAGACATCACATACTGCTCTTCTCTTTCTGTGACTCTAGCCTTGAACTTCTATGGGAGCCTACGTTCTTCGCTGAACAATTCAGCTGCAGCAGCCATCCCTCTGCGGCCAGGCCCCTATGTGCCCCAGTGTGATGCATTCGGGAGCTGGGAGCCAGTGCAGTGCCATGCTGGGACTGGTAAGGGGGAACCTCCAGAGGCCAACAGACATCCACTTCTGTTTCTGAAAGGAAACAGCCCACCGTGGGAGGCAAGTGGGAGGCTTGAATCCCCAGTTCTTCCTTGGCAGCTGGAATACACAAGCCTCTTTGCTTCTTTGGTTTTCACTTCTCTCCTGTGTAAGGGAATAGGGACCTGCAACCAGCCCAAAGATCAAGGGGGTAGTTGCTGGAGGAATCAGGGAGCTAACATTTGTGACTGTGGATATTGTTGGGCAGTAGAGCTTGTTTTTTTGTTAAGCAGGGAGATGCAGACTGGCTACTTCACAGGCACGTGCAAATGCATCTTTAGGATACATCTTTAGGTTGGTTTTGCTGACATGTGTGGCTCTTTTCTAGGGCACTGCTGGTGTGTGGATGGGAAGGGAGAGTTCATCCCTGCCTCACTGATTGCCCGCTCTCCACAGATGCCCCAGTGTAAGTGACACGGAACTGGCCTGTCTGACCCTGGTGATGGGCTCTAGGCTCCTGGCAACCGCTGTTGGCACCTAACTACAGGGACTTTCTGGCACAGCCTTTCAGATCCATCCCTAAATATAGCTGGACCCATTTTCCAAGTCTCTAGGCAAGGGTTTCCTTGATTCTTCCTTACTGGTGTCCCCAGTTGTGAAGGTGAGGAAGGAGTTGCTGAGTTGGGATGTCATTGGGATGTTACTGTTCCCTGGGAAGGTACAGCCACTCCTGTGGGCTGTATCTTCAGCCCAGCTTCTCTCTGAAGTCAACCCTGTGAAGTCCATGGCCCACTTGACATCTCAAAGCTGGCACATCTCTTGTGTCCTCATCCTGTGACTCTAGCTTGTGTCTCCTCTGAAGATCTGTTTCTGTGGAGGGGACTTCTATTCCTCAGATGCATGGCTCTGGGATCTTGGACCAACCAGGGCTCCCCAGTTACCCTCAGCCCATCAGTTAAAGGCGCCTTTCTCTCCTCTAGGCCCCAGTATCTGTGAACAATCTCAAGCCAATGCACTGCTTTCTGGTTGGAAACAGGTAGGAGTCCAAGGAAACCCATCTCTAGAAGACCTGTTCACCCCAACCTGCCTAGAGGTGAGGCACTGAGGGCCCAGGAGGGGCACAGGTGGGGGAGGAGAGCTGGCTTCATTTGATTGCAAATTGCTTTTCTAGTCTTCAGTTCACTGGGCTGAGTGAATTCAGAGGGAGGCTGGGGCCTACGTGTTTGTCCTGGGCTAATTGAGTGCTGTTGTGTGCCCTTGGTTAAGCTATTTACTTCCTCGGTGCCCCACATTTTGGTTTTTGTTTTTAGTCGTAGAAGCAGGAAATACTGTTGTCCTATCTAGTGCTGGAATTGTTTTGAGTCTAAGAACAATTGTTTCATAAAAATCCTAGAAATTAGTTGACCCCTGAGTGGGTGCTACCACACATTTCCAAAAGTCACATTGATTGGGCCACTGTACTTGCGTCTCAGGACATCCCTTCAGGTGATTGCAAGAGCACAATTCAGTAAAGCACTGGCAAAGTCTCCCAGAG
The DNA here is from genome assembly GCF_024711535.1 of Dipodomys merriami. Classification (NCBI taxonomy): domain Eukaryota; kingdom Metazoa; phylum Chordata; class Mammalia; order Rodentia; family Heteromyidae; genus Dipodomys; species Dipodomys merriami. The sequence continues at coordinate 87,943,692 of NW_027205603.1, forward strand.
AAAGAATTCATTGTGCCTGACTCTGAGCTTCTTTCTTGGCACACGATGGAAATCTGAGCTGTACCTCTGTGTCTTTCCCCGGAAGAGAGGTGTCAGCTCAGCTCCCAGGGACTTTGTGAAGTCAGAAGAACTCAGCAATAAAGGACACAGAGCCATGAAGGGCTGAACGTGTCTCATTATTATCACAGGGTATAGTAGCCATGGAGTCCTGTTAGGAATGAATTCTATAGAGAAATTCTCCAAACGGATTTAGTCTTTTATCTTGGCTAACAACCATGTCCCACTGGCCCACAAGTGAGCTCCATATCTGAGCACAGATACTCACTCACAAGGAAGAAAGGGTGGGAACCACAGCGTCTGAGAGCAGGGAGATGACTCTGCTGAGTGCCTAGGGGCTCTCTGACCTCATGGTTCTCACGTCTAAGCACCTGCATAGGATCCAGGTGCCAGTCAGCAGCACCCAAGAATATTCCTGCCCAAATGGAGCATTGTATCTCTGGCCCACTCCATCAGAAAAATTCAAGTTGCTGGACTCAACTTCATTCTCAGACTTAGAACTCTGTTAAATTTCAGGACTGTCTCATAAAGTTTTCTTAGATTTTTGCTTAGGTTTGAATTTCATCAGCACAGTTTATAAGCTGGACAAACAGAGGCGTATCACGGGATCTGTCTATACTACTCTTGGTAGAATGGGGACAATAGGGTTCTTCCCTCCCAGACGCTGTGTGGATGGTATGACACATGTGAAGTGGGGGCGAATGACACAGTGCAAGCTTCCTGTTTGCCTTCTGGTCAGTGTTACTATTCCTAATGTTGCCATTGTAACTACCCTGCAAATCAGGCACAGAAGCAAACAGTGACAACACAATACTAACGGCAGCACCCAGTGACAGCCAGCATAGGGTAGCAGCTGCTCTTCTCCAGCAAACCTGCTTTGCTGGTACCACTTCCCACTGCAGCCATAGAAGAGAAGGCTTGTCTGCTATTAGTGTTCTCAGCAGAGAAGTGCTCAAAGATCTATGCAGTCACTACCTCCTGGTTTTGTAGGTGAGGAACCTGAGGCCTACCTAAGGAGTTGAAGTGGTAGGTCATGGATCCCCAGATGGCCCAAGAGGAAGAGTTGCTGACACTTGTAGCATCTGGTTATGTGAATTCCAGCTAGAGTCAGGGTTTCATAGCTGCTTGGTGTCTGTATTATTGTTACAGATGCCTAGGGCTTGTCATTTCTAGAACTGAGGTTGGTCTGGAATGTAAATTGGGGCCAGATAGGTGAAAAGCCTGACTTAGCCTGCCACTCAGCAGCTCTGATATGTTGCTCTATTATACCAGTCGTCTGATGGAACCTCAGTTTCCCCCACTCTCGCAGCATAGCTATTGTCCTGGTCTCACAGGATTGTTGGAATCATTGGTTCAGGTTGTGTGTTTGTGTGGGATGGGTACAGGGTGGTATATCTCACACAAAGATGCCCCAATCCCTTTTGAGAAGCTGGAAGTGATTGTTTTGGAAAGAACAAGGAATGGTCTTCCTTCCTTCCTTCCTTCCTTCCTTTCTTCCTTCCTTCCTTCCTTCCTTCTCCCTTCCTTTCTTCCTTCCTTCCTTCTTTCCTTCCTTCCTTTCTTTCTTCCTTCCTTCCTTCCATCCTCCTCCTCCTCTTTTCCTCCTTCTCCTTCTCTTTCCCATCCCTCCTTCTTTGTGGATAGGACCTCATACTTACCTTGCTTGATTGGCTGGCATTCCACCTCTCAAGCCACACCTACAGCCATTCTATTTGCTGATTATTTTGAAAATTGAATCTTGTAGACTTTTCTGCCTGGACTGGCCTTAAACTTCAGTCCTCCAGATCTCAGCCACTTGAGTAGCTAGGGTTATAGGAGTTAGCCATTGGTACTCAGCAGCCAATAGAGATTATGTGATGTACCTCTATCGGCCTTGCTTGTGAACTGTCCTGCTGAGAAACACCCAAGCAAAGGTATGAGAAAAATTTATGAGTTAGTCATAAAATTGTAACATAGATCTATGTGAGAACTGAGTTGAGTCTAGCTATGGACTTGACTTTTTCTGATGGAAAGGGCTAGAGACTTAGTACTCCATTTGGGCAGGGGCAGTCTTGGTTGCTGTTGACAGGCACATGGGTCTTATACAGGGGTTGCCCATAAGAGCCCCATAAAGAGAGATCCACAAGCCATTCCCAACAAGAGACACCCCCCCAACCCGGCCAAAGCATCACCTGTGGTAAGGTAATCTGGGCTTCCTCTCAGACAGGAGAGTATGCCAGGATGCAGGCATCAGGGTCAGGAACCTGGTGTGTGGACCCAACCTCAGGAGAAGCAATGCCACCCAGCACAAGCAGAGGTGCCCAATGTGAGTAGCTCTCCCTGCCCTTGCCACTACTGCAGATGTCCCAGTGAGCCCTGGGTGTGGAGTCCCTTCCCATTCCAGCTTGATTACTTCCTCAGCTGGGAACACAGCCCCTGGGCCCACTCTGCCCTGGGTTTTTATGTAGAAACAGGGCACATCCCTGCAGTGGCTGGTGTCACCCTCTGTCAGAGACCTCTGAGCTCAGGGCTAAGCCGAGCTCCTCTGCATGGCCCAGAGCCCTGAGCTCCTGGCCCCTCTCTGTCCCATGCATCTCTTCTTGTCCTCTCCCTCCACTTCAGGATCTCATAGCCAATGGTGGTCACACTTTGGAAGAAGGTGGACCTTCTGTCTCCTGCCCCGTCATTCATCCGTGGATCTGTCTCTGCTCTGCTGCCCACCCCTTTCCATCCCTCATCACCCCCACCCAGTGCAGTCTCCTGTAAACCGCCAGTTATTCCCAGGAAGCCCCTAAATTGCACAATTTGCATCCTTCTCTCCCTCCTCAATCACTCAGACCACCTCTAAGGTTCTGCGCCCCTGGGAGGGGGGGCAGGTGGTGAAGGGAAGACTACGCACACCCTTGGGGGGCCCTGCTGGTGACTGGCCTGGGGTGACAACAGGGGAAAGGAGGGATGTGGCATCTGTGCCTGTGGAGGGAACAGGGCTGTGCACAGCCTGGTTCACTGACTTGTCTTTGTTTTCAGGCCCAGGCCTCTGCGACATTCTCAGGAGTAGAGCCTTGTCCAGGAGAATTGGCCCTGGCTTCATCCCAGCCTGTGAGGATAAGGATGGAGGCTTTACACCCGTGCAATGCGACCAGTCCCAGAGCAGCTGCTGGTGTGTCCTGGGCAGTGGAGAGGAAGTGCCTGGAACTCGTGTGGTGGGCAGCCAGCCCTCCTGTGAGAGTAAGTTTACCCCACAAAGGACTATCATATCCAGGACTGTGGGAATGGAGGGCACAGAAGGTGCAGGAGAGACGTAGTGACATTTGATTCACTTGGTGTCAAATTTTTGTCTGCATTCTGAAAATGCTCAGCCTGGGCTGAATAGAAAGGGCTTGGCTAGGAATCTCCAGTGCTAGTCCTTCAGGCTGCTCCAGAACAGCTTACGATGGGTCTATGCGTGGTCTCTCTCTAAGTCCCTCATCTCAGGATGTCGGGATGGTAATTCCAACCACAAGGTGCTTCTTGCATTTGGGGGTATGTTGACTTCTTTTGTCTTTATTTCTAGTTCAGAAAATTAATTAAATATCAAATAGAAATATATATCATATAAGTATTATTAAGATAGTGAAATACATTACTGCATATTAAAATCTACTGGTTATGAATTGTTTGCTTTTTACTTCTCCTATATACTCAACTGTCAGGACATGGCAATACTTTTAGAATTTATTTGAGCAGTAGAGTGGAATAGTTCTAGGATCTTGCTCACTGTGAAGGTGGTGTTGACTGACTCCCAGTAAGTGTGACAGAGAAAACTCAGAGATGGGGACAACAATCACCACTTGATGGGGACCTGAGGCTTATCCCCTAAGCCCTCTGAACCTTATTTTCCCAAGAGTAGCTATTTCTTAGAAGCTATTTCTTAGAGTAGCTATTTCTTGGTAGGACTGGTGAAGAGCATCTCTATGAACTCTTCATTAGTGAAGGAAATACTAGTGCCCTTAATAAATGTGTATTATTAGTTCTGCTAGTGTCACTGAGGGTCTGGACATGCCCAGTTGCCTCTCTCTACCTTCAAGGTCAAGGTCACGGAAAGTGCTGCCTCCTCTAGGCATTGCAGACATGACTGAGTGGTAGGCCGCTGACTCAGAACACAGCTGTGGAGCTTCACTTGGCTCGCTTTCCAGCTGTAGGCCAGAGAAGTCCTTTCCATTCAATCTGATATTTATCTGTTGGCTGGGGCTAAGGGTAGTCCCTGCTTCAGTCTCCTATGTGTGAGAAGCTTGGGAGGTCTGGCAAACACACCTACAATGTGTACAATTCTGTAAGAAGGGAAGGTGGCAGGCAGAAGCGGTTTTCTGGTTTGTTACAAGTGAGGGTAGCACATAGCACCTTTGAGCTACCTCTCTCTGTCCCTCTCTTTCTCTCTTCATTTTGTCTCCAACTCACTGTCACACACACACACACACACACACACACACACACACACAGCTGCAGCACTTAGTGAGAACCAATTCAAAAGCAAGTCACTGGGAGATCTTTTTTTATTTTTATTTTTATTTTATTGTGAAAATACCATACAGAGGGGTTACAATTGCATGAGCAAGGTAATGAGTACATTTCTTATCAAGCATTGTTACCTCCTCCTTTGTTTCCCCTTACCATCCCTTCCAATCACCCCCCCGCCCGTGCCAAAGTTGTAAAGTTCATTTTCAACATAACGACTTGTACATCTCATTGTTGCAATGGGTCCACCTGTATCCCTATTTAAATATGGTATATATACACAATGGAATAATATGCCTCCATCAGAAAGAATGACATTGCCCCATTTGTTAGGAAATGGAAAGACTTGGAAAAAAATATAGTAAGTGAAGTAAGCCAGGCCCAAAGAAACATAGGTCCCATGGTTTCCCTTATTTGCAATAGCTAGTATATGTCTGGAACAAGAAGAAATGGTCACTGGGAAATCTTAGCCCAATGTCATACCCTTGGGCTAAGGATTGATTACTCCTCATCTTTCATCACCAATGTCATTGAAGATTTATAGCAGACACATTCTGGCTGCAGTGCTGAGCCTGAGTGGTGGTTTTTCTCTAAATCTCAGAGTGTGTCTGCTTTTTAACCTATGCATCCTCCCATGAGATGTTGGTCAAGCACTGTGCTGAGGCCTGGGAGAAGGGAGGGGAAGTCCCTTGCTCTTCCAGGGACACAATCCCATGGGTGTCCCAAGGTGAATATGCAGAAGACTAGAGTCTTAAATAACTGGCCAAATGCAGGTCCACACCAGGGGCCTGGAGCCTAAGAGGAAGAAGGCCACCATGAGCCTCACAATCCACAGAGAAGGCTGGAAGATTAAGGTTATACTACACCTCAGGGTATACCTGAGGGTCAAGTAAAGTCCTTTCAGGCTATGAGAAGGCAGGAGGCAAAGGAGGAGAGGAGAAGGAAGGGGCAACCGCTATAAAAGGAAGAGGGAGTCCATGTCTGGTTTGGGCAGGGAGCTTGGGTAGGGTTGTGGGGAAAGGAGGGTAAGAATGAGGCTTCCATGTGGGAGCCTGACCAGGAAGATTTGCTGTCTGTTTCAGCTGAAGCTAGGGATCATCTTGCTGAGGGGTGGAGGTGGACTGAAGAGACATTGAGTCACAGCTTCACTGACTCAGGACAGAGGAGACAGTGGCTTAGTGCAAGGCCACTGTGCTTCTCCCTTGGGAAGCCTCAAGGCAGAAGATGCCACTCTTGGGGCTTGTGAGCAGCTGCTGCTGCATCCCTGCATGAACTGTTAATTCCAAGATGGAGAAGACAGCTTGGAGATCCATTGAATTTATCAGCGGAAGATGATTCAAGACTCACATGTGCTTGTGGAGTGGGGGTCTGGAAAGCTGAGAGACGGTGGGCACCTACAGAAGGAGGGCAAAGAAGTAGGGGAGAAGCTCAGGCTATGCTGAGGAAGATCTGGGATGCCGAAGTAGGAAAATGGGAAGAACAGATAGAAGCTGAGCCCGCAAGACCTGACAGGCGCCTACGGCTCTTCTCTCTCCTGCTCCTAGGTCCACAGTGCCCGCTGCCCTTCTCCATGTCCAGTATGGCTGGTGGAGTGGTTCTCTGTGACACAGCTTCAGGTCCAGCAGGGGCCACCGTCCAGCAGTGCCAGCTGCTCTGCCGCCAGGGCTACCAGAACGCCTTCCCACCGCGGAGGCTGGTGTGCAACTTGGAGAGTCGACAGTGGGCATCAGAGCCCCCTCACCCCCAGTCCTGCCAGAGTAAGTGGCCTTAGGAACCCGTGTCTCAAACCATGCTTCCCCTCAACGCTGTGGCGGAGGGCCAGAATGCAGCTCCCTAGCCACTTCCTTTCCGTGGCCCAATGTAGTGTTCCGTGATGAGCCAGGGTACTGGGAAGAGGAACTATACCAAGAGGATTCTTATGGAAAGAGCAGGTGTGTTTCCAAGGCCCTCAGAGTTGGACTTTATGTAGCTTCTCTCGAGCTGTCTGCCCTCTAGGGGAACTGCTATCATTCCAGCTCTTCTGGGGAATCTTGGGGTTCAGCATATCCGCGTGGCTCTGAGGCCCTGTGAGGGACCATGCGCCCATGTACTCAGAGTTGCTTGTCCACCTGACCATGGCTTGCCTCTGCTTTCTGCCCAGGTCCATCTGGGCCTCCAGGGTGAGTACCTGGCAGGGAAGAGGGCTCAGGCAGTGACAGGTGGGCCCCAGCACCCTCTGTAAATACCAGCTTTCCGTGCAGAGCCTTTCCTCTGCTGTCACACTGAACCCATGTGACCCACAAGAGCAGATGCATAGGGCAGTGTGGCACTACTAAGCTCTGACCACATCTGCCTTGCCAAAGCCTCATTGTGGTGACTCACAGCCAGACTAGGCAGGAGTGGACAGCTGGGACCTCACACTTGGCCCACCCAGGGTAGTGGGAGGGGCACCTGGGAGAGAGAGCCCAGTTCTGGGACTGACCATCACAAGGGTCTGAATAGTTACCAGATGGAAGAGACAGAATTACTTGCAAAGCACAGAGCCACTGAGGGGCCTCATCCAGGAAAAGGTTAAACGTTGATTTGGACAAGTAGCCTGTCCCTTAGACTACAACAGGGTCAAGTCAAATGAAGAACAGGATAGTCACCATGGAATCTAGAGCAGGGATTTCTGGAGAAGAACAATAGGTGTGTTTAACCCCAAAAGCTGAATGCAGGGCTTCCTTATGTATCACATAAGGATTGTACATTAAACAACTTAGGGAATATCTACCTGCAAAGTTACATGGTGTGGCCTTGTTTGTAAAACAATGTGAAAGATGTTCCAAGGAGAATGGCTAGGACCTCTGTTTGGGATTTTTTTTTAACTGTAGATTTTGTTGTTATCTTTTCTTCTTATGGTACTGGTGATTGCACTTGCTAGGCAAGTGCTTTGCTACTGAGCTACATCCTGGCTATGACCTCTGGAAAGCCTTCTGATTAGAGGCTGAGGTCGGACTGAGTTTGCATGGGTGCCAACTCAGAGACAAAATATCATGGTAGATAATATTTAGACTCTGATGATGATGGTGAACCATGACAGGGCTTGTATGCTTCAGACGTGATAGAGGAAAAAGCAAAAGAAAGCTGAGAAGGGTCCTGTTGTAGGTCTGTGGCCTTTGCCAGCTGATCCCAGTGTTTGTCTGCAGAGCCCCAGCTGTGGCAGACCATCCAAACACAAGCACACTTCCAGCTCCAGCTGCCTCCAGGCAAGATGTGCAGTGCTGACTACTCTGGCCTGCTACAGGCTTTCCAAGTCTTCCTACTGGATGAGCTGGCAGCCCGTGGCTTCTGCCGGATCCAGGTAGGTACCTGGCCTTCCCTAGCATGAGACAGAGCTGAACTCAGAGTCACTGGGAACCAGGGAGTCCAAATGAACCTGTGCTTAGCTTCAATCTTGACTCATTCCACCAATCAGAAAACGGAGGCTCAGATCTGGAGGAAAATTTGATCATGGTCAAGTATGTCAAAATAGAAGTAGAATCCATATTCATAACATTATGGCTATTTTTTTCCATGGACAGATGTCACCTGTATCCTAAGCCCTTATTATGCATTCATTGCTTGCTATAGATAGCCAATATGGTCCTCACAGGGACCCACTTTATAGATGAGGAAAGGAGATACGAGAATTATAATAGATCCAGAATCACACAGCCAGAAATGCAGGATTCGGGCAGGGTGTGGCACGAAGATGTGGTTAATACAGGGCAAGAGCCTGGGAACATGGGAGAGGAAGACCAAGATATCAGAGTTCACTCTAACTCTCTGCACATCATAGGACCAGATATATTTTCCAAATCCCTAGAAGAAGAATCTCATTTACCACCTGGGAAGGCATTCCACCTTAAATAATGCACAGCTGAGTTTCCCAACTGTGTAGTATCCAGGGATTTGGTCATAAATATTTGTAGAGAGATCTTTAAAGCCCTCCAGATCAAAGTCCTCCTGCTGAGGTTCTTGTCTCATTATTGGTACTCCCTGGTAAAAATTTTGGAGGACATTTTTACATTAATCAAAACATAAAGTCTTGATTTTTAAAACAAGTAGAAACAAATGTAAGTAGTTTTTATGCCTTAGCCAAAGAAATGTGCTTGACCCTAATATCAGTTATTGAGTGCTATGTCTGTGGAGCCATGCTGGGAACTTTACATTCCTTACCTCTAGTCATGCCAACATCCTGCTGTGGGTGCCACCCTGCTCCAACTAACACATGGATTCACCAAATCCTGCAGAGGAGATATACACTGATCAAGATTTCATATAGCTTAGATGGCCTAGGACTGCCTTGACTTTCACTGTACCTGATTGGTTCTTTCATTCATTCATTCATCCATTCATCCATTCATTCTTGCATTAACAAATGTTTGTCTGTCTCAGGCCAGGCATGGTTTATGGTCTGAGCATGATTCAAGATAAACTAAGCAGACACTAATTAAAATGATAAGGGCATATTATATAGCTATAAACCACTGCAATGAGGCAATGAGTTCATCAGAAACTGAATTCAACTTCAGTTTGTCCACAGTGACTAAAATTTTAAAGAGACAACAAGAGAATAGGGAGGAGATAAGCAAGGACTTGGGAAAGCCAGGGAAATGGAAATTTTCAAAATCAGCTGGAAGAAGAAGTGGGTCCTGCAAAGCCCACCTGGGTGTTTGCCAGCAGGTCCTTGGTGAACTTTGTCTCTGTCTCCCATAAGAGGCGGGACCCAAGTGTTGGCTGGGGCCACCAGTCCATTCTCCTTGCAGCCTGGAGTTTTTTGGGCAGGTACTTTAAGCAAGGGAATGAGTCATTTCTCAACATCATTTGAGCTATTGAAAACTATGTTAGTGCTTGTTTTTATTTCCATTGGCCAAGACTGAGGCCCAGAACCCTGGTTAGAACTCAAGTCAAGACAGAATCTTCTGCTCTATACAAGAGGGTGAGGAAGCCTGGTTAGGAACCTAGTGGTAAGCAGTTTCAGGACAAAGTATCAAGGGGTAACCATAAACAAAGAGGATCTAAGCCTGGGGAAGGTCTTATCTTCAGTTGGAGATGATGTACATTGTTCCATGGTTGACAGATCTGGGTTCCAATCTAGCCTCCAAAGTGTTCCCAGCATGTCCTGGACCTCTACCAACCTTACTGAGCTTCACCTAAATCATCTTTCCTCTGTAGCTCAAAATACCCACTTTGGAGGACAGATTCGGTGAGAAAATACATGGCTCCCAAGTCTTAAGCTCTTGACACTGCTAAGAGTCTTATGTATTCTAGAACTGCCTTGGTTTCAAGTCCAGGAAGAACCGCTTCCTGGCCATGGGAGCCTAGGTAGTCCCTTAGCCTTTTCAGGGTGATTCTTCATCTATAATGTTAGGGAGGGCAATTATGGTCCCAATCTCATATATTTATTCTGGAGATTAAACCAGCTCATGAATTTAAAGCACATCTCACAGGGCCTGACTAATGGAAATGTGCAAACATTGTGCTATATTGCTTCCTATAAATATAAAGTGCCTGCCGCATGGCAGGTTCTCACTATAGAACACCCATATGCACTCACTGTTGTGGATGGTATAGCATGGTGCACAGACACATGGAAATACATTGTCTAGGAAGAACTTGCTACCAATGCTGAATCTTCTGTCACCTTGATCTTGGACTTCCAGCCTCCAGAACTTAGGGAATGAATTTCCATTGTTTACAAGCCACCAGATCTATGGCTTTTTGTTACAGCAGCCAGATGGGCTAAGATATTCTTTCAAAGAGGATGATGTGAAGAGGGAAAGATGTGGCTTGTGTTTCACCCTGGATCCATGCTGGGCCCTTTCTTTGATCTAACAGTACTCAACAATGGTCTCCCTGCCCTGACACTGGCCTGAGGAGTCTGCTGTCCAACTGTTCATAGACAGTCCACAGGTTTGATGTAGCCTGCTTAGGCTACACACAGCCAAAAAAGCCAGTGGATACTATGGGGTAGGACGCATGTGGGATATGTCCTACTGGGTGTCTGATGGCTAACACAAGGCTGTCACTGGTGGATATGGAGAGAAGAGCTAGGAGCACTTGGGTTGTCAGTGCACAGAACTCAGCAATTCTTCCACTTGCACCTCTTCGCTGGGTGACCAGGGCACTTGTTATTGTCCTTGAACCTTGTTTCCTGGGGTGAGGAAGGCTCCTGTCCTGGTCCACTTGGTGGACAGGAAGTGACATAAGTCCTTCTGTCCTCTGGCAGGGGCTTGGCACCGTTGGGATGTGCCTGTGTCCCTGAATTGAGGGCGTCATTCTCCATGCAGGTGAAGACTTTCGGGTCCCTGGTGTCCATTCCTGTCTGCGACAATTCTTCGGTGCAGGTGGGGTGCCTGACTGCAGAACGTTTAGGAGTGAACATCACATGGAAGTCACGGCTTGAGGACCTCCCAGCAGCTTCTCTTCCAGATTTGTATGACATTGGTATGCTGACTTAAAAATGCCAGGTAGCCCCTCTGAGTCACAGACTCTACAGCTGGTAAAGATATGTGGGCTTTCTGGGTCAATGGAGGGAAAGAGTCACATACGCGGTCTGTGGCAGGAGCTATGCATTCAAGAGTGTATAAAAAGCAGCAGAGCTCTGGTGAGTAGTGAACAGTATCACAGACATGAAAGAGCCTACCTGTGGTTTCATGAAGTCTTCTAAGGCCCAGTTTCCTCTGCACAGAAGGGAGAGACCACAGTGTGAAGAGCAGAGTGGGGTGGGGCCAGAGCCTCTTTGCTAGTTTATAGTTTATGTCCTAACCCATTTGTAAAATACCTCAGACCACTGTCACTACGTAGGACCAGATAGTTACAATCCGGATGAATGAGAGAGCACAGTGATACAGGAGGATGAGATAGAACGGAATCTATGCTGGCTACCGTGAGCATGCGTAGCGGAACTTCTAGGTAGGGTAATAAGTGATTCAGATACTTGTAACCAGAGGCAAGGGCAGTCACTCTCTTTCTAACTCTCGTGCAGTGGCCAAACACCCAGGGTGACCCAGAATAGCTGAATGAGGGGAAAGTTCAGTGAGGGAAAAGTTTTAACAAACATACTCCAGGGTACAACTCAGGAAACAGATTGCAATGCCATTTGTCCTGTCCTCTTTCTGTTGTCATGGAAATGATCTGTGTGAAACCATTCCTTGTTCAACATTATGAAGTTAGCTTCCCATCTGCCTTCTTCCAGAAAGGATCTGATAAATGTGGGCAGATCTGACACATAATAACATGAGACAGTATCCCAGGTAGAAGCAATTCGGATGGTGGCTTCAGGTCATGGCTAGCTTTCCTGAAGCACATGGTAGTGTGGAATGCTCAAAGCCTGCTGAGCCACTCAGCTCCTCCTGCTGTGCTCATCTGCATTTGTCCTAGAACCCTAGGGTTTCCATAGGCCTTGGGTTTAGCTGAACACTGTAGCAGAGTGATTGCCTCCAGGCAGTCTTTATTTCCCCCTTGGGGTAGCCCTTCATATCCTCACCAACTGCAAGAGAAGCATTCCTGGGTTTATTTGGCGCCTATTAAAACTGAGGATCAGAGCCATTGGCTTCTAAGGTTTCCATGGCTGAGTATCTTAGGTCAGTGACTTAGTTATGACATCCTGTTCCAAGATGACCTGCATTGCATTGGTACCACAGGTGACCACAGAAGTGGCAGCAGCCCAAGACCTGGGTGGGATTCTTACTTGTGCTACTCACTCCTGGGTGAAGTTCCCCTCAGTTTGTCTTTCTGTACAAGGAGAGACCACATGTCTGTTTCTTTTCAGCCAGAGTATTCCGTGTAGCTTCTCTGTAGACCTTCGCAGAGCACAGTGAGGTGACCTCCGTCTCCTCATGTGTCTTACAGAGAGGGCCTTGGTGGGCCAGGATCTCCTAGCACGCTTTGCAGATCTGATCCGAAGTGGCACGTTCCAGCTCCATCTGGACTCCAAAACGTTCCAGGCAGATGCCACCCTCCGTTTCATCCAAGGCGACAGCTACAGCACCTCTCCCAGCACACGGTTTGGGTGCTTGGAGGGATTCTACCGTGTACCAGCCATGAGAGAGACCAATCAGGACCCTCTGGGGTGCGGTAGGTCCACTTCTCTTCATGTCCTGCCCTGTGGAGCCCTAGTAGGCTTTGGGAGGAGCTGGGCTCTGGAGACACATGGAGTTGAGAATCACTCATGTGTTCAGTCAAGGAACATTTTTGACCTTCCTCTCTGATTGAACGTTATTTGATAGTCCTTACCCATTAGGAGGTTTAGACTGTCTTGGACCCTGGGGCTAGGCTGCTCTATCTTTGCAAATAAGGCCGATATCTACTCTGCAGTTTAGGTGGACATTTCTTGGCCTGCCTGTGGCAATATATCACTAAATACAGTCCCTAGATGGCCATTTACCAGCCCAGACTCTGACTCAGGGAAGGAATTCTGTAGGTGGTTTTCTTGGACTGCTCTTGCTCTTGCCCTTGAGCATCTTTGGACAACAGTTTCACAGGGATGTAGCTGCAAATCTGTTGGATGAAAGCTGTGTTCCTTTCCCCCCATTACCATATTACCACAGAGTTATTGGCTTAGAATCAGTAGTTTACCTTACATTTCTGCAGGTTCCATTTCAGCATGGCTAAAATCAAACTTGGTAGGCTGTATTCTTCCTAGCATCCCTCAGGTGATCTGTTTCTTGCCTTCGCAGTTTCTAGAGGCTGCGTTTCATGGTTAGCATCTTCCCTCTTCTATTATCAAAAGCCACAGTATGGCAGCTCTCTATGTCTCTATGTCTCATCTTCTGATTTAGGAACACTTTTAATGACACACAGCTAGGTAATTCAGGATACTCCCCACTCCATTACAAGGTTAGTTGATTTGTGACCTTAATCTTATCTATAACCTTCGTTTATCTTTGCCACATAACTTAGTAAACCAACGGATTCCAGGGATTGGGACTGTGACCTTTGGGACAATTGCAACATTGAGGATTTCAGGGTGAGATGCTTCTCGCTGTGCAGAGGGAGATGGACAGGCTCTAATTATTTATTTTTAGACAGAGAGATGCTCTCATCCCCTTCCCCCATGCAGTATTTATATTGGTTACAACACAAAAACTACATGGCCTTTCCTTTTTGAAATCTGTACCAAATTCTGACCCCCACTGACTGGAGATGCAGTTAATTCTTAGCCCAGGCAACACAAGCCCAACCACTTCTCACAAATGTTCACAGAGGGTTTGCAGTTTACAATGTGACTTTGCAAGGAAATTCTCATAAGAGTCGTTGGCGATAGGGTATTTCTCCATTAGACTGACAGGAATGCTGAGGGTCAGATTTAATGGAATATATACCTGTCATCCCCAAAGCAGGCTGACCTACAGAAGAGTGAGTCAATGTCACCTGAGTGTCAGGGGACAAGGAGCCATAGGTTCTCTGGGACAAGAGCCTATGTTCTGTCTTACCACATCATCAGAGCTGCTCACACCCAAGGACAGGCAGGAAGTGGGAACAATGGATGGGACAGGGTCACAGAGGAGGACTCACACAGACACATCTGTCACCTGGTTCTCTGACTTTAATGTAAGGAGTCCTTGGTTCTCCTGCCAAAGACACTGAAAGAGTGGATTACACATGTGCGTACATGGGCATGGATGTATATATGCACATGAGTTTGCGTGCATATTTGCCCACATACATGTGCTTCAATGGATACTATGTGAATACATGTATTTGTGTGCATGTGTGTATGTGTTTATGTGTGTATACTCATGTGTTCCTGCATATACTACATGTGTGTATGTTTTTATGTCTGAGTACATGAAAATGCACAGCAAATGAAGCAGCTGGTTAGAAATTCCACCTTGAGCTTTCTTCTGAGGGACTATATTAATAGCCACTATCAATTCCTGTTCACCCAGGGATGTATGTGGGAAAGGAGAGGAGAGACCCTATGGGTGTCCACTAGGGACCCAGGAATCAGCAGCCAGCTTAAGGGGAGCAAAGACTTGGAAGGCACAGAGAGAGCCACAGAATGATGCCTGGGAAGGAAGCACAGCGATAGGCTTTTCCCAGGAGGCTTTTCTTCAAAAACAAGAGAGTCACATTTTTTTCTGCCAAGGATCAGTGGAAAACAATTGTGGCATTGTTTTCCCTGACTCACAAAGGATTGTCAATCATACCATTTAGCCCCACCCCCTTACTCCAAAAAGAGAAAGGTCTAGAATGGAATTCATGAAGAGAACTGAAAGTCTTGGGTTTCCTCCAGTATCAATCATCCCTTAGTAGTTCTCTGATATGCGTGGAGGCCTTGTTAGCATTTCTCTGTCCAGACAGTTGAGTATTACTAGTCCCATATCATGAATGAGAAAAACAGTGGTATGTGGTTATACATATATACTGTAGGAAAAAAAAGTTCTCTTTGAAGTCAGACACATTCCAGCTTAAGTCCTGGCTTCAACTCTTTCTTGTTGTGGAAGTTAAGGAAGTCACTCTCCTCAATGGTCATGATCTGGAAAATAGTAATAATAACTATGCCATGGGACCTTGTCTTGGAAAACAATAAATAATTGATTCAAAACTCTTGGCTCAGGGCCGGGAAGTTGGCTCAGTGGTAGAGCGCTTGCCTTGCATGCTCAAGGCCCTGGGTTCGATTCCTCAGCACCACATAAGCAAAAAGAAAAAAGCCGGAAGTGATGCTGTGGCTCAAGTGGTAGAGCACTAGCCTTGAGCTGAAGAGTTGAGGGACAGCACCCAGGCCCTGAGTTCAGGCCCCATGACCGGACCCTTCCCCCCCAAAAAAAAAACCACAAAAAACTCTTGGCTCATAACCAAATCTCAGACAATGGTTTTGTAGTCCATTGGCAGTACTGAGATTTAAGTTTATTACCATCTGTCCTCAAATTCTTTGGTTATGTGCATCACTCATTTCAATTCTCAACAGGGGGTGCAGTAAAATCTTACCTTCTGGTATCTATCTTTGGCTCTTGCCCTTCTCAAACACATCTGGAACACAGCTGTGAAGTTATAAGGTAGAACATTGTCCTGTGGAGATTGATCAGACTCTGTGAGTCACCTCAGGGAACTAATCTAGATGGCCCTTGGGAGGATAGTGACTCAGAGCCCAGTGGGAGCATCCATCCTCCATGCCTCTCGTAGACTGGGCAACAGTGATAGAGACCTGGGCATTGCTGTGAGGTACGGTCCACCTTACTGTCTCAAGGCCTGCTCTATGGTTCCTGGGAATTTCCTGCTGGAATCCTTCATAGCGACTGGCTCATAAAGGAGGATCACAGGGAGATTGTCTAGGCTTTCCAGTTTTCATTCTATTCAGAATGAACTTTCACTTATTCGCTATAAATTCTTATAATAGAACTAGTCCTCTATGGATTTTTTTCCTGAAGAAATATGCTATGTCTTTTTCTCCTCCCTTCTTGCTCCTTCCTTCCTCTTTTTTCTTTCTTCCATTCATCCATCTGTCATCCATTCATCCATCAATTGATATATCCATCCATATGGCCAAGCTTTATATAATTACCTCCCTAAAAACCATGTCACATGTTCAGAAAAGCAAAAGACAGACATAGCTCCACTTTGAAGAAATTCAGTTTATTTGGGGGAAATATAGGGAAATAGGTGTCTGGATAGTCATGAGAACAAAACTTCCACTTATTGGGACTGTGAGGGATGTGTGTTGTTCTGGGACCACAAGCATGAGCTCTGGACAGATGAGTAGCAGTTTCTGCTAAAACAAAAGCAGATAGGAAGCAGGCTCATGTGTGTGTGTGTGTGTGTGTGTGTGTGTGTGTGTGTGTGTGTGTGTGTGTGTGTGTGTGTCTTTTTAGGGAAAGTATCTATGTTATAGACTGTAGAAGAATGGAGTCTATGGGGAAAATGGCAGGAGGTGGCTGGAGAGATAAGCAGGGACTTCCTCTCTGTCTTAAGACCAGCTACCTACTGGGGGGATGAATGGTAGTGGTCTGCTAGCTGCAGTCTTATTCTGACCTACAAAGTGCCAATAGATGAAAAGACTCTTGCTATGAAGGACAGAGAGGACCATGGGAGGAAGCAACACACATGCCTGGGGCAGAGAGGAGGTGTGGGGCTTGTTAGGTTTACAGCAAGAAGGTAGCTCTCTTCTTTTTGTCCTGCCCAGCACCCTGGGTTGTGCTGACAGGGTCTTTCAGGCTGGCCAGCAAACTTTTATTTGCTTTTAGCACTAAATTTGGAGTGCTTGTGCTCATAAAAGTAATCCCAGTTCTAAAGTGCTGGAGGTTGTTCATCAACAACCTGACTCATAAAAATAACAAAACTCCACTCACTGGGGAAGATATTTTGCTTGGGGCAGATTAGAAAACAGTCTCCAATAAGTGCCTTAAATTTCTGCTTTTCTCAGAAGTGCCAAGTGCATACGCAAAGCAGCGACAGTTGGTTGCTATATCAACACTGGCTCCATCTTGGTGCATCTCATTCCATTGTGCTGGTTTCTTTACCAGAGGAGGTTGTTGGACCAGGAGTAGAACACAGGCTTTGATTTAGAGATGAAGAGATGAGATTGCATTCTCACCTCTCTTGGCCTCACTGGTCAACCTTGATCCTCAATTTTCTATATTCTAGAATATAGGTGATACCTTTCTCATTGGATTGTGGGTTAGCACTTCAAAACATCAGGCTCTATACCTGGTATGTTTTTATAATTTCATTTCCCACTGCCTTTTCCAGAAAAGCCAACTACCAAGTCATGCATGAGCACACTGGGGTTTAGCTTTCCCACCTGTGAACTAAAATGCTAGCTCTTGGCAGTGATATGTTAATGCACATAGACAATACAGATGAGTGCAGCAGAGGGTCAGTATGCTTAAAGCATAAGTGAGATTTCAGCTCCCACCTTATACTGAGTAAAAGCTCAGTCCTGGAAATTATTTGGCAAACTTGTGGACAACACGCACTGGATCAGGAAAGAGAGCAAAAAGATTATTCCATTTGTCCTCTGAGCCATAACAAATTAACATGGCCGAGTTTCTGTGCTAGCCTTGGAGTAGAGATCCTAGGATCTGACCTTAGAAATCTTATCTTATGATATATGAGTCTCTCTGGGTAGGTTCCTGGCCTTTTAGCCTGTGGGTGTTTGAAGGGATTGGGAGTGTTTGAACCCAAGGGACAGGAAGCACTGAGAATCAGCCCATGCACAGTCTGTCTCAGGAAAGACTATCATCCAGGACACCAAGTTTAAGGGTGTTCTCACCCTCAAGGCTGACCTTGGGATTTCTAAGACCATCAAAAACTCAATAGCCCTGCTAGCAAGAATATTCTTTAATCTTATACCCTGAATACCCTATCCCCTTATTCTTGTCCCAAGTGTGAGCCATATTATTAGAGACTGGCTGACAGAGAGGGAGGCCACAGAAATGGAGGTTTTGAATTGGAACATCCCCACAGAGCAAAAACAGCCTGTTTGGACAGAACAGGCATTGAAGTTGGCTACAGGAAAGACTTCCTCAAATGATAGGTACTATAAGTTCATTATTCCAAAAGGATAGGGAAATGGAACCTCCAGAAATTCTACAGTCCCTTACACAGGTACAGTGGGCAGTGAGGAAACTCACAACCTTTCTGCTTCCTACCACACCCCACCACACACCTTTAGGTTTTAGAGACATTCCCATGGAAATGTATTACTGGGTCCTCATCTTATGCTATCTTCATCTTCCTGCCATTTTGCCCCTAGACAAACTGAACTCTGGCTCCATAGCTGGCTTTGTTGGACATTTTTCTTGCTATTCCTTGGATATAATGAGAATGTTGCTCTTGTTGCCGCCCCCTGAGATTTCTGTTCTCTTGCATTGTTTCCTGGGATTATTCTTATCATTTTGTCTCAAGGGTCACCCTTCAGAGGGTCTTTCCGTTACCAATACACTCCATTTTACACAAGCCTGAAGAACTTGTGTGCCTCCCTCTTCTGCTGCAAGAGAAAGGCTGGTTTGCCTTCTCACAACTTTACCTTGGCTTTGGAGCCTGAGGTACACCTAGCTCTCAGTGGGTATTCATTTCTGGATGAACCATTGTGCTGGTTTTAGAGTTTCATATACCCCTTATTCTGGGGCTGTTATTGTAAATCTAGTGTTTTGTGCTTTAAGCTCACGTCTCTGTACTTTTTTCCTAGTTAAGTGTCCTGAAGGCAGCTATTCTCAGAATGAGCAATGCATCCCCTGTCCTGTTGGATTCTACCAAGAGCATGTAGGCAGCGTGGCCTGTGCCCCATGTCCTGCAGGAAGAACCACTGTGAGCACCGGAGCATTCAGCCAGCTTCACTGTAAGTCCTGAGGCTGCTCTGAAGGAGATGTTTCTTGGCCATGGCATGGGAAGGTGTTTGGTGGCAGCACTAGCCTGCCTCCAATAGATGCTGATAATACTCACTCCCCCAAATCATGATAACCAAGCATCACTCTGAACATTGCCAAATATCTCTTGTGATGACAGGGGACAATACTGTCCACCATTAAGGACCACTAGGCACACAGAAAAACATGCGGGCTAACTAGGCAGGTAACTGTCTAAAGAGTTTCCTTTTGGTAGATGGTTCTGGAGGTTCAAAGCTTTGCGGGCTGCATATAAAGATGGCAGTCCAGAGGAGTTGAGGGCATTAGTCACACAATAAGGAGTGTGGTTATTTCTGTCTGTGATTCTTGTCTCTCTGCCTCTTCTATTTTTAGTTTAGTTTTTTTTTTTTTTTTGGATGGCCAGAACTCAGGGCCTCATGCAAAATAAGCAGGCATTATAGCATTGAGCCATACTTCCAACCTTGTTTTACTTCATTCTTAGACATGTCCCTGGACCTTGATCCACCTATTTTAGGGTTTCCATCATAGTTGGGATGGCAGACAGGTGCCACCATACCTATCTTCTTCTGTTGAGATGCAGTCTTACTGACTTTTCTTCCTTGGCTGGCCTGAAACTGTCCTTCTTCTTGTTTCAACCTCCCACCCTGCTAGGATTACATACATGAGCCACCAGTTCTTAGCTGTCTGCCACTTCTTATTAAACTATCAAGATAAAATTGAGGGACCTATCCTTAATTGTGTTATCTAATGGCCTTATCTAGTGCTAATCACTTCCTAGAACCTCTCCCCAGTTAGCATGGTTTCCATTCTCTTCATAGCACATAAGAAGGGTGAATTTCACTAGAGTTTGAAGGAACAACCCACACTGGAGTCAAGATAGTAGAGGAGGGTAAATGGTGAAGGGCCAGGAGCTGGGGCAGCAGCAATGGGGCCAATGCTTCAGCCTGGGTTTGAGTAGATGGAAACAGAGGGCAGGGGTTCTTGAAGTCCAAAGTGTGTAATGAGGCCCAGAGTGCATTCACAGCACTGGGAAGAAGGATGCTTTCTGGATCTGAACAGGGAGCCTGAGTGTCATGCTTTGATGAGGATGAGGCCACTGAAAATTTTAAACCAGAATGTGTAAAATGGGTGACTTTTCCATCGGCTGATACCTGGGCCTTTGGAGTTGGAGTAGAAGGGGACCCCAGGACCTGTTCCTGATTTCTATGTCCAATTCTCCTTCCAGGTGTCACAGACTGTCAGAAGAATGAGCAGGGCCTGCAGTGTGACCAGGATGGCCAGTACCAAGCCATCCAGAGGGACAGGGGAAGTGGAATGGCCTTCTGTGTGGATGGAGAAGGGCAGAGACTGCTGTGGTCTCAGACAGAGGCCCCACTCTCTGACGCCCAGTGTTTGAGTACGTGCTTGTGGGTACAGTAGCTGTGGCGATGGGATGGCTTCTCTGGGACTCTACAGAAAGGGAAAGATGTGGGACATGCATTTGTCTCCTACGTTAAATTTTAAAAAATGTTAACCTATATGAGGTTGCATGGCTACAGATGAACACGTACACTCCACTAGATCCAACAAGTGCTCATAATTTGTGCTTTTTTGAATCTTTTGAAAGCAATTTTCTGACATCATAAGATCCTACCCTTAAATACTCTAGTATGCATAAGAAATAAACCTTTAATAAGGGCTCACCTGTCATTGTGTCCATTGCTATGGGCAGCTTGCTTCTGCCGGTCAGGCAGCATATCATGCCTACTTGGGCACTGTGGAAACATTGAGTTGTCAGTCTTTACTCCATAACTTCCTTGCTGGGTGACTCAGAACACATTTTTCAGTGTCTCTGATGCTCAATGCCCTTGGTCTGTTTTCTGTGACAGAGAGCCCATGGCTTTAGATGGAGTAGATGTGTCTTTTATCTAGATTTATCATCTCTCACTAAGTACATGTGAATGTATTGACTTGATGTTAAGCAACCTCCGTTGCTTAACCTGTGAACATAGGTTCATTTATAAAACTGTGTGATGAGGGATTCTATACATGCTTGAAAAGATATATGCAAAGAACCAATACTTTTATAGTTTGGGCTTGTAAATAAATCCTAATTTTCCATTTTTATTTCATACTTTTTTACTAACATCAATTACTTGTATAAGGAGTTTACTTCAATATGTTAGTATATGCATACAGTGTACTCACCCCTTAAATCACTCACTCCTCTTCCTTCCTCCCAAACCAATCTCAACAAGCTTCATTGTTCCATTTTTCACTCAGGCATATAAAGAATTTTAACCACATGCATCCTTCTTTACTATCTCCCATTTGCCCCCAGTCCCTTCCCAGCTTTCCAATAGTACCTCCATACCAACAGGACCTCTGTACTCTTGCCCATTCAAAGTTATTTTACAGTGTGTGCTAACTGTTCAAAGGGGTTTAACTGTGGTTATTTCACACATACATATACAGTATTTTAACCAAATTGTCCCCTCATGTACTTTGTCTTTATTCTCCCTATCCTCTGTAATTCAAGACCTTTCAGTGAGTTTTGTTTTTCTATCTTCATTCACATCTTCACTGTGTTTTGCTATTGTACATCCTCAAATTTTCTGTTTCTTTCCCCTCTCTAATACTCTCAAACTGCCCCACAATTACAAACAAACCATGAATACACATAATCTGTGTATTTACATGTTCATGTTATCTTTTAGCTCTAGCATCTACACATGGAAGAAAAGATTTTACCTAGTTCTGCTGAATTTGGATTGCTTTGCTTAACATGATGACCTCCAGTTTCATCCATTTACCTGCACACACATTTTGTTTTTCTTTATGGCTGAATAATACTCTGCTATATGTACATACCACAACTTCTTAACCCATTCATGACTCCTAGGGCATCTTGACTACTGTCAAGTTATGGAAATATTGCTGCAATGAACATGAGTGTGTCATTATATCTTAGCATTACATTGGATAAATACTGAGAGTGGTGTCTCTGGATCATTTGGCAGTTCTAGTTTTAGTTTTTGAGGAACTTTCACACTGTTCTATAGTGATTGCAGTAGTTTACATTCCTACCAACAATGTATGAGGGTTCCTTTCCCCCCACATGCTCACCAGCATTAGTTGTTTGTATTCTTGATGATAGCTATTATGACAGGAGTGAGGTGAGATTTCAGTGTCATTTTTATTCATATTTCCTTTATGGGTAGGAATGATGAACATTTCTTCATGTATTTATTCGCCATTTGTATTCTTTCCTTTTGGGAATTGTCTGTTCGGTTCGTTTACCTATTTTTTTTTTTTTTTTTTTGGTCGGTCGTGGGGCCTGAATGCTGGGCCTGGGCGCTGTCCCTCAGGTCTTCATCTGAAGGCTAGCACTCTACCACTTGAGCGTCAGCCCCACTTCCAGCTTTTTCTGCTTCTGTGGTGCTGAGGAATCAAACCCAGGGCCTCATGCATGTAAGGCAAGCACTCTACCACTGAGCTACCTTCCCAGCCCCTCGTTTACCTATTTATCAATGAAGTTTTTTATTCTTTGGTAGTGTAGTATTTTTAGCTTTCTGTACATTCTGGTTACTAATTTCTCATTCAATCTATAGTCATCAAAGATTTTATTCCCATTATCTAAACTGTCCCTGTAGTTTAGTGACTACTTCCTTTTCTGTGCTGAAGCTTTTCAGTTTGATACAATCCCGTTTTTCAATTTTTACTCTTATTAGCTGAGTGATGAGAGTTCTATTTTTGATAGGTACCTGAAAAATTTTGGCACCCTAAGGTGTTTGTGGCCTAGATAATAGACCTTGCTCATTGACAGTTGTATTTTATGTTATTTTTGCTTGATAAGGAATGAAGTTCACGTCATGTAGCCTTGGAAAATTATCTTTCTTCTTCCCTCCTAGCCTGGTTCCTTGAGCAGGTGGCACTGCTTTTCCTACCAAATGGACCTCAATTACGCCTATGATAACTGGAGAAGCAGATGCTAACTTATAGCTTAGACAATCACTGTCATACAAATGCCTGAGCCACACAACATGCTCATATCCATATGTCTGCCTTTTCTTTTTAAAAATAGCTTACCTCATTTCAGAAAGAATTCAAGTTGTTTTAGGAATAGAAGATTTCCAATAAAATCATATGATATAATTGCCATTCAAAGACAAAGGCAAGGAAATACAAGTTTGGATAGAATAAAACAAGAAACAATGAGAATAATGAGTACAAAAGCCTAATATAGTATTATTTTTTTTCCTCTGACCTCTTGATAATGAGGTGGAAAAGAGAAACTTGGAAAGTTACAGTGCCAATGAACAGAGGTGAGACAGCATGCCTGAGCTCCCTTATGAAGGACTAGCTGAACTTTAAGGGAATATATGGGGTAGGGCTTCTTGATTATATAGGACTTAAACTGTTAGTTTGTATGAAAGCTATTGTTGCGATACATTATACTCTTCAAGGGCAGAGTTCACAAATCTGTCTTATTTTCAGTGATGCAGAAATTTGAGAAGGCTCCAAAATGGAAGGTAGTCTTCAGTGCTGATGCTCCTGCTATAGTCAGATCTAAAGTCCCTGTTTCTGAATCTCCTCTGGTACAGTGCTTGGCAGGTAAGGGATATGGGAAGATGGGTGCATGGAGAATCATGTAGAATATGTTCTTCAATGTTGGCAAAACACATTGTGTCAAACCACTTACACTATAATGAAAAACCCAGCCTATCAAACACATTGTAAACCAATTGATGTCCACATGGTATGCACAATCCATAACTTCATTGCAGAGTTTATCATGTAGCTACCAAATGCTAAGAATTATAATAAATATGTAGGGACAGAAATAAATGAACTTAGTCCACTGAAAAGCCATTTGCGTATGGAGAGACAATGATAAGAACTATTTGCTAAACATGTATATACACTGCCTGTACCCAGTGTATCTATCCATAGTGGCCAATGTTGGCACAAATTGCAGATGAGAAAGAGAGGGCATGGAGATTGTCCATGACTTCTTCGGTGACACTGAGTTAACAAACCTCAGTGCAGAAGCTCAAGCCCAGGCTAATGGATATGAAGGCCAGCTGTCTTAGCCTTAGAGATAGGTCTTCTTCAGTGATTGAATATGGTGTAGTCATTGAGCAAAAGGCCCTTGGAAGATGACTAGGGTGGGCATATACTGCTGTTTGTATCATAATCATAGGGCAAGACAGGAAGTAGGAGTTGAACAAACGTGTAGAGCACATGGTGTTTGAGGAAACTGGAGGCATAATGCTAAGGGGTACAGTGAGTGGACCTGATGAGCCAGCACCAAGAAAGCAACCTGGATGCAGAATTAAAGCAGTTATTTATTTAAGCTGGAAGGAAGAGCCCACTCATCCACACCTATGTATACACATGGTAGCAGCCACATAGCTTGACTTGGAAAGGCACACCAGAGAGTTGGGCAGAACAAGAGGGTGAAAAACTACATGGAATGAGGCAAGGAGACAGGACAGTCCAGTCCATGTGTTAGGATCAGGACATAGTTAATCCAACCATCCCAGCCTCAGACACTGACTGAGCTAAAGGTGATGGGAAATGGCCAACAGGTTGAGGAAGATAATGAGGTTGTCTTTGAAAATCTGGCAAGACACTTATCTTTTCAGAAAAGGAGAACAAGGTCTTCTTATTTAGGCAGCCTGTGTGGATCAGGAGGGTGCACATAGCAGGCCTGTGCTGGTCTTTTTTGCATGCCATGACAAAGTGCCATAGGGTATGGGAGACAGCTTGAATATGTATGTGTGTGTGTGTGTGTGTGTGTGTGTGTGTGTGTGTGTGTGTGTGTGTGTGTGTGTGTGTGAGGTATGATGTGGACATAAATGCAGTTTGTGTGTGGCATAGTGTGAGTGTGGTACAGTATGATTAGTGTGTGTGGTGCAATGTGAATGTGCAGTGTACGTACAGTGTGAGTGTGCACATGCGGTGTGAATGTGGTGGTATTGGTGAAATAGTCAGTGAGCCCATAGTGTGACTGTCTGGTATAGTATAAGGGTGTGAATGTAGATGTGAGGAGAGTATGAGTGTGTGTATGGTATACTGTGTGAATGTTGGTCTGTGGGTGCACTGTCACGGTGGGGGTGGGTGCAGTGTATGGGTTGGGGTAAGGCAGGGAAGTCTCCTGTCTGAGCCAGCCCTGTGGTGATTGTCCCATGGGTGCTTCCAGACTGTGCAGAGGATGACGCCTGCAGCTTCCTCACAGTGTCCACAACGGGGTCAGAAGTCTCATGTGATTTCTATGCTTGGACGAGTGACAACTTTGTCTGCACAACTTCTGGGCAGGTAGGCATGATGGTGACACTCCTTTTCCATCCTGTATCTGATAGGCTCTACTGTCTTCTGCAAATGATCAGGTGACAGAAGAAGATGGGTGATAGCAGTCCGTTTTTGTTGTCTCTGGTTCTTTAAAGCCCTGAGCCTTTGGAGTTTGCAGCTGCCACAGGCCAGAAACTGACAGAGAAGGCAATGATGTCAGGAGCAGCTTCCCATCCTGACAGAATTAGAAGGGTGTCTCAGTGTGCGGGGCCCATGATCTCGCCCCTCAGGCCCCGATGCCCTGGGGTCACTGTCTAGAGTCCTAAACACCACCTGCCCTTCTGAGTCCTTGGTCATTCCTTTGTAGAATCTACCATGATTATGGCTCAAAGATTAGAAGGTTAAGTATTCTCAGAATCCCATGAAATTGCCTCTTTTTTTTTTGGGGGGGGGGTCGGTCGTGGGGCTTGGGCGCTGTCCCTGCGCTCTTCAGCTCAAGATGAGCACTCTACCACTTGACCACTTGAGCCCCAGCACCACTTCCAGTTTTCTAGTGGTTTATTGG
The DNA here is from genome assembly GCF_024711535.1 of Dipodomys merriami. NCBI lineage: Eukaryota > Metazoa > Chordata > Mammalia > Rodentia > Heteromyidae > Dipodomys > Dipodomys merriami. Next base: position 87,969,375 of record NW_027205603.1, read on the forward strand.
AGATAAGAATCTCACAGACTTTCCTGCCCGGGCTGGCTTTGAACTGTGATCCTCAGATCTCAGCCTCCTGAGTAGCTAGGATTACAGGCGTGAGCCACCGGTGCCAAGCATGAAATTGCCTCTTTTATAAGCCAAAGCTGGTAGAAAATTGGAAACATACGTGGCACCATCAAATTAAGGTAGAAAGGTGTCTTCAGCCCACATAAATCTCCAATTTACTCTGTGGATTCACATAGGCTCTTCCAGAAAATGTTTCTGTATTTATAAGCATGTTTTTTGTTTACATGCTAGTGTGTTATCATCTGTGTTCTTTTGCCTTAATTTCTTTTCGGGATTGATCTTTCTGTTCTGAGAAAATAATTCTGTGTTTTCTCTCAATGGCAGCCTGCCAACCCACTCTGTAGGCACATTGTCTATGCTATATGCCTTCTACTAAGGACAAGCAAATCTACTAAAGACGCTGCAACATCACTAACAGTGGTATATGGCATGGCCCTGTGCCATAACTTTTTAACCACTTTGGAAAGTAGTATGGAGATTCCTCAAAAGACTCCACATAGAGCTCCCCTATGACCCAACAATCCCATTTTTGGGCATTTGCCCAAATGATCTTGTACAAACAAGACCATATTAAAGCTACCAGCACAACCATGTTTATTGCAGAATTATTTACCATAGCTAAGATATGAAACCAACCCAGATGCCCTCAATAGATAAATGAATCAAGAAAATGTGGTATATATACACAATGGAATTCTATGCCTCCATCAGAAAAAATGACATTGCCCCATTTGTTAGGAAATGGAAAGACTTGGAAAAAAAATATATTAAGTGAAGTAAGCCAGGCCCAAAGAAACATAGGTCCCATGGTTTCCCTTATTTGCAATAACTAGTATATGTCTGAGACAAGCAGAAATGGTCAGATAAGTTGATGTTAGGTGAAATGAACCCAAGATAAGGACTCAAATGTGTTTCTCTCTTGCAATTATTTCTAACATATTTATAAGATATTTCTTTGTTGCTTTGTATGTCCCTCCTCCACGGTATACCTCCTGTTTCCACTGTATTTGATATTGGTATAATTTGTGGAGGGGAAGGGAAAAAACAAATTGTTTAACTAGGGATACAGGTGGACCCATTGCAACAATGAGATGTACAAGATGTTATATCGAAAAACGAAATTTATAACTTTGGTGCGGGGGCGGGGGGGCGGGGGGAACACAGGGGAGCGGTGGGGGGAGATGGGAAGGGGAAACAAAGGAGGAGGCAACAATGCTTGATAAGAAATGTACTCATTACCTTGCCCATGTAATTGTAACCCCTCTCTATGGTATTTTCACAATTAAAAAATGTATTCATAAACAACATGATGGAAGAAACCTGGAGAGAAGTCTTTGTCCCTGAGTTTTAGGGCTCTTGAGCCCAAGTTTATAGTTATGAGATATAGGAAGGAAGAAAGGCCCTGGGTTCAAATCTCATCTCAATACTCACGTGCTGCTATTTAGGCATATTATATGGGAGCCATAGTGGCACCTATGTCACCAGATCATTGAGAGGACTGAGCAGTTCTTTTGATTATTATGATTATCATAATTGCTCATAACTACCAACCTACTCCCAAGTCAGAGCAGAAAGGAATTCCAGCAGGGCCATTATTAAGGATTTTCTCCAGTGCCTTGGGCTCTCCATTCAGTTCTGGAGCAGTGGGTGGGACTTGGCCATTGGTCATCCCTGATTGGTCCACCTTGACCAGTGTGAGTCTCAGCTCCATAGTCTCCTTCAGCCTCACTTCCTCAACTCCTTCCCCAGCACTGTGCAGAGTAGAAACTGCTAAGGTAGGAGCCCAGGGTACTGGGTTTAATCTTCCCAGGTCCAGCCATCTGCCTATCATTTAAGAACCTCTGATCAAAGGTCAGATAAGGTGATGTTAGAGAATGAACCCTAAGATATGTATTCAAATGGTTTCTTTTCTTTCATGCGATTGTTTCTAACACATTTATAAGATTATTTCTTTGCTGCTTTGTATGTCCCTCCCCCACAGTATAACCCCTGCTTTCACTGTATTTGATGTTGGTATAATTTGTGGAGGGGAAGGGGAAAAACAAATCGTTTAAATAGGGATACAGGTGGACCCATTGCAACAATGAGATGTACAAGTCGTTATGTCAAAAACAAACTTTACAACTTTGGTGGGGGGGCGGGGAGGACTGGGTTGGGGGAGGATGGGAAGGGATGGGAAGGGGAAACAAAGGAGGAGGCTACAATGTTTGATAAGAAATGTACTCATTATCTTGCCCATGTAGTTGTAACCCCTCTGTACAGTATTTTCACAATAAAAAAAGAACCTCTGATCTACCAGGACACAACTCGAGAAGGGCAATGTTTCGACTACTCTAGGTCTCCTGCCTGAGACCCTATCAGGTCTGCAGCAGCAGCCTGTTCTCTCCTTATTCTCCAATATCTCTTCCCTTGGTCCCCAGGCCTTTACCTCTTCAGTGAGTGCAGGCTTCCTGAACAAGAGGACCTGTCTACAAATAGCCTATGTGCTAGACTCTACCTTCCAAAATTTTCCATAGCAAATGCCAAGCTTTTGAGCCATGAGGGGGAGGGCAAAATATTGGCAACAAAACACAAATGGATATGGTCAAATTTATACTGTCCCACTGATGGAAGAATTGCTAGAAAGAAACCAGAAGAGAGATCAGAGATAACTAAGAATATCCATATGTATCTCTGGGGTCTGACTGGACCATTTCCATACTTAGAGCCTTCGTCTGGATAGAAGTTCTGTGCTTACAAGCTGGCTCTAGTGTTTCCTCCCTGTGTGGTCATTTTCTGCTCTAACTAGACCTAGTCTCAAAACGCCCAAGGAATTCCAGGTCTCTCTGCTTAGTGTTTCCTCTGATTGAAATGCCTCTTCTCTTGTTTCAACTAGTTTACTCCTACTCATACATCAGAACCTTTCCCAGATTCACTTTCTCTGGGAAATGTTCCTAGGTCCTGATTGTCAGTGGAATTAATCACTTCCTCCTCTCTGATTAAACATCTTTGCCATTAACCCTGGGCAGGAATTTATTGTTCACAGGTCTGTTTGCTTCAGCAGACCAAGAGAAACTAAGGGGCAGGACTCTTAATTTGTCTTTGAGGCCTCAGTGCCTGGCCACGGGTAGAGTTTGCTAAGTGTGTATTGAGTTTAACTCTTTCATTCACCTCAGGGTGATAACTTGGTGTCTTTCCGTCTTCAGGAACAAGATTCTTTGGGGAGCTCAAAGGCTGCAAGCTTTGGAAGTCTTATGTGCCAGGTGAAAGTGAAGAATGGTGATCCAGATTCTCTGGCTGTGTATTTGAAGAAGGGTAGGTTGGCAAAACTGGAGTGCTTGTGGCCTCTATGACTTCCCTTGGCCCTGTTTGGAGCTGGTTTCTGGTAGGATGCCTTTAGCATCCCTCTCATTGACCCAATGCTCTGGAGCTGGTTCCATTTCAGCTGCTTCTTCAGACAGATAGTAGTCTCCAACTGCTATGAAATGATTTCCACACTACATTTATTTGGACCATCAGATTGCATTCCCATCACATCCTTCAGGGACTTTGTTCTACAAATGAGGAGCCAAGTTGCAGGCACATGAAGTTAATGTAGTGTGCAGTGTGTAGCCCTCATTCAAGGCCAGGATACCTCCTGTAATAAGAACATCTAGCAGGGGGCTGGGCTCAGCTTGCTGCAGATGTCCCTGCCTTCCTGCAGCTTCTTACCTTCCTGGATATTGCTGAACCTCTAAGGGCTGCCTCCCTCTCTGTGCTCAGGGGACCACCCATAGCTGCAGCACATGCTTGTAGCTTGAGGAGCTATGAGTTGCAGACTCTGAGCTGGGGACTACAGAGAGCTGAGATACTGAATTTCTAACAAGCTCTGAGGTCTGGTGCATACTTCTCATAGCAAGAATGATAAGACTTTAGATCTACAACAGATTGACTGTTTGGCCCTTCAGTTCTACCTTCCCTTGTTGAAAGGCAGAGGGGAACAGAATCTCCCTTATTATCACATGATCATTCTGTTACCAGTTTGAGGACCTGGGCTTGAGCCTGTTCTGCTGCACAGAGGATGACAAAAAACAGTTGTGTCCACTGGTTACCTGTGGGCCTACCTGTAGCCTACCTTCTGCTACCTGACCAGCTGGCCTCCTGCCCCCCACTGCAGGGCAGTGAGGGGACTGTAATGTGGGACTCAGTTCTAGACTGTGGTTCATTGTTCCTCATTCCCTGTTCTTTTTATAAAATTGTTATTGTAAGTGTGGTGTACAGAGGGTTTATAGTTACATAGGTCAGGTAATGAGTACATTTCTTTTTGAACAGTGTTTCCCATCCCTCACTTTCTCCCAGTTTTTTCCCTCTCAAACCCTCCCTCACAAGTTGTATAGTTTGTTTTCCACATAGTATTTATAGAGTATCACTACTGCATTTGTTCATCCTTTGTCCATCATTTCTGTGCTCCCCCACCCAAACAGAATCTCCCCCAAACAAACTTACAAACAAAACAAAAGGTACAGAAACAAAACAGCAACAAAGGGGAAAAAACCCTCTTGTTTCCATGTCTTAGAATTCTTTTAGATAAATATCATGTTATATGATCCTGTGCACATAGCTATTGAGCCTTTGTGATCCTCTCCTAAGAATATCCTCCTTTGGTCTCACTGTGTGAATGTCTAGAGTCCTGTACAGTTTATCATGTCCAAGTGTAATTTTTTTGTCTTTTACCATCCAGTGAGTTTACTTGTAGATTAATAGGCAGATTCTAATTGTGACAAGTGAGGGACATTCCCTGCTCTTCAGGCCTTCCCCTCTCTGTGGTTCTGAGAGTCAGGATGTGAGGCCTTGGATGCTTGCTATGTTTCTAGTAGCTGTGTGATCTAAGGCACATTCCTGGACATTCTGGGTTTTTATGTTCTCAGAGTTAACCCAGATAAGGGGGACTGGGTGAAGGTGGCCCATGTGAGGGTCTCAAACATACAGTTAGAACTCAGCAAAGGCCTGGAAAGTGTGAGTATTTTTATGATGACTCTTTCTTGTTAAGAAATGTCCTAGTGGACAAAAGACAGCTAGTAGCAGCTAGAGGTAGGTGGGTAAGAAGGGGGATGGGGTATATTTCTTTTAGGTTTACAGCTAAGAACTTTGGGTTTCTGTCCTAGTATGTATTCTAATTTCAAAGTAGGGATTGTTTTCTAAAAATGAACACCTAAGTGAACAAAGAACCCCTACTAAAATGTTCTTTAAAACCGTAATTTGGGACTTTTAATTACATGATTTTTTTAAGCAATTGTATTTCTTAAGTGTTTGTTGTTTTGCTCTCTTCCTTCTTGTCTTCTGAAAGTTTATACTTGGAGAAAGATGACAGGGGGCATTAAGAGCCTATCTGTTGCCAAACTAAACCAAGAGCAGAACTTGGTTTGCTTTCTTTGCTCTGTTTTGTTTGCTGGTTTGTTTAAAGCAGATTCTCAGAAGCAGCACACTGGCTCTACTGTCCTGAAGACATAGGGCGGCTGGTTCAGGCAATCTGCCTCCAGGCTCCTGTCTCCTCAGTTCATCTCCATCTCGGATCAGGAACAATTTCATACTTTTCCTTGTAAATGGGACCATATGTCACCAGAGAGGAGGGAGGAACAGTGTCTTCATGGCCCTTGGCACCTGCAGGCTGCTAATCAAGTCCAGTCATTTTTCTCACCCTAAGTAATCCAGAAGGATGGGACCAAAGGACAGGACAGAGACTCCTGGCTTGATCTGTCATCCAGCACCATCCACATTCTGTTCCTACTTGTTGTATGTGAGCCTGGAACTTGAAGAAGAGCGTGTGAATCTCCGTGTCTGAGAGCAGGCTTCTCCAACATTGTGTAGCCCAACACTCATGCACAGATAAGGGGTAGAAAGAAGACCATTTTGCCACCCATTGTACTTAGGAAGACCCACTCTGAATTCAGAAAGATCTCCCTGGTCTGTCACATTGTCTAGGATCTGACTGCCTGATGAAGCACAGCCTTCACTGGGCACCCACCAGGGGAAAGAGCTTTGGTGGCCCCGTTGATGGAACATGAGCAGCCAGAATTACTGAGCGATCGAGGAATGAGTTCAGCAATGCAGTCATTTCCAAGAGCAATAAGTGCCTAGAATAGAGTGAAGTGGAATGATGGGATGAGGATGGCCGTGAGCTGGTCTGGCTTGGTCAGGAAAGAGCCTCAGAGGAGGGAGCACTGGGACTGAGACTTGAAGGATGGGGAGGAGTCTGACATGTAAAGATCTGTTTGGTGGCATATGCCCTGAATGGGGGATACTGAAGTGGGGCTAAGGTATGGTAGGTACTAGGTCAGTAGAACTCTGTGATGAAGATTACCTATGAGCCCTTTGAACCTATGCTTCCCAAGTGATGGTCATCAGTCAAATAATGACAGCAGACTTCCCTTTAAGATCAGTGACCCCTGTTCAACTCTACATAGTCTTGAGGTCTTTTTAATCTTCCTTCTGCCTCTCCCCAGGCCAAGACTCACTGACAACAGACCAGAAGCACTTTGAACCAACTGGTTTCCAGAAGACACTCTCCGGGTTGTACAGCCCCATGGTGTTCTCTAGAGCCAACCTGACTGATGTGCACCTCTTCTGTCTGCTTGCCTGTGACCATGACCCCTGCTGTGATGGCTTTGTCCTCACGCAGGTCAGAGCAGGTAAGTCTGTGGGTAAGGCCAGGTCTAAGGAGGGACAAGATACATGTGGACAGCAGAAGCCAGGACCTACAATGGGGAGTCTGGTTAGGAGTGGAGAATTTGCAGGTGTAAGGCCACCATGCTAAAAGACATGATAATATTCACACAAGAGAAGAACATGCACATGAAGTCGGGGGTCAGCCTCCCTCTGCCCATCACACACTAATGCCAACCACTTCTTATTGTCACATTGGCTTATTTATTGTTGCTGTTTTAAAGTCAAGACAAAAAAAAATCTAGACCCCCTAAGAAGTGAAATCATTTGCTTTTCCGGGCTGGATTTGACCTGAGGCCCATCAGCAGCAGCATCTTATTGCCAGCAACAGTATTACAGCCTGATGGCCACAACTGGTCATAAACTGTCAGCTCATTGCCATTGCTCATGACAATCCTTTATCTCTGGTGTGCCTACTGGATACCAGGTCCTTGTCATTGTCAATGGCAGTGGTGTTTATAGAGACAAATTAATGTACTTGGTAATGTGGCCTAGTGGTTGGGAAGATGGATTCTTGTTACTGCCCTGTTCTTCAATCCTGGGCAAGTTGCTTAAATGAAGTTGCATTTCTATTCTCTATAAAATAGGGAGGAGGATTCTTCCTATTTGACTACTTATAAAGGTGATGGGCATAGATGCTGGTGTGGATGGACTATAATGTGCTACTAACCCAGTAACCCATTCACATGACAGCCAGATCCATCTCACTTCTGCAACAGAAGGGTGGGACCAACTATGAAACTGGTGGCATTAGCTTCTAGAATTAAAGATTTAAAAGAAGTCAAAGTAGCCTTTGAATGGCCTTCACCTTGTTCAACATTAAACTTTAAGGAATTGTTATACATTTGCAACCCAATGAGTACACATTGGATGTTAGAAATAAAGAAAATGGGCTTTGTGTCTAGGGGAAGATAGGGTGTACAATGACCTTTATGATTGATTGAAGGGCACCTTCATTTATTCCCTTAGGCCTGTGTGCTGTCATTCTGCACATACTAAGCCTAACTTGGCCAGGCTCAGTAACCAAGGTTGTATCTGATTCCCAGTACAATTAGAGAATAGGAGGTTTAGGGGATGAAGGAAGGTAATAACCAAGGAGATTTGGTGACCATCTGGAAAAGGAGAGTCTGGGCCTGGTTTTGTGGGATGGACAGCACTGAGATGATGAGAAAGGCTCAGGAGTGAGATCCAGAGCCAGCTCCTTGGGAGCTGAGTGAGAGGCAAGGAGACAATCTGTCTAAAGAAAATTAACTTAAGATATTGAGCTTCTCAGTTAGAAAGTATTTATTAAGCACCTACATGTCAGTCCCCAGGGCTACGGCCAGCTCCAGGACTCTGCATCCCAGCTGCCTCCATGAAGCTGGAACCCCTTATTTCCACCTTCTCGGGATCCTACTCTTCTCTCCTCACCACCTACTTCCTTTCTCCCTATCTGATCTCCATAGCCCAGTGCCCTCTCTGGCTCCCTGCACTGAGCACATGCTCTATTCTTACCCTCTCTCTTCTTAAAAACCCAGTGAGTTAGCAGAGCAGAGCTTTGCCCTCCAGCTTTCCTCTAGCTTCTATTCCAAGCTCTCCTTCTAGCCAGACTAAATGCATTAAGCTTTGTGACACCCTTGAGCTTTGTTCCCTTCTGCTAACTTCTTGCTGCTTCTTACCATCTTTGGGATCCAGGTTTGCTACACTCCATCCCTGCTGTGTCTGGTTAACATGCACTCTCTTGTTCTTGGTAATTGTGTCAGTTCTTAACTACTATCTCACTACCCACTCTTTTTGGCAATGTCTTAATTGGCTATCCTACAAATGACCTCCTTCAGCTCTAAGCTCCACTCATGCTTTGCTCCCTGTATGCCAGTACATCCCTCTGTGACCAAGTGCACAGGCCCCTCTCCCTGGTGGATCAGGGCTCCACTAGCTGGACAGAAGCCATCTATCCTAAGACAGTCACAGCCCAGAGAAATGAGGTAGACTGACAGATCCTGAGAAAGGTAGGAGCTTCCCCAGTGCTTAACCCCAGTAGTCTGCACAGTTCACTGGACTCACCTTTCCTGAAGCATAGTTCCAAGAGCTGGTGCCTCTCCCAGTGCCAATACCTTTTCTCAGGTCCTGAGGGAGAAAGGGATAATGGTTAGTTACTATCTCCTGAAAAAATGAAATACTACTTTGCAAACATATAAGTTTAACCCTATTTAGAGAGATACATGGAGACAATGTTAGACAATGTGCAGATTTTTTTTGTCTGCTGTGGAGCTTGATCTTAGAGCCTGGCTGCTGTCCCTGAGTTCTTTTGTACAAGGCTAGTGCTTTACCACTTCAAGCCACAGTGCCACTCCGGTTTTCTGGTGGTTAACTGTAGATAAGAGTGTCTCAGAGTTTCTTACCTGGTCTGGTTTTGAACCATGATCCTCAGATCTCAGCCTCCTGAGTAGCTAGGATTACAGATGTAAGCTACCAGCACCAGGCAACGTATAGTTTTGTTTTTTAACTTGATGAAGACAAGAGGGAAGATACTTGCACATGGAGATGGTGGCACATAGGAGGCCTCTGGGAAGAGGGAGAATATGAAGGAAAAGGCATTTGGAGCTATCTGTGGTACAGGGGCAGGGAGCCCAAAGCGCAGGCCTTGGCTTGAGAAAGGCAGGGGGAAAGGCTGGGCCATTTCATTGAAAACTTTGAGGACTGTGTTAATGGCTGATTCTCTTTTGAGAGCCACTGGGAGCCACTGAAGGGTTTAAACCAAAGGTTTCAGAACACCTCTGGGTTTGGAAACCAGCCTGAGGCAGGAGCACAGAGAAGGTATTTCCAAGTAGCATGGAGCATCCGTGAGGCGCTTGCCCAGGAGCTGGGTAGGAGGCCTGGGCATCAGTGAGGCACTTGCCCAGGGGCTGGGAAGGAGGGCTGGGCATCAGTGATGAGCTTTCCCAGGGGCTGGGAAGGAGGCCTGGGCATCAGTGAGAAACTTTCCCAGGGGCTGGGTAGGATGGCTGGGCATCATTGAGGAGCTTTCCCAGGGGCTGGGTAGGATGGCTGGGCATCAGTGATGAGCCTTGCCCAGGAGCTGGGTAGGATGGCTGGGCATCAGTGAGGCGCTTGCCCAGGAGCTGGGTAGGAGGGCTTGGCATCTTTAAGGAGCTTTCCCAAGGGCTGGGTAGGAGGGCTGGCATCTGTGAGGAGCATCCTCCGGAGATGGGTAGGAGGGCTGGTAGCTTAGGTGACAGGATGGAGGAAGGAAGATGAATTCAACAGGGCTCTGAATGTGGGCTGAAAGAAGAAGCAGGTGTGTACAGCTTGCTCACCTGGCTGCAGAGTCCGTTTCTGTGGTCAGACTTGGTGACAAGGAAGAGGTTTTAGGAAGGCCAGAGGTCCTGTAGGGGCCCATTAAGACCTTTAGGATGCCATCAGAATGGGAGACCAGCTTTTGGATGTGGAGTTCCAGGGCTCAGAAAGGCCATGTGCAGGGGGCTGTCGAGGTGAAGCTCAGCAGCATAAGGTGTCTCAGAGGCGTGGGAATGACCAAGTTTCTTAGGAAGAAAAAAAGGTAAAGATAGAAGACAGATGGGGCTGATCCCAAAGAACACCCTAAGAAATGGTCATGAGTTTGTCCACTGACATGAAGGATGCCGCCAGGCGGGAAGTGGAGACCAGGAAGGGTTGCCTGCTGGAACCACAGTAGATGAAAGAGATGGGCTTGTAGGGAGCTGTGGGCATCTCCTATGCTGCTGAGAACTCCAGAGATGACTCTTGGAAAATGCTGAGGTTACCTCACAGTGGTATATTCATGGATAAAATAAGTGTCTTGTTGGAGAGGTGGGGCAGGAACCCAGACTAGAGTAAGTCTCCTCCTAAGGTCATTTACAGTTTCAGTGTCCTGTGGTTGTTATGTGGATTCATGATAGTGCTTACACAAGAGGAAGTGTTTTATAAACACACATGCATGTGCACATACACACACGTCTTTCTGTGTATTTAGGAACTCTGCAATTCAAATCCAGGATGTCTCCTTGAACTAAATATATTTTCTGTGAATGCTGCAATTTCCCCAGATGCTCAATTACTCCCTAGACCCTATCATCTTTCATGCTGGAAAGCCTGACTTCATTTTCCTTAGGATCATATATGGAAGAACTGCCCACAAAATCCTTTTTCCATGACATTTCTAGCTGGAAGCTTGCTTGCTCTTCCCCTCAAGTCTAACCTGCGGTTTGTGAGCTGTGCTGAGCTGAACCATGCTCTCTTACTGCAGGAAGTTAACCCCCTCCCAAGCACACAGGAGGAGTCTGGTTGATATTCATTCAGATTTACCCAGTGGGAGGATGAGAAGTTTTCATTTGCAGAATTTTGGCTGAATCTGCTGGCCACTGGGGAATAGAATCCCACCACATCCTTCTACAACAGCCTGGAAAGTCATTTAACTTTCTGGTAGATTCCCCCTCCCCCTTTCCCCCTCCCAAGTCTCCCATTTCTAAAACATTCCAGCCTACTCCCACCTCTTCCAACCTCCAGCCCCAAATGACTGTTTCCACATGCAGTTGTGAGTGCACATCCATGAGGATCTGAGCTGTGTTTTAGTTGAGGGTACTTGGAGGTGGGGTCCGGGGGGTTGTATGGCCTGGGGGTCATACCAGTATAATTGAAGCTGGCAGGGTAAGATCAGCTCCCAGCTCACATGTATGTAGACTTCTAGTTAATATTACAATAGCAGAAGAGGAAGCTGCCTGTTTCTGATTTGGTGGCAGGAGGAAAAATATACTTTATGTTGGTTTCATTCCCTTATTCTATTTGCGATAGAGGAGCAGGGAAAAAGAGGGGGAAGAGGGGAAGAGGATAAAGAAGAGGAAGAGGAATGTGAGGTGGAGAAGGAAGAGAAGGGGAAGAAGAAGAGGAGGAAGAAGAGGAGTAGAAAGTATAGTAGGAAGGGAATGAGGAAGGGGGAAAGATTAGGAGGAAAGGAGAAGGAAGAGGAGATAGGGGAAAGGGGGAGACAGGGGAGATAGGAAGACAGGGAAAGAAAGATCAGGGCTAGAATGAAGGGACTTAACTCAGTCTTCCTCTGAGCTCCTACTAGCTACTGCTCCACCCTGTACTGACTTTGGGCTCCATGGCTGGCTCTGTCTGTACCTTGCAGGGCTACCACTGCTTGCTGGCCATTCTGCTATTGCTAACAGCTAGGATAACTATTCATCTTTTTGTTGCCTCGGTTTCCTCCTCAGTCACATGAGGTGATCCAAGGAGGTCAGTGATTCTTGAACCTATCTGTGCCCCTGTCTTGAGACTGAACAGACTCTACAGATATTGAGTTCCAAATGCCACCCAGGCTCCCGTGTGACACTGTCAAGTTACAGTCACTCTCTCTATTTCCATATCAACTAAGTACCCTGGTTTGGGAACCACACACAAGATGATCTCTCAGGTTATATTGAGAATATGAAAGTTTAAAGGCTTGGGGCTCCAATGTGCTGTCTACTCCAGAAGCATTGTTACCTGTCCCTGTACTTGACTACCATGGCACACGTTTGTCTCTGAGTGGCCATGCTGGCCTCTTTCACACTTACCTCTCCTCTCCTGTGGCTTTGCAGGGCCCATTGTCTGTGGACTGCTGAGCTCCCCTGATGTCCTGCTTTGCCACGTCAGTGACTGGAGGGATGCTTCTGGTGCTGAGGCCAGTGCTGCGTGTACCAGGGTGACGTACAACCAGGAGAGCCTCCAGGTGACATTGCGTGTGGGAGGCCAGGAGCTCATGAAGGGTAAGTCTTTATTTTTTGTCCATATCTGTTCAATGTTATTTTTCCCACTGGCTAGGACCTCTGCTAACCTCTCAGGAGACTCCACTGCCTCCCGAGGAATTCATGCTCTGGAAGGAAAATGGTACCCACAGTGCTGCCCAGGATGCAGCTCCAGCAGCTCTGCCTTCCACAAAAGCATCCAGGCTGCAGGTCAGCCATGGAAAGGAACAGGGTGTCTGCTGGGTGCATCTGCATAGCTCACAGTCTCACTGGGGAATCTCAAGTCGCTGACAGCTACATGATCCAGGCTGAACGTGGCCAGGAAGTCTGGCCTGCCTCCTGAAGGTTTCACTCACCTTGGGCTGAGAATATTTTCTGGCAGGCAGTAGAAGTGGAACAGAACAAGGCTCTCGTAAAGCTGAGGCTGGGACCTGACACATCACCATGTCTACCTCGTTCTCATACCTTAGGAGAATGATGTGGCCAAACCAGAAGCCAAAGGGTTGGGAATAAACTCTCGTCTTCTCTATAGAGGGAGGAACTGTAAGCTCACATGTGAAATATCTGAATACTAGCAAGGATGAAGGATGAGACCTAAATGTGTGGAATGTGCCCCAAACCTGCACCCCCTGGCATTTCTCCCAGGGAATGAGGACACTCCAGGTGATTCTGCTGCGATGCACATTCTAATTGCAAGGCGTAGCAGCTGCAGCCATCTTTTATGAGGCCAGTAAACAGAAAAAAAACATGGAGCTTTCTCCTTCCTCTGCTTTATTTCCAAAGCATTTATAACTTATTTTACAGACCTATAAATCTTAGGCTAGATCCTCCCCCCACTCACCCCTTAATTCATAGAGTAGAAACTGAGTGTCTGAACTTCTACAGCCCTAACTACCCCTTCTAGCAGACCCTGTCAGGAGAAGTGGCATCCCTCTCTGTCCTGAGCTGATTACTAACCAGGCTAGTGCTGCTCATGGGATCATCCAGCAAGACGAACATCACAAGAAACTGGCTGGACACACAGGACTCACGCAGGACACAAAGGACACCCCAGCATCAGTAATCTGTATTCTAACAAGCAGTTCCAGTGATGCTTACCTCTGTAACATAATGCCCAGAAGTTTCCTTCCAGCCCAGGGTTGGATCATTGTGAGAATGGGGTCCAGGGCTGGCTCCCATCTTCCAGTTCCAGGAGAGCTGAAGGGGACTTACTCCTCTCTTTTCTTCTCTGCTCTGTTTGATCCCTGGAATCTGAATTCAGCACTCAGGGCCAAGCTTCTTTTCTACCTTTGAAGTCAGTCAGGTGGGTGGCAGTCAGATGGGTGCCTCTGAGGGAGCAGATTGGAGGATTTGACCTCTGGGGCTCCTGAGCCATTTGTCACTATAGAAGGTGCCAGGGACTGGCAGAGGAAGATGCTGAGACCCATTCTGCAGAGTCCTGCAGTTTTCAGGGTCTCATGGCAGGAGAGTCTGTCCCCTTCTCCAGGAGGCTTCCTGAGGACCCACAAGGTCATGGCTTCCTCTGCTGCAGAGCTTCTTCCCAGAGGCCCCCTACACTGAGGCCATGTCCTTGGCTGTACATTTACCCATTTGGTATAAGTGTCCTATGGTGTCGAGTCCCACCTTTGAACACCAGTTATGTGATGTTGTACAAGTCAGGGTGTCTCTTCAGATTTGATTCTTCCTTCAACAACTGGAGTGATGGTCGTAATGACTTCGTAGCACTGTGAGATGAACGCAGAGGATGACAATGACAGGGCTCACAGACATGTCTCATGGGGCTTTTCTGCTGGCTCACCGTGAGTCAGGCACTATGCCTGTATGCATGCCAGAGAATGCTGCCACTGTCCCATTTTATGGCTGAAGAAACTGAGCTGCATGGGAGTTAGGAGACTCCTTGGGCTTCCTGAGCTCACACGTGGGAAGGGTGGGGTCTGAAACTTCTCCTGTTGGCTACGAAGATGGCAGCTTGGCCACTCCTTCCTTGGCACTTACCAATTCTTAGCACAAGGGATGAACTTTGCACAGAACTTGACACACAGCACTGAGATTAGTTTTAATATGTGTTATTCTTTGCTAAATTGTAGGAACTGGACAATGCCTTATTATCTTGTGCAGCCACACCACAGGGCATAAAACCTGGCATAGAAAACATACATGATACGTGGAGGAATCTGAAGCTTGGAAAAAATGTTGAAGAATCTGGTGGCATTCCCCCAAGCCTAAGTAGTTCCTTTTGGAGTAAATACAATCCAATAGCTTATTTACATGATGTCTACTAAGCATATGGCATTCATTACTCTGTGAGGTAGCCCAGGGTAAAAGCAGGCATTTCAGGAAAGACATATGACAGAGTTGTGGGCAATGAATCACAGTGACTTGCTTAAGCTAGAGCATGTGCTGTGTGTGTGCTTGAGGAATGAGAAATGTGCCCTTGCCCGGCTGTCCAAGAAAGAGGGATGACTAACTGACATGTGAATGCTCTGGAGGTTGTAGGGCTATGTGTAGACATGCTTGTATTCTGGGCTGAGAGCAGGGTTAGGAAGAATGTCTTGTGATTTCACAACTGCATGCTGCTTTATACAAGTCAGAAAGCTATCTCTGTTTTTCTTGGTTGGAGTGATCCTGTTTTTCATAATAAGAAGTCAATATTTAAGTACAGATCAATGCAGGAGAAAAAAAAAGGAAGAGTGGCTTAAGTTTTTGCCAAAGTAAGAATGGCTGATAGATACCCTTTCTTAAGAGCTAGTATTGACTTTGTTTTCTTGAAGAAATCCATAGCTCCTCGAGGGCTCTCCTATATCGGGTAACAGGTTCACAACCTCTTGCCACACAGTCCCTCCATTTGGTGCTTTGAACTGATCCACCTGGCATCTAACCAGCTCTTACTTTGTACCACAAGGGTTAGAATAAAGCTCTATGAGGGTTTGGGGGGACTTCATGTGGGAAGCAGTTCTCAGGCTAAGGAGGCTTCGGGGGGAAAGGGGAAAGTGGGTGATTTGGTAATGGTGGGTGCTCTATGAGAGCCAGGTATACACAGTCACACTCTTCCTTTTTAGATCTGACTGACCTAGAAGAAATTCAAGATGCTGCTGCCAGTTTCCAACAAATTTATCTCTGGAAAGGTGAGCCCATGGAAAGAAGGCGGAGTTGGGGGGATGCTAGCTCAGCGAATGGACTCAGCTGTCATTCACGGGGCATTCAGCCATCGCAGAGGCAGTGCACAGACCTGATTTCTAAGGAGGTTCTCTCAGAACTGCATTCCCCATCAGCTCCATTACACAGTCTAACAGGAGGACTTTAACAAGAAAGGGGAAATCAAATGACGTTAATTGCTACTAAACTGTCATTTAAATCATGAAGAAATTAGCCTTAAAGTACTAACTCAGGAATAATTCTGGACTGATACTAAGATTTGAAAGGTACTAGGTTGCTAGTACATTTATACTTATTAAAAACTTGCTACTAGTCAAACTACTGAATTAAATATAAGAGAAAACAAATTAATCTAAAACTTATACCCACAGACATTGTGATGGATATTAGCAAAGCAGTGAATTTTCAATAATGCCTACACTGTAATAAATACAAATTAAAATGAATAGCAGTTAGCCAAATTATGCCTGAGATATTATACATATTTGAATGGATCATGTAAGTTGTTTTCAACATAAAAGCATTTCACTTTGTTAGTTATTTTTATGTAATATGATTTTTTAAATGGGCTTTTGAAAATATTAATAAATTTATAAAGCAGAAAAAAGAAAGGATGGAAGCCTGGGAGATGGAATTCATGTGTTGCAGAGTGGGAGCTGGAAGGCAGCCACCATCTACAGAAGATATTTGTTAGGGTGACCTGAGGCTCAGGCCCAGTGGACAAGACCCTCATTGAGGAATGCTATAGAATTTTGCTAATATTTTTCAAATTCCACCATTTTGCCCACTATTTGGGGGTCTTAGGATAACTTTCTTCATTTCTCTGAGTCTCTGATTCCTCCAAAGTAGCATGCAAGCCTCATTCCTCATGTCACAGGTCATAACCAATGTTTATAAGCATTTCATTTACTGCAGAGGGTTATTTGTTAATAATCATAGCATTATAGACGAACATAGATAGCGCTATCACAGAGTAGTTGGTTGATGTTTGGAACCAGATCATGGGGTACAAGCGGGGCCCCTGCTGGTCCCACATCTTGTTCTGTGGACCATGAGGATTTCTCAAATTGCTTGTACCATCTTTCATCAAAAGAATACCCCTCCTTTTCTGTATCACCAGTGTTTGTCTTTTATCCTCCTTAGATTCGGACATGGGGTCTAGGCCTGAGTCTTTGGGATGTAGAAGAGGCACGGTACCAAGAAAGGAATCTCCAACAGAAGCAGGTATCAACAGACTTCTATGGAGGTATAAACAGTGTGCTGCTGGAGGGTCACCTGAGGTAGTTGGGTGAGGGCAATGTGCATGTAGACCTGGTAGAGAGAAGAACTTAGACTTCATACTTCAGTTTTGAGGTAGTGAGGAACCCAGGAAGAGTCTTAGGCTGGAGACCATAACATGTGAAAATGTAAGAGAGACCAGGGGAATAGTTAAGCCATGATGTTCAGGTCTGGCACTGGGTAGAGCAGATATCTGTCTTCAAAGATGGAAGTGGCCAATGGCCTAGCAGTTGGACTTCTAGTTGGCTTCAACAGACAAAGGAACATCTGTGGTCCAAAGTTACAGTGAGGTGGACCTGAGTCCACAGCTCCTTGATGATAAAAGGTTTCTATGGTCGGTATGGAGGGGCAGATGGGACCACAAAGACCAGAAATCTCATGGAGAATACCCTGCCTGGGGTTTAAAAGGCACCAATGGGTTTCTAAAGTTTCTTCCAAACCAAAATTTTAGATTTGCAACTCTATACCTTTTAGGCACTTTGGAATCTTTTTAAGAACCCCTCCTGGCTAAGCTCACAGATTTATTGGTTCCAAACTGGTTCTGGTCTCCCTTCACCTGGAATGTTTCTGTCTCTGAATCACTGTTTCATATTCCCAGTAGAGATGGAGATGAAAGAAGTTGACTCTTTTTTTCAGGTTTGGTGGCAGATCTTTTCTCATCCGTGGACCTCACCCAGATCATCATCAGAACAAACATATCGCTACCCAGACAACAGCACTGGCTTTTCAAACATTCATTTTCAGCCCAGCAGGCAAGCCTGTGGTGCCTTTCTCGTAAGTGTTGTTACATTTCATCCTTTTTTTTCTCTCAGACATTGGATCATCATAGAGCTTTGTTTGACAGCTACTAAGACACAAGTAACACAAAACTCAGTGGCATAATTTAAGCTTTGCTATACTATTCGAAGACAGACTTCTAGGGGTTTTTAGTCTAATTTTATTCTCTACTTTTCTCCTAAAGCCTATCCTTCCTTCCTTCCTTCCTTCCTTCCTTCCTTCCTTCCTTCCTTCCTTCCTTCCTTCCTTCCTTCCTGCTATTGTTGAATTTCTTTTCTAGGCCTTCTATATGGTTTTGAATCAGAATCAGTGGTGTTCCTTGCCCCCAAGTACTCACCATTACATTGACAAAGACTGGTATGGATGGTAAATAGGGGATCAGTCTTTACAGTTCAGGGACTCTGGTGTTCAGACTCTCCCTGCTTCTGTGGCAGCCCTGGACAGAGTCAGTGGAGTATTATCCCTTGTCTCCTATATTACTGAGTTTGAGGTTTTTGTCTCATCCTACATTGGCTCTTTTTCAGGACCATAGAGCCCCTTCCTCCCAAGGCCAAGTATTTTGGGCCTTCCAGACTGGAAAATTACTATTATCCTGGGACTGTACCCTAAGAAAGGTCCCTACCAGACATTTCACTCATTTCATACCCCCATACTCAATGGATAATTGTTAAGAATTAAAGACCCAACTTTTCTCTTGCCTATAGGGTGTATCCAGGAGTCCACTTTCTGTCAGTTGGCAGAGATAACAGAGAGTGGTCCCTTGTACTTCACCTGCTCCCTCCACCCAGAGGTCCAGATGTGTGATGATATCATGGAGTCCAGCACCAAGGGCTGCAGCCTGATCCTGCCCCAGCAGCCTAATGCCCTCTTCCGGAAGAAAGGTGATCTGTACAAGGCTTCTTTGTCTATTGACATCAATTAGTTATACAGGAGAATGTCATTTTATTGCTTTATTTTTATTTATTTTTGCGAGTTATGGGGCTTGAACTCAGGGCATACATGCTGTCCATGAGCTTTTTTGGTCAAGGCTAATGATTTACCACTTTGAGTCACAACTCTACTTCTGGTTTTCTAGTGATTAATTTGAGACAAGAATCTCACAGACTTTCCTTCCTGGGCTGGCTTTGAATCACGATCTTCAGATCTCAGCCTCCTGCATAGCTATGATTACCTGCATAAGCCACCAGTGTCCGGCCTGGGGATTTCATTTTAACGTGCTCATTTATGTATATACACAATGCTTCTTGATCATAATCACTTCTCTGTGATTCTCCTTCCTCTTTCTCCTCCTGAAACTAGCCTCATCAAGTTACCTTGTTCCATTTTCACACAAGTATGTAAAGTATTTCATCTATATGCACCTCCCCTTTTGTCAGCTCCCCTCATAATGGCTATACTCCAAACAAGACATGTCAATTACTAATTTTAATTACTAATATTCACTTTTGTTAAAATGCATGTTACTTGTTCAAGAGGTTTCTTTATGATGTCTCACACTGGTCAGATTAATTATACATGTGTGTATCTATATATACATATACATTTATATTACATATGTGAATGCTATATATTATATACATACATAGCCACATATGTGTGGTGTATGCATATGCTTACATATATATTTATATTTTAGGTTAACATCTCCATACGAGGAAAACACCTGTCATTTGGCACTCACAGCATGAAACCATGCTTTCACTAAATATGACAGTGTCCAGTTGTATCAATTTCCTTGCAAATGATACCATTTCATTACTCTTTATGTCCAAATACTATTACATTTTGTAAATCCACCACATTTTCCTGCTCCACTCAACATATGTAGGACTGGGCTGTTTCTATAACTTGGCTATTATGAATAGTGCTGGCATAAACATGACTGTATAAGTACCTATGATAAATCTAACTTACATTCTCTATATTTAGGGTTTTTATGCTTTGAAGAACTGGCATATTGATTCCCATAGTGTTTGCATAGTTTATAGGCCCCAAAACAGCATATTCATATTCTTTTCTCACCAAATGCTTGCCATCATTTGCTGTTTGTATTCTCGATGCTAGCCATTCTTCCTGGAGTGGGAAGACATCTCAATACCATTTTAGTGTGCTTTCCTTTATAGCCAGAGACTTTGAGGATTTCTTCACTTATTTTTTGGCAATTTATACTTCTTTTGAAAATTGTCTGCTTGGTTCATTTGCCCATTTATCAATTGGATTCTTTGATCTTGGAGGGGTTAGTATTTTTAGCTACTTGTATGATGTTCTGGTTATTAGTCCTTTAGCAAATGTATGGTTAGGGAAGATATTGTCCCATTCTGTAGACTCTCTTTTTAACTTAGAAACTACTCCCTTTGTTGTACAAAAGCTTTTCAGTTCAACACAATCCCATTTGTCAATCCTCTCTGCTATTTCTTGAGCCCTGGGAAATATTTTCAGGAAGTTCTTTTATATGCCAATTAGTTCTAGTGTTTTCCTTACTTGTACCTCTAACAATTTCTAGATTTCAGGTTCTTATATTAAGATATTTAATACACTTTAAGTTGATATTAGTACTGTATGAGAGATAATGACCCAGTTTCAATGTACTACATTGTACTACAATGTACTACAGTTTTCTCAACATCATTTGTAGAAGATAATACCTTTCTCCAATGTGTTTTTGGCTCCTTTGTCAAAAATCTCTTGTAGTGTGTGTGCTGTATATCTTGTAGTATGTAGTATGTATGTTTCTGGGTTTCCTTGTCTGTCCATTCTCTAATTTCTAATGCATTGACAGCTCCATGGTGTCATAAATATCACATGAACTCGAGTTTTTAAAAAGACTCGCTCTTTGTAGACATGTGATGCTACTTGGAACCACATGGGATGACTCCGGAGGGTGCCCTAACTGAACTCACCCAGAGAGCCCCAGCTGAAGTACATGCCTACTAGGCTCCATGTGACTGTCACAGGGAACCTTAAAATCAGCTCTGCACACCATCAGAATCAATGTTTCTCTTCAAGGAGACCAAGGATACCATATCTGGGGATTTAGTCTCATTTCCCCTTCTATTTCCTTTCACTTCTATTCCATCTTTCTTGGTGAAACACGAGGTCTAGTGCCCTTCAGATTTCCACTCTTATGAAAGGGAAGACCGCAGGAAAACTGAGAAGCTCTGTTTACTGGAAGCTTGCTGTCTGCATGTATTCTAGAGGGTGGTTGGGCCACCTTCTAGAGTGTTCTGTTTCTGGTGTATTTGTAGGTCCTTGCTCCAGAGGAATTTGAAGTTCCTAACGAGGCACATTTACCTGGCTGCTTGTGGGTCATGAACCAAGGGAACTGCAGGGTGATGAGGTCTCAGGATCACCACAGAGCTTGACATGAAGGACTCTTTTCTAACTGAGCAATTGTTTCCACTACCCTGGAGTACTCAGGAAACCCTTTCTTCTGTCCCCTCCTATCTTCTCTGTCAAGAAGGCATTTGTCAGTGATAGAAAGCACAGCTGAGACCTAATTCTGCTGAAAGAGATTCTCAGGCCATCCCTGTGTTTTAGGCCACCTTACCCCTACCTCCCCCAGTACCACCCACACTTGATCTCTGGGAGTGCAGAGGCATATAAACTTTACTTTTTGTTCTTTCCACTGAAAAGTGGAGTCTGTGTGCTTAGATCTATGGAACCATGTTTTACTCTTTAGTATGCTTTCCAGCTCCTGAAATTGTGTCACTCAGTTCCTTCTCCCATGTACTCTCTTTATCCTCCTGGGTTCTTGCTTTTACAAAATTCCCTTGATTGCTATTTTAGTGAGATTTGGGGCGGGAGATGAGAGTAAATATGTGAATTTAATGTGCCATCTGTCATGGGAACTGTTGGTTTGGTTTGTACTACACGTCTTCTTATTTTCACAGGAATTATAAATTTCTCTCTAAATAAACACTATCATTTCTTTCTTCTTCTGTGTAGTTATACTGAAGGAGAGAGTGAAGAGCTTTTACACTCGTCTGCCATTCCAAAGGCTGAGAGATATTGCTATTAGAAACAAAGTACCCATGTTTGAGAAACCCATTTCCAATGGGTAAGTGACCTTTGCCATAAAAAATTGATACAGGATATTTTGTCTTGAAATTTTTTCTAGCCTTGACTGTGTTGATGGTCAAGATGGATATGAAAGACCTGGAATCAGCCTGACTCTGGTACTCACGTTGGGGTGAAGGGGAGTATGTATAGTCTGATTCAGGGAGGAACAGTTAGCTGGGGGAAATCCATGGTCAGAACTGGGGCTTAGAAGTATTTATTATTAAGACTCATTGGCCACCACAGAAAAAGTGGTTCCACAGTAGGTGATGGGAAAAGCCCAGCTACAATCTGAAGCAAATGGGTCTACAAAGTAATAAGGAGGTAATTATATCTAAAAATCCTTGGCTAAGGGCTAGGTGCTGGTGGCTTAAACCTATAATCCTAGATACCTAGTAGAATGAGATCAGAGGATCATGGTTCAAAGCCAGCTTAGATAGAAACATTCAAGAGACTACATTTCTAAAGTAATCAAGAAAAGCCTCCCTAGGGGTTTGCCTCAAATGCTAGAGCACCAGCTGCATAAGTCAGGTGAGCAAGTGCAAGGACCTAGGTTCAAGTCCTGGTACCCCCTTAAAAAGTGGGGGATAAGGCTGGAGGCATGGCTCAAGCAATAGAGATCAAGCACAAACCCTGAGTTTAAACCCCAGTACTACCAAATAAATAAAAAGCCCAATGAAGACAAATTACTGATAATAAACATTAGCTCTGAATCTCCATTTAGCTGAAAAAAAGAATAGAAACATTAAGCTGTCAAGAATTCAACCCCACCCAAAGCTAATAAACCAATCCCTAAAGGAGCAAAGGAGCTAAGGAGAGAGGTAAGAATGGCAAAAAAATACACGAGGAAATGCTCATCATCCCTGGCCATATAGGAAATGCAGTTAGATTGGCCAACATCATGAATTCCAACAACAATAAATGTTGGCAGGAATATGGGGAAAAAGGAACCTTCCTGCACTGTTGATAGGAATGTAAACTAATACAACCATTCTGGCAGCAGCTTGGAGGTTCCTCAAAATGCTAAACATAGATCTTCACCATGACTCAGTCATAACACTCCTGAGCATCTACCCAGAACATCACAAGCCAGAATACCATAAAGACATTTGCACATCCATGTTCATTGCTGCACAAGTCACCGTAGCCAAGTTGTGGAAACAGCAAAGATGCCCTACAGTAGATGAGTGGATCACCAAAATGTGGTGTCTATACACCACATAATTTTACACAGCTATTTAATATAATGTCATTTGCAGGGAAATGAATGGACCTAGAACAAATCATGTTAAGTGAAGTAAGCCAAGCTCAGAGAGACAAACAGTGCAAGTTTTCTCTCATATGCAGAAGCTAGACATTCAAACACAGTGAGACCAAAGGAGGATACTCTTAGGAGAGGAACACAAAGGTACAATGCCTGTGTGTATTTGACCATATAAAATAATATTTATTGAAATGAACAAAAAATATTGAGTTGTATTTTGTCAACTAGTAAAAACTACCAATCACGATAATAGACTCGATCTTCAAAACCTGATGATGCTGTATGCTAAATCTGGAGAGCAAGTCATGTTCAACCTAATCTTAAGCTTCTAAGGATGTTTTTTATTTGATTGGTTATTTAAAATTTTTGTTCAATGATTTATTTGCTTTGTGCTTATTTATTTGCTTTTTAAAACATTTTTATTGTAAAAATACTGTATAGAGTGGTTACAGTTACATGAGCAAGGTATTGAGTACATTTCCTATTGAGCATTGTTGTCTCCTTTGTTTTTCCTCTACCATCCCTTTCCTCCCACCTCCACACTACCCCCCGCCCCCACCAAAGTTGTAAAGTTCACTTTCAACATAGTGTCTTGTACATATCATTGTTACAATGGGTCAACCTGTATCCCTATTTAAGCATTTTGTTTTTTCCCTTCCCCTCCCTGAATTAGAGCAGTGTATATACAAGATGCAGGGCATCAACATCAAATACAGTGAAAACATGGGTTATACCATGCGGGGAGGAAAATACAAAGAAACAAAAAAAATTACATGGTACATTATAAATATGTTAGAAACAATAGCAAGAAAGAAAAACAATATTTGTGGCCCTATCTTGGGGTTCATTTCACTTATCATCTTATATGGTCATATGTGTATAGCTTTTGACCTTTTCTACTTGTCCTACACATGTACTAGTTATTGGAAATAAGGGAAAGCATGGGACCTATGTTTCTTTGGGCCTGGCTTACTTCACTTAATATAATTTTTTCCAAGACTTTCCATTTCCTAACAAATGGGTGATATCATCCTTTCTGATAGAGGCATCAAATTCCATTATATATATACATATATACATATATATACACACATATATACATATATACACACACACACACACACATATATATATATACATATATATGTATATACCACATTTTCTTGATCCAGTCATCTATTGAGGGGTTGATTCCATATCTTAGCTATGGTAAATAATGCTGCAATAAACATAGTTGTGCTGGTAGCCTTAGTATGGCCTTGTTTGTGATCGTTTGGGTAAATGCCCAAAAGTGGGATTGCTGGGTCATAGGGGAGCTCTATGTGGAGTCTTTTGAGAAGCCTCCATACTGCTTTCCAAAGTGGTTGAACAAGTTTATACTCCTACCAATAATGTAGTAGGGTTCCCTTCTGGCCACATCCCCTCCAGCATCTGTTGTTATTAGAGTTCTTGATTTTTGCCATTCTAACTGGGGTGAGGTGGAATCTCAATGTTGTTTTGATTTGCATTTCTTTTATGGCTAGAGAAGTTGAGCATTTCTTCATGTATCTATTGGCCATCCTTCTTTCTTCTTCAGAGTTTAAGTCTTTAATCCACTTAGTTATCGGGCAGTTGTTTCTTTCAGGATTTGTTGTTGAGGGATTTAATTTTTTGAGTTCCAAGTATATTTTAGATATGAGAATCCTTGTCTGTTGTATGGCTAGTGAAGATTTAACTGAAGGTGGGTTTCTCTAAGCACAGCCTTGAACATCACCCATCAGAATCCCAGTAGGGCTATTCACTAACTTCATTCATGGCTCTACCCTGCACCTACTGAATCATTGTTCTGGGATGGGACTGAAGATTTTGTATTTTAAAGAGTTTTAAAGAATCTCCTCAATGATGTCTCTGTGTGCTGCGGGTCATTGATCCATAAACTGTTCATCCTGGAGGTGATTTGAGTTCTGAAAGAGCCTCATGCTGATGGCATTATAGTTTACTTTTGGAAATAGAGGCAAAAAGATGATGCAGGCTGCCTGTTTTGAGATCCAGCTGGACACCACCATACTGATACAGGTAGTAGTGCAGACAGGGATCAGCCTCATCTCAATGCAGGGGACGTGGCTTATACACCCCAACTCAGGGAGGTGTGGTCAGCTGGAAAAACCCATGGTCCCATCTGGAGCCTAGCAATGGCTTCCCAGGAGAGGAAAGGAAGTGGCACATGGACAGCTGGGCAGAGGTCTTGGAAAGAGAGAGTCCGGCAAGGCTTATTCGACTCAGGGCAGAGAGGGAACCAGCACTATAGAATTTCCTAGCACGTGACAACTTCAGTCTCTGGGATGTGACGTGCCGAGGGAAAGAGAATAGCAGGAAGAAGATGGGGTCCTCACACTGAAAGACAGAGAGCTCGAGGAAGCTCTTGGGATTTGGGTATGAGTGATCAGGACAAGTGGGCAGGGTCAGAGGAGTTAGAACCAAGTGCTGACAGCTTTGTTTGGAGCTATGAAGTCTTCCTACCGTGATTGGTAATAGTAGCTGAGAGTGATGCCAGTACCCACACTGAGAGATGGACCGGATGGGGATGGACTGTCTTCCTAGAGTGTGATCTGTCCAAGGAAAGCAAAACTCAGCGATGCTTAATCAGACCCAGGTTGAATTGCCCTGACTGTATGCCCATGGAACCCCTTCCCCTTTCTAGAAGAGCCTCTCTGCCATTTCTTCCTTTTTCCAGAGATGAAAACCAAAGTTTCTTCCTTGTCTGTAAGACTTGTAGGAAGTCATTCAGGGTCCAGATTAGCTTGATTTGGAGCTTGGCAGGTAATATGTGTAGATTATATTCTTGATAAGTGAATGAGTAGCTGAATGAAGGATGGCAAGACAGCATTCCTGGGAAAAGAGTAGAATTTTGTTTTCAAAAAGCCTCAAAGCATTTTGTCATTTCTCTTCCCCTCTCCAAATTAGAAAAATGTATATATAAGATACAAGATACAGGGCACCAACATCCAATACAGTGAAAACAGTTGACCCATTGTAACAATGAGATATACAAGACACTATGTTGAAAAAGAACTTTACAATTTGGTGGGGGGCGGGGGAGGAGTTGGGGAGAGAAGGGAGGAGGCAACAATGCTCGATAGGAAATGTACTCATTACCTTGCTTATGTAACTGTAACCCCTCTGTACAGTATTTTTACAATAAAAAACGTTTTTTAAAAAGTCTCAATGCTAGGCTACTGATGTACCAGTAGTTTGGATTGTTACAAAGAAAACTCTTCTCCCAAACTGAGAATGAGAAAAATTTGGAGCTGCCGGCCCCCAGAAGACCCTGGGCCCCCAAGAAGCCCTCATGCCCTCTCTTTCTCTTTTCATCCCAGGTTCTTCGAATGTGAACGGCTGTGTGATGCAGACCCATGCTGCGTCGGCTTTGGCTTCCTCAACGTTTCCCAGTCAAAAGGTAATGATGGTGGAATATCCCTTTCCCTAGACTCAGCACTTGTAGTCTAGAAAACACATTCCCACCTTTGAGCTGTCTCATCCTCAGCCTCCCCTCAAGGAGGAAAGAGAGGGATGATGCTTCTTCACAAGAGGGAGGTGAGGGTAGGCGAGGCCTACAGCTCACTCACAGAGAGCTGGAGTATAACTCCTGGTCCATGATCCACCAACCCCATAGCCCTCAATCCTCCAGTGCCTCCCTTAGCTCTCTGCTGCTCATCTTTCATACTCTGGCCAAGAGGCATGAACTTTGAATGCATCTACATGATGAATTTTTAGCATTTGGCTCAGTGGCTTACTCTGAAGATGTTACTTACAACCTCTCTGAACATTAGTTTCTTGTCCATGAGTAGGAACACACATCTTGCCTTCGTCACTGGGACCAAGGAAAGTGAGGCAAATAGAGCCCAAGAAGGCTCTGCTTCAATGTGTTTCAAGTGCTCAGTCGGTATCAGCTGCCTCCATCCCTGACCATTTAGTTCCTCAAATGCAGGAGCCAGGTCTGCCTCAGGGGCTAAGATCTTGCCTGGAAGGCAGTGGTGAACCCCGATGTCTGCTAATCAGTTTGTAGAATTCCCTTTGCCTCCGAGTCTCACCTTCTTGGTTATTGGCTGTGTCTTTCTATAGGAGGAGAGGTGACGTGCCTAACCCTGAACAGCATGGGGATCCAGACATGCAGTGAGGAAAATGGAGCGACCTGGCGAATTTTGGACTGTGGTTCCCAGGACATTGAGGTCCGCACCTATCCATTCGGATGGTACCAGAAGCCTGGTAAGCAACCTGTTCCTAACAGCTGCCCAGGCATCTTAATTAGTGGTCTGTGTTTCAATCCTGCATTAGGACAACATCCTTGACTTTGGAAGTAGATTTTTCAGCATTCATTGGATGCTAGCCAGAGACACTGATTTTTATTTCACAGAAGCAAAAAAGAAATGCATAGGTTATCTGCTCATTAACTCAAAGGAAAGGTGACCAACTTTCCTGGATAAAATAAAGATACAACTGGACATCCTCCAGGGGGTTACTTAGCCATTTTCTTCAGTGTGCCAAATATTACTGGCATGCTCCATATGAGCTAATTGTAGTGCTCAAGCCTTAAATTCAAGGGAGAAGATGTGGCCCAATGTAGGTTATGAGACCACCCACTACTAGAGAGAAGAGGGTAGGGGAAACTTGAGTTACAGTCCCAACATATCTAGATGTGTGGGGAGGACAGGTTCCCTGAAGAATGGTTAAGTTCTTGTTGCTGGGGAAGAAAAGTCAGTGTATACCCACTCAGCCAGGTTCTCTGGGTCATTTCACCACCTTCATTAATCACAATATTGTAGCACGTGGTGATCTCAGGGAAGAAGATGGTTGCCCTGGGTGGACTGATGATATACATCCAGTTAGGATCTCTGCACCAAGGCAGTGTTGGTTCAGGTGTTTCTTGTAGACAGGTGTCCTTAAGGTATATAAACATGCATTCTGGCACCTTCTCAGAGCTGTATCTGAATCAGTGAGGGAACAAAGGAATGCCCCTTGTGCTGTGATAAGTTACAGTTAGAGTCACACAAAGAAACGGTTGTATCTCCTCAACTTTGCTGTCTATATAGGCTTGTCGGAATCCTGAGACCTCTTCTCAAGTTCTTTTATTAGTGAGAGTCTCTGAAGCCTCATTACCTCTTACCTTCCATTTGTTTATGGTGTGTGTAGACTTGGGTAACCAAGTATGACCACATGCAAACTAGGTAAGACTAGACATCTGCCTGTAGTCCAGGAGCAATGTCACAAAGGGAACTAGACCCCAAGAGTTGAAATCCTCATCTCAGGAGGAGTCAGAGGCACAGGCTGAGCTTAGGATAGTAAAAATTGCCTTAGAGTACATTTGCCTTATAGCAATTCTGCTTTTTCTGGATTTCTTTGTGTTATACTTTTTGACATTACCAATTGGGCCTGGCAAGCTCAGGTCTGATTGGCTTACTGGATCTGGGTCACTGTTGTTTAGATGTCTGTTTTCCCCAAACATCCTTTCAAACACAGCATGGCTTTTGCCAGATGCCCTTTCAAGGTTAGGTACCCTTCTTTGGCAAAAACTTTTGTGATCAAAGGAGTCATTTTACCAAAGGTTTTCTTCCTGGGATAAGTGGCTCTTTTTTTTTTGGGGGGGGGGGCGGGTCCGGTCGTGGGGCCTGCACTCTGGGCCTGGGTGCTGTCCCTCAGCTCTTCAGCTCAAGGCTAGTGCTCTACCACTTGAGCCACAGTGCCACTTCCGGCTTTTTTCTTTTTGCTTATGTGATGCTGAGGAATTGAATCCAGGGCCTCAGGCATGCAAGGCAAGCGCTCTACCACTGAGCCACTTTCCCAGCCCCAATAAGTGGCTCTTTTTAATAATTAAATATATGTTGCAGGCAGGCATTGGTGGCTCATGCCTGTAATCCTAGCTATTTGGGTGGCTGAGATCTGAAGATCGTGGTTCAAAGCCAGCCTGGGTACCAAAGTCTGTGAGACTCTTACCTCCAATGAACTACCAGAAAACCAGAAGTGGTGCTGTGGCTCAAGTGATAGAGCACTAGACTTGAGCTGAAGAGTTGAGGGACAGCA
Source organism: Dipodomys merriami (assembly GCF_024711535.1). Taxonomy (NCBI): domain Eukaryota; kingdom Metazoa; phylum Chordata; class Mammalia; order Rodentia; family Heteromyidae; genus Dipodomys; species Dipodomys merriami. The sequence continues at coordinate 87,998,427 of NW_027205603.1, forward strand.
CCCAGGCCCAGAGTTCAAAAAAAAGGAAAAAAATGTATGCTTCAGCCTAGGAAAAGCAGTATGAAGCTTTAAAAAGTAGTGACTGGCTGGGGCCAGTAGCTCACGCCTGTAATCCTAGCTACTCAGAAGGCTGAGATCTGAGGATCACAGTTCAAAGCCAGCCCTGGCAGGAATGTCTGTGGACGCTTATCTCCAATAAACCACTAGAAAACCAGAAGTGGTGCTGTGGTTCAAGTGGTAGAGTACTCGCCTTGAGCTGAAGACTGTAGGGCAGTGCCCAGGCCCAGAGTTCAAGTCCCACAAATGACCCCCCCCCAAAAAAAGTAGTGTCTATGTTATTTTAATCAAGGCATTTACTAATACAATGAATACCTCCGAATTCCTGGCCTCTGTTTCCCATGCCTCATTTTCCCCTGTTCGATCCTACCTTGCTGTCTCCCTTTCAGGATGTCTCCTTCCAGGTCTTCAGGCAAGTGCATGTTAAAAATGTCCAGCAACTTTGTCTGACTGGTTTCCTCCCAACTCAACTGAAGAAAATGATGACTAACTGGCAAATCAATTCCTTTGTGGTTTGGCCTCTATCTAGAGCCACATTGGAGCTACAAGTCCAGCGTGGGCTCTAGGCCAAGTTCTGGTCATTGACCTTGCTCGGGAGCCTGACTTCATGTTCCTCGACTTCATGGCAAGATTTTGTCTTGGATTTATCATTTCTAGGCCAGAGGGATCATCTTGCTCTTGTCTGCCTCAGCATCTTGTGACTTGATCTAAAGTCACTTTGTTGGCCTTGACTTTAACATCTTGGGTTATTTTAGGAAAGCACTGGAGTTATGTAATGAAATGGTCTCTGTGGGCTTCTATTTAGGAAGGATGTTTTGTATATAGTGATCCTGCCTTTACCTCACAGGCCAGGGAGAAGAGAGGGCGGCCTACAGCTTCATTCCTGAGGGATGCTGAAGGCCAGCTGTGGGTGTCCAGGCAGCTTCAATGCTGTACTTAAACCCAATGCATCTTGTCTGCCTGCCTTCTGACCTCTTCACCCCTTCAGAGTCTGGAAAATGTCAGGTTCCATCTTCAGATGACTTAGAGGAGAGTTAGATAGAAAGAAGCTTACGCAGTAACTCATAGAAGTGGAATGGAAATCAGACCAGAGTGTTGCAACATCTTGACAGGGGTTGGCAAAGAGAAGAACTCAAGGTGTTCCTTGTCCAGCTGCTCTGCTTCCTTTCATCTGCCTGCCCAAACCATTCTCATTTTCCAGCACCTACTCATGGGGTCAGGCTGGGGACTCAGAAGCCTTGACCAGAAGAAACCACAGGGCAGAGAATGAAAATTCAGATGGGCTTTTGTTCAGCCAACTGCCTGAGTGTTAGCTGGGTAACAACCAACTGCCTGTTAACCTCTGAACGTGGGGCTCTTACTGCATGGCTGGATACCAAGAACCTTGCCCTCATAGCCTTGGCAGATGAAAAAACAGGCCAGGGAGGTAGAGTCCCTTGCTAACAGTCACACAGCTGATTAAGGACTGAGTTTGGTTTCAGACCCAGTTCACTGTGACTCTAAATTGCCATGGCATATGACTGAGTATGGATGAGACATAGACATTCCCTAGGTATTCACAGTCTACAGAGGAGTCTCTCATCTTCCATCTAGGTCCCTGGATAAAAACTACCATGAGGGGCTGGGAAGGTGGCTCAGTGGTAGAGCGCTTGCCTTGCATGCATGAGGCCCTGGGTTCGATTCCTCAGCACCACGTAAGCAAAAAGAAAAAAGAATGGTGCTGTGGCTCAAGTGGCTAGCCTTGAGCTGAAGAGCTGAAGGACAGCGCCCAGGCCCTGAGTTCAGGCCCCACAACCGGACCCAAAAAAGAAAAAAAGAAAAAACAGAAACTACCATGACATGCACAAAGCTCATATTACTCCAGTGTGAGTAGTTCTATGCCCCATGCCAGCACAGAGGTCACCACATAGCGTCTCTCTATCTGAGCAGGACAAGTGCTTCTCTCGTAACTGGCCTTCTTCAGCAATGGGGTAGGGAAGTCTTAAGACTCTGTGGTTCATCCCCTCCTATGGGGTAGCCAAGCAAAGGAACTCACTTAAAGAGATCAAATGAATAAATTAGACTCCTCTCCTAGCAGGTCATGTTGACCAGGACAAAATCATCTTTTGTAGCGGGGTCCAGCACATTTAAAGCATCTTAGAATCTTTTTTCTCTAGCAGACAAAGCTCCACCAGTAGATGTTTAAAAAGCCCGGCACATCAACTGACTCAGGAGAGACTGTACACCAGCAATTGCAACCTAATCCTTCACAGCCTAGCTGTATTCACAGAACAGAGGATACAGTGGAGTCTCCCACTGTCCAGGAGGCAAAGGCACAAATCCAGAGGCTGTTCATGGATGCCTGAGTGTGGCATTGCATGAAAGCAATATTATAAATGAGTAATGGGCGGCATTTATTTAATGCTAACTCTAGGCTAAACATTATAATACAAACTCCTATAAGCTCACAAGCATAAGGTAGTACTATAAAGCACTATTTAATAGACAAAGAAAAAGAAACTGAGGACAGAGGGATAATGGCTCAAGATCACACAGAAGGAAAGTGAGCTGCTAGTCTCAGAGTCCTTGCAGATCCTTATTGACCTTGTCTTGCTATAGTTCCAAGGGAGCATGTGCTGGGTTCTATCATGGGGTATTAGAGGAGAAAAGAAGGATAGGGCTTTGCAGATTTGGATGTGCTTACTAAAGAAAGAACTCCTTCAGGGAGGGAGATAAGCCGTACCTGAGAGTCACCTACCGGGTGGAAGTGGCTTCTCATTTAACACTTTTTTATAAAATTTAATTGTTATTTTTTTTGGGGGGGGGTCCAGTTGTGGGGCCTGAACTCTGGGCCTGGTTGCCGTCCCTCAGCTCTTCAGCTCAAGGCTAGCGCTCTACCACTTGAGCCACAGCGCCACTTCCGGCTTTTTTTTCTTTTTGCTTATGTGGTGCTGGGGAATTGAACCCAGGGCCTCAGGCATGCAAGGCAAGCGCTCTACCACTGAGCCAACTTCCCAGCCCTAATTGTTATTATAAAGATGATGTACAGAGGGGTTACAGCTATATAAGACAGGTAAAGAGTACATCTGGGAGGGGGATGATGCCATTCCTTCCCTCATTCTCTCCCAGTTTTCCTTCCTATCCCCACCCAAAAGTTTTATAGTTCATTTTCCACATAGCGTCTAGTGAGTACCACTCTGTCTGTGCTTCCCCACCCTTCTAAAGATAGATAAACAAACAAGACAAAAAGAAAAGAAAAGAAAAACAGCAACGAAGGGGAAAAAAACCTCTTGTTTCCATTTCCTGGAGTTCATTTTGATATATATTATTTTATAGGATCAGATGCACACAGGCATTGTGCCTTTATGTTTCTCTCCTAGGAATACCTTCCTTTGGTCTCATTGTGTGTGACTGCCTTGAGTCCTGTAGAAATTATCATGTCCCAATGCTCATTTAATTCTTGTATCATCTTCATCTTATGAACACCAAGACTGGGGTAGAAGTTAGACAACTGTCACTTTACACTGCTTCTCTATGTTATATTGAGTTCAAATCGAAGCCTATATTTCTTCAAAGTCCAGGTTATCTCCTAGCCATTGTTGAGCTCTTATGCTGGACCTAGCACCAAATGTCAGACATCACATCATTGCGTATAATCTTGGTATAATCCTGGAGGTGGACAAAACTACAGTATGGATGTGGAAACTGAGGCCTAGGTAAGGCCAGGTTCACAGAATCTGGAGATGATGGTGACAGACGTGTGTTTGCCATGCGATTCCAGCAGTCCATGGGAGGCATGTACTTCAGGCTCTCTCGGCCCTGTGTGACAATGGTTAAAGCTCCAGGGGAGATGGAACCTTCTTCGCTAAGTCCCATGGGAGGAGGACATAGAGCGGAGCCCCGGCCCTTCTGCATTAGGGTACATCGTGATCAAGAGGCAGCCATGCTGTTGAAGTGGCTGGAGGCTGTTTGTTACTTCAGCGTCGTCCGGTCCATCCTGCCTGGCAGGTGCTGCAGCCTGCCTGCTGCAGAGCCTGGCTTTCCCATCGCCATCCTCTGCCTCGGATCCCATTTCCGGTTCTGAGGGAGCCGCAGGGCTAAAAGGCTGCTCTTCTTTGTTTCAGTTTCCTCGAGTGATGCTCCCAGCTTCTGCCCTGTGGTTGCCCTGCCTTCCCTCACCAAGAAGGGTAAGTTGGCTCTCTGATCGTTCTCACAAGAAAGAGCAACTACTTTCTCCTCTTCACCTCCACTTCCTCCTTCCAAGCTGTGCTTTTGTTCAGTGGCTAGGCACATACAGCACTGTCACGTTCGTGGATCCCAGCTCTGTGCTCAGTTAGACCTAGGAGGGGAAGTGCCAGCTGTGTGCACCCACTCTCCTGATAAAGGCACCAACCCCCAGAAATGGTGCGATGGCCTCAGAGCACAGAGCTTCCAACCAGAGTGGCATCTGAGCCCCTTCCCCCTATACATCCATTTTATGGATGCTTCTCCATCCTTGGTCCTGGTGAGACCCGCACAGCTCCATGTGATATGAGTGAAAGAGGACAGCTGTTTTGCTGCAAAACAGCTGGGCTCCCAGTTCTTGAGCCCCCTGAGGGGGACAATGAAGGATGGAGCTCCAGCCCTGTGCCAGGAACCCAGCCTAGGCTGGGCTTGCAGTATGTAAGTGCTCTAAGCTGCTCTAAGTGCTCTGAGGTAGCTGGCATTTGGGGAAGGCCTGGGCTGGCATGGAGTGAGGTGCAGGGCTGCAGGCCAGCATAGGCCTCCTGCACCAGCCCCTCTTCTCCTTCCCTCCGTCCGGAAACATACTTGGCCTGGAATCTAGGTCTCGCTAAGAGGACTTGAGATGTTAATTCCTGGTCTGTGATATGATGTCAGAGGGGCCCTAGACACTTGTACCTGTGGCCCTTGCTGAACATAGCTCACAGGATAGGATGGAGTCAACACCAAGGCTGTGGCTGAAAATGTAAAAAAATATCCTCAGGTCATGCTGTTTATCAGCCTCATGAAATCAAATAGTTAAATTTGGAGATCTTATAGCTCATTTGTGTATATTTCCTTCCTGGGCATTCTGTATCAAATGTCTGCCACACTGTGAGGTAAGTGACATTATTTGTGCATGGTGATGGCAGAGGTAGAACTCACAGGCAGGTCACAACACCCAGGGATCAACAGGAAACACGTGCCTGAATCAAAATAATAGAGACATCCCAAACATTTATGGTTTATATAAAACTATTTCCCTATCTTACTTCTTTCCACCACTTCCATCATTGTCCATTACCTTTTCTCATGTGGATTCCATGTTTCTTTTTTTTTATTGTGCAAAATACCATACAGAGGGGTTACAATTACATGGGCAAGCATTATCAAGCATTGTTGCCTCCTCCTTTGTTTCCCTTTCCCATCCCTTCCCATCTCCCCCCTCCCGCCCCCTACCCTGCCAACGTTGTAATGTTCATTTTTCAACATAACAACTTGTACCTCTCTTTGTTGCAATGGGTCCACTTGCATCCCTATTTAAATGATTTGTTTTTTTCCCTTCCCCTCCACAAATTATACCAACATCAAATACAGTGAAAACGGGTTATACCATGGGGGAGGGACATACAAAGCAACAAAGAAATCATCTTATAAATGTGTTAGAAACAATCTCATGAAAGAAAAAAACATTTGAATACTTATCTTGGGGTTCATTCCCCTAACATCAACTTATCCGATCTTTTCTGCTTGACTCAGACATATACTAGTTATTGAAAATAAGGGAAACTATGGGACCTATGTTTCTTTGGGCCTGGCTTACTTCACTTAATATAATTTTTTCCAAGTCTTTCCATTTCCTAACAAATGGGGCAATGTCATTCTTTCTGATGGAGGCATAGAATTCCATTGTGTATATATACCACATTTTATTTGGATCTTCCAGTTCTTTGATTTGTCAAGTTTAGAACTGGTTTATTTCCTTCCAAATGTGGACTGTTCCACAGGTTCTGACACAGTGATGTTCCCTCTGTATGCCACGGTTGATACTTTTCATTGTAACGGTGACCGTCCTACAGATTCGGAAGCTGAGGCTGGGGGGGAGGGGGGATGGGGGGGATTGAAAGCCATATGACTAGCTCTAATGATAGAGCTGCAACTCAAACTCAGTTTGAATCCAGGCTCACAGTCTTCCCATTGGTGCCGTGACTATCCACAGGAATCTACCCCGGAAGGGAGTTTGATATGTAGACTGATTTTCTAGTAATTTCTTCCAGCTGGAAATGAGGGGAAAGGGGAGGAGGCTGAGGCTTGGGCTGAGGGGGCTGTGGGGCTGTGACACCATCTCAGAGGAGGCTTGGGTAGCCCTGGAGGGGGCTGGCCTATGGGCCCAGCCAGATGTGATTTCACCTGCCTTCAGTAGCTATAAAAGCTCCATAACATTAGTCCTAATTTTTTCATCTTAGGGCCTAAAGGCCAGCGTGAGCACACACTGACTCCAGAAATGTAGCATTTTAAATCTCCTTTCCAGATATGCAGAGCTGGTGTGACTACGTGCACGCAAGCACTCCACACCCACTGTGTGGCTTTTTTATGAGATCAGTCTGGGGATTGGTGCCGTGTTGCAGGCCAGCAAAGCAGGGCCGACTGGCACAGCACACTTCCTGTCATGGCTGGCAGCACTAAGAGCAGTGCCAAGGTCACAGCTGCAGGGCTCAGAGCAGCTACTGCCACAGGGCAGCCTGAAGCCAAGGCCTGTGTCAGCCACACATTGGAATTGCTGTGGTGGGCAGGGCTGGGACCATTACCCAGCTGGACTCCTGGACTCCTGCTCTGCCTCCCAGAGACCGAAGAGCAGAGCTGGGTCTAAGAAAGATGGGAAGAGCTGGGTGCCATTGGCTCACATCTGTAATCCTGGCTACTCAGGAGGCTGAGATCTGAGGATCACAGTGCAAAGCCAGTAAGTAAAGCCTGTGAGACTGTTATTGCCAATTAACCACCGGAAAACTGTGGCTCAAGTGGTAGAGCACTAGCCTTGAGCTGAAGAGCTCAAGGACAGTACCCAGGCCTAGAGTTCAAGCCCCATGACCAAGCAAAACAAAACAATCCAAAAAGATGGGAAGGATGAGAGAGCTGACCTGGCCTGCAGGAATCTCTTCCCATCACAGGTGCAGAGGCAGCTAGGAAGAAGATAAAGCAGGGACAGTTATGGCTTTCTCTGCTTCTGCTACCTTTCTGCTTTTTTCACTCACTTGTTCATCCAACAAACATTACTGTAACCAGCTGAGTATAAGGCATCGGTTGCTGGGACTATGCCAGCTGATAGAGGTGATTCGATTCCTCCTTTGCTATGAGACCTGGTTATCCCTTCAAAATGACCTCTAGTCACTGTTCCACTGCAGTCCTCAGCATTTGCTGCTCCTTGCTCTGCTTCAGTGCCTTTAGACGTTTCTTTATCTGTCCAGTGTGTCTCTCCAGAAGGGGCCTTTAGGGAACAAATAAAGCTCCTGCTGGAGCTGATGTTCAGGAACTACTGAATGTTGGTTGATTGTGTTCTTCTGCTTGTTAGATTCTGTGCTCTGTGCATGCTATTTTGTAATCTGTGGGTGGATTCTTCACACCTAGCAAAATGTACAGTACATGGTAATAATACTTCATTGATAGATAGTTGTTTTTAAGTATGTAGATACAGAATTCCACATGGATCTAGGCTAGTGTACAAAGCTAACAATAATTCAATTAATGTTTGTTAAAAAAGAAATAAAGGAATGAACAGAAGAATGAATGGTGGTGGTTATGGAGTTCTGTAACATAAATGCAATAAACTAAGCATGGCACATGCCTGTAATTCTAGCACTGGGGAAGCTGAAGCAGGAGGAACTTGTATTCAAGGCTAGCCTAGGCTATATAGAAGCCATTCTCTGAAAAATCACAAAAATAAAGGAAAGAAGGGCAGATAGCAGTAGACTGGGGAGAGAGAAAGAAGGAGAGAGAGAGAGAGAGGGAGGGAGAGGGAGAGGGAGCGAGAAAGAAGGGAAGGAGAAGAAAAGGAGAATTAGGGGGAGGAAGAGGAAGAGGAGAAAGAGGACCACATATGGTATCAGGTTAGGCAGGTTGGCTGTGAATTGTCTCTTTGTTGCTCCTTGGTCAAGTTCAAAGCTCTTTCTGGGCCACTATTGCCTCCTGTGTAGAGTCGATGCGTACCTCAGGGGACTTTTGTTATGAAGCATGGAAGAAGTATGGCATATATGATCACTATTTCCAGCCCTCACAAAGGGTGGCAATGGTGGATTATGTGTGCTGGCATTTCTATGGGGTCCCTTTCACAGGAACTTTGTGGATACTGGCTGCAATTGAACAGCATGCATTTTGCACAGCTGAACATAATGAGCCTGGATGGTGCTTGATAAGTGTTTTCCTCATGATAGTATCTTCAACTATTGTTAGTTGTTAAGAGTCTCAGAGGATGGAAAAGACAGGATTCTCCATAGGAGCTTCTTCCCCAAACAGTTCCAGGTTTGTACTCAATCCATCAAGAAGTTGATCAATTGAACCTGAGAATGATGCAGCCAAGAACCATATGTGCCAACTGAAGGATGCTTTTTAGTCTAGAATCAATCTGCAGTCCCATGATCGGAAATGACCACCATCAAAATCACAAGGTTAGGGAACTGACCTTGGGTGCTCTGCTTCTTGCCTCCCTCTGTCATCGGCCTCGTGACTCCTTGCTCCCACCCCTGAGCCTACCACCCAGAATGGCTGATACAAGGCTGAGCATCAGGATGGAGGAGGTTCTTTCTTCCCTCTCCAAGTTCACTTGACCCCAGGTCACCATCATGTAGCAGATGAGCCTGGTTTATTACGCCATTCCCTAGTGTCCTGTCTGAGCCATTTGTCAAACCAAATGAAATTGACCAAGTGACTCACTCTAAGATAAAATGTGTCTGCTTCAAGGAGATATTTTCCCAGGAGTATTCATGATTTAACAAGTGTGAAAAGCAGGAAGATTTCACTCCTAATGTTAGAAAGTCAGAAGATTTCACAAGCATTTAAGAGACCTATTAGGGTATCCATTCTGCCCCCCATCCTGCTTTGATAGCTATACATTAGACTATCGTAAGTCACCATCCATCAGCAGAGATATAGGTGACGTGCATATGTGAAATGCTTAGCACAGTGCCCGGCACAGCCATGACAATAACAGCTGTTCCTACAACTTCTGTGGACAGCATCGTGCAGCCTGGGTCTGACCATCTGAGTTCCAGCCAGCTGTGCATGAGTAAGCCACCCAAGATCCACTGGGTACATCCCACATCAGTTACACACATGCATTTGAGTCCTCTGTTTCGCTGCCTGGCTAACCCAATGCCCTGTGACCCCAAGAAAGAGGAGCTTGATGCTTCCCACCTCCAGGTAGCCTAGGATCCAGGAGGGAGGGCTGGGTAGGACATTCAATCATAATCAACCTTCTTAGAGAGAAGTTAGACATTTAGAGGAGCTTTTGTACATCCACTAGCACTTTTGGCTGATGAACTTAATAATTTTTCATGAGGGCCTAAAGGGTTTTAGATCCAAGTGTGGTTTTCCTTAGTTATAAATTTCTGCAGCGCTGCGTTTGAAGTTAGTGGGATAAATGATTGTGCAGCAGCCCGCAAAGCTCATAACTCAGCAGATGTGGAGCACTTGCAGATGTCTCTGGAAACTTCTGTCCTGGGTGTGCCATTATAGAATGGCTTCCCACATTAGCTAAATCCATCTCAACTGGGAATGAGGGAGCTGGGCAGAGTGAAGATTGGGAAAGAATGGTGCAGGCCAAATATCTGGCACAAGCTCTAGAATTCCTTTGAGCACCAGCCCTGTACCCTGAGGATAGAAATACAGTTATCAATATGTGGGTTGAGGTAATCATTAGTTCCTATAGTAAATGAAAGTGTTTTCTAAGCTGAAACAGGCCAGATAAAAGTAATATATTATGAAATCAACAGCTCTTTGTGTGCTTTCTGTGTGACTATTTTAACTTATCAATTATTAATTATTTATTACTTCAATAATTATCTAGGTCTTGTGGTAGGTGAATAATGATTATGTTAATCTGTTTCGAGAAAGTAATGGGGTCTGAACTCATAGCCTAATTTTTGTTACACTGGCCCTCTGTCACTCTGTTACTGTTACACATCCAGCCCTGCTTTTTACTGGTTATTTTGGAAACGGAGTCTAGTGAACTTTTCTTTCTGGGCTTGCCTTGAACCACTATCCTCTAGATCTCAGCTAGGATTAAAGTTGTAAGTCCATAGTACTTGACTAATTGTATCAATATTTATAGAGATGGGGAAAAAAGAATTATGGCTCTATTGCTTAATTAAGATCCTTGATCCTCAGATCTCAGCCTCCTGAATAGCTAGGATTACAGGCATGAGCTACAGTGCCTGGTGTGTGCTAATTTTAATGACATCAAATATTCAACATTAAATTAAAATTACAAAACAAACCTATGTTTAACTTTGAGACACTTCCAGATGATAAGCCAAAGGAATGTTCTTGAAAATTGACCAAATAGTTTTAAATTTCATCCAAAACCATATATGGTCACATAACTATTTTACAAAGCAAACTGACTTGGAGAAAGTAGTCACCAGATGTTAAAATTGGTTATAAAATGACTAGGTTTAAAAGTGTGAGAGTAAATCCAGAATTTTTAAAGAGATTAATGAAACGTAAGTGGTACCCACCAAAGCAATTTCATTCATAATATTAAATATATTATAGAATATATTTCAAATTCCCAGAGATTATATTTTAACAAATAACAATGGTATAACAAACCATAAGCAATTTTGGGGGGGAAAGAAGGAAAGAGAACTCAAACCATCAATTTGCTGCTTAGCAGTCCTCCCATTGTGTGATCCTAGAGCATCCTACCTCGCTCAGCTGGAGAAGCAGTCTCTCTCTGATGGACTCTGGGTTCGGACCCAAGGCTCACCAAGCCAACATCACCTGGTTGGCTAAGCTGACACTGGTTAAGCTAACAGGAGCTACTGATTACCTGCTTTCCTGACTGTAAGACATGGACAGTGATAAGAGCCACCTCGCAGGTCATCCAGGGCAATGGTGTAGCTACCCATGAGAACTTCTACCAAGAGTCCAAAGCTCCATGCTTCAGAATCCTTTTGCATCTACAAAGGCCTTGTTCTTTGAATGGCCATGAGATGCATATGGTCCCCTGGAGGAATGTGTGCAAACAGCAAAGTCTCATCCACAGAAGTCATGTAGCCCAGGGCAGAAACAGGTGGAAGCATGCCAGGGACTTGGCTCTAGGCCCTGAGACGGTGGTGACACATGAACTGGCTCTCATGTCTCATAGAGGAGAAATTTACTCTTCAATTATATTGTTTTCCACCAGACAGCAACCTAAACATGGAGTGTGGTCAAGGTTCGTTTTTAGAATGCTAATTGATCACTTGGATCCTGAAACCTGTCATTACCTCCCTCCTAAACTGCAGTATTCTCACTAAAAATACACAGCTCAGTGTGATCCTCTTGCAAAAATGCCACTTGGGCTGACCATGAAAATAACAGCATGTGGCATTTGCCTAAGAAAATGAGAGACCAGAGCCTCTTCCCGCCCAGCCAGGTGCAAGTGTGGCAAGACCCAGGTCCTGAGTCTGAGGATGGTGCTGTGGTTCCAGGATGGCATGAGGGAGGGGGAGGGGCTTTCACTCTGAGCCCTGAGAAACTGAATTTCAGTAGTTGACAACTTCTGTGGCTAAATCTCTTTTCTTCTTTTTATAAAAAATGAGTAGCACATCCAATGGCCATGCACTTCTGCCCCATTCCTGCATTGAAACAATTGAGACTGCCGTCACCATCCAATAAAGAGTGTGTTAGGAGGTGAGACTGGAAGGTGGCATGTGAGTGGAGGCTTCATGATGACCTTACCCTTCAAGGAGACTTGGGAAAGGGCTCGCTTGCTCTCTCTGCCATTCGTCATGTGGGATGTGGGGAGAAACAAGCATCTACAAACCAGGAAGAGGAGCAAGAACCCAGCTACACTGGCTCCCTCTTAGGTTCCCAACTTCCAGCTCCAGAATTGTGAGAAGTCCACGTTGCTGTTTGAGTCACCAGTGTGTGGAGTCCAGCTACACAGTGAAGCTGGATTTGCCCTCTTGGTGAGGGAGTTTACTGCTGAAATCTTAGTGGCACTCCCACTCATCAGTGCTGATGTTAAAGACAGGCTGAACTCAGAAATTACAGGCTTGCCAGACAGTGAAGAGCTCTGGACTATCAAAGGATAGCCACTCCCACACTAGGGGGAATGTTCTGGAAAGAGCACTTGGGGACAGAGACTCAGAGGGGCAGAAGACTTAGAACCAAGAGCCCTTGTGTCATCTGAGGTGAACGCTTTTCAGCTTCTTGGTAAATACACATGCCTTTGGGTTTTTGTTTGTGAGGTAGCATTAGAGTCCCTACCCTACCCGACACTTAGGAGGCGATCAAAGCTGGTGAAGTTGTGGACTGTAAGAGATTGTCATACCTGCCCAAGGAAAATCCTCACAAACATTTATTAAAAGGATAAACTTCTGTGGTCTCTGAAAAAAAAAGAGGGGAAGAAAGGAGGAAGGAAAGAAGGAAAGGGGGAAGGAGGAGGGAAATAGAGGGAGGGGGGAGAGATTGTTTCTTCACTAACCTTGACCAGTGTTCTCCCTTTGCCTTTCTCTGGGGTTCTGGAATCATCCGTCTGAATGCTCGCGGTGATCTCCATAGGAGGGAGAATTCTGTGTGCTTTAACACTAAATGCCATCACGGACCTAGATCCAGTCCTTCCTCAGCGTGGCTCCATCAGCCCACTGCTTGTGGCCACTTCTGTCCTCACAAGGACACAGGGCCTGGCTCTAGCCAAAGCCTTGACACCAAACCAGATGTGTCCCATTAGCCCTCATTCCTCTCCCAAGTGGTCTCTCTGGCTGCCTGCCCCACCATGTGCTATGTGCAGGCCTCAGGAAACAGCCATGGAAGGGCACAGGCTACATAGTTGTGGAGACACAACTGCTTTTACTGCTCCAGAACTGTGCAGCCCTGGCAAAGCCATATAATGTCCCTGGGCCTTGTGTCAGCGCTAGGCTGTCCAGGATGCTGACTGGGTTGGAAATTCACTGAAATGGGTTCGATATGAAGAGTGCCTGGGGAGTCTGCAGGGAAGGGAATCTGCCTGGGGAGCGAGGGAAGGACTGAGTAGAGAAGAACCTCCATGCAATCTCCCTCTCCCCCTACCCTCCTGTCCTCAGGGAATAGAGCCAGGGTGTCTCTCAAGAGCCATGCAGTGATGAGGTCAGCACCTGTCCTGGGTCTGTCCATGCCTAGCTTTTGGACACAGTCATCTCTGGAGAAGCAGCCACTTCTCCTAGACCAAGGACAATTCCCGGAGCACTCCATTGGGAGCCATGAGTCTTCCAGCAGTTGAGAAAATGAGAGTACCATTCTACAGGGGACTGGGCAGCATCTCAATATCCCCTGGAGAGGACAGAGGGCTTGGGTTCTGTGAGCACAGACTGGTACACCCAGCAGGGCTGCTCTGGCATCATTACCATGACTCTGGCCATCATTATGCCACGGTGCCACCAAGTTCTTGATTCCTCCCCTATGTGTCTCGGCTGCTCAACAGGACACTTGGTGCTTCTGCTTGCTTATTTTGTCTTGTTTTCTAAGCTTTGCACCCCTAGGCTTGAGCACAGAACTGTCTCCTAGAACCAACTTAAGAAATAATTACAGAATGGAGAGAGAAATGAAGAAGGCACAGGGCCCGAGAGTGGAGACTACACGGAGGATGCCCCTGGGGCAGCCTTGGGGGACATTGGTTTGACCATCCCCTCCTTTCTCTCCTAGTCACTCTGGACTCCTGGCAGTCCCTGGCCCTGTCTGTGGCAGTTGTGGATCCTTCCATCCAGGACTTCGATGTTGCTCACATCAGCACTACTGCTACCAGCAACTTCTCTGCAGCTCGTGACTTCTGCTTGTGGGGTAAGAGAATCCTCCCCCAAGAGAGTCTCAGAAGCAGACAGGGGATTCAGGAGGGAGAGACCTTGGGGTAAGAGGGGGGTGTCTTCCTACGCCTCCTCACTTGGCAGTCTACAGACAAGGTCTGCAAGGAGAACAGCCAGAGAGCTAATAAATGACCTTGAATGAGGATGAAGGAAAGTCAGGGGCGGGAATTAGAGTCAGTGTGAGTTAACAGAAGTCCATGGTACCTTGGTGACCATCCTCAGATAGCAATGGGCCAGCATGGAAGGGAGGAAGTCACTTATTCTGGTCAGGACCTTTGTGTAAAATTCAAATTTCAAGAGGTGTTTTCAATGCAATGGGAAGAACTTCCCTTTTGTTTGGTTGTTTTTGTTTCGGGGCAGTATTGGAATTTGAACTTAGAACTTCATATTTGCTAGACAGGTATTCTATGGCTTGAGCCATACCTCCACCCCTGGAAGATCTTTCTAATAAGCACAGTTATCCAAAGATGCACAATTCTTTTGGAGAGTTTTTAATCATTGGTGGTACTCAATAAAAAACCTAGACCTCTTGTTCTGAAGGTTCTACAAAGACTATTAGCTCCTAATAGTAGCTGAGTTCAGATTCCATTTACCCATCTCCAATACCCTCAATGCCTCTGTGAGTCTATGAATTTCAAGCCTCTCCTCTACAAGTTTGGATAGCACAGTGCACAAAGCCATGTTTATCATGACGAGTTGGTGGTTATGTACAGATTTGAACACAACTCTGGATGGTGCATACACAGACTGTGCTCTCTCTTGGGGCCCTTTGGCCCATGCACAGTCTACCCAATGGAATCAAGCTGCACTATTTGCAGAGCTGGTCTTTGTACTGAATGGCATAATGTAGGTAACATGCTCATGCAGTTCCTGGCTTGCAGGTAAAAGGGCAAAGAGCTGATGGAACATGGCGACTATGATGCAAACTATGCAGATAGTACAAAGGAGGCAGAACTCAGGGGACAGTGGCTCACGCCTGTAATCCTACCTACTCAGGAGGTAGAGATTTGAAGAGCACAGTTCAAAACTAGCCTGGCCAGGAACATCCATGAGATTTCTTGTCTCCAGTTAACCACCGAAAAGCTAGAAGTGGTGCTGTGGCTGAAGTGGTAGAGCTCTAACCTTGAGCAAAAAATAAAAGCTCAGGGACAGAACCCAGGCCCCTAGTTCAAATCCCAGGACCAGAAAAAAACAAACAAAACCAAAAAGGAAGCTGATGCAGATGAAGCTGAAGAGGACAGCATGGGCTGAATTAGCACCATCTCATCCTGAAGCCCAGAGGAGCCATTGAAGTGTTTTTAAGCGAGGGACACACAAGGGCACATTGATAGGGTAAATAATAAAGAACTGACTAGTGTGGAAACAGTTTAGATTGAGAGTTGGATTCCTTCCTAACTAACACCCACACACAGCACATTGAACTTATTGTACAAGTTCAAATAAATGAATGACTGCCCAATAAATGGATGCGGGAATAGGTGTAAAGATCTAGATGTGGATGGTCAGATGGATGCATGCATTCATGGAGGCATGACTGGGTACACAGGCCAGTGAATGATGGGGTGGATGGACAGCTTCTGTGGGTGGAAGGGAGGGTGGATGCACGGGTGGAGGCATGCATGTGAGCGTACGGGCATGGGTGAAGTGGTGAGGTCTGGGGCCCTGCCTTACTCCCTCCTCTGCCCTGCAGAATGCTCCCGTCACCAGGCTTGCCTCATCACCACTCTGCAGACCCGACCTGGAGCTGTAAGGTGTGTTTTCTATGCTGACACCCACAGCTGCACGTACAGTGTGCAAGGCCAGAACTGCCGGCTTCTGCTCCGTGAAGAGGCTGCCTACATCTACCGGAAACCCGGTGAGTCTGGGCCTGAGCCTTTGCAACCATCTCTGGGGCCCTGAGGTGGCTGGGAAGACTGTTTGCTAGCTGACTCAGGGGGCTGTTGTCTGACTCAATGGAGAATTGCCCCAAGGCTTCCTGAAAGGAGTACAAACTTCCACTTCTGCATCACTTCTACTCATTTATTCCCTCCAGTGATAAAAGCCACTGGAGCCTTTGAATTTCACAGTGTAACAATCACCAACAGGACATATTTTGGTGCCATTTTGTAGTTTAGAAAATTATTACCCTGACTTGTCTTGTTTGGTCCCCACAGTAATCCTGCAATAGGATCCTGTGGCAGAATATGTGCTTTCTCCCTATTGTGTAGATCAGAAAACTATAGCCAAGAGAAGTTACTTCCATGATTTCACACAGCTGGTGGTGGCAGAGTAGGTACATGGAGCCAGGTCTTCTATATCACAGTGCCACCTTCTCCTAATGACCCACACTGCCTACTACTATATCAGAAACTTATTTAGTATGGAACTGTTATGTCAGACTTCATGTTAGGCATAGGACACGGAAGATGGACACTATCAAGGGTAAGCAGCATAAAAATCTATCACTGACTTAAAGCTGCAGACCAGAAAAAAATTGAGAGTGAGGAGTAAGGTGCAACTTATCCCCAGATGGACGTGCTCATTGAAGAAATGAGAGCTGCTATGATGTCTGAAACTACGATCGTGTCCTGTAGAGCAGGTTGTATATTTTCCCTGCAAATGTTCAGATTAGAAATACTTTAGACTTTACAGCATACCTTTATGACATTTCTGTGACAACTATTCCATGGCTATTACAATAAGGAAGCAGAAGAAGCAATAGGTCAAAGTAATGAGCATGACTGTATTCCAATAAAATGTTAGCAAGATACGAAGGGAGCCTTTGGATTTGGCCTTTCCTCTGTCCTGCATGGACAGTCCTGCAGTTCCATCTGGAGATCAGGGATCATCAGCCTTCAGACCATGAGAGAATATCTCCCAAGCCTGGGGATGTCAGGGGCCCTCACACTTGTCTCCTGAGCATCTGGACATGAGTAGCATTGAGTGAAGCTGGACAGATTTTTAACTTTATTTCACCTATTGTGTAGTAGTTGATATGAGTGGTGGTTCTGCTGAGAAACGCCTTAATGTTGAGCTCTGCAAGACAAGTTAGCTACTTTTCTCTTAATTTTGTGAGTAAAGCTCACCTCCTATAGAAGTAGTTAGCATATATGTATCTATGAAGACGTGATACTTTTCTTATCTAGGGAGTCCCATGGGTAAATATGTGGGTAGTATGGAGGGAATCTACTATTTGTGCCAAAGAATTCTGAAGGGAAAAGCACACATCTAGGTTTCACCTCACATTTGATCTCCTGGGGCTGCCTGGCGGGGTGGATCAAGTGCTACAGTCCATGGGAAACAGACCTGCATTCCCTTGGACCCACAAACTTTGTGTCTCCTTGGCTTTGCTCCCATCTTAGAGCGAGGCTGTGATTTGAAATCACAGCCTTTCCTCCTGCAGGAGAAAGCCTGGCTGCCTTAGCAGCCACAGTCCTGAATGCCTGCCTGAGATCCTTTGATTTAAGATTGTAACAGGAACTGAGTGAGGAAGGGGCATTAATCAGGGCTTGTGACTGAGCCAGATTAGAAAACAGCAGCTATTTCTTTCCATTCCAAGTTTCCATTGTGCTTCTAACTTTTACTCCAGAGCTTTTGTCACAAAGGCTCCCCTCCTTCTTCTATCTTTTTCTCTTTCTTCTCTCCTTCTTCCCTCTTTCTTTTCCTTCTTCCTTTCATTTATCCATCCATCCATCTAACCACTCATCCATCCAACCATTCATCCATCCACTATTCTTCCATTGTCCAGGCATTCATACATCCTCCCATTTAATCTTCCTATCTCCCTCTGTCAAATCCTCTCTCCTTCCTTCCATTTCTCCTTATACTTGTGGAACTCCGGCATTAAGCTGGAGCAATTGCCAGTATGGCCCTTTCTTCCTGACACCACTGTGTTGCAAAGTGGCCTCCAGTCCTAATACACACAAGGGAAACTGAGTCAGAAAGCTTACAATGTTCTCCCAATGAGCCACTGGTTCATGTGAACCACAGGTGTGCTTTTCTCCCCAGATCATCTCTGGGTTCTACCTCACCCGGCTGATCCCCAGTGGCAGGAAGTCATGTCACAAACAGATTTGTACCATTAACCTCAGAACCCACCACCACTTTGGGGTAGAGAATCCTTCTTTGAGTGTGTGTAATGGGAGAGTGACACAGAGATGCACGGCATGACAGACCGTCCAGGCTCTTACAAGGTGCTCAGGATTTCCCATCAGATGGCAGTAACTTTAGCCACCCTGTCCTCAGATATGGTCGAATATTCTTTTAAGGATCAAATCATTTCCAGCTCATATCAGCTCTTAAAGAAAGGATAGGCCTCTGCCTGCTTGCTTGCCTTCTCCCACACCTTGGTTATCTACTGTGACATACTCACTGGTGTAGAAGGAACAGCAGAAGGGGAAGAAGAGCTTTGCCTCACTACCAGTCCCACCCCCAGCACAGCTGTCTCCACCTAGCCATTACCTCTCCCTGTCTACGTCCTGGCCTTTTTTTCCATCTCCATTTGTCTTTCCCTCTCTCTTCTTCTTTTTCTCTCTCCCCATCTCCCCACCTCATCATCTTCCAGAACCCCGTGCCTCTGTGCACAACACATATACAAAAACACCCACACCTGCCTGTTTTCACCAGTGGAGTATTTATAGTATCCTTGTTCAAGGTTCTTGGTCCTATTTCAAAGTCCCTGTAAATAGCATTTGGCAACAGAGCCTGGGCCAGACTAAAGTGTACTGAATTGATGAATGAATGCAAGAAAACTCAGTGGCAGAAATACGATAAGGTGGCAGAGGAGCTGATAAGGGTGGCTGGCAATTAGCCCTGCAGGAGGGAGGGGGAGAGTCTGTGCCCCAGAGACCAGGGCTGGCATGGCAGGCAGGTGGCACCAGACTTGGACTTTGCAAACTGGGCCAGGGACAGGAGCACCCAGCAGGGAAGCCTGGGCCCTGCACCCATAGCCACAGGAGCTCTGCCCTGTCCCTGGCTTGTGTAAATGGGGTGTGCGTGGGGCTGGGCTTCACAAGGGTGATCTTTTGAGTCTGTGTCACCTTGCGGCCCTATCAGGCTAGCCATCCCCACCACACACATCCTTCCATCCTTCCCCAGGGCAGTGTAAATGAGACTGGATTTGAAGATCCTAGCATGCTGAAAGTTCACTTTTTATTTAGTGAGGTCATTTTGTTTTGGATAAGTTCTCTGCAAACTCACTTATTGGTAAAAAAAAAAAAAAAAAAAAATCTGACCCACAGTGACGAAAGAAATACTCATTAGTCATCTCTGCTAGAATGGACAGTATGTTCCCTTTGTCCAGAAGTAATTGATATGTTTGATGACAAGCTCTAGTCCAAAACCTCTGGGAATGGACTATGTATTCCCCTGTCCCCCTCCAAGGCCCCAGGGCACAGAATAAGGGGTGTGGTCTCTGATAGCACCTACCTTTAAGGCGCATTGGGAAGAATTCAGGTGATAATCTTCAAAGAAGTGGAATTAGCACTGTGCTTCACACATATTTGATGCTAATAAAATCAGCTTATCACTGCTGTTTTATGTTGTTGACATTAAAATCTAACTTGAGATCAGGATCTGGATGGACTACTGACGTTTTCAAAGTTAAACAGAAAAAGTATTTTTCTTTCGATGAAAATGCACCACCGGGCAGGAAAGCCAGAGACAGCACACTCACTTCCCTCTCCCTCCGCCCATACTCTACCCCTCCTCTCCACCAGGTGTCCCTGCACCCCGCTTCTCAGCAGCACCTGCTCCTTCTGTGACCCCCCGCTTCTCAGCAGCACCTGCTCCTTCTGTGACCATCGCCACCAATGGCCAACTGCTGGGCAAGTCCCAGGCAATCCAGGTGGGCCCTTCCTGGAAGCAAGTGGACCAGTTCCTTGGAGTTCCATATGCCGCTCCACCCCTGGCAGAGAGCCGCTTCCGAGCACCAGAGCCATTGAACTGGACAGGCTCCTGGGATGCCACCAAGCCAAGGTAGGGGGTGGTGGCATGCATTTGGTGACTGGGCATTGTGGGTTGCACAGTCACCTCATGGGGATGGATTAGTGAGAGCTTTGTGCAGGCAGCGCCCATGTGGCTTCTGCTGCCCTTTATCTCAGGCTATTGGGTCAGCACAGTTCCCTCCAGGAGCCCACAATGCCCCTTGGAAATGTCTCATCACAGGGGTCAGAGAGAGCCATGAGCCCTGCTTCCCCTTCTGTTCACTAAAAGCCTGAGGATTCTTAACTACCACAGATCAGGTGGAATACCAGTTGGGACTGGGCAGTGGCTGGTCATGAAGGTGGGTGGGAGGAAGATGGAGCATGTCCCCTTGCTGTTTGTCCTGAAGTCACACCGTCTGTCCCTGCAGGGCCAGCTGCTGGCAGCCTGGTGCCCGTACACCCACGCCTCCAGGAGTCAGTGAGGACTGCCTGTATCTCAACGTCTTTGTCCCCGAGAGCATGGTGGGTTCCCAAATGTCTGCGATGTTTGTCCAGTGAAGTCCCCTTTCAGGTTCCTGTCCCCGCTGTGCCTGCGCACCACCCCTTCCCTTGACTGCCTTGTCTGTGCTTCTGTGGCACCAGGCCAGCCTGGTTGCCGGCATCTGACTAAGAAGCCATTGCAATCCTGCTACTGAGGGACTGAGTCTCCTGTATATGGAAACTGTTTTATGGGGGAGAAAAGGAAGAGGTGTTGGGAAACGAGAGTCTCTAGTGACATCAACCCAGTGCATGATGAGCGACCACGCCACCTTCCTGGGCCTCTAGCTAAATAGCAGTGAGAATAAATTATACTTTGGAGGTTTGTTCACCACCAGTTGATCTGAACAAACTTTGTCATAGGCATTGAGAGCTCTCCCTGGCTGCAGTAATAGGAGCATTGAGCCTTGGGTGACTGAGGTGCTAGAGTTTCATTCTGCTCAGTACTAGTCACACTGTATCCTTGCCATGCTGAATTAAGCAGCTCTGGCACCCACTGCTACTTCTTCATCACCCTGGAGAAGGTTCTACCTGTACCAGCTACCTACCTTACCTGGAGATGGAAAGATCTATCACACTGCCTTCTTAAAGCTCTGTGAGAAATGGAGACACGCAGAAGTGAGTGCTCAGACCTGGGTGTGCCCCGTGCAGTGGAGCTGAGCTGATGGGGTGGCACCGGAGCAGGTCACAAGATCACTCCACTAAAGGAGAAGGCATCTCCCAACCAGGGAGAGAAAACACGTGGGCAGTGTAAGCCACCTTGATGGCAGATCTTGAGGGCCCTGGCAGGAGGGTCACCAAGGTCATCAAGGTCATCACCAATCATCTTGGGTTAGAGACCAATATATGAGCCACTTACATATAAGCTCTACCTCCTGCCTCCTTCCTTCCTCCCTTCCTCCCTTCCTCCCTTCCTCCCTTCCTTCCTTCCTTCCTTCCTTCCTTCCTTCCTTCCTTCCTTCCTTCCTTCCTTCCTTCCTTCCTTCCTTCCTTCCTTCCTAGATCTCCAGATCCAGGCACCTTCTGAGATATGAGGGTTTCAAATTATGATGCATAAGTTTACAGGACAGAGCAATCTAAGTATGCCCCTGATTAGTGCTAAGTATTAGTACTAAGTAGGGCTAAATATGCCATTGAGTATGGCTACATATACCTCCAGGTCAAATTTTCAGGAGTGAGGGTTTATAGCCTAGATCCTCTCATGGAAAAGTACCTCCTCGTCAAAGTTTTATGAAATAGAAACAAAAGAGCCTTAACCCTTTCCCACAGGCCCCCAATGCATCAGTGTTGGTGTTCTTCCACAATTCCATGGAGGTAGAAGGAAGTGACGGACCACTGACCATTGATGGCTCCTTCCTGGCTGCAATTGGCAACCTCATTGTGATCATTGCCAACTACCGAGTGGGTGTCTTCGGCTTCCTGAGTTCTGGTGAGTTGCTAGTATTGGTGAGTGTATTATCCAGCTTTCCATCTCTATAACAAAACACCTGAGACGACTTACTTATAAAGAAGAAAGGTTTGTTTGGGCTCACAGTTTCAGAGTTCTTATCTGTGATTGATTGGTACTGATGCTTTGGGTCTATGCCAAGCAGGAATGCTTACCTTATGACCAGGAAGAGAAAGAGAAAAAGGAGAGATGGATGAAGTACCAGTATCTCCATCAGGAGAATGACCTCAGTGACATTTGGACCAACTTACAGCCTTACCTCTCAAAGGTTCTTCCAAAAGAGAGGCCTTGTGGGCCTTTGAGATTTAAACTGTAAGTGGCTTAGGGTTAGGCCTAGGGTTACCCTGAGCTGAGTCTCACTCCTGCCACAAGCTCCTTCCTTCCTTCCTTCCTTCCTTCCTTCCTTCCTTCCTTCCTTCCTTCCTTCCTTCCTTCCTTCCTTCCTTTCCTGAGCCATTGAGCCCACGCCCCATCTCTAGCCCAACTAGACTCATACCACAGAATGGAAACTTGAGCATTCCAAGGCCCTCCAGCAATACTGATACCCACCCTTAGGTGAGAATAATAGTTGTTTTTCATTGAAAACTTGCTGCAGGTTTGAAACATAGCTCATGCTTCACTTTGTGATGGGATGTGACATGTGCATATGTATGTGCATGTGTGTGTTTTGTTTTATTTTATTGTACAGAGGCTTACAGAGGGGTTACAGTTACATGAGTAGTGTAATGAGTAGGTTTCTTGTGTGTTTTATGCATTTCAAAGAGAAAAAATGAGGTCCAAGGAGGTTAGAAATTTGCTCAAGTTCATATAGTTTTTATTTTACAAAAGCCATGCTGGGTGCCAATAGCTCACGCCTGTAACCCTAGCTACTCAGGAGGCTGAGATCTGAGGTTTGCAGTTTGAAGCCAGATGGGGCAAGAAAGTCTATGAGATTCTTACTTACCTCCAGTTAACCACCAAAAAGCCAGAAGGGAAGCCCAAGTGCTAGCCCTTGAACACCAAACTTCAGGACAATCTTTGGGCACAAAAGTACAGGACCATACCCAGGCCTTGAGTTCAAGCCCAAAGACCAGTACCCCCCCAAAAAAAGGGGGGGCATAGCCAAGCCAGGACTTCACTGTCCTGGTAAGTTCTATGGAAGAAGAGATTACAGCTCTTATGCCAAAGGGAAGGTATCAGATTTGGAGTGAGAGCTGTATCAAGAATGGCATTACCTCCCTTATTTTTTATCTCAGTTGGCTCATCCTATCTTCCCGCACCAATCTGTTTCTGGAGTTTTGCCCTCTATCCTCCCCAACTGCTTGGCAGAATAGAGCTGGATCATCACAAACACCCTCCCCCTATCCATCACCCTCTACCTATCCATACCTTCTTCTCCTCCCCAGCTCCACTGAAGGTGGATGGAGCAATGGAGCAGGTGGTGTGGTACAGATACATCGGTCTTAGAAGCTGAAGGGCCAAGAGCCAGCTCTGCTCCTCGTTGGCTGTGTGAGCTTGGATCAAACGCTCCCTCTCTTCTAGCATTAAGTTTTCTTCATGGGAAGTTTACCTACCTTCCAGTACCTTGAGGCTCACATGAGAGGGTTTTAGAGACCATGTAGGTTTTCCAAGTACCCAGGCACAGAGGGTGAACTCTGTCTCTGATTTCTAACATCTTGTTTAAGCCCTGGGCATTTCTCATGCTAAGTGTGAAATGGCAGGTTGCTGTAAGTATGAAGACAGGCTAGACTAGAATGTGTGTATGGGAGGGGAACCCAGCATGTGCGGAAGCCAGGGGCACGAGGTAAGGCTGCTAGGTGGATACAGGGTCTGAGGCTTGAGAGCCTCAGAGATGTTAGATTAAACAATACGCAAGCAAATTCTTGGCCTAAGAAGCAGGCAGGAAATTAAGGCAAAGCACTGCCCAGTGCTGGTATGGGATTGAGAAATGAAAAGTAGGATTCAGTTTCTGATGGGTAGAGGATGGTTGGGAGCCAGCAAGAACGAGTAGGCAGAGCTGAGGAGGGATGGGTCAGGCCTCTGCTTCTTCCTGGTTCATTATTTTCTAAGGAACTTCTGAATGGTAGCGAGAAGTGAGCATGGTACCTGGAATTTTGTGAGAGATTTGAGGAAGTGGGGAGAATGATTCCCATCGAATTTATGCTCATTACAGAGAAGCAGCCCCTGCAGGGGTTTCCTGGCTTCTTTTCAAACACAAGGCCAGGCCGACAGTGATGCTAAACCAGCCCCTGCCAAGCAGCTGCAAGCTCATGAAATTCAGGTTTCAGCTGGTTGAAGCCAGTCATGGGGAGCTCGTCCCAGACATGGCTGACTTTGGCTCAGAAAGTTTCTAGACAGGAGGAAAGTGAATTTCCATATGTCCTCTATCCCACAAGGGCAAAGGATTGTAATTTCAGAGAGTGCACTCGTGTGGAAAACTCATGTGCTCCTGGAAAGGCAAATCTATTCTGGATGCTGACATGGGCAGTCTGTGGGGAGGATAGGGAAGCTTCCAGAATATTCAGGGAACTGACTTGCATCAAGGCTGCCCGACCATTTTGCTTGGAGGAAAAACCTATCTGAAAGAGCAGAGGGAAGTTACATTTCCCTAATGCCTCTCTTTCCCCAGATCTTTCCTTTACATGATATTTAATGCTCCACTAGTGGTATGAAGCTAGTGTCATGTGTCCACTTTGCAGAAAAAGCTGAAGCCAGGTTTTTAGGCCTCAGGCAACAAAGTCCAGAAGTCCCAAGTTACATGCAGCCACTCACCCCCATATGCCAAATAAGGGAACATGGCAAAGGGCAGAAAAAGATTTATTTCATGGCACCGTGGGAAGATAGCACCTCAGTATATCTTCAACCATCTTTGGAATGATAAACATTGGCTTCAGATTAAATAGAGAGAATTGGGGGCAGGGAGTAAGAAAGGTATGCAGAGTTAAAATAGTCCCAAGTCACAGATATGGCCAGTTTGACCTTTAGCTCCATCTGTAGAGGAGTTCTGGAGAAGTTATTACTTTGTTAGTGGAACAGAACAAGAACAAGATAGTCTCCTGAGTTTGTTGCTGTTTGCTTGAAGACATTGCTCATTTGAAGGGAAATTTGCCTTTTGTACAAGAATGCTTATCTGTGAATCTGGTCTTTTTTGGAGCCCTTGGTGACTGCAAAGTTGATGAAGCAGAGAACAACTCAGATCAAAGAGCACAGACTCCAGTTGAGGGCTGTTAGTTAATCCACAGTACCCAGCAAAGGCATCTTCTAAGTCTCCTCTGACAGAACAAGGAGGCCTGGAGAGGCTTTGAAGCTCACTCGCCCAGTGTCTCATCAGAGACTCGCTGTACTC
Organism: Dipodomys merriami; assembly: GCF_024711535.1. Taxonomy (NCBI): domain Eukaryota; kingdom Metazoa; phylum Chordata; class Mammalia; order Rodentia; family Heteromyidae; genus Dipodomys; species Dipodomys merriami. Next base: position 88,023,693 of record NW_027205603.1, read on the forward strand.
TGCTGGGCAGCTGGTCTACAACTACTGTTTGATCTTCAGGATCTTTGATACTCTCCCCATCTGGGGAAGCTTCCTTTGGTTTCTTCTCCAGACCTCTTTGAGAATCCCCCATACTGGACCTCTCTGGACTCTTATTTGAGCCTCCCTGCTGTTCAGCCCAGAAAAGGAACCAGACCACAAGGCCCAGCTCACCCAGGTACTGAAGCACAGACAGGTGGTGGTGGCAAGGCCGATGGTCCCTGTCCCGGTGGCCACAAGAGGCAGCTACTCACATCCTGCAGCCATGTTCCTACCGTGGAAGGGATGGGGCAGTCTTCTACCCCAACCTGCACCCAGTAAATAGTTGCAGCTCAGCAGTCATTGTGTGTATAGAACAATTAAATAGAAAGTGCAGAGTATCCCCACACACTCTCTCCCCTGCCTCAGCTTGCTCTACAGGAGCTCACCTTTCTTAGCTGGAGGGGTCCTGCAGGGACCATCCATCACTCTCAGGTAGAGCACTCCAGGCAGTACTTTCCAGTCACAGGCTGTGGCTCCAAGAATGGAAGGTGCTAAGACGTGTGGGGTAGCTCAGCTCATCTAAGATAAGTGGATGGCTGCTACCTAGCAGCTCTTGTGTGTGTGTGTGTGTGTGTGTGTGTGTGTGTGTGTTACCCTTTGCTAGGTATGAGCACCTTCCAGGCAAGCTGTGCATTTACTTCCAGCCCAGCGTGTGGTCTGTGCCTGCTCATTACAGAGTCAGTCTCAGGAAGCCTGGCTTTCCCAGAGTTGGGCTGAGCCACTGCTTGGACGGTTTCCTTATTTGATAGTGAGTGTCACATCTTCTTGGGGAGCCCAGGGTATAAACTACAGAGATACTTTACAAAAGAGATAGGTGACAAAGGAAGGCAGAAGGTCAAACCAGGTCTGAGCCTCACAAGACAAACTCTCACTCTGCAGAAGGAAGGACCAGGCAAGGCCAGTTTTAGAGGAGATGTTAGGTCCTGTCAAAATGAGAAACTAGAAAGAAAATGGGGATTGGAGATGAGCCAAACAAGGCCATCTCCTTCACCTGGATTCTACAAATGCCACCGAAGATACAAGGCGTCGGGTCCCAGAGATTGTCTTTTTCTTCTGGCCTGGGGCACTAGCAGTAGCATAAGGACAGAGGAGGAGAAAGTGGGTGATGTGCTTTCAGACCTAGGCAGGGTGGGAGCAGAGGAAGTGTGTGTTATCCAGGGAGCCAGACAGAAGACTGGACAGCCATCACAATCACACATTGCCCTGTTATTACCCCAGGCACTCAGGGATGTCTGCATTGGTCTGTTATCCTCTTGGACCAGAAAAGTAGGCAAGCAGAGTCTACCCTTGTGGATACTTCGCATAGCTACATCTGCCACTGAAGAGGAGGCAGACCCACTAAGGGGATTAGAAAGACAGTTTGGGGACTTAGCCTGTTTTATATTTAAGGAAACAAAATCCTATATCTTCTGTAATGCCCTATGAACAGTCTGTGGCCTTCACAAATGCTAATTGATTTAATCATTGACTACTGAATGAAGCTGGCACTATCCTGATCCCCATTTTATAAACAGGGAGAATCAAAGTCCAGAAGTATTCATTAAATACTAGCCTGCTGTGCACCCCACACAGAGTAATGACCGAGTCCATAATGAATTCTGATTGTGAATTGGGATCTGAGTCCTAACTTGACCACACATGCATTTCTGGCTTTTAAACCAAGTCTTTCACTCCCAAGTTTCCCTTTCTTCTTCAATAAAGGCCAGGCTGAGCCAGATCATCTCATTGCCCTGATTTTTGGTCTCCGCCTCCTGCGTGCATCAGAGCTGCCCCCTAAGGGCTGATCTCCTTTCTGCCCTCAGCTGTACCTAGCACAGTGCCTGGCTAGGAGTCCAGTTGGTGTTTGTTTAATGGTGACCTCGTGCAGCACCTCAGCACTGGCCTCCTTAGAGACTGTAAACCTGGAAGGTCAGTGCTGGTCTTCTTCACTGAGTAGGAAGTGGATTCACAAGAAAGTGAAAGTCAGAACATTCCCCCCACCCCCACTGTCACTGGCCGTGAAGGCTGCAGGTGTCACTACCTGCACTTGCAGGACTTGGTGCTACTCAGTTCACACCCTGCTCTCCTGAGCTGCCTGAGACCTGGAAGGAAGGAAACAAACACATTCATCCTGATGAATGGAACCCATGAGCCATCTAGAAAAGCCCATCGTGAGGGTCATGCAGTGTCAATGGCTTCACCAGACGTACAGCACTTGAAGAAATTCTGCAAATCTCCCCAGCTGGAAGAGTAATTAGTGTTGCCAGCAGACTCCCAGCTGGGGTTCCCTTCAGCTTTGTCAATTCTAGCTTCCACAATTGGGATGGAAGCTTTTCCTAGCTTTGTCTATGTGGGAATGTGGAATCTTGACAATAGTTTCTTGTTCAATACCAAATCCCATTAATCATAAATGCAGTGCCTTCTGGAGACCTGTAAGGGGTCTGCTGGTCAGGCTTCTGGAGGCCTAAGAGCTATGTACATTCAAGTTGAGATAGGAATCACGGAGCCTGGTGAGCACAGAGTCAGAAATGAAGGGTGCGAACCTCAGATGAAGCCAGAGCCAGGCTTCAAGGTTTGACGCAGAAGAATAAGTTCATGAAACAGAATGGCAGGGAGGATGCATGGACTCACAATCAGAAGGGGGAGGCAAGTCTTATCCTCCAAAAATAAAGAGAAATGTTTATTTTTGCTATACTTCTTTTGTGTCTCAAATATTTCATTAAAACCATAGTGTGCCGTGTAACCCCCGCTTTCACTATATTTGATGTTAGTATAACATGTGGAGGAGATGGGGACAAACAAGTCGTTTAAGGATTCAGGTGGACCTGTTGCAACAATGAGAAGTACAAAATGTCATGTCAAAACCAGCTTTACAATTTCGGTGTGGGGGGGGAGGGGGGTATAATTGGGTGGGGGGAGGGGGGTAAAATTGGGTGGGGGGAGGGGGGAGGCGGGGAAGGGAAGTGAAGGGTAAACAAAGGAGGAGGCTGCAATGCTTGGTAAGAAATGTATGCATTATCCTGCCCATGTAATTGTTGCCCCTCTGTACAGTATGTTCTCAAATAAAATAAAATACAATTAAAAAAAAAAAAAAAAACCATAGTGTGCCAACCACAGTGAATGAATGGTTCTTGAATTCTGTGGAAAGGAAAGAAATATCATTTTAGTTTCATACTGTTAAGGCTATAGGCAGTGGAAAGGCCTGAGATCCACAACCCCAGCCTGACTTGGCCAGTGTTTGAGAGAACCAAACTGCAACAGGAAATGTAGGACAGGGACCATCTCCTTCCTTCAGATTGCTGAGACAAGTGGAGGAACTGAGCATACAGTTCTAGTTCCTAAGAAATCCACAAAAAAAAAGATGCTGTAGCTCAGGGGTGCTAATAATGTTCAAGGTCTCTTAACTAGCAAAGGCCAAGGTGGAAGTCGGACCCAGATCAAAGCTCATGTTCTTCCCCGTGTCCTTCCCTGTACTGATCTTGAGGACCAGAGCGCAGGCTCCCTGGAGGAGACCCCTGCCTGACCTAAGAAGTACTATGTTTTTGGTTTGCTTTGCTTTTGTTCTTACTGGTTCCAGGAATTGGACTTGGTGTCTTGTGCTTTTCCAGAGCAGCTTATGTTTATGCCAGTCCTGAGGCTTGAACTCAGGGCCTGGATACTGTTCCTGAGCTTTGTTGCTCAAAGCTAGCACCCTAGCCCTTGAGCCATGGCTCCACTTTCAGCTCTTTTGGTGCTCAATTAGAGCCTCAAGTCTCATGGATTTTCTTGCCCAAGCTAGTTTCAAACCCCAATCCTCAGATCTCAGCCTCCTGACTATCTAGGATTACAAGCAGGAGCCACAGACCAGCTCAGCTTTTTGCTGGCTAATCAAAGACACAGACTTTCCTTCCTAGACCGGCTTCTAAAAGCAATCTTCCAGGTCTCTGCCTCCTGAAAAGCTAGGATTACAGCCCTGAGCCACTGATTCCGGGTGTGATTTTTAAATGAAAAGTTGTAAAATCACAAAAGACGAACAGCTTTCTTCCTTTCTGCAGGCTCCGGCGAGGCGACTGGCAACTGGGGGCTGTTGGATCAGGTGGCAGCCCTGACCTGGGTGCAGACTCACATTGGAGCATTTGGTGGGGACCCTCTGCGTGTGACCTTGGCGGCAGACCGGGGTGGAGCTGATGTAGCCAGCATCCACCTTCTTGTGACAAGGGCCACCAGCCCCAGGCTCTTCCGGAGGGCTCTTCTGATGGTGAGTGGTCTGCCCTACTTTTGGTCTGGCTTCCATGGTTGGGTCTTCTCTTATTTTTGTGCTGGGTGTGGATCCTGCTATCACTCTATTCCCACTCATGTTCAAAGTATCTGTATTTCCTCAGAGAGCCTCAGTAGAGTTTGGTGTACGTATCAACAAATGGAAGCCAAAAACAGGACTTGACTATTCAGGATTCTACTGAGCAGGCTGAAATGTCTGCTGGATGAGGATAAGGAGGAGGAGGAGGAGGAGGAGGAGGAGGAGGAGGAGGGTGAGGATGATAGTGCTGCTGATGGTGATGATGGTGGTGGTGGTAGTGACGATGTGGTGTGATGCTGACAATGGTGATGATGAAGATAGTGCTGTTTATGATGATAGTGATGGTAGTGATGAGGGTAGACATAGTGGTAGTGATAATAGCTCTACTGTTGATACAATGATGATGATGATGATTATAGCACATGATGATGAAGATTACAGAAGCTGCAATCAAAGAAAAAAGCTGGCTGGCCACAGTATGAGAGCTCTGGTGTTTATGCTTCTGACATTAACTTCTAATGAGCAAGCTCCAGCTTCCAGCTTGAGCAAGATGCTGTGCCAGCTTCTTGAAATACTCCAATAAATAAAACATGTCCCATCTCCTATGCGGTTTGCAGGAACTGGGCATGGGGACACTTAATATAAAGATTTGTACAAGGATTTTGGAGCAGGTCAAAGAGGAAGCCTTAAACAAAGGAGGAAGTAGAAGGAATATGTCTCTGGAGATCATTCTCTGGAATATCTGAGCTAAATGTTGAAGGCTGCAAGGCATTAACTTCATGCAGATCCTGGTGTGAGGAACAGATGGAGGATGGGCTCTGTGGGTGACATTGTGGGACAAAGGGGGGCCAGATTTCCCTGGGCAGCTCAGGCTTTGTGCTGAATGTATGCAGAGCTATTCAAGTGTCTTGTTTATTTGACAGTTTTTTGTTTTATGATTTTTATCCATTTGTATGTGTGTTCATGAAGCATATTTGCAATGCTGTGTAATCACTATCTACCATTATCCCAACTAGAGACTCTGCACCCACTAAAGGTTAGCTTCTCACTCTATCCACTGAGCCCCTTAGAAGCCCCTATTCTACTTTCTGTCTCCATGGATTTACCAACTCTAAGTACCTCATTTTAGCAGAATTGTGTGAGATTTGCCCTTGTGTGTCTGGCTTATTCCACTTAGCACTTTGTCTTCAATGTTTATCTATGGTAGAACACTGTCAGAAAAATCCATCCACTTTCAGGCTGAACAGAATTGCATTGCAGGGATGGACTGCATTTGGTCTGTCTGTCCATTCACCTGTTAATAGATGTCTGGTTGTTTGCTCTTTGGTTATAATAAATAGTGCTGCTGTGAGCATGGTGTGCCACTGAAGACTTTTTAAGCTTAGATATTCTCTGGAGGAAGATCTCCCTTGGAGCTGGGTGGAAAGTGGTTTGATGAGGTTGAGGCAGAGAAACATTCTGGAGACTATATAGTAGGGTAAGCTATAAAACAATGAAGAGTCATCACAACCACCCTAATGGACAGAGCTCCTCATTGGCAATTCTGATCCTGTAGCTACATACAAGTCTTCTAGGGACCCACACCCTTGATCAGGAGGAAAGGAGAAGGACATTGCTTACTCATGTCTGATGTTGCATCAGTGTTGTCACCATTTCTGAGTCATCAGTGCCTCTTGCCAATCTGCCTCCCTACCTTTGATGATCCTTTTGTCATCTTGTATTGGGCTGAAGTGTTAGCATCTCAAACAAGGAATTAAATGGAAATACACACAAAAGTAAAGAAGCAAAGCAATGACTTTAATAGAAAAAGCAGAAATTAATTAAGGGAATCTGTGTGTATAAGCATCAAGGATGCTATGGATTTGAGATTTTATAAGGCTTGTGGAAATGTGGGAGGAATCATAGGAATGGTAGTTATCTGGTCTTAGCGAAATGAAGATTATGATCAACAGATTTGTGTGTGTGTGTGTGTGTGTGTGTGTGTGTGTGTGTGTGTGTGTGTGTGTGTGTGTGTGTGTGTGGTATGGGTGTGGGTGTGAATCCTGGGGTTTGAATTTGGGGCCTGGGTGCTGTCCCTGAGCTCTTTGCTCAAGGCTAGCACTCTACCACTTGAACCACAGCTCTATTTCTGGATTTTTGTGGTTAATTAGAGATAAAAATCTCTCAGCCTTTTCCTGCCAGGGCTGGCTTTCAACCATGATCCTCAGATCTCCACCTCCTGAATAGTCAGGATTACCAGTGTGAGCCACTGGTGCTCAGCTTAGTATTTTTAGGATGTGCTTAGGATTTTAGCATGTGCAAGGTGGGCATTTCATAATTTTACATATCTGTATCAGATATAGTCCATATACATGAAGCCTTAAGTAGGGAGTTTTATTGTAAAAAAAAAAAAAAAAAAACAAGCTGGGGACATACTGGTTTCTACCATCATATGCCACTATCTGGTTAGAAACTTGATCTCTTCTTAACACCTAAGATCAAACCAACATCAAGGAGGCATTGTCATGGGCAGGATAGAGGGGAGGTGGAGCTCCTGGGGGTGTCTGAAAGAGGGCTCCATTAGAGGCAGAGAAGCAATAGGGAGACTGTACAGTAACCTAAGTGAAGGAAAGACAAAGCGGCATGGAGATCACCACCATGGACAGAATCCTTCTGTGGCTTGGCAACGGTGACGGCGTTCTAGGGGTGACCAGGAGAGGCATGGTTTGGGATTTCTTTCCCTGGAGCTAATTTGGCTGGCTTGGGTTCATTTTGCCCTTTGCCTGCCCATTTGTTTAGGAAAACCTTCCAACCTAGAACTTGACTTTTGCTCTAGCTATGGTATTGGGTCTTCTTTTGTACAGCATGTATCACAATTTTCATCAGTGACTAATTGTTCTTAGACCATCTGCTTGGTCACCAAAGAAGCTCCAGAGAGCAAGCAGCAGTGTACCTTGCTCTCCACAGAGCCCTGGACATCGCACTCAGCACAGCTTGCCATGAGCAGATGCTCATGGCAGCAAGTGTACAGGTGAATGGGCCAGTTTCCTGATGGTGCTGCCAAGGGCCTGGACCACAGGCTAGCCTCTGAGCCCCCATCCACACCCCTTTCTTGGGATTCTTGTCCACTGGCTCTGGTTTTCTGCACTTTTCCTCTTCAGGTTGGTCTGTCTTAGAGGAAGGGAATAACAGCTTTGGAATCCTGCTATAGAAACCAAACTTCTCTCTCTGAGTTGATCCTGGAGAGCCTTCTCCAGGGGCTTCTCAGCAACCAAACCAGCACTCACTAGGACCCAGGAGGCATCCAAGTGCCTCAAAGGGACCCAGAAGGCAGGCTTTTCTTTTAGGCTTAGGTTTAGGTGTTTGGGGAATTTCAGAAATGAATCTGTTTTAACAAGGTAGTGTGTCTAAAAATTAACTCAATCCGTTTAATAATTTGGAAGCGGCTTTCACAATGGCTCCCAGAAATCCTTGGATGCGTGCGAGATTATCTGAAATCGAGAGGACTAAAAGCCTTCAGTATAGTAGTATCTTGTAAGCATACTCTTAATCAACAGATGCTTGGGGAGCGGATGTGAGTTAGCAACTTATTCTTGGTAAAAATCTTAAGTCTGCAAATCTGGAGGCGAGAACCGTGGGAACCTCCATCAAAAGCAACTTCAGATGGTCACTCATGGCCTGCATTAGTTTAGCACAGTTTGGGCTACAAAATGTTATATCTTATCTCGGATTCCTCGCATTAGTTGGCACTAGGTCTTTATTTTGTTTCCTGTAAAAAAAAAAAAAAAACAATATAAAGTATAAAATAATACAAGAAATCTGAAAGTCAGGGAGGTTTAGGGACCTGCCAAAGGACACTCAGCAAAGAAGGGACTGCATTAGGGCCTGAATGCTAAAGTCAAATCCTATGTTTCCCTGAGGCTGATTTTGTAGGAATTCAATGTCTCAATAAGTAAGAGGTAAGGGAAAGGCCCAAACTGAGAGGGGCAGGGGGGGGGGGCAGCAGGCCTAGCTAAATATGGTGGCCTTGGTCAAAACCCTTCCACCCATGTAAAACCTATGATTACTTCTGTCTCCCGAGGCCTCGGGAAGGCAGCATGGTTAAGTTTGCAAGGTGCCCTGTTCACCATAGGAACCCAATACATTCATGTCTCCCTTCCTCTGCCTCAGCACATCACCTCCAAACAGAAGCAAGCCCCACACTTTACCTGTCCTGGGGCCAGGTTAGAGGAAAGGATCTTGTTACAAACATGGGTTCTGCAATGTTGAGCCCCTGGCTGGTTTAAGGAAGGGAAGAGTAGAGTTTGCCCCAGGAGAGACTGCCCACTCTACCTACTGCATTGCCCCAATTCTGTATCCCTCCAGACAGCCCCTGGCCTCCTGAATTGCCTGGAATGAGATTCTCTGCTCCCTTTCCTGTTTCATTTATGGCGGTACTTGCAGGACCTGCCCACTGCAGGTGCATTGGCTATATCACACCTACAGAAAGCCACAGCTGCTTGAAGGCCTTTCTGTCTTTGTTCTGTGCTCAGCATATCCAGTGTGCCCTGAACATTCAATACTTCTCATTCCTCAGGGCACAGCAGAGCTGTGACTTAACAAGACTTTCCAAGTCTCTCAACACAAAGGAAATCTCATCTTAGCAGAGAGACTTTTATTTACCAGTTCTTTGTTTTCTGTTTTGTTTTTAGAAATTCTGTCCAGTGCTTCTTGCCTTTTGGCTAAGAGAAGAATAGAAATTCTGCCATACATTTATTTTCTTTTTTCCTTCCTTTCATCCTTCCCTTCCTCCCTCCCTCCCCCTCTCTCTTTTTGGTGCTGGTCCTAGGGCTTGAACTCAGGTCCTGAGCACTAAGCTTTTGTGTTCAAGGCTAGCATGCTACCACTTGAGCCACAGTTCCATTTCTAGTTTTTTTGGTAGTTAATTGAAGATAAGAGTCTCACACACTCCTTGCCCAGGCTGGCTTCAAACTGTGATTGGAGAATTCCTTACAAGCCGACTGGCCTCGCCTAGGCTTGGCTTGCCTCTCTTCTGCTTGTTCTGCTTCCTGGTTGTAGGGGTTCAGGTTGACACCTACCATGTTTATCTTACTGTGAAGATTGTCAATCCTGGATATCATCACTCAGAGCTCTTGAGTTAGAAGACAGCCTTGTTCCTTCTTAATCTTTGCTTTTTGGTCAATGTACTATATTTCTGCTAATAAAATTCACCCATACTACTTTAAAAGCTATGAATCAGCTATTTTGAAAAAATAGCAAATGTCCCTTGAATATTTTTTTATTTCTTCATTATTTTTGTTCTTTTTTATTAACATATAGTAATTGTATAAAGGTTTCACTGTGGGTTGTAGGGAGCCGAGGCGAGACTCCGCCCACTCCCTTGCAGTTTTGAGGATTACCACTCCAGACGGTGCTTGGCGGGACGCCTGGGCTGTGCGCGTGCACGAGCCAGGTAGAGTTCCCAGCCAATCCCATGACACCTGGTGACGGTGAAAGGCAGGCGACCAACAATAGAAAGACCCATGTTCCAATTCCCTATATAAGCGGCTGTATTTCGGGTGCACGCTCTCTCGCGCCCAAGCTCTCCTACAACTAAAAGGCTCTCCAATAAAGCGTGATCTGAGAAGACTCCTGGAGTGGTGGTCGTTTTTCCTCGCTGGTCGAGTAGACGGTCACTACAGTGGGTTTTTGTACAGTTGATATTAGGTTTGATCCTCTATTCGTCTTTATTAGCCCCTTCCACTTATTATTGCTTTTAATGCTTTTAGTGGGTCTCATGATGCTGTTTCAAACCATATTGTCTCCTTTTCCTACCCCCAACAGTCTCCCTTTTACTACTCATGCCATCTGTAATGTTTTGGGTCTAGATTCCAAATATGAGAGAGAACCTGAGCTATTTGTCTTTCTGAACCTGCCTTATGTGACTTAACACTATAATATCTGGTTCTATCTACTGTCTTGCCAACAACATAATTAAATTCCTTTTTTTGGGGGGGGGTCCGGTGGTGGGGCCTGAACTCTGGGCCTGGGTGCTGTCCCTCAGCTCTTCAGCTCAAGGCTAGCACTCTACCACTTGAGCCACAGCGCCACTTCCGGCTTTTTTTCTTTTTGCTTATGTGGTGCTGAGGAATCGAACCCAGGGCCTCAGGCATGCAAGGCAAGCGCTCTACCACTGAGCCACCTTCCCTGACCCTTTTTTTTTTAGTTTTTTGTTTTTTGGCCAGTCGTGGGGCTTGAACTCTGGGCTTGGGTACAAAAGCTTTTCGTGATGGGTTGTGAAGCAGGCTCCTTCATATAGCACAGCCCTCCTGGCATTGTGAAGGGAATCACATTCTTCCTTGGAATCTCCAGTTGGAAATGCTGGTGCTGGGAAATACATTGATCTGGAACTTTCCTGAGTGTTCTTCTGCACTGTCCCTGCGTTCTTCAGCTCAAGGCAAGCGCTCTACCACTTGAGCCACAGTGCCACTTCCAGTTTTCTAGTGGTTTATTGGAGATCAGAGTCTCATGGACTTTCCTGTCTGGGCTGGCTTTGAACCACGATTCTTAGATCTCAGCCTCCTGAGTAGCTAGGATTATAGGCATAAACCATCGGCACCTGGCTTTAAATTCCTTTTTATGGACTAACAATATTCATATATATATATATGAATATATATAATCCAGTAGAAAGTACATATATGTGTGTATGTATGTCTACATACATAGTAGAAAGTACACAATAACCAGGAGACCTTTCAAACACCTGAATGAGATGTCACCACTTCCCTTTCTTAGACCCTTACCATTGCTTCTTATTTCCCTCAGAGAATGCTAAGCCCTTCCCCTTCCCTCCTGGGACCCTGCAGGCCTCCTCACCTGAGGGCAGACCTCTGTCCTAGCACCTCCGGCGCTGGCCACCCTCTCCTCTTAGTGTCCTTGCAGACGCTCTCCTGCCTGCAGGAGTGGCCCTGATGCCCTGTCATCTTCATAGTACCTCTTTACATAGTTATGTGCTGCTCTGTTTCAGGACACAGCTCAAATGCTGCCTCTTCTTGCAGGAGTTTCAGTATCTGCATGTCACTCCAATTCCTCAGAAAGCATCCTGCTTATCTATGACACCAGCATTTGTGACATCAGTGGCTGTGGCCACCAGCACCTAGAGAAGTCTATTGAATAGGTGTCCTGAAAATATTTGTGGAAAGGTATTCTAAGAAGAATGGTAGCTTGGGTACCAAATGAGTTTTTCTCTTTTTTTGGCAGTACTAGGGTTTGAACACAGAACACTGTGCTGGCTAGGCAGGTGCTCTACTACTTGGATGAGAGTTCCAGCACATTTTGCTTTTTATGTATTTTTCGGGTAGGGTCTTCTGTTTTTTCCAGGGTGAGCCTCAGGTCTCTATTCTCCTATCCAGAGCCTCTGCCATTACTAGAACCACTGGTGTACACCAACACATCTGGATTGTTTGTCTGTTGATTGAGATAGAATCTTGTTAAGATTTTGCCCAGGCTGACTTTGAACTATGGTCTTTCCCATCTCACCCCGCCCCCTGCCCCGTGTGAGCCTCTGTACCCATATCAGACATAGAATTTTCATAGTGATCAACGAAGAGTTGTTCTCATTCAACCCATATCCCTGCCTTCAAGAATGATAAGCAATCCCAAACAAGAAATACCTTTGGCCAGGATAGTTTTGCTTTCAACCCTTGCCCCTGCCTTCCAGTTACAAGCTTCCTTAAGAATTCAAAACCCACTGAGTGTCTGCAAGAAACCTCTACCCATCTCATCCTGAAGCCATCTTATCCCAAGGTTAAATATTTATTAGGTTTACATTAGGAATAAATACACACTTCCACAAAATGTAATGCTTCCCACTTACATGTCTCCCCACAGCCTCCCTCCAAAGTTCTCATGACATTGACCACGGGGAATAGGATACTAACGATGCTGAGCTGGCATCTGGAGTCTGGAGGTCACCTGTCCTGCAAGGAGGGGGGGTCCCGCTCTCACTATGACATACCTCCCTCACTGCTGGCCGGTCACTGAACCCACCCCATGGGAGGGGTTGGAACTGCAAAGGTGCTTGGAGTCAGAGGCTTGCAGGCTGAGCGCAGGACTGGGGAATGAATGTACCAGTAACAGGCACACCATACCACACACACGCACCCCTCCGTCCCAGAATTCTTCAAGCCCAGATGGGGTGGGGATGCTGACATACGCATGCATCTTCCTTGTCTTGCTTCCAGCAGGATCCGTCTGGCAGCCTCCTGGACCAAGGCTCGCCCGTCTCAGGATGCTTTGCACGTTCTCCGTTACCTCTTGTAATTGGATTTGGCAGAACTCAGCCACGTTGGCTCCCCCTTTTCCTGGGGTGCAGCATTTTTATTCACATGAATGCCAGACTGACCCTCTTGAGAATCAAATGCAAGGGGCATTAATCCTTTAGAATGGCTCCATTGCTTTTTGAGAAGAAAATCCAACCAGTCTCCTCAGTCCAGCAACCCCTCCATGCTTCCTGGTTGCCCTCACCTGAACCTGCCCTTTGCTCCCTGTGGGTGGGTCATGTCCAATGTCCGCTTAGCTGCTGATCTGCTTTTCCTGTTTCCGCCATGACATGTTGTTGAGGGCTGGAGATTCTTCATGCTGCTCTAGGCTCACACCATGCAGCACATTTCAGGCTCACAGCACCTTGCCAGACCACACTGAAAGACCAAAGGTGCTTTCCAGACAAGCCCTAGAGCCCCAGAAGTTCCATTCTGGCCACGGAGGGCTATGTGTTCCCAAAGCCTGTGCTATGGCAGCAATTTCTGCCTGTCCCCCAGCAGCCTCCTTTTCTCCCATGTTCCCTCCTGGGAGAAAGACAATCAACTGCCCACTTCCCACAGTGGCTTTGACAGCAGAGAGCCCGAGGAGCCTCAAGGCTCAGCACTGCAAAGTCTCTCAGGCTAGTGCCTAGTGTCACAAGACCCCTAGAAAGAGATGGGGTGCACGCTCAGGTGTCCCTGGGCTGGCGACAGTGGCTTCATCAAGGGCCACTCTGCAGACCCAGCTACTTGTCTGTTGCTGCAGCCTGTGGCTCATCTTCCTCCCAGGCTTTATCATTAAAAGCGTTCTCCTGGGACAGTGGAGTGGGACCCTCTGCACTATACGCTGGAGCCCGGTCCCTTTGCACATTCCTGTGAATGTCTTGCTCTTCGCTGCACACCAAGTACACACACGCACACACACACACACACACACACACACACACACACACACACACACACACGACTCTCAGGAGTGTGTCTCCTCATCATGAGTCAGCCGTGTGGTATCACAGCACTGGTCAGACACCAAGGAGGAGAAGCTCCTTTGGTCACAATGCAGCCCCTATGTGGCTTCGCTTGGCCTCTGGAGGACCCGCGGTGTCCAGGGAGCAGAGGCCCCTGCCTTTTGGGGACCCTGGGTGTGAGCCAGGCCGTGGGTCCTCTGGCTAGTCTTCAAAGTAGGGGGGGACTGAGAAGAAGGAGCTCTTGCGCTTGCTCCCGCTGTACATGAGCGAGAGGCTCTTCTTCTTCCGGTCGAAGGGGCTGGTTTCGTCCGTGGTCAGGGACAGATAGGAGGTGATGCTCTCCCGAAGGCCATAGCTGAAGAGAGACTCGTCCACCCCCAGAGGGTTCTCTGCAACTTCGGGGTCCTCCTGCAGTCTGTGAGTTAGAAAGCAGATGCCAAAGGCAGGGAAAAGAAGAGAGTGAACAGAAGGAGAGGCCGAGCAACAAAAATAAATGAGCAGAAGAGGAAAGAAAACGAAAAAGCATGGTTAATCTTTGAGCTTATCGTTTCAATTCTGGTGCTTACATCTGTGGACTGGCTGTGTGGTTTTGGACAAGCCCCTTAACCTCTCTGAACCTCTATTTTCAGACAAACCTTTCAATTAGAAATAGTAGCAAATATTTACAAGAAAAAGTGTTCTATCTATATAATTCTGATCTCTGATTTTCTTTGAACTTACCAATAGATACGCTAATCTATGTTCAATTAATATATGTCCACTGATCAAACTCACAAATAGACACACAGCTGAAAATTCAGTTTTAATAGTGGAATGGATACAACAAACTGATAAAATATTGTATTCTTTGAATTCAGTGCCTTGAATTCTCAAGTATTTTACACCTGAGCTGTGACCCTAGTCCTTTTGCTTAAAGTTTATTTTGGAGATAGAGTCTTGTACTTTTGCCAGTCTGGTCTCAAACCATGATCCTCTTACCACTGTCTCCCAAGTATCTGGGATTATAGGCATGACTACCATATTTTCCTCTTAGGAAAAAAAATGAGTCACCTTAGGACTTTGGTGGTGGTATCTAACTCTTGAGTGAATTTTAAATGATGTTAAACTTATATAAGATCCGTGTGTATGTCACTCCCTAAAATCCTAATAAATAAGAGCAAGGTGGTATACTGCTGCTAGAAAATGTACTATTCACACTGACTAGGGACTCGGTACATGTTTGCAGAGCAAGGGACTATAAGCCTTGATGAAAAGTTGCTATAGACTGTGTGATATCCCAGTCTGGGTCTGTGGGATTGAGAATCTGGGCCCACTCTCGGGATCCCTGGCTGTGGTTTTCGTGTGCCTGGCTCACAGACGTTGAGGGACACACACACACACACACACACACACACACACACACACACACACACACACACACACACGTGCATGCACGCACCTGGGTGTCCTCTTCCAGTTGAAGGTCTTCTGGCGCAAGGTGACCGGTGAGCCGGGGGCACTGGCTGCTGGAGTGGGCGTGTTCTGCATCAGACAGGGTGTGGTGAGCACGCAGCACAGGCCGTCCGCCACCTCTGTGGAGGGAAGCAAATGATGCTCAGGGTCCCACATCTCACAGCCAGTCAGAAATAAGACTTCCTGGGTTGTTGGCATGAAAATTGAGGCCAGGATGGGGAAGGGGCTTGGTGGGGAATGGCAGTGGTTTGGGAAATGTCACCACCCTGAGTGAACTGTGCTCTGCCCTTCGCTAGGGAAGGCAGAGAGAGGGATTTGGCTGTGCCCCAGGTGGAGTGATCTGGAACCTCTCTGAGTTTCATTTGTCTCAGGTGCAGAATGAGGGAAGCAGGGAACACACAGAGAACATCAGGCAGAGGCCCACATGAAGCAGCCGTTTCAGATCTCTAACTGCAAGCTGAGCCTGTGTTCAAGAATGGGGCCCAGTGCAAAGCTCCTAGTGCATTCAGGATAACATGTAGAAGAGCAAAGAGCTCGTGGGCCATGTGCACTAAAAAGAAGAAAACAAGATAGGGAGAAGGAGAGAGAGGGAGGTGGGAAAAAAGAGAAATGACACAGGTATCCTGTAGAGAGAGCATGCAAATTAAATCCACCCACTTTGTTTTTGGCTCAGGAACACCTCAGCCTGCATGGCCTTGGGTCTTCCAGAGCACTGAACACAGGATTCTGAATGGCCTCCATGTATCAGATCCCCACCCCATGTCCGTGCCCTTAGAAACAACACTGACCTCTGCTGTCCTGGGCCCCCAATAAGGCCAGACCCAGACCAAAAGTCCCAGCAGCTCCTTCATTCCTGGAAAGACACAGTGACTCAGGATGTGACACCCTGGTCTCAGGTCACCTGCTGTCATGCTTTAGGGAGTGCACCACACTGCTGGTGCCACCCTGCCCCCTTGAGATTTGTGGAGCTGCCCCTATGTCCTTGTGCAAGAACAGAAGCCCAGCAAGCCCAGCTAAAAGGAACAGCCCGCGTCTGCTTTGGGTTCTAGTCTGCTTTCACTCGAAGCCCAACGTGTACGTGGAGGAATGGCATGGGGTCCTGGAGTCATGTGCTCCTTGTGTGATTGCCACTCTTGGTTGAAGAAAAAAGGACTTTGAGCCTAGGAGAGGAGGAGAGGAAGCCAAACACAATACTCAGAGACTTCCGGGTGTTCCAGAGCATAGCAGGCCAGGCTCAGAGAGGGTCTGCCTTAGACTGGCTTATGTGGGGAACAAAAAAAGAAGTAGTAGAAAAGAAAAAGAAAAAAAGAATGTTGAACAGATTCACACTCACAACATGTGATACCCAAGTGCTGAGCTATCCTCACCCATTTTATCTTTCAACCCTGTGTCGTCATTTTTATGACCGTTTTGGAATAAGGATCCTGGGGGGAAGCCACTTTCTAAGGGGCACAGAAATGTGACCCAACAGCCCCATCTCCTTGGCTGTGAACCAGTGAGCCAGTTCCATATTCCCAAAGCAGCCCATTGCCTGTTGAATGGAGGACAGAGGAACTCTGCATTACTCTCAGGTGAATCACAGAGTCTCATTCACTGTCTACACAACTGTCCCAACATCCTCTTGGACTCCAGCAACTTGCAGTCAAACATCTCATTTCCCCTTCATTTTCCTTTGCCTTGCGGGAACAGTTCATAGAAGGATCATGGGAAACATCCTGGGCTTTCAGCTCCTCTGCAGTCAATCAGAGGAAGGCAATGGTGATCTTGGATGCCAGGAGGGTCGGCGCCAGTGTGAGGTCTCCCCAGGGCCCCACAGCCCAGGCAGACTTGGCCTCCTGGTCCCTCGGAGCCCTGCTGGGAGCATCTGTTTCATGTTTACTGTTGTCTATGCAAACTTGTGGTCTGTACACCCTCAGATGATTGTCATTAAGAGCCAAATACCACAGCCAAGCTGGGTGTGTACCCAGCAAGTGGCTGTCTCCAGGACTCCCTTCCTCTTTCAGTTTTAGCTAGCTTCTAGTCTTTTATCCAGCACAGAGGAGAATGTCTTAGCAATTAGTTTGCATCTGATGCATGACAGACTATGCTGGATTCGGCACATAAAGGTTGATGTTAAGTGATCATCTAACCCTTTGTGAGCGGCCTATTCCTGACCACTTTGCATGAATGAGAACAGAGGCTTTGAGAGGTGGAGGGCCTGCACAAGAGCTTCCATAGCCTAGGTCCTACTGAGGACCGGCCTCTCCCAGAAGCCCTTGCTCCTTCACATCTGCTGTTTCTTATTGCTCAGAGGTGTTACGCCAAAGGCTGTGGGCGCCTTTGCTTCTTCATTACAAGATTCCAAATCCTAGAGAATACTAGCAAGGTTTCCCATAGGTGCAACGTTCAGCACCTGAAATCCTGAACCCATAAAGGGGAAAGATACTAACACAGTGTGAGGTACTGACCCATCCTCCCTCTAGTAAGGCATAGGAAGAGAAGAGGAAGGACAGCTGCTCTACGTCAGATGCCAGCCCATTCCTCAGCACCTTCTACCATCTAGCCCCACGCCCCAGCAAGTAGCTGCAGCTGGTATCTGCACTGGTTGGTTAAGGAGACACAAAGAGCTGAATGGTCCAGCAAGGCCAGCCACCATGAGCAGACAGAATATAATCATGGTAGGTAGGAGGGTGGAGCTGGTGTTTTCAATCTCTCCCCTGAGCAAATCCACCTCCTGAGCAAGTTCAGGGCTTTCATGGCCTATCTAAATACTCTCCCTCTGACTCCCCATGTGTCATACCCCACCAAAATCTTGTTGGAGGCTCCTCTCCATTCCAGATCAGCCTGAGAAAATTGGGACCCTCTCCTGGGCCCAGAAAATGTGTGCAAATGAAGGTACGGTAAGGGCGCACAAGTGGATATAACACAATCCCTAGTCTTCAGGAGCTCCTTGGTAAACACAGTCTTGCTCATAGTTAACCAGGCCACATGGCACTACAACCAAGGCACGGGGGAGAGGCGCACCTAGACAGGGGATGGAGAGGGTAGAGTCCAATACTAACTCCTAGGGCTGTATCTCACAGGCAGGGTGCTGTTGGCCCTCAAAGCTGAAGAGAACGTTGACAAGCAGAAAAAGGGAAATTAGTCAACATTCAGGACAAAGCCCTGGAAGTGTGACTCTGCCTTGCTGAGGGGTACCTTACCTGTGTTTATGCCTTTGGGCATGCCTTTATTTACAGAGAGGGTGAGCCTGAGGTTCTGTGCCTTGTGATTTGTACGCTGTACTCACAGCTACTCTTGGCCTGAAATTCACTCTCAACAGACACGTGGACAAGTCTGTGAGACCCACACCCTGGCCTAGACCCTTTGTGAGCATGCAGAGGACAGAGACCCCTGTGCCTTACCAGAATAGTGGCTCACCAGGTCCTCCAGGCACTGGAAGGTGAGCCGCGGGGAGATGTAGTACCAGTTGTTGGGCAGACGGAAGATACGGTAGTGTCTCACCTGCCTGTGCTTCACCGACAGCGAATAGAAACCTATGGGAGGCAAGGGCCCATTAGTGGCATCCACGTGTCCCCACCCAAGGGTGACCAACAGAGCAGCTCCCGTCCACCTGGCAGAGAGCTGCTCACCTAGGGACACTGCCAGTATACCAACACTCATCACCTCCAGCACTGACTATTCCCTTAGCTGCTGCTTCTGTGTAGAGCCCTCGGGGTGCTCCCATACCAACCCCCTCAATCTGCAGTACAGACATTCCTGGCACCCAGGCCTGGTCCTCTTGCTGTGGAGGTGAACATTTGGACTGCTCCCACATCTCCCTGGCTCCAGATGTTGCTTAGTGGCTTGTAGCCTGGCGGTCATCTGCTGATCCAGGCTCCGCAGCCTGTGAATCTTTCCTGGGAGTTTGCTGAGATGTGGGAATTGCAGCTCTCCCCCCTGGTTCTCCGCCCTCCAGTGCTACCACAAGACACACTGGGGGAGCTCGGGTTGTTCCTTCTCTCCTGGTCCCTGCTCGCTGTGGCCTTAAGCTTGGTTTTCTCAGAAATGTGGTGCGAGTGGCAGTTAGGACCTTGTACTGCGTGTCCCCAAGGTGCTGCGAGGTGGCGGCACCTCCTCAGCTCTGTGCTGTCCATCTGTATCTAGCAGAGATGGAGGCATGTCAGGAACACCCCCACTCATTCTCAGAGAGCTGGGGACCGACGGTCCCAGGTGTTGTACGGGTGGAGACACGGAGCCGCAGAGCCTGTGATGTGCTCTCACTTCTGGGACGCATCACTTGGGGACAGCAGCCCTGGGTGTGGCCTCCGGCCCATCCCAAGCAGCCTGTGGACCCAGCTGTGCGGAACTACCCACTGTGTGACTTCTCCTCCTGTCTAGGTGCAAGTGGAAACTCATCAGGACTTTGCATATCCAGGGGCCAAGACAGAGCCTACACACAAATCAGACCTGGGACATGGGCATTTTTCGATGAGTTGTACCTCTGTGTAGGCCTCCCCTTCTTGGCCAGGCCAGCCTAGGAGGCTGGGGGCCTGGGTGGCCCCCATCAGGAGATCCTTAAGACATGTAGAAGGCATTGTGATTCTGCTTTTATCTTGCTTTCCTCCAGCACATTCAAGATTTGGGGCAAACATTTGTTCTAGCATTCTGAATCAGGCCCCACAGGCTTGCTTCTCCACCACCCAGGCTAGTGATGGTTCCAGTTCTTGTTGAGGTACCTGTGAAATCCTAGATGCTGTTTTCCATTCTCTGACAGCGAGTGGGCAAAAAGCAGGCTGACAACCTGAATGCTTTCCTGCATTAAAAGTTATTAGGATGACTCTTTGGTGTGGAGAGCTGGAGCTGTTGAATGTTTTGTTCCTGTGACTTGAAGTCTGGACTACACTCCATGCACCATGCTAAGCGCTTACCTATGGTGAGACCCTGAGCTATAGCTAAGGGAACCTGGGTGTCAGAGAGAGGAGGTAGTTGTAGAACTGCTGAAACTAGACTTTGGGACCCTGGCCTTCAACCACAGAAAGGACAGCGTGTTTTGTGCTCTGTGGTACAGGAAGTCACACGAGTAAAGCTCACAGTGAGCCTGTGAGCTCTGATGTGGATTTGGCCTCATTCTCTAAGCTCTGTCACTTCCGTGGTGGTACAGCCTTGTGCATGGCAGGGACCACAGATGTTCTTCTACTGAATGGGAAATGCTCCCACAAGAGTCGAGGGGAGGCTGTGGCAGGCCGAGCTGATGGCAGTACCCAGCCAGCTTTACTCCCTGTTGGTAGGCCTCTTGCTTACATGTAGGGCCTTGGCTGTAGGAGCTGACTGGGCAGATCCATTTGTGCTCATCCACAAGGGGGAGTGGAGCTCAGACCTGCCCGTGAGGTCGAGGGCCTGCTCACCTTTCTTGGTCTCGCTCTCTCTGATCATGAAGGAGCCCATCTTTGTGTCTGGCAGCTGCAGCAGCTCCTCTGCCTTGTCCCTGCCCAGCCCTTCAAACAGCCAGCTGGGAAGGACAGGAAAAGCACCTCTTACTCCTGGGGAAGTCATGTCCCAGAGGATGGACAGAATTTGCCTGGGTCTCATCATTTCTGATGGCCAGAGCTGGGGTAACAGTGCTGCTGATCCACCCAGCCCCTCCTCCCCAGTGGACCATACCATCTTGAGTCACCCACCTAAAGACGATGAATGATTCTACTGGAGACACGCACTCACCCATGGTAGACTCTGGCCACACATATTCCAGGAATATAACTCTCCCGGCCAGTGCTCAGAGAAATAGCTTTCCACCATCCCCCTTCGCTGTCGGAACAAAATACACAGGAACAGGTGAGGAGGTAAATGGCAGGACCAGAGAGAAATGATTTTACCCACCGTAGATGAGATATTACTTTTTCAAGATCTATGATTGGCCAGGTTGGGGTTTCATTTTTAAGTTGAATTTTTAAATATTATTTTATTGGAAAGATGCTGTACAGAGTTATCGCAAATAAGGGAAACCGTGGGACCTATATTTCTTTGGGTCTGGATTACTTCACTTAATATGATTTTTAAAGCGTGTGTGTTCAATAGACACTGCATTGCAAGCTACTTTGGGGACCTCCCCGTATGCTGGCAGTGCCCCCCTTCCTGTGCCAACAGCCGATGTCTTCAACTGATGCTTACAGTCAGAGGCTCCTAAAAATAACTGCCTTCTGTCTCTTTATACTCTGAAGTATAAACCAAAGATGGTACTCATGTCAGTAAGGATTCATATGAGGGACTCAGAGCCCTATTTCTTTCCATAAAGTCTTTGGAATCCAACTGAAGAGAAGTAGGAACAGAAGATGATACTCTCTGTCATCAGAAGCATTTTTTTAGTTGGTCATGGGGGCTGAACTCTGGGCCTGGGCACTGGCCCTCAGCTCTTCAGCTCAAGGCTAGTGCCCTACCACTTGAGCCACAGTGCCACTTCTGGCTTTTTTTCTGCTTATTTGGTGCTGAG
The DNA here is from genome assembly GCF_024711535.1 of Dipodomys merriami. Taxonomy (NCBI): domain Eukaryota; kingdom Metazoa; phylum Chordata; class Mammalia; order Rodentia; family Heteromyidae; genus Dipodomys; species Dipodomys merriami. The sequence continues at coordinate 88,045,137 of NW_027205603.1, forward strand.
GAATCGAACACAGGGCCTCATGCTTGTGAGACAAGCGCTCTACCACTGAGCCAACTTCCCAGCCCTATCAGAAGCATTTTTAAACCCAGACATCTTTTCAGCTTTCCTTGGTATATAGTATTCCACACACAGCATGATGTGTTGTAGGAGGCAGGGCAAGAAGCAGAATTGGTGTCATAAAGGGTCTCAAACTCCAACTTACTTATTTAACTTTCATCTGGCAGGCAATAAGGTGCCAACGAAGGTCTAATCGTTCTGGCAGCATTAAGGGGGGAGGAGTCACAGTAGGGGCTAAATTTCTTACCTCATGGTAGGGCCAGCTAAACATCGAAGGACTCCCACCTAAAGCTAAGGATTTCCTGTCTTGAAGTCTATAAAAGTTTTGAAAAGCACACTCACTCAGAAATCACACGTAGTTTCTCTCCCCGATGGAATATCGGGGGGCTGATGTCAGGAGATGGGTAGTCACTCAGCACAGCCAGGAAGTCGCTTTCCAGCCCTGGGAAGCAAAGAAGGTGGGTCTTGATCACCGGGAACAGAGAGGCAGGTGGGTGCCATGAGGTCCTGGGAAGTCTCAGGCACCTGCCCTGCGGGCGGGGAGGGAGCCCAACGAACCCAAGAGCAGGCTATCCCTCCCATTCACAGGCCTGCCTGGGACCTGATGCTCTCATTGAGAAATGGGGACCCAGAGACCCACGAACAGATGTCACACAATCTGCCTTGTATCTACAAGCCTCAGTCTCTCCTTCTTTCAAATGGGGCTAAAACCTGGTTCCAGGGTCCTTCTGAGATGAGATGACCGTGGATGCATGACACCATCTCAGGAATGAACAGGCACAATAGAATCTGCCTGGCCTTGTGTCCTCTCCTGGCCGGTGGCCCTACCTCCACATCAGTTAGAGGTTAGGATTAGGCCAAAGAATCTCAAACTCTGAGGTTAAAAATAAGTTCGGGCTCGCGCCTAGAATTCTAGTTGTTCAGGAGGCTGAGATCTGAGGATGGAGGTTTGGTACAGCACAGGCAGGAAAGTCCATGGGACTCTTATTTCCAGTTAAACATCCAAAAAACTGTGGCTCAAGTGGCAGAGCATTAGCCTTGAGCAGAAGTCCAGTGACAGTATCCAGCCCCTGAGTTCAAGCCCCAGAACTGGCATAAATACATAAATACACAGACACTCTTTCTTGTAGAGAGTGGGCACCAGGCTGGGAATGTATTCCACGGGGACTTTTATTGGTTGTGGGGTGGGTGAGAAGCAAAGTTAAGTACTTTTCATTGTGTGTATGTCAAAAGTCACTTCAGTGGACTTTGGGGAAGAAAGGAATCCTGTTTGGTTTATGTGAATGATGGCTTACACTGGAGAGAAAATGATACAGCATGAATTTCCCCTTTGACACTAGATGATATCTGCTTTACATCCTTCGTGATTTACTGTAATTTCATTTCCATGCATCAGATAAGGGTAATATCTGCGTGTGTTTGGAGGAAATAACATCTTACAAAGCAGCGGATGTGATCGTTGTTCTCTGTTACGGCTCTACCTGTTGCCTCAGGAACTGAGCTCACAGGTCTGGTAGCTGACCCTCTACCCTGGGCCCAGCACGGTGAGCAAGCTGGTGCCCCCTGCTCCCATGGAGCCCATGGTCTAGAGCTCACGTGGTGGTCAGGGCATATGCTGACCCTATGCCTGGCCATGAACGGATAAACTCCCAGCACTCAGGCAGGCAGGCAGAGCCCTTTTCTGTCCAAAGACATTCCCTGCTGAGACTCCAGCCAGTCTCTTACAGCTCCTGTGTCCTATATACAACAAGTCTCTGAAGCAGGCTGAACGGACACATTGAGCTCCAGGATGAGTGAGGGCGATGAATGGGTTTGGGGTAAAGGGCTTGGTTATCAGTTGGCAAATAAATCAGGAACAAGTTATCAGAGCACACTCAAATGTGGTGCTCACGAGGGGAAACTGTAAATCTAAGATATGGGGTAGAAACCGAGTGACCTTTGGCATCCTTACACATCCTGGAGAAGAGCCAGGGGTCTGAGGAAAGCAGCACCAAGACCACAGAAGGACCAGCCTGGCAAGGTCTCTGGCCTGGCCAACTGTGCACCGTCCCTGAGCCTGTTTGTATGTCTATGTGGACCGAGATCTTCCCTCACTCTACCTCACTGAATTAAAAGAGAAACTCCATGGATAGTCCAATGATTAGAAGCAGCACTAATGTTGTATGGATTCTGGAGTCAGAAGACCTGAGTTCTAAGGAGGGGAGATCTGGTGGTACGTTGAGCTGATGCAAATTTAGATCCGTTTTAGAAAAAGAACACGAAGTGGTGCATGCCAAGTGAGGTGCAGACTCTAGGAGGGCCAGAGCTTCCATGGCTTCTCAGCTTTCTGGCAATTCTGCCCAGCCGCCCAGGTGGGCCATGCAGCACTGGACACAAACCACCCTTCCCATCCTGGACCTAGGCTGAGGATGATGTCTAGACTCTTCCTAGTCCAATGGCTCCAGTAAAAAGCGACATTTACTCATCAACCCAGCTGCCTTTTAGCCTTCAGAGCCCCCGATGAGAATGTTCCCGCTCATGTTCTCCCCCTGCCTCCCCACAAGCTCAGGTCCAGCCGCCTGGAAGAGGTTCAACTCTCTACTATGCTGTTCATACTCTGGAAGCAAATATCCCAGACTTGAATTGTCGCATGTGTATTACCCTCGTGGGGCTGTCAGCTCCCCACCTTGCTGTGGGGTCCCAAAAGGCAGAGCACATGTCATCATGTATTCAGAGCCCTGAACCTGTCCTGGTTGGGCTCTGGAACGCAAGGTGCAGCTGTCCCTGGGCTATAGGGTCTTCAGGAGTGACTCTGGGCTTGGTTTTGGCTGGTCTAGACATAAGGGAGGTGTCCCAGAACGCCTGACAAGAAAGAAGGGCAGAGATGAGAGGCACAGAATGTGTTTCCTGTGCCAAGACAAGGGCCTTAGATCAGTCTGTGTCTATGAAGGAGTTATAGTTTGGTGTCTGGTTTAATGTTAAGACTGAAACAGAGCAGAACTGCTATCATCTGTGCTGTTGGAAAGCTAACTAACAGAAGCAGAAACAGAAGTGGCATCCCACTGTAGAAACAAGTGTTCCAGTGGGGGAATGGAAGCGATTGGGCTAGAGTTTCAGTTTTGTGGTAATACTGTGAACTTCTGGTGGAATTTCCATGGTGTGTTTATATCAAGAATAGCTAAGCTTCACCAAAATTACTGGTAAGGAGCCTTTATCTACAGGTCTGGTGGCTCTCTGCACCCTACCACCAGCATTAGGAAAGCAGGCAAATCACTGAAAAATTATTACTGCAGCCTATTGCAGCTTTGTGACAAGCTCAGGTGCCAGCTCCATTCCCATCCTCTCTGAGCTTTGGTCCCTACAGGGAAACAAATGCCAGGCAGGTATTTCCATTTGCTCAAGCTCAAGTACTTCATCACCCCATATTCCCAGAGCCCCCTGGGCTTGTGGGGAGCTGAGCACTTGAATCAAACCCAATGCCTAAATGAAGCAGAGGGAGAGAAACTCTGCTAAGGGCAGAGAGAAGATGATCACAGATTTGAGAGAAGGAAGCAAATAACAAAGAGATATGAGCCCCGCATGAGAGAAATCCAGAGAAAATGTTCACAAGGACTTTACTGGAAGAGATCTGGCTTTAAAACTAATCAGGCCTGACTTAAATCCGCCTCTACCACTTCATAGCTCTACAGTTTGGGGAAAGATTTATTTTTAACTGTTCACATTCTGCCTCAGGTGATGGATTCATGTGTCATCGTGGTGTATATGTCTGGCCTCAGTGACTGGCAGCCAGCCCCATTTCTCAAACTGGTTTAAGTATTATATAACCCACAGACCATCCCAGCTGCATGTTCTCAACTTTATGACTATCTAGGTGAGCAGATATGAATATACTGTGTGATCTTCTTGTCATCTAAACACAAATCCCTTTGATGAGCACAGAAAACAAAATCAAGACATCAAGTATTTGCTGAGAGTGCAACTCAGCAATGAGGCGGGGTAAGCAGAATGCAGAAAAGTGTGAAGCAGCAAGTGATCCAGGACACGAAGAAGCCCAGGCAAACTTCCTGGCCACAGATATTTGTCAAGCAAGGACGGGCTTTTTCTAGTATTCTCTTCTTGATAAGAGTGTAATTGTTTCTCAAAGCTGAAAACATTCGAGTCACTGTCATTGATACCTGGGTAGGAAACTAGTCATTCATGCCTTCCAGTTCCCTACCTAGCCCTTCCAGTTCTGCCAGAATGTGGATTCTTATCTGAACAGTGAAGGCCAAAGCCAGAGAAAAACTTAGTGACATGGTCAAGAGAAGGTGAGGACTTCAATGCCTGAGGTCACTTCACTGAGGCACACAGTTCTTACTTGCTCTGTTTCCGGGCTGTCCCCATCAACACCTGGTCCTCACAGACCTAAACAAAGGCCCACTCCAAGAGTGCCTTCAAAATGGGGAAAGATGCCACACACAGGGTGGGAGCAGGGTTGAAAGGCCCAGTGATTACCACTTCCGGCTTGATGTTCTCATATGTATAGTACAGTACATATCGTACACCACATACACACACACACACATACACACACACACACACACACACACACACACACACACACACAGAGCCAATCAGATGGAGCCCATAGTCTGGTAGTCTGGCTTGGAAAAAGGACCTCCAATCTGCCCCCGAGGTCTGAGGGTCTTCATCCATATATGAAAGATTTCACTGAGGCCTTGGAAGTGAGACCCAGTAGTCTAGGGAGCTCCCAACTTAGTGGGAAACGTGGAGCTAGATCAACCCTGAGGCCATGAGAGGTCAGCAGAGTTGACTGTGTGCAAAGCTGGCAGAATGCAGAGCAGAAGGGAGGCAGCCTGCAGGCCTCAGAGTTTCAGAGTGTATCCTGCTTGGGCACCGTTTTCCCATCCTCCTCTCTCCTTCCCATTACCATTCCCTAGCAGCAGCAGCAGGACAGTTGAGGTGCAGCTTTTCAGAGAGCGTTAGTAACCAGCCAATGATGCCCAAACAGATAGCTTCTTTTGTCACAGTCAAGATTCACCTAGAACACCGGTGACCAATGATGTGTCTCTTAATATTAACTTTAAAATCTATCCTGCTGTAAGCAAGGCGAGATCATGAATCTGATGGGTTGGTTGTGTTATGATTTTCACTAAATGGAAATTGGCTGTTCTGCCCTGACACCAGCCTCTGTGCCAGCAGTGGGTGAGTGAGAATTAGTAGAAGTAGGAATCTAGTTCAACATTTCATATGGGAGGCTTGCTTAGGGGTTCACCTAGGGGCAAATATCTGTGTCACTGAATCTTGTGGCCAGACAGGCTGTCCCAGCTTGAGATAGAACAGCCTCTCTCTGAGTTTCCAAACCTCTTGAAAGCTGCTCTACTCTGTATAAATTGAGGTAGTGAAAAGATAGATGCTAGACTCAGGCTCCCTGGCCTCTTCTGAGCTGCATGTCCTCAGTTTCCCTAAGTGAACTTTGGAGTGGTAATAATGATCAATCCCTTAATGGGGTGTTGTGAAAAGTAATAGTTTCTTTGTATGAATTCACGTGTAGTATGCAATCTGCATGTAATGTGCAAATATGTTATACCTGCATGCGTCAGTCATACATTCATACGTATAAACCACTTGGAATGCTATCTGACAAGCACCCATAAGCACCCAGCCACTCCATAACAATTCCTACTGTACAACCTGAAACAGAGAACTCTGCTGTGAACTCCCTTCCCACCCCTAGCTGTGATGAGTGGCAACAAATCTAGAAACTGGCCTGTGGTTCACCATCTCTCAGGGGTTCATGGTTGGCTGGTAAGAAATACAGCTAAGTGCTATTGCTCATGCTCAGCCCACCATCGTGGCATCTGACTAGTAGGTGTAGCGTAGTGCTTGAAATAGATGTGGGTGGTTTGAAGAACACCACTGAAAAAGTAAGAAGTTCCAAGGTGGGTTTGGATAGTTGGGTCTTCTTCCTCTCTAGCCCTTTTTCCATGAGCAGCCATGACCCTGGCACATTTGGTTTGCATGATCACCTGTGAGCTGATGTCTCCCTGCAGAGCCGAGTGACATGAGGGGAAGAGATAAAGAGGGGGAAGATCACAGCACAATAACTGAGTGGTGGGGGGGGTGGAAAACACGCCACTTCCCCCTTTGCTGGGAGGTCCTGGCTCTTCATCTGTTCTGTATGCCTGTCACCAGCCCACAGGAGGCGTCTGAAGTAGCTCGGTGGCAGAGGATGTTGACTGTCTGGGACCCTTTGGACTGACAGTGTGGGCAGCTGACCCCAGGAGAGTGTTCCGACTTCCCACCTCTGCCAGTTCACTGCTCTGGGCTCTCCTGTGGCAAAGACAGCTCACCACCAAGTCCTCTATGGAAGGCGAGCAACGTCCCTAAGGTCACATGGCCTCCAAGGGACATGACCAGGGGCTCAGCCTGGGCCTTTGCCTCTGGAACCTGCAGTATTCCTATAGAGGACTGCCACAGAGATTTAGTTGCATGACTTGCTGGGAACTGGCCTGGTGAAGAATGTTCTAGAAAGCTTAGTTTAGGAGAACATAGACTGGCAAAGCCACATCCCAAGGTATTCAGAGTCTCCCCAAAGGTCTGAAGTGTTTTCCTTGAGTCCCTAGGTTGGCTCTGCTGTTCTTCAGGCAGGGCCTTAGGCTTTAGTGCCTTGAACACTTGGTCACTGGGGGCTGATGTCAGAGAGTGCTGGTGTGACAGGCGGGCCTGAAACAGGGAGCCAGGGCACTGTGGGTGGAGACACCTCAGATGAGCATGCTCACATAGAAGCTACTTCCATGAAGAATGCTCTCCCCTGGCACCCTGCAGATTGGAGTGATAGCATCACCTTCTCCCTTAGGTCTCAATAGATGTCAGGGGAAAGAGGAAGTGAAGTTAGGACGGATGAGAAGGGGAGCTTTGCAGGGTCGGGGGTACAAAAGCTGCCGCCAGCGCTTGATGTGGCTGCCTGGCTCACAGAGCGGTGCGACCTGGGGAATTCTCCCTCCAGGGGTGGAGGGGAAGACCCCTCGACCTCCCACCCACACAGTGGAAAAAGAAAAACTTACTTTGTGGCAATTTGCATTTGGAAAAAGAAAGGTAAATGAGCAAGTCCTTAGAGGCTGATGTTTTCATGGGGCTCGCTCAAGTGTGTAGCCCCTTCTGTGACTGGCTGAAAGGCCACAACTTTAAACGGGGTCTCTCCTGAGATGGCTGGGCCTCTAGGCACTGTACAGCCAGCTTCCCAGTAGTCGTAGTGACCTGAGCAAGAGGCTGTGACCTGAGTCAGCCTGGGACGGCAGGAAGGGGCCCAGCGGGGCGGCTCTGCATCAGGGCACAGTGGCCAAGCAGTTCATGGGAGGCCCCTTCCGCAGGACAGTTCCTCTGTCCTCCCTTATTTCCTGGTCCTGGGGATGTGCTTTGTGCTTTTCTCCATTTGGTTTGGAGAAGAGAGATATGAGACTGGAAAACTAAAAGCCACAAGCAGTGCCCTGCGTGAGACTCGGGAGGATGTGGGGGACAGGGCGCTCTCATGCTCAGTAGGGGCGTCGACAAGACCATCCGACTGTGTAATTTGGGCAGCTAAGTGGTTCCATGTTGGAGGAAGTAAGAAGTCTTCCTTGCCAAAGAGCCACAGGAGTCATAGAAAGAGAAGTAGCCAATAGCAGGGCAGGGCAGGGCAGGGTCGCCGTCCTTGCTCTGTGACCTCTACCAAGGCAGGGTACCGGGGACAAGACAAACAGGCTTGGTCACCTCTGCTGGGAAAGGGTCACCATGCCCCAGGTAATATGACTCAGGGTGGGAAGCAGGTCGCCCCAGACTCGCCCTGTGGACACCTGGCCTCCCTGAGGCACCCTTCCCAAGCTCTCAGGGGACCTACACCCTCCATCCCCCCAAATACAAGAAATCAAGAAAAGTGTATTTGAAAGGACCAGCGCCGCTGACCTCAGAGCACATCAGCCTTTGCCTCCTGTTGGCTGATAGCTCCTCCACGTCTCGGGTCAGTGACTGGAGGACTTTGTGGCTTTGGGAGTCTGGCCCAACCTGGCTTCTTTCTGCAGGGCTAAACTGCTGCCATCTTGGTTAACTTGCAACCCCAGGTTCTCCCCAGAAGTACTGAGCACCTTACTACAGTGTCCTTGTTATTTTTTTGGGGGGGGGGTCCAGTCGTGGGGCCTGAACTCTGGGTCTGTGTGCTGTCCCCTCAGCTCTTCAGCTCAAGGCTAGCGCTCTACCACTTGAGCCACAGCAACACTTTCAGCTTTTTTCTTTTTGTTTATGTAGTGCTGAGGAATCAAACCCAGGGCCTCAGGCATGCAAGGCAAGTGCTCTACCACTGAGCCACCTTCCCAGCCCCTACAGTGTCCTTGGTGTTTAAGCAGGACCAGGGGTACAGTGCCCAGCTCTGTCCCTGAAAGATTGGCACTGGCCAAACTCCAGCAGAACTCACGTATTTGTCCTGAGCTGGTGGGGGACAGTGAGCAAGAGTCTAGTTTTCAGAATTAGAAGTCTTGGTCAGAAATATGGCTTTTAAGTAGCTAATAGCATGAACTCCATTCTCCTGACAGACCTCAGTTTTCCCCCATCTACAAGGTAAGTAGATTCAACTAGCTGAGTTCAGAGATCAACCTGAAAAATGTCAACTATTTAGAACTATTTCCAAGTATCCAGCTCTTTCGACTTGAAATATCTGAACCACAGACAACGTGAGAGACAAGTACTGTACTGTTATCCTATTGTCCCAGATAATAAAGTCCACTATTGCTAGTCTTTCACATGGGCTTCCAGGGACAGAGTAAAACATCTTGCTTAAGAAGTCAGACTTACCATCTGTGCTGGGCAGAGGCCTCTCAGGGGGCACAGGGGTGGATTTCATGCTGTTCCCCATTTCTGTATCTCCTGGAGCTGTTGGAGATGTGTGAAGCCTACAGCACAAGAGACACACAGGTACAGTCAAGCGCACCCTGAGCCTTCTGAGCGGAGAGTGACCCAGTTTAAAGCACATTGTACACCATTCTCCTTCTGCCCTGCCAGGCGGCTGTTTTCATGTGAGGATATGGCTTGTGAGTGTTGTTACATTTGCGCTGCTCGACTACTTTTATCAAGGGATTGGCAGAGAAAAACCACAGAGAGGGAAGTCGCAAGCAAGTGCTGTTGGTGACAAAAGTTTCCATTCCTCACTGTCACTGAGGAGAGCAGGCAGTTTGTGTGAGAGGTTAAGCCAGCTTGCCCCATGCACCCCAAAAACCAAGACCCACAACCCCTGGCCATCTACAACCCCTGGCCCTCAGCTCCTCAGCCCAGAGAACTCGGGGCATCCAGAACTTAGGAGCTTTGTGGCTTTACAACGTGAAGTAGTAAGAAAATGGTACCTTCTGGTTCCACATTTTTCTTGTCTGTGGGAATCTTCGAACCTGGGTTCCCAGAGGCCCCAAAAGGACAGCTTGGTGAAACACTTTTCACTGAGAGCATGTAGTCAAGTGTGGTCACATCTCTTTGTGCCCAGTTTGCAGGGAGGGAAACTGAGTCTCAGAGAAAGTAAGCAACTTGTCCCAAGTCACATGGAAGGAAAAAAGGGGCAGCTGGAGCGTGAACCACTGATATTTACTTTCCATTTTTTCCCCTCTCTGGAGCTCAGACAAGTGGGAATTTATAAAGCCAGATGACCTATGGGAAGTTGCTGACCTCTCTCTCCCTGTCTTAGGAGATAATCAAGTAGCTATGAGCCACTACAGAGGTAGCTTAAGGCAGAGCAGTGAAAAACACTTAGAATATGGCCTGGCATCAAATGTGCTGCTAGTTGTCATCATGCTAGTCTATTTCCTGATTTGTCCTTCGTGGTAAATGTCCAACCCTAGAACCCTCCACAAATATTTTACAAAGGGACCAGAGGTTGCAGAACAGAGCCATAGGGAAACTGTCATCTGAGGAGGAAAGAAGATGATGAATAAGTTTTTCTTTCCAGTCCTCAACCTCCCTCCAGATACACGTCAGTGAGTCTTTCGGGTGTTTCGAGAGAGGCTTCAGTGTGTGAAGGCAACCCCCAAAACAGCACCAGTGCTAGCCTGGCCTCCCTCCCACCCTCCCCATTTCACCCTGCAGCCTCGCATGGTTCCAGCCACAGTGCCCTTTGGCGCCCTTGAATGCCTTTGGCATCACACGTCATTCAGCATCTACTGATAGTCCCACCTCCCTCCTGCCCATCTTCCTCCCACCCCGTCCTCTCTTCTGAGATACTTCCTAGCTGCAGGCTCCTGCTGAAATCTTTCCAGTAACAAGAAGAAACCTGGGGTTCTGAGACCCCCAGGAGGGTGAACTCAGCTCTCGCTCGGCACCTGCTCTTCTCCTGCCTCACCTTTCCACAGGCCCTGTGGTACCATTCCCTCTTCCATCTTGCAAGCCCTTGGGGTTCCCTCTCCAGGAGAGGATGGTTGTGCAGGGCAATGAGACCACAGAATTAGGGACAGGTCTCGGTGTCCCCTTAGCTGTTTGCTCGCTGCCTGCCTCTCAGAGCCTCCAGGAAGGAGTTAACTCATCAGAAAAAGAAAGGGTTTTATCTGAAAAGAGTGAAAATGCCCCTGAGGACCACCGCCAGCGTCTTCCTAATGAAAGGCTGAGCAATTTGATTTAATCCATGACAGTTTTATGCAGCGGCTGGAGATGGGAGAGAAAGTGTAAGAGACATAATTGCTTCCAGGAACAATAATAAAAGGGCAAAAGAGAAATGAGTTAATTAACACTGGCTCTATGCATTCTTGATTTCCTTTTCCCTTGTCTTTGAGGGGCAGCTCTTAGGTTTCCAAGTCAAAGGACTGCGTCGTCTCTAGGCACCATGTTTTCCCACCAGTCTTTGGAGCAATGCTATTTCCTCTGTGTGACCTTGGGCCTCAGTTTCCCATCTGGAAAATGAGATGAGTTGAAAAGATGCTCCCTAGAGAGGGAGTCTTTGCACCCCTCTCCAGTCTAGCAATCAAGACTCGTGGCTCTTTGAAAATTATTAATAAGAGAAAAGAACCCTCATAATTTTTTATGAAGTCCCATTGGACAGAATGCAGACCTTGTCATTCTATTCTTTGGGACTAAGGGAAGGCAGGTAATGTACCAGGCCTGCCTTCTACATTGCTCTCCCAGCATCCCATAGGTAGACTCTTCTCTTTTGCTTTAATGTATTGGATCAGAATTAGTTCACCTGCCCACTGTCTGGAGCTAGAAACCTGCAGCTCCTGACTTCAGGTCCTGTGCTCTTTCTCTTGGTCATTACACCATTATTGAGTCCTCCTCTGGGAGGGCTCTGGTCAGAAAACTATGGTGTAGGTGAATGATGTCACTGGGGGAGAAACCCCGGTGCCTACTAGATGTGTTACCTGAAATCCAGCAGCCCATGAACCAGGCAAGCATGAGTCTGTGCAAGCATGAATCTGAACTTTGTGTGGCCACCATGCCAGGAATGTCCCAACATGATTTACAGACTAAAGGTAAATTCAAAGCAGTTCTTCCTGGCTCCACACCCAAAGGATCTGACTGATATACAGTATAGCCCTGGCCTTCTACTTGCTGCCCAATTGGAAGAGGCAGTGAGAAAGGAACCCTTAGAAGTTACCAAAGCAAATTTCAGAAACTAGAAACTTTGGGGGAAACCATTAATGCAAGAAACCGAAGAGGCTCTAAAACCAGCTTGGATATACAAAGCAAAGATTGGGGGCTCCAGTTAAGGGAAGCCCTAGGGGAGGACAGGGAGGTCTGAGGGGGACCGTGTGAAATATTTCTTAGCTTTTGCGGTGTTATTTTCCAGACTGTTAATGCCATAGGCAAAACAAACAAAAACTAGCTGTGCTCATTAAATTGCAAATTACTGGGCAGGGGGAGAAACTTTCATTTTAGAGTTAGGATCTGCCTAGGTAGCTCAAGCTGGTCTTGAATTCAAGATCTTCCTATCTCAGACACCCGAGTGCTGAGACTATACAAGCATGTTCCACTATACCTGGCACAAGTTTATGAAAGTTTAGCCTCTAAACACTATGCATTGAAACTAGTGTAACAAAATTGCTACAATGTCTTCAGGTTTCTCTCTGGTTGGTGAGTGGTATTGTAGGTTAGTATTTAGATATTTCTAGACTTTGCAAATTTCTTTCATATGCATGAATAACTTAAGTTTAAGAGCTGGGGAAGAACACAAGATCTTTGATGCAGGGTTCAGGGCAAATAGAAAAACCTAAGCAATGATTCCAGCTCTAGGATTATTAGCTGTGTGACCTCTGACCAGATCCTTCTCCCTCTCTGAACCCTGGCTTTCAAATCCATTGACTTGGGATGCAAATATCCCATAAGGCTGTTTTGAAGATTAAATTACAGTCTGTAAAACAGAGTCTGGTAAATGGTAGCTAAAAGTTCATGGGAGAACAGCTAACTCACTGTGCCAGCTTGAACAAAACCCTGTCCCTGTGTGGCCCCCAGCCCTCAGATGCAGCCGAGAGAGAAACGAATCCGTTATCTCACTAGACTTCTTTGCCTCAGTTTTCCCCACTCATACCCCTTCCACCAGGACAGGACCCCCTGCACCCACAATGAGCTTACGACTTGCCCAGCACTACCTGAGGTCTGACCCCTCACTTGGGGCGCTAAGAGCTGGCACAGTGGCTCGGCCTTGGTTGCCCCCTCGCCTGCAGAGGTCTCACAGGGTTTCCCGGAAGCCCCACCACATCCTGGCCTCCCCAGGTGCATCCCCTCAACGCCAGGCGGGGGGCCCCTGCGACCCCATCTTTCTCTGCTCTCCTCACAGGGTGGTACAGCTGCATATTTCTCCTGCTGCCACTCCCACATCTCCCTCCCTCTGTAGCAAAATGGGGCTCACCATCCCAGGGTTCTGGGGCTCCAAGGAGGCCCACGGAAGGAGGCCACTGCTCAGTCAATGCCTACTCCAGGCTTCCCATGCCTAACTTATGACCAGAGGTGCAGGAGGAGAACCTGGGGACTTGAACCAAGGGCCTGGGCACTGGTCCTTAGTTATTTCACCCAAGACACACATTCTAGCACTTGAGATACAGCTCCACTGCCATCTATCTTTTGCTGGTTAATTTGAGAACAGAGACTCACAGACTTTCTACACAGGATAACTTTAAACCGAGATCTTCTGATCTCAGCCTCCGAGCAGGTAGGATTACAGACACGAGTCACTGGTACCTGGCTTCAGCTTTCTTACATGAAGGAAAGCTCAGAATGTAAGCAACCTGCTCAAGCACACGCAGTATGTAATCTGTCTATGAGAGACAGCCATTGCAGGCTTGTTGGCTGTGACCCGCATGACCACACGCTTACACCTGATAGAGGAGCCTTAGGTATCTAGGAAGGGATTTTGTCTGCAGGCTAGGCTTTCCCTAACACATCTCAACATGAGATTTTATACAAAGAAGCCAGACGTGAGTCTAGCCAATGCAGAGACAAACCTCACTGTCGCTGTCTCCTTAATAGATGCAGCCACATCTACTTTGCTGGGTTTTCCTTTGTTTTGTTTGCCAGTACCAAGGTCTGAACCCAGAGCCTCAGGCTCACTTAGCTTGTTTTCCTAGCTGTCACTCTACCATTTGAGCCATACCTTCTGTCTGACATTTTTCTGGTAAATTGGATAATAGAGTCTCATAGACTTTCTACCTAGCTTCAAACTACACTCTTCCAGGCCTAGGATCACAGGCATGGTTCTATGAAACTCATTGGCACCCAGCTTACTGGGTCTTTACAGGGAAGATTAGCAAGAGCAGGTATTGAAGTCCCCATGGCTCCACTCTCCACTGGTGCCGGCGTCCTTGTCACCCAGACATGTCAGACGGAGGGGCAGGAGTGGCAGGGGCCTTTGTCAAAGCAGAGATGGATGACAAAGGCCATGCTTGATAGGGCTTGGATGCTCCATTGAAAGAAAAACCAGCTCTCACCTTTCTGAATCAGCTTTTCATGCACAGAGGCCCCAGGCCCCAGGTGGTAGGGCACAGAGCTGCCAGCCCTCGACTCTGTGGGACCCAGTGTCCTCTGAGCACCATACTATCGATGGAGCTGGACCCAGGCTAGTAATGACAGCATTACATGGGGAGGAACATGGTGAGTGCGATGCAGGCCTTACTCACACGGAGGCCCTTGGGAAGTTTGAGCTCATTAGAGCAAAAGGAAGCGGAGGGACACTTCCGTGGCAACAGAAGGGCAGCCGGGGATCGGAAAGGGTATGATTTCTTCATGACATCATGCTTCCCAGCAAGAAGTCATTTTAATTTTTATTCATACATATGAGTCACTAGAATTACTCACCCACCATCAAGCAAGCTGGAAGTAGGTATTTGGCCCAATGAGCATGTACAGATGACAGACAATCACGGGTGTCCACCTCCCTGTAACTCACTTAGAGCAGATAGCTGGCAGGGCCTTGGGGCGTAGGCTGCAGATCTCTAAAGAGATCCCCTGTCCTATCTCCAGGATGCTGGGGGCCTTCCCTGGGTTGCTCTTCCTCTGAGATGCTGAACATCTGTAGGGATGGGTTTGGTTCTCTGCTGTTGGCCTGAGTATTCTAATCATGACGTCCCCCGCTGACTGTAAGTGTTCTGAAGGCCACTATCACTTCAGCTCTGTCTTCTCTCCCCGTGGGAGCACAGCAGATGTTCCAGAAAGAAACCCAAAGGAACTGATAAAAGAAGAGCCATGGTGTGTGTGTGTGTGTGCGCGTGTGTGTGTGTGTGTGTGTGTGTGTGTGTGTGTGTGTGTGTGTGTGTGTGTGTGTTGGGGAGGAATACAGCGTGGATCAGTTTTGTGCTGGTAAACATTTCCCCTTCATGAAGGGAGGAGAGCACCCAGTTTGTAGCGTCTGCCAATTCCTCTGGTGTAAATCACCTCCCACCATGGCTGATTTCTGACTTTTCTAATGTGACATCTTTTAGAGTACAGGTGGAAAAGCTTCACCCAATGGCCTCCCCAGCCAGCATGGGATAGCTTTAGGAGCTATTGGAGAAAACAGACTCTTCATTAAGCCTTTCTCCTGATGAGAATTCTAAGTGTGAAGCTGACTTCAAGTTACCCATTTGTTTCAGAAGAAAAGGGACGCTGATCTCGATGGCAGCCACTGTGCGGGAATCCCAGCTGCAACGTTCCAAGTACACTGATTCCAAAGGCCCAGCTGGCAGGCTCAGGAGGTTGCCCACTTCATGCTATGAAGTCATCTAATGCCTGACTCTGCTACTGAGCTCACCCTATTTTCCCTGAAATTTACATTCTACCCACTGCATCTTTAGAACCCACTAGAGTGGGTTTTTGGCACACCATATTCCTCCTTTGGTGTCTTTCTGCTTCTCTGTAAAGAGGGTGGACCAGGGCACATTTCTCTATTCTCCATTTGCATCCTGAGAGAGCCAGGACCTGAGCATGTACAGAACTTGGAGGGGAGAGGGCAACACTGGCTGCTAAGTGGTAAAGGCAGGGTTTGGAACGAGGCACTCAGGGTCCAATGATGGCCTCTGGATCTCCTAGGGGTAATGAGGCCAAGTCTGTCCTTTCTCACAACAAGTACTCCAGGCCTCTTTCTGTATGCTGAGCTCATTCACAGGTGTTCTAGAGTGCAGGTACATTGAGAAAGCAGAAAGTAGAAAGGTGTATCAGGCTCAGGGGAATTGAAATTCAATAGACATAACCAGCTCTGGTGACTCATGCCTATAATCCTAGCTACTCAGGAAGGTAGAGAAGGAAAGAATATCTATTGGATTGAAACCAGCCCAATCAAAAGGTTAACGAGACCTCATTTCAACCAACAAACTGGGCTTGAGACCCAATCACAAAATCAACTAAAGCCAAAAGAGAACTGTAGCTCAAATGGTGGAGTGTTGTCTAAGAGAGGCCTAAGAGACCCTTAGTTCAATTCCCAGTGCTTGCCAAAAGGTACAACAAAATTGACTTTAAGCTGAACGTTATATGATTTGGAAGGTGGGGATGGCTGAGCTGTAACGTAGATGAATCACATGCACATCCTAGATCAGTGTGAGAACTCAGTTACAGCAACTGTGCTGGCTGCTCTATTTTCCTCTGACCTCACTCTCTGGACTCATAACCTTTTTCATGGAAGTTCTATGATGGCTTTTACCAGACAGGTGACCTTTAACTCCTTCTGAGGAAAGATCAGATGTCTATTCCTATTGAAAGATGAGTAATACTAACAAGTGATATTGTAGGTGCTGGAACATATTCCTCTGTGCCCAGTGACTTAGAACTATTGGAAGAGTTTTGTCTGGGGTGGGCAGAGGTGCATGACTTTAGGACAATGGACCCCGCTTCAGATAGTCATTTGCCTTTGACGACAACCAGCTTCCTCCTGGAGCTCTTTGAGTCTACGCAGCTTCATTGTTAACCCTTCCCCCAATTACTGCACGCACCTACCTAAGCCACCAGGTGCCAAGGGACATGTGACTTTGTAAAGCTGTTTGATCAGAAAGGATGCCACTGAGCCCTAGAGGCCCTGGGCTCAGGCTGGAGCTGGAGTTCCTGTGAGCGAACCTCCCCCTCCTTTGGTGGCGCTCAGGGGAGGAAGTGGTTTGGACTCAATGTTCTTAATTCCTTCAGAATCTCTAGGGAGGCTGAGAGAGGGAGGAAGCTGGTCACCTGGTATGGCCTCAATGCATAGTCACTGAAGGGGGATGGATGGGTGGGTAGGTGGGTAAATGGGTAGATGCATGGATGGATGGATGGGTAGATGCATGTATGGATGGATGGATAGATAGATTATGGATGTACATATGGATGGATATATGGATATATGGATGGATGGATGGATGGATGGGTGGGTGGGTAGATGGATGGATGGGTGGTGAATGGATGAATGGATGGGTGGGTGGGTGGATGGATGGATGGATGGATGGATGTGTAGGTGTTGGGTGGATGGATAGATGGATGGACAGGCAGTCATACAGAAATGAATGTACTACCATATCTCTTAGGTTTTGTCTGACATGCTGGAAATCCTGGAGAATTTCCACTTGTGAACTCTCCGAGCTAGGGAGAAATAAATTCTCATTGAATGTGAAATGAAAAGTTAGAACCCTGCAGCCTCTGCTAAGGCCGAAGGCACCATGGGATGAATGAGCTCTGTGTTTAAGAAAGGCACAACTCCTCAAAGCTCACTCTCAGTATTATTAAACTGGTTCCCATCTGCTGCAGTAGAAGCCTACTTTGTCTGCTCCTTTCCCACGGCACAGGCAGAAACTGGGGGGTTAGGAAAAGAAGGAATGCCCCAGGTCACTGGCCTTGCAGCTTGACTTCCCTAAATTCAGCCGCCTGCTAGCAGTGCTCTGCCAGGATTAACTGGTTTGGGAATGATAATAATAACCACTGTTTAGCATCTCTTATGCATTCCACGCTGTTTAGACTTCTTACAAGCATTTTATAAAGTGGAAGTGGGACATTTGATGAGGAAGAAGTTGACATTCAGAGAGGGAAAGTGACTTGTCTGGAGTCACACAGCCCTTGGGGGGCCAACCCAGAAGCTGACCCTGGTATAGCTGGCTCTAAAACATGGCCTCTCATGGTGGTATCTCGTTGTCCCAGATCTAGAGAGGTTTAAGGTGCAGAAGTCTGAAAGGATTTCAGTCTGTTTTCTATGTTATCCTGACACTTTTCAGAACATACTAAGTACCCTGGCGTGTATAGCATTCTTCTAATAAGAAGATCAGATACAGAAGAATTTACCAGAATTTATTCTCCCCCAAATTCATTCTCTGCCCCATGGTCGAAGGCCCACTGTCCAGTTACGTAGACTTGCAGCCTAGAATCGCATCCAACACTCAGAAGGACAATTTTCGCAGGATGAGATATATAACCCCTAACACAGAGCATTGCTCTAACCAGGGGCCAAAATCCTTGGCCACTGGCCGTCGCTGAGACTCCACCCTCAGCCCCTCAGCCCTGTCACTGCTCTGCCCTACCTCCCACCAGCCGGGTGACTTGAGCAAGTCACTTACCCCCCCTAGTCCCTATTTGCTCCTTTGTCTGAAGCAAACAACAATTGCAAACTTACAGGACTTTTCTGAGGATTACATGAAAATACAAGTTCTCATGCCCTGCTCGTCCCTGTCACTCAGATTACTGACATCTGTTTATACTCTCAACACAGCCCCAAGTTAGGCCATCCTGAGGCCAAAGTCCAGATCACTCTCTAACACCAGGGTCTCTCTGTGTAGTCCCCATGAGCATGTGCCCTGTGCCCAATCCTTAGGAATCTGTGTTTCTCCCTTTCCCACCACAGTCCACCCGACTCCCACTTCAACTCTTATCAGTGATCTTTGGCTGAGCTACCAGGACCATAGTCTTCTATAATTGAGGTTTCCCCTAGCTGGGCCCTTTTGCACCTTTAGACATCACAAGTCCCAGCTTTGCTGAGCATCTGTGTCTGAAACTGTCTTGAGCACTACGCCTATGTTAGTTCATTGGCTAGACCACACCTTCATGAACTCAGTACTGTTAGCCCTATTTTACAGATGAGAAAGTAGAGCCACCCAATCTAAATGACTTGTCCAAGATTGCTCAGCCAGGAAGTCTGATGGCAACTCCCAGTTGTCACTTGCAAGAAGCCAATACACTTGCCTGTGGGAGGAGTATGGCCCACGTTCCCTGCCTGTGCTGCTCTGCCCGCCCCAGTGCTCCTTTCTTCGGTATTAGTTGTCAGCATGCACTGAACAGTCACATTGTGCCAGGCGCCAGGCCATTTGTCCACAGAGCTCATCTCTGGCTGTGGAGAGTAGAAGGAAGTGAAGTCCCTCCCTACCCCTCCCAGCACTTCCCCCAAGTACCTTCAGATGCAGATGTGGGGCCTTGCCTCTTTTAGGAATGGGCCGTAGAGGACCACCAGGCTCTGGGTCATCCAAGCTCCATCAGCGGCTGCTCTAGGGTGAGCTGGTGGCTGGGGTTCAGGAGGACAAGGAGGAACGGCCCATGCTGTCAGGCTGCAGTTGCCTGCACTTCCTCTGTTAGAAACGGGGAAGGCACTCAGCTGGCAGAAGGCAGGTTCCTGTTTCACTAACCACACCGAGCAGACTCGTGTCTGTAAGGACAGGGAGGAGAGACAGGCATTATTCATTCTTTTACAAACCACTTGAGAATACAGACAGCTTGATTCTAAATGGCCAGGGCATTTAGAATCTTGCTCTGGATTTTTCCCCCCTAATTAATAGGCAGATGAGCTGAAAATTTGCTCCTGTGCATCCCCAGAGCTTACTGGGCCCAAGGAGGCTGTGGCTTAGCTCACTGCAACTTCTCTTTTTGGAGTTTCCCAGTTTTTGCAGCTTCTGTGTGTCACTGTCGGATGGCCCCTAAGGAGAACTCCCAAGCCTTGTATGGGTTATAAACCAGGAACAGGTGCACAGCAAACCCCTGTGTGCACAGGGCTTCCTGGTGGCCATCACAGGAGTGGGATCCTGCCTCCTCTACGGTACTGCCACCAGAAGACACTAGAAAGCTCATGACAAAAGGAGCACATCCAGATCTTGATTATAAGAGGCACAAGAGGCCTGGCAACTAGATGTCGGGGTGATCCTTGATTGTGCACTGAATGAAGGGAAAAGGACCAGAAGGGGAAGAGGGAGAGGTTTGGATTCCTGGTACATATTAGAAAGCAAGTGTGGGGAGATCTGTTCTCATGGGTGTGGTAGTGAGATGCTGGTCATGAGAGAGGATGTTCTGGTTCCTAGAGGACCTGTGTGCATGTCGACATGTCTGGGGGAAAGGATCACCATGCATACAACTTGAAAATGATTACTTAAATATAGTGGAGAGAGAGAAAAATAGAGAGAGAGTGTACCATTTTTTGGATATTTGGTGAATCAAGGGGAAGAGTATATAAGGAATGATCTTTCTCCTCTTTCAACCTTTTCATAAGCTTGAAATTAAAATATAGATTTATGTATTATATAATACATTATGTATATCAAATATTTCCATATATTCATATATACACATATGTATATATATATGGATATATGGGTATATTCATATATATGGATATATATGGAAGTATATATGTGTGTGTGTGTGTGTGTGTGTATGTGTGTGTGTGTGTGTGTGAGTGTGTGTGTGTGTGTGTGTGTGTGTGTGTGTGTGTGTGTGTGTGTAGAGAAAATCCAGGCCTGCAGGTCTTATAGGCAAATCAAGGAAAGGTTGAAGGCTCCAGAACACCAGGTCAAGGATCTCTCGGGACTTGCCTGCTTAGGAGCAAGAAATGCCTGGTGACAGTGAGTGCCAGGTTGTCTTCTCCTGCCCCTTCACGTTCTAGACAGGGCATCAGAGAACACGATGACTTGCCTGGGTTGCACAGCGAGTCCTTGCTCAGAGCCAGGGCAGAGTTGAGGGCCTGCGGCCCAGGGCCCCACCCAGTGAGGCTCACACAGTCACCCCAGGACAGTCATTGTGAAACTTTACTTGGGGGGTAGTTTGCAAAGATAAATTAAAAACATCAGGGCTGTGTGTAAATTTAGAAGTTACCCTGTACTAGACAGAGGGCTTCTCAGACAGCCTGGGCCCGAGGAGCCACCTGTGCGCACAGCATGCTGGGAAGATGCCAAGAAACACTGCCAAATGTGGGCCATTGCTCGACGTGGGAAAAAAGAGGGCAGGGCTGTGCAGGCAAGTTTAGTCAGAAGGTGGAAGCAGCACAACCACTTCCCAATGTTTAACTGGTGTTACACGGAATGTACTCACTGCTAACCTTGTTCCTTCGCTTACACCGGCTATGCAAAGCACCCTCCTGACTTAGATTCAGCCATGACTGCAGACTGGTGAAGCCCACCCTCTCTGAGCTCCTCTTCCTTGGAGCGGACAAAGGACAAAGGCTCAGAGCACGGCTGAGCTGAGATCCACAAGAGGGACAGAAGCCAGCCATACGACAAGCCAGGGTGAGGATGCACATCTGGTTTGAGAGGAGGATGTCTGGGGACAGACCCAGGCCATCCTTAAGGACACTCCAGTCTGAGGGCAGAGGCAGATGAGTGGCTGCGGGCAGAGCCTGGTGTGAAGGAGAGCACACCTACCATGAGCCACTGTGGCAGAGTCAGGTCTGTTCCTGTTTCAGGGCAGAGGTTCCTCAAAGGAGGGTTGCTTTGTGAAAGCTGCCTCCCAGGCCTCTCCCACTGCATCTGCAGTGTCCTCAGTATCCTTCCAAGGGCCATTTTCCATACTGCCTGTTTCTCTCCTAGTCCATGAAGGAGGCATTGAGTTCAAGAACATTGTCATTTATTCATTTTATGGCCCATTCATTCATTCCATCAATCAATCAATCAACAATCCTTGGTTAGCACTTGCTCCATGCCAAGCACTGTGCTGAACAGCATTAAGCACCAGCAGGACAAGGCACTGTCCTCGAGGAGCTCAAGGCCAAATACTCTGCTGTTGCCCAAGCCCAGCACAAAACACAGTTCATTGCATATCGCTGGACATGGGATGTGGTAAACATTTGCTACTGGCTTCCTTGCCCTGTGGGGACACGTGGGGCAGAATCCACAGACGTGGATGAGTGGCCCCACCCCTGTCCTGCCCTGGAGGAATGTCTAATTTAGTGGAGGAGACAGATGCTTGTGTTACACCCCCAGGAACAGAAGCAAGACTGATGATGAGGTAGCCAGAGAGGAAGCTGAGCAGACTCCCGGCTCTGATTCCATGTAGAATGGTACCAATGCCTGATGGGGCCTAGCTGTATTCCATCTAAGCAATCATTAAATTTCAAGGTCATCAACATGCTGAGTCCATACAAGAGACACTGGCGAGTGATGTTCCTTTGAGGACTTCAAGGTAAGCCAGCCCAGGCTGTACTAGTGCAGAAGGAAATTACACTTCAGGGCTCATGAAGCTACCCCAGACCATCTGTGTAGGAAGAAGATTCCTCTGGAAATATTTGCAAATTAATTTGCTTTCAGGACCCAGAAAAATGGGCACAGGGCGGTCACTAAGGTGCCAGCCCTATGTAGCTTCAGGGTTGTGCAGTTGAATGGAATAATGCGGTTACCACCTTTGCTCTGGTGATGGAGTCTCCTACCAGGAGCCAGATGTTATGATCCCTGCTGGAGCTGGCTGTGAGTAGCAGCTCCAGTGTCACTTGGCAGGGCACCACCCAGGCTGAGTCAAGTTCCCATCTTGGTCCAGCGGCTTGTTTTTAGGCTAACCAGACAAAAAAAACGTGAGACCCTGTACAAAAGAGTATCTAAAGCAAAAAGGATTGGGGTATGGCTCAAGTCGTAGAGTACCTACCTAGCAAACACAAGGCCTCGATTCAGACCCTGGTACTATGGAAAGAAAAGTATCGGAGAGGACACGGCGAGCATGGAGTTCTCTCCTCAGAAGGGTGACCTTGGAAGGGGGCCAGTGTCCAGATGTGAGGATTAAGTTGAAGAGCCAGCCAGGGAAAGAGCAGCCAGTGCTCTGAGCTGGAAACTGAGTTGTGTTCTGGAGCCTAGAGGAGCCCGGGGACTGCCAGGAAGCACACTGGCGCTCCAGGGCTCTTGCTCTCCGTATGTGTTTGCTGTTACCCTGGCTGTATGCGTGGCACCTGACCAAGCCCGGCTCCCCTCACTTGTCCTTGGCCACCAGCTCATGCTGTGGTGCCCCCTAGTCTATGTTTGTGGACTCTCAAGGTTGTGGGCTGCTAACCCCCTAGCTAGTCTTCCCAAGTTCTACCTCAGCTTCCCACCGGTCCTTTCCCATCCCTGCATTCCCAGTGAAAGGTTGGGTCCTGTTGTATCCTTCTTAGGCTGCTACCAAGCCTCGCTTCCCACAGCTAGCCCCGCCCCAGCTTCACAGTTCCCATAAGGCCAGCACCACTGGGAGCCTCTGTGCCTCACCCCATAGATACTTCCAACCCCCTGCCCTGCAAACAGGTCCCACACCCCTTGCCTCCATCCTTCCCAACCTGTGCCAACAGTCCACCCAGTGCTCACCTTGTGCATTAGAATTCCAGATGTCCAGAAGTATACCCTCTCACACACACTGGGAGTTTTACTTGCATTTCAGGAATGGAGCACATTTCATGTTGGAGACAAGGTCAAGAAGGGAGCCCTAGGGGTGTGTGACCTTGAGCAGATTTCTCAGTCTTCCCTGGAGGCTACAAGTTACTAATACCAGTTGGCCATGAAGACCCCTAGGAAGATGTATGTGAACCACCTAACAAGAGCAAGATCAAAGCCTCTGAAGTTCTCAGCTTCAGGACCCAGACAAACAGCCTTTCCTATCCAGAGACTTGGGCAGGCTGGTTGAGTTCAGTAAGCAGCTATGGAGCCTCGTCCAGAAGAGATACCCATCCAATAAATAAAGAACCAAGCTCACATCTGTCACACACAATGACATAAGTTGTGACCGTCTGTTTTCAAGCCTGGAAGACCATGTGTTAACTATCCCACCTGAGGGAGGACAAATATTAGTGTTTCTCTGAAAGTCAGAGCGCAGAGCTAGGAAGGAACTGAGCCCTCCACTAAGCGGAACCTGAAGGTGGTTGAGTCTTGGTGGGAAGCCCAAGGAAGGGACTAAGAACTATCTCAGGAGCAAGAAAAGTGGAAGGTCTGTTTTCACCTCCTTCCCTGCTAAGAGATATTGACTCACTAGAGCTGGTCCTTGCTCAACCAAGGCACTGTCTGTGGCTTGTGGAACCTGCACTGCTAGCTTTGCAAGAATCCACCAAAAGGGTCACAGTTTGCCCCCAGAGGACTAGAGGGTCCCTGAGCAGTGCCCAGCCATAGCAGCTTGTATCTCTGCTTTCTTTACTGATTGGCAAGTGCTTTCCTTTCCTAGAATCTAGAGAAGATGTATTCATTCCTTCATATGGGCATTTATGCAGGGACTCTCTTGATCCAGTCTGGAGCCCAGCTGGGGGGAGGGGGTGCAGGATGACCCCCTGCATGTTCTGCCCTGCAGGAGCTCTGAATGAGTCCAGGGGCCAAGAGTGAACTGAGTGGGCAGTGTGGTGTGGCTCCAGAGTTGAAGGAACTCTTCACTGGCCCAAGGTCTGACAAAGAGATGGTGTTTGTGGAGGACCTCAAACATGGTGGAAGTCTGGTGAGGCTAGGAGTCTGCTGAGCTCGTGGGGGGTCTCTCTATACCTTCTCATTTCCTTCTTATCATGGAATGACTTCGGTTGGGTCTTGTCTGAATTGGATGTCAGTCCTCTCACCTCCTGAGCTCACTGTCTGCCCCTCTCTGAACCACCAGAAGAGGCCAATGGGCCAGACCAGTGTCTGCCCTTCTCTGCCCTAGCCTTCTGTGCCCCCACTGCCCTAAGGACTGCGTGGATCTGTACCAGGTCCTCATCCTCCTCCTTCTCAGTACCTTCCTCTACTGCCTGAAACTTAGATAGCAATTCTGGCTCTTGCTTTGGTGATTCCTGCTCACCTATCCACTGCTCAGGAAATGAACAGTCTACCCGCCTCCTCATGCCGTCTGCATATGACAGAGAGCTTAGTGCTCCCGTAGAAAGCAGTGCCCGCCCAGCACCTGTCCTTCACACCAGGTGAAGCTGTTCAGGTTCTGATAGTCTGAGCCTAGAACTGCTCATTCCACATTCCATGTGGCAATGGAGAGGATGAAGGATGACAGAGGCAAAGCCATTGCCAGCAGCCCAGCCATGGCTAGCATGAACTACACCTGTCCAGGGACAAGGGTGGCATCCTAGCTCCACTGTTCCCTTCAGTGCCTCCTATCATCTGGCTTGTCATCTCCTAATTTCTGATTATGCAGGGAGTTGTTAGTGAGCAACCCTAGTCTATCCATATTCAGTTGCCTTGCAAACAAGAAAATGTAAGTTTCCTTAAACAATACTTGTACGTAAACACTCCAGAACTTTCAGCCTCTATTCTAGTGATTATCTCTTGGCTACCCCCATTCTGGAGACTATCAGAGGGAGCAGGTATCCTGTCACTTCAAAGCAAAAAGGAGTCTTGAAGAAAAAGAAGAAGTCTTGGCAAGGGCTTTGAATGAATTGCTTGTTGTCTTCCCTCCATGCCAATCCATGGGCTGTCCTCCGAAGGACATAGGAATCATGGTGAGCTCTGCTTGAGCACAAATCCAGTCACATCTTCCCATGAGAAAGAGCTCAGGCATGGTGGATTGGCTGCTGTCCTTTGTCAAGAGAATCTCATAAAGACATTTTCCCCATCGCTCTGCTGGCCTGGCTTTTAAAAGCTCTCATTTCTGAGAATCTAGGAGAACATCTGTTTTGTCAGTGTGACACTAAGTGCCTGTACTTTGTATGGCCAAAGCAACCAGCAAATACTGGCTGAGAGGAAGGGAGGGAAGAAGGGAAAGAGAATAGTACAGAGAATGTTCTCCTCATTGGCAAACTTTCTTGAGGCCTAATCATCCTCAGATTCCTCAGCCACCTGTAGTAGGAGCTGCTCAGAAATCTCATGGATTATCTCAAAATAGAGTAGCTAGAGGCAGTAGGGCAGGCCTGCCATCCTAGAAACCAGCTGGCTGTCTGATGATAAGGCTTGTGCGATTAGCTTCCTGACATAGCCTGAGTCAGCCAGCGTACACTCTGGAGACCATTGTACTCACTCAGAAGTCACAGTGCCAGTACGTCTGGGCCAGCCATCTACAAATGTGCTTGTTCCACATGAAGTAAGGTTAGCAGCTATGACAGAATGACTCTGGCTTTTATTCAAATCCCTTCCAATGTTCTCATTGTGAGATGCGTTAATACTTCTCAGAGATACATGCTTTTTCCCCGATGACAAGCGTTTGTTATCAAAAGCTCAAAATTGACCTTGATGCTGTATGATTCACTGCCATTCAGTTGAAGCTGATTGGAAAGGTGTGAAATTATCAGAGCATTAATTTCTGCGCCCACTGAATCGAGACTAATTGTACTCAGCAGTGGCAGCCATGGTTTATTGCTTAGACGTTAACCTTAGCCAGAATGAAATTTCAACCCAAACACCTTTGCTTTAGACTTGGAGAATGGTTAACTTCTATTCTATTCATCTAAAAAATAGAATATTTTCATGTTTGAGTAGTTATAAGGTTAATGTGTTAAATAAACCTTATGACTACTGATATCTTTGAATGAGTCATAAGGTTAATGTGGTTTTTTCTCCTTCATTTTTCACAAGGACTCATTGAAATATTGCTTGTGATTCCAACAACTCATCCTGTTTATTGGAAACCTGGAGTATACCATTTTCTTAAGAGTTTGCCCACCAAAATGAATGAGTTGGCTCTTCTCTTCATCTTTAGTTTACATTTTTGAAAACTGAAGTGACAGGAAGTTAGGTCGTTTTTCTAAGGGCATGAAGCTAATGAGCAGGTGCTGCACTTGAACCTGGGCTGAGGAGTCCTGTGAGCTATGCTCAGACCTATGCGACAGACTTAAGTCTCACCCTGCATCCCTCTGTTTTATAGATGAGGAAACAGGTCCAGAAAGTATAGGCCAAGTGATCAGTGAAGGATTAAGATTTCTCAAACCCCAAAATCCATTCTTGCCTGTTCTTTTTACATCTCTTCCAACTGACTGCCCCTTCCTCTGACAAACAAGTAAGCTTGTGTCCTTGTTCTTGTCAGACAGGCATGAAGGGGTTGGTGTTGGGCATGGTGTGAGATGGATTCCTGGGACGAAGTCCATCTAGAGGTTCAGATGAGTCCCTGTTTAGTTCAGAGAGGTGCATCAGCAGGTGCCCCAGGGGGACCCTTGGGGAACACTGTGGGTGGGAGTCAGTTTGAGTTTGGAGCCTGGGGCTGTCGGAGCTGCTCTCATTCTGGGTGGGGGATGGGCCATGAGAAGAGGAAGTGAACATCACAGGGAAGTTCCAGTCCCTCTGAACACACACACACAAGCTGCAGGGCTGGTGAGGCCCCAGGCTTGCGGAGGTAGACACTAGGCAGGCCAGAACCATAGACTGTAATTCAGCTGGTGGACCAGATAATCACAACACAGAAACCTCAGAGGGTCTTTCCACCAGGCAAGACCCCAGGGTGGTGCTGGACATTGTTTCCTGGTGCAGGTCCTCTGTAGCCATTCCCTCCACCATAGCCTGTGTGAGCTCCCTGAATCTCACACCTGGCCCCAGACCCTAGAGACTCCTTTGCTCTCCTTCTATAGAGGTAACCAGGAGCCCTACCAGGCTTGGGTCCAGCCTTCCTCCAAGCCCCTTCCCCTGACAGCCCCTGTGTATCAGTGGCTATCAGCAATCTGCTCACCCTCTACCTTCTCTACACAGAGTCATCCTCAACCCCTCTACATCATGACCCTTAGTCATGGTTCCTGTGGGCTGTCCTGAGAGGCCTCTGGGATCCTCCTCTGTGTTCTCAAGGTGGGATGTTCCCACCCCCTCTTCAGGTCTTCCTGCTCATGAGTTTTGCTCCTGCTGGGCATAAGCTGGCTAGCAGCACCAGGGAAGGAACTAAAAAAGGAAGAAATGGTAAGAGGGGACCAGGAACACTGGCCTTCTGGATACATCTGTCTCTTTGTGAACATCTTCACTGAGTTCCATCTTCTCTCTTCTCTAGTCTCACATCTCGGGCCTGTTCTTCCTAATCTAAGCTAGTGACAGGAGTCAAGGCTATGGGAAAAAAGCTGTCTCCATACAGGGCAGAGTCTGAGTGGAGACTTCAGTCCAGGGTATGGGATCCCAGGGTGTGGGAGCCAGGGGCACCCCTCAACCTCTCTCTACTCAGTCTGTCCAGATAAAAGTAGACACTGGACAACAGGACTCCTAGAGCTGCTGCCGGGGGCTAACATCTGTGATATCACCTGGCTACAGAGCACACGTAAGACATGCCAATCAAACCCAGCCTTCGGCCGTGGAACCCAAGTTCACCGAGTGGACAAGGTGACAAGTCCACTCAGAGCACAGACTGCAGCATGACAGAATTTCCAAATTCATATTCTATAGGAAACATAGTTCTTAAAAGCTTTCTTCTTTAGTGGGCCTTAATATTTTCTTGGGTGAACATGTAATCCTTGCACATATGTGTGGGTAACATTGTGACATGTATGCAGTATGTTTGGATCAGATGGGGGTAATTTGCATACCAGCTCATTATTTCTTTATTTTCCATCTCATTATTTCTCTGAGCTCCTCTCTTCTTGTGTTTCACACGTTTTGGTTGTTTTGTTGGTGGACCGATTGGGTTTTTCTGAGACAGGCTCTCACAATATAGGCCAGGCTGACCTTGAATTCATTATGTGACCCAGGCTGACCTCTATTAGGGATCCCACCTTCCCACCTGCCTGAGTGCTGGGATTACAGGAGATTACCTCCATACTTGGTTTGTTTGAAAGAGAACAAAGAAAACTGGGGAGAAGCACATGTTCCCCTACAAGTTCTCATTAGGAAGTTTCCTGTGCGGAGAAGCAGATGCCCATGTGTATGCATGAAGGGCTCCCTGGCAGCCTGGGGATGCTCGCATTGCAAGGCTCCTGAATGAGGGCAGCCTCGGCCTTGGCGATCGCTCATGCTGGCACTTCTTTACGTATGACACCTTGGCCTGGGAAATCAGTAATTTTCAAGTGTCACACAATTTCAATGGCTTCTGACAGCCAGCAGGTGACAGAAGCAATTAGACATCATGTCTGTGACAGATGGAAAAGGCGTTTTGTCAAGTCAGAAAGATCTGGGGGGGGGGAGCCATGTCAGGTGTGTGCTCTGATCTACGAGAGCAAAGCCGAGACCAAGTCCTGTCCATGCCAGGGATGGGGTCTTTGGAGCCCTCCCCGCCCCCCACCAGGCTGGTATGGGCTCCACCCAGTGGGCTCCATAGGCTCAGGGTGGTTATTCAGTGTGGCCAACTGGACAGCGCCATTAGCCGGAAAAGCCCACAGTGGGTAGGGGAAGGCAGGTGCTACTGAGCATCACCAGGCTGCAGTGTCTTCAGAGGCAAATGTCCTGACTGGCTCCTGGCACTGGGCAGTGGGGGGGCAGGACTTTTGTCCCTCTCAGCCTCTGACACTCTTTGATGCAGGCACAGTCATGGTTCCCTTGCTCAGAGGCCAGAGAGCACAAACTAGAACATTGATGAAGAGTGCAGAAGGCAGTAGATACCCATAATGTATCAGTACCCTCCTTCTTTCTCCTCCCTGTGTAGAAAAGTGGGATGGGCAATGTCAATTTGCAAATACTTTATCCTCTGCAGGAAGCAGACAGTGATTGCCTAGCAAGTATGAAGCCCTGGGATCAAATACCAATCACACACACACACACACACACACACACACACACACACACACACGCACACACACACACACACATACACACACACACACATACACACACACACACACACACACACACACACACACACACACACACACTATAAGACCTGCCTAACAAAATGTTTTAAACCCAAATATTTATAGAATACAGGGCAGAATTTCTAGACCTTGTATTAAAAAACAGTTTCTTAGCCACAACAGCAAAAGCACTAGTAGGAAAAGAGAAAAGACAGATCTATTGGACTTGTCAAAATTTTAAAAGACGCTGTCAGGAAAGGGAAGAGACAGCAGACAGAATAGATGATATATTTGCAATTGTGTGTCTGATGAGACACTTGTATTAACCGAGTTTAAGAATCCTTTACAAGCTGAGTACAGTAGTGCATACCCATAATCTCTTTATCTGGAAGCAGAAGCAGGAAGATGTTTTCCCCAAAAGTGCATATAAATATGTGCATACACACATGTAACATCATCCATGCATGAGCACAGACTTGAGTATAAACATACTAACGTGTGTGTACACACGAGACAAGCCAGGAGGCAAACCGTTCTTTGATATGGGAAGGGGTTAGGTATAATAGCAAAGCTCTTGGATTTTGTCACCTGTATTTTCTATAGTGGAGTTTTATACTACTATATATTTTTATAAAAATATCACGAAAGGAACTGGGCTACCACTGGCTGATGTTAGACATAGGCCCTCCAGCTCACCTTCTTGTAGGGTAGGAAAATGATGGCTATGTAGGCTAGGTCAGCCTATGAAGACAATGAGGCTTGTTAGAGCCTTTGCCCTCCCTTCCTCATCCCTCCTTCTCCTCCTGGGTATCTTCCTTCTGCTCTAGCTCAGGTTTTTTTTTTTCCTCCTACAGTGTTTTTTCCCATCTTTCATGAATGAGGTAGTTCATACCTGTAATCCTATCTGCTTGGGAGGCTATGATTGGGAGGCTTGGAATTTGAGACCAGTCCAAAGAAAATAGCTAGAAGGACTCCCTTCTTAATGAATGAAGTGCCAGAGGTGGTGGTGAACATCTAATATCCTGGGTACACAGGAAGCCAAACATAGATGGGTCATACCTAGACCCATGCTTGGGCAGGAAGTGAGACTCTATCTCAGAGGAAAAACTAGCAAAACTCAGGGCTGGAGGCATGGCTTAACAGTAACAGTGCTTGCCTAACAAGAGTGGGAACCCGAGTTTAAACCCCAGCATTACAAAAGCAGCAGCTGCAACAACAAAAATCACTACTTCAAAAGGTTTTGTGGTTCTGTTTTCATATGCGTGCATGAAGCACTTCATCAAAGTGCTCTGAAGTGCTCTTCACCATCAGCAGCTGCTAAGGGGCAGGTGGCAGTGACTGGTCCAAGGACAAAAGGTACTATAATACACAATGCATTTTTTCTTGTTATACTACTGGGATTTGAACTCGGGGTCTTGTGCTTTCTGGGCAGAAACTTTACCACTGAGCCATGCCTCCAGCCCTTTCTTCACTGATTATTTTAGAGATAGGGTCCTAATCCCATTTGGGGCATGTGCCGAGACTCTGACCCACCTATCTCAGGCCTCCCACTGTAGATGACGGGTGTATACCACCATGCCCAGTGCCACACGTTGAACTGACCCTTTGATTTTTCTCATCCAAATTCCACAGCCTCCACCAAGAAAAATTGAGAATTGCTCATTCTTAAGAAGAGCAGAAGTGAGTTTGGCCCCTTTAAGATTCAGGTTTTGAGATGAATGTTTATTCATTATCATAGCTCTGTCTGAAGTTTTGCCAGAACCAAAGTGCTACAAATTACCGTAAGACTCATGCTGTCAGGAATGAGGAGGAAGGACATCCTGGGTTGAAGATATTCCAGACAATACTCGTGGGGCATGGATGCCAGCTGTTGGGTTTTGTTGTTATTGTTGTTGTTATGGTTGTTTATCTCAAGTGCCTCTGCTGTAGCGTCTGGGGTTTCTTCTCTGGGATTCCAACCCGCTCAACTTCCCACAGGACTTGGTTGCAGTCTCAGGCTTGGCCTCATTCCCAGCCAACTGTGTGGGGCAGTGGAATTCACTCTGGGTCACACCCTCCTCCCCAGGTTCTTGGGCCCTGTGATGCCCAGCCGGAACCCTGCCTGGGGCTCCTTCCAGCCTGGCAGGCAGCACCCACCCTTCATCCCTGTCTAGTGCTGTAGCATACAGCCTTAGTAGGGCTGCTGTTGCAGGCTCTGTGTTGGGCAGTAACAGAATGAACCTTTGTCACCTACCCTTAGGAGTGACAAGAGGAGACTCCTAGTTCAGTCATTTCCACAGGCTTTCTGAGCACACAGAATGCAAAGATATGGCCTCATGACACTCAGATACTTTATGTAATCCCCTATTCAAAAGTTATGCTGACTGCCCACAGTGGTAGGCAAGGTTGCAGCTCAAGCTTGGACCTTTGAAAATGTCCTCCTGCCTAGAGAGTTACCTTGCTCTGGACTGGACTCCTCAGTGTCACTACCAAATTCCCTGTTTCCTTCAGGATAATTCAGTGTTCCCCTGGCTTTCCTTTCATTTGTCCATCTACTCCCTTACAAATAGTGCTCCCCTCCCTCTCTCCCTGTGTCAGTAAGTACATACACACACACACACACACACACACACACACACACACACACACACACACACATATAGTAAGTACATATATATTATATATGACACACATATATAGTATAGTACACATATATTATATACATAAACACTATATACATATATATGTATATACTGTATATGTGTGTCATATATATAATATATATGTACTTACTATATATATATATGCCTCTGCTGGCATGCTAGGGCTTCAAGGCCAACTCCTATCCTCTGTAGCTCCACCAGGGGACCAGGGCAGCTGGCACAGCTTAAGACTGTAGAAGTTGGCTCAGCAATGCCACGTGGTGCCTGCCGATGACTCTGTGACTAAGGACTGCACTGCAGCCCCTCTTCCTGCCCCCCTGCTCCTCCCCTCACAGCGCTCCACCTCACATCAAGGACAGAGGTGGCGCGGGGGACTGTGGGAGGGCCTCCACCTGCACAGAGCTACCTTCTGCTGCCTGCCCCTAGGGCTGGGCCATTCAGCCACATCCAGGGTGCGTGTGGGATGCCACGCTTGTCACAGAAAATCTGCCCATTCCTTTTGCTCTGCTGGTGGAGGACATCATGGAAGACCTGAGAGAGGGTTCAAGCATCTGCCTGAAAAAGGGTTGATGGTGTGTGTATGTATGCTTCAGTTTGTGTATATATCTGCATCTGTATTATGTATGTGTGTATGTGCTTGCATGTATGTCTGTGTGTATCTGTATGTTCCTATGGGGGGCTGTATTTGTGTTTCTTTGTGTGTATGTTCTTCAGGCTGTGACCAAGTATATCTGTGTGTCTTTGTATGAGTGTGTCTTCCTGGGACTGTGTCTGTGAGTGTGCTCGTGTGTGTGCGTATGTTTCTCTGCATGTCTGTATCTGTGTGTGTATGTCTGTTCATCTGACTATGTGTCCTGGTATGTCTATGTGTCTCTGTGAGAGGTTGTCTGTCTGGGACTCTGTGTGGGTGTGTGTGTGTGTGTGTGCACACTCCGTGCTTGGCAGGGCAGATCTTTGAGTTCATAACCAGAGCTAACTGAGGTCAAAACAGTGTGCAGAAGTTCCAGGAAAAAGCCGTGATCAGCAGTTATGATTTGGGCCCATGCTATTTTTGAAGCTAAATAAAACGACAAGAGGAAACTCATCGCCACTTAATAACAGGTCAGATGTAGATAAAGCACAGGCCCGGGCTGCAGACCTGCTGCCCTAATGCAGTGGCCGAGAGTGTGGCTCTGCACCGAGGTCCTGCTTCCATGCAGCTGTGTAGGGACCCACGCCATCTTCAACCTGTCCCCTCCTG
This sequence comes from Dipodomys merriami, assembly GCF_024711535.1. Lineage (NCBI taxonomy): Eukaryota > Metazoa > Chordata > Mammalia > Rodentia > Heteromyidae > Dipodomys > Dipodomys merriami. The sequence goes on from NW_027205603.1 coordinate 88,078,270, forward strand.
GCCCTGGACATGGGCATTTTATTCACATTCCCCATGGGGGCATGCAGGCCTTGAGACCTGCTCACTATTCATCAGACGACAGTGACAGAGCTGGAGTTTAGGCCTTGCCCCTCTGTTGCCCAACTATATTCAGGAGTGGCCCATGGCCACCAAGTTCTTGGTCTCTAAGAAAGTACTCTGAACCAGGCCTGAGCAGCCATTGGTTTTCCTAACTGCTGATTTTCCATGGTGAAAGAAGTTTCCTTCAGAAAGATCAATGGAATGAAATAAGAGAGAGGAAAGTTCTCTAAGCTATCTCAGGATATCACTGTAGCCCACTTCTTTAACCACTTCCTCCCTGAGTCAGGCCCTGGCTATTTATAGCTGGCTAAAATGTTGACAACATCAGAGAGTCATCCTGAGGTCCTTCTGTCCCCAAGCCTGCTTCTGGACAATGCTGGGCCCAGCAGCCCTTCCTCGCCACCCCAACTCCACCGTCTGCTCTGTGAAGAAAACCACAGCTAGTGGTTCTCAGAAAAGCCAGCCACCCTGGATGTTAGAAAAGCAAACCTATGGCACAGAACTCAACACTAGCACCAAATTGACATTGTGTTGTGTGTATTATGGCCACCCTCTCTGAACTCCAGGTTAAAGGTCAGTGGCTCAAGTTTAAGTACTGACTAGGTTCTTGACCTTGTGTTGCTGCTGACTCTCACAAACAGCTTCAGTTAGAACTTTTTATAGATGTTGAAGATCTGAGAGCCACGGTCTGGCCATCCCAGGCTCTAGCACCCTGTTCAGCATGTCTTCTTGTAGACCAGCCTCAGCCAACACACTAAACATTTATTAACTAAATGGGGAAAGGACAGAAAATCACATCTCTACCTGTCTTTGTCTTGAGTCTTAATCCCAGCAGCTGAGCCTGATCTGAGCAGCTCAGACCAGGAGGTGATTCTAGGTACCAGGCCATGGCCGGTATGCTATGCTCTCCAAGCCCTTGACTGAGTCTCTGACTGCCCCATTGTACCTCTGGCCATAGCTTCCTCCTGGGATTTCATAACTAAAAAGGAGACAAACAGCACCGCCAGGCACTTTCCACAAGGAGCCTCCACAGTGTACATGAAATCCTCCCAGGAGCCTAGTGCTTGACCTCGGGGTATGACCCAGCCTCTGCCTCTTATTATTCCTGGAGCCTTGGGTCAAATATTTTCTTCTCTCTGCCTTGGCTCCTAATCCATACAATTTTGAGGCTATGCCATCTGCCCTATAGGACAGCTTGGAGACTGGAACGGGCTCCTGTCTATGGTACAGGGCTAAGATTGGTGCCTGGCATGGAGGAAGATCTCCAACCCTGTGAGCTAACATGGATGTGAGCTAACTCACAGTAACTCACCTTAATAACTCCTCACAACTCCCTGGGCTGACACCACTGTGCCTGGTTCCTGAGGATGTCCCTGGCATCATCGCTGTGGAGCTGGAAGCCGGTCCTGGGCACAGAGCTTCTCCCCAACATGGCCTTTGGCTGCCTCTGATGGCATGTGTCCTCAGACCAGAGCTGGGCGGGGGGAGGGGGCTCTCTTGTGGACAAGGCCTGACTTGGGCTCCTCACTCCTGCCCTCCTTATTGCACTAACTACCATGGTGAGCCTGGGCACCTGACCGTCCTGCCAGTGACCATGAGAGCAGACCTCGCTGGTGACTCCAGAATCCTGCCAGGCACCCTGTAACTACTGCCTTGGGAACATGGAATTAAATGAAAATAAAACAAGCCAGATATAATTAGGAAGTTGTATGCCAAGGGTGTCCTTGGCCAGGGTCCTGGGGTCTCCATGTGTAGAGTCCTGCTGGTGTCCTGAGGTCTCAGGGCTGAGCGAGGGCAGAAAGTGGGGGACACCATCCGCACTGAGCCTACTTTCTCTTCCAGGGAGGCTCCGCCCTCTCCCCGGCCTCCATCATCAGCCTCCAAAGGGCTCAACAGCAGGCAGAGGCCTTGGCCAAGGAGGTCGGCTGCCCTTCGTCATCCAGCAAGGAAGTGGTGGCCTGTCTCCGCCAGAAGCCAGCCAATGTCCTCAGCGACGCCCAGACCAAGGTGGACCCTGGTGTACAATGGGGAAGGGACAGTGTCTAGCAAAACAGGGCCCAGGACAGAGACATGACCCACCCAAGCCAGACAGTCAGGGGATGACCAGTTGGAGCTGGCTGCAAGTTCCCTACTCCCCCCCATCCCTGCTGGGCCACAGACCTCAGCAGACCACATGTGTGGGTACTGACGAGTGACTAAGCTCTCTTCAACTCACTATCTTATCTGCAAATGGAATCAGAATGCCAACCTTGTAAAGTAGAAGGCTAAAATGACATAACCCATGTCAGCCAGTGGTCAGGTTACAGCTCGTGCACTGGACATGTGGTCATGTCTTCACAGATGCGTAATGGATTTGGGCCATCCACTCTTTAGACTGCTATATAGCCCTCCCCCTTTTAGTCAGTTGTGGGATTTGACCTAGGGGCCTGGGTGTTGTCCCTGAGCTCTATTGCTCGGGGCTAGTCCTCTAACACTTGAGCTACAGCACCATTTCCAGTTTTCTGGAGGTTATTTGGAGATAAGAGTCTCATGGACTTGCCCACTTGAGTTGCCTTGGAAGCATGATCATCAGATCACAGCCTCCTAAGTAGCTAGGATTACAGGCGTGAGCCATCAGCACCTGCAAAGACCTTGCACAGCCCAAGTCCCTGGCTCTCCTTGTCATTGGTAAAGAGGACATCAGCAAAAATGACCTTGTCATTTCAGTTCACGGCTGGTCCTATCAGCAAGGAGTCTAAACTCAGGAGCCTATGTGGATATCGGCCTCATCTGTCCTAAATTCAGGCTAATCTGAATGAAATTAAAGCTAGCTCATTGCACCTGGCAGGACCCCATGTCTGTTCTTCCTGAGAACCTGTTGTGACTTTAGCAGGGGTCAGGGCTCTGGGTGCCTTCCTGGGAACCAGCCATCCAGTCCCTGAGACTGCCACCTGGTGTTCCCAGAGGACCCCGGCTGGATAGCAGCACAGACTCATTGTAGCTAGGACGTCATCAAGCAAAACAAAAAATGTATTACTCCAGTACTGTTACAAAGGGAAAGAAAGAAAAAGCCTGGCAGTAACAGCATTCCTTTGTGCCATGCAGCTCCTGGCCGTGAGTGGTCCATTTCACTACTGGGGTCCAGTGGTTGATGGCCAGTACCTCCTTGAAGCACCAGCCAGAGCGCTGCAAAGGTCTGCAGCCAAGGTGGACCTGCTCATTGGGAGTTCTCAGGACGACGGGCTCATCAACAGGGCCAAGGCTGTGAAGGTAAGCATCGTGCTCTGCAGACCAAGAGTCACAACCTTGCTTGCCTGTTCACAAAACTGACAGGTTAGTGCCTGTGTACAGAGGCTACAGAGTTTGGAGGTGATGACAGGGGAGTTGCAGGAAGTGAGCAATCACTGCTGCATTGAAGTACACTGGACAGTTATAAACGGGAGCTCAAGCCTGGGCCAGCTGAGCTTGCTTGGGACAAGCTGAGAGTTCTGAGCCAATGTAGCCTGATTCTGAACCATGGAGGCAAATCCCTTCCATGCAGGACACTGGTCCTGTGGAGAGCTGGGAGATGCAGGGGCAGGGAGATGAGAGGCACAATGGAAACCTCAACATTTGTAATGTAGCAAGGTCAACCCGACACCAGCCTTCCAAGCTGGCTTCCTTCTCAGAAAAGTAGCTATGGAGGACCTGGAAAAATGTGGCTCTCTGTGGTATGCTGGAGGCTGGGCAGGTAGGAGTGAGCTGTGAATGCTGCTGCCAGCCCAAACACATAGTCACAGCTCTGCCTGAGGGCTGCAGCCCATGCCAGGATGGAGCAAACCCTGGGAGAGGCAGAGCACATCTCTGCCCAGACTCCACTCTGCTCTTGACCAGAGTTTTCTTTTCTTTTTTCTTTTTTGTTGGGGAGGGGTCCGGTCATGGGGCCTGAACTCTGGGCCTGGGTACTGTCCCTCAGCTCTTCAGCTCAAGGCTAGCGCTCTACCACTTGAGCCACAGCACCACTTCTGACTTTTTTTTTCTGCTTATGTGGTGCTGAGGAATCGAACCCAGGGCCTCATGCATGCAAGGCAAGCGCTCTACCACTGAGCCACCTTCCCAGCTCCTTGACCAAAGTGTTCTAGGTGGTCAAACTGGGTTGGGCATCACAGACATGAACCCAGGAGACAGGACCCACTCTCGAGCGACCACCAACCTTGTACACACGGTATGTGTCGCGGTTGCCTCAACTGAATATAAAGCAGTGTCAAAAAACCACATGTGCATACACACAGGGTCCTGTGTTCCTTTCCACGATTGTTTCTCCTGTGTAATCTATCACACAGCAACAAAAGCACTCATTTTACATGAGATGTGTACAAGAGAGTGTTTATCACAGCATTGATTATTGTGGCCAAAAAAAAATTGGAAGCAATTCAAATGTCCATTAGCAGGGAAATGGTTGAGTGAATTAGGGTATGCACAAATTATTTAATATTATGCAGCTGTTAAAAAGACAAAGCAGGTATCTGTGTGTCAGACTGAGGGGTGCTATAGGTAGAAAACAAAGCTGTAAATAAATGTGGAATTAAGGGAACACACATACTTACGAAAAATAACAGCAACCTGTAAATATGTCTATCTTAGGAGGCATGGAGGAGTGAGAAAGAATACTAAGAATTAATCTGAACTGTTGCTCTGCATGAATACATAATATAGTATATACACTGTACTTTTCCTTGGGATGCAATATTTAACAAGGGAGAAGGTGTACAATCTTTGTGCAGAACAACTCAGTTGTGGCTGAAAACCCACCCAATTACCTCCATGTTCAGATTCCCAGGAGCCTTGGGGGATCCTAAACAGGGTACATGGGATAGGAAGTTTGTTCTGGTAGTACTTCCCTTCTCCTCCCAGGTGGAATGGAAGTCCCACCCACCAGACAAGGAGGGTGGTCTGCTATTGGTAGAGAAACAGAGCATACTCTGGTTCGCATTTCTCAGTTGTGCCAGCCTACTGTAACGGTCCCATGGCACCTGACTGCCTTGGGTTTGCCTTATTCATGCTGCCGGGGGGGGGGGCTCTTCCCCACTCTGACCAGAATTTCTGAGCTACTCCAATCAAAAATGGGATCCCGAGGACAGTATTCCAGCCTCCTTGCTGCATTTCTTCCTCTTTGTGAACTGGTCCTGAGACCAGGTTTCCTTTGTGCTCCCAACAGGAGGTACACTACCCAAATCAGGCCTGGCCCAAGAGGAAAGCCATGGAAACAAGCGCAGGGAGACCTCTGGGCCCGGCTAGGCCACTCACAATCTTGCTCCACCAGGACTACTCAGAATCTCCCTCTGACTCTGGGCCCTGGTATGGGCATGCTTTTTACAGGTTATGCCATTCCTTTCTCCTGCCTACCCTCTTCTCAGGAGCACACCTTGGTACAGCACCAAGCAGTCTTTGACCCTGCCTCCTGCCTGAATCCATCTAGGCACTGCCTGGGGTAGAGGGCAACAATCCCATCCCTACCTCCAGTAGAGGTCAGATCAGGCAGCTCCACAGCCTCATCTAGACGTGGCAGGGCCCAGGACTTCCTGCGGTTTCCACAGCCCTTGCCCTGGGGCCCTTGTTGCTCCCTGGACTCGCTTCCTACTCCTTCCTCCCTGGCCTCTTGTTTGATGGTAGCAACTGATCCCTTTGGTGTTGCTCAGATTCCTGCCTTAGGGGTATAGCAGGCACCATTCCCTCTTCCAGAATGTTCCCAGGTAATGCAAAGCCTCATTTCATCGAGAGTCATTATCACACCCTGATTACAGTACATCAGCCTGTCTACCTTAGCAAGGATCGGGCAGGTATGTCCAACAACAACCTGTCTGCTGCACCATTCAACACCAGAGTCACCCACTTTGAGCCAGACCCAGGGCCGGGGGTGTGGCAGCTAAATATCAATTGAATTTCTATCCCCAAGAAGGACACAGGCAGCCTCAGAAATACAGAACAAGGCAAACAGACCACTAGCTCTGTAGAGAGGACAGCTCATCCCTGAGCCTTGGTGGGAGTAAAGGGGTCACTGCCAGCTGGCACATGGCCGAGAACTGACAGGGCTTCTTCCTTGGCTGTCAGCAGAGCTGGGAAGAGAGTCCTGGTCCTGGTATTGAAATCACAAGTTCCCCAGAGGTGAGCCTCAGTTTTCCTATCTGTTGGTTGGGAGATCACTGGTAAATATCCTCATAAAGATGGGCAGAGGGTAGAAATACAGTTCCAGTTCTTCAGAACAGCAGGGCCTCAATAAGTGCTAGCTTTTCTCAACTTCCTTAATTTGAATAGAAACATAAGTGCCCCCATCCTGAGAATTATCTCCATAGACACCAAGAGTATGGGAAAAATATAAAACTGTATAAACACCAAACTATGTCACCTGACCTGAATTAATTTTCCAAATCATAGCAGAAGTACCTACTTGCACACACACACACACACACACACACACACACACACACACACACACACACACACACACACACACACTTCTTCCCCATGCCAACCTGCAGAAATACCAGGCGGAGCCCAGCCCACAAACACACACAGTCCTGCTTCCCCGGAAGTCCCATTGTCATGCCCCTGGGCCAGCCAACACATTGGCAGAGACCTGCCAGATTCCCTCCAACCAAAGACGGTGGTGGGTAGGGACTGTATCCAGTCAACATCAAGACCCCCCCACCCCTGGACACCCCAGGCCAGTTCCAGCCCAGCCAAGGAGTCCCAATGACCCTCAGTAATTTACAAACATACCTGCGGAGCCTGGGTGCTGCTGGGGATGTGCAGGAAGGTGGAAAGGCTCTGTGCACAGAGAATAGTCTTATTTCCCGAAGTAGCAGCTTTCTATTGAAATTCTTCATCAGTGTCTGTGATGAGGAATCCCCCCCACCAGCCTTTCCTCACTGGTGAAATTGACAGTCTGCCTACATTAACGGGCTTTCATTTGCATGATCAAAAGCAGATTTGCTCAGAGATACAACATTCTGAGTCCCCTCCGGGCACAACCATCTTCTCCAAGGAAGGCAAGATAATCAGAAGAGAAGCAGAGCGCCACACTGTGCCCTGGGCTTGGCCAGGACTCGGCCTCGCTGGGAGCAGGTGCAGGTGGGGGAGGGGGAGGGGTGGCGGGGAGGGGGGGATGCTATAGATGGGAGAGAGACTGTCTGAGAGTTGTAAAGCTGTGCCTGGCAACCAAGGCACTGGCTGGCAAGAGCCCCAGACTCAGGAATATCGAGTCCTTAGTGACAGATTACAGCAAGAGGCACTGCAGGAATCCCAAGAGTGTGAGTGGATTTCTTGGAAAGAGGCAGTACAGCACTAAATCCTGGTGCTGGGGTTGGTGTGGAGGGGGGGAAGGGGAGAGGTAGGTTAGGTGGGTGTTAGGTCTGGATCTAGGCACACCAGGATGTGGAATTAGAAAAGTGAGTGTCTGTCTATTCCTGGCTCCAGCGTGCTATTTAGGCAAGTTGTTTGCAAGTCGGAGCTGTAGCTATTTTAGCCTCTGAGTGGCAGAGTACGCCCCTCGCCTGCCTCCTGCTTTGTTGTGAGAAGATGTCTAAGGAAAGAGAGTATTCCCTCCTCCCTCCAAGATCTCCTCTGCAGGACTCCTAGCACAAGGTGACCGGTCTCCCTGCACTGAGACCCAGCCCTCAGCGCCCACGCCCCATGTTGCCTTGCCTCATGATCCCCCTCCAGCCTCCCCTTGGGCCTCGCACCCTGCGATTATTCTCCAGACAAAGCTGGGGGTCGGGAGGGCAGGGTAGCTCTTCCCTGCAATCCTACTTACTCAAGACAGAAAGATCTGCCCCAAGTCAGCAGAGCCAAAGGTTAGTCAGACCCCATTTCAACCAATAAGCTGGCTATAATGGTACATGCTTGTCACTTCAGGTACACAGGAAGCATAAATAGGAGAACTTGCAGTCCAGACTAGCCTATGCCTAAGCCAAAAAGTAGCTAAAGCAAAGGTTTGGGAATAGCCTGGTATTATAAGTGCCTCAGCACCTGTCACACAAGCAGGAGGTTCTGAGTTCAAACCCTGGCACCCTCAAGGAAAGATGGGGGCTGTGAGGTCTAGGGGGGTTGGCTTATATTCCTCATTGGTTCTGTTTTATGATGGTATGGGTCTAATGGTGAATGCAAAGCTAGAATTACTATTCTCTCATCAATATATCATAGCATGTTCATCCTTCTGATTTTAGAAGAATCCAGCAGCAAGCCAAGCACAGTGGCTCAAGCCTGCAGTCTTAGTTACTTTGGAAGTCGAGATAGGGAATTGTGGTTTGAGAGCAGCCCAGGAATAAAAGTGTGTGAGATTCCATCTCAACCAACAGCCAGGTGAAGTGGAATGTGCCTGTATCCAGTGACCCAGGAAGCACAAGTAGCCATATTACAGCTCAGATCACTGAGCTTAAGGGGATCCTACTTCCAAGATCACCAGTGCAAAAAGGGGCTGCAAGTGTGACGTGGTATACCAAGGCCCTGGGTTCAATCTCTAATACCACTGAAAGACAGAGTGAAAAAGTGAGGGGTAAAAAGGAGGGGAGAGGGGAAAAGGAAAAGGGAGAGATAAAAATGATAAAGGCAAGAAGAGAAAGAAACTATCAGGAAAATATATCTACAGGACTGAAAGTGCCCTGAGACCTCAGCCCTGGGCCTCCTAGACCTGGTGAAGAAGCCAGTCCCTGGGAGAGAAGCCAGTTCCTGGTGGAGAAGCAGGTCCCTGGGAGAGAAGCAGGTCCCTGGGAGAGAAGCAGGTCCCTGGGAGAGAAGCAGGTCCCTGGGGGAGAAGCAGGTCCCTGGGGGAGAAGCAGGTCCCTGGGGGAGAAGCAGGTCCCTGGGAGAGAAGCAGTTCCCTGGAGGAGAAGCAGGTCCCTGGGAGAGAAGCAGGTCCCTGGGGGAGAAGCAGGTCCCTGGGAGAGAAGCAGGTCCCTGGGGGAGAAGCAGGTCCCTGGGAGAGAAGCAGGTCCCTGATGGAGAAGCAGTTCCCTGGGGGAGAAGCAGGTCCCTGGGAGAGAAGCAGGTCCCTGGGGGAGAAGCAGGTCCCTGGGAGAGAAGCAGGTCCCTGATGGAGAAGCAGTTCCCTGGGGGAGAAGCAGGTCCCTGGGAGAGAAGCAGGTCCCTGGGGGAGAAGCAGGTCCCTGGGAGAGAAGCAGGTCCCTGATGGAGAAGCCGGTCCCTGGGGAGAAGCAGGTCCCTGGTTGGGAAGTTGGTCCCTTGTCTATTAGCACTGTAATCAGTAAAGGAGTCAAGTTGTCTGAGCGATCCTTGGTGTGAGCGTATCATAGACTCACTGAGCACTCTGTAGTGAGTCCTTCTGGCTCTGGGGAGAAAGTTCTAACCAACCAGTAAAGGACATCTCTCATAGAGTATGCACAGATCAGGACGGCAAACTAAGGATTCCAGATCTTGACATGAGCTCTAGAGAAAACTGTGCCAGGGTAGAGGAAGTGGCAGGCTGGGAGCAGCATTGGGGGAGTCAGGGGAGGCCTGTTAGAGGAGGTTATCTCTGGCCTGAGACCTGGGTGGTGAGTGGAGGCAGCCCCAGGAGAGGTAGGGGAGGAACTGATCCTGGGGCTGAGGCCAGCCAGAGCTGCTGCCCCTCCCCCCTGCTCCCCGCACCAGGGTCCCACACAGCAATGAAGCAGTGGGGGGAGGGGGAGGCATGGGGAGACTTCAGAGCGGTGATTTTAGTCTCCATACAGGAGGCCGCTAAGGGACGTTTCTACGCTGGAATGGTGTTCATAGTATTGATTTACCCTTTTTACTAAGGGCATCCTGGCACTCCAGTGGAACACTGACTGAGGGCAGGGAAGAAAGCTGTGGAGATGCGGTGGTACTGTCAGGAGCTCCTGGGCGTAGCGGAGGATGTGCACGCAGTCAGAGCACGTGGACCATGGCTGGAGTGGCACCCAGAGGAATGAGCCAGGCATCCGGGAGGGGGCTCAGAGCTGTAGATACAGACAAGAAAACCAGGCAAGAAAACTGGGAAAATCGGCTCTCACAAAAGGCAAATAAATAAACAAGTAAATGAGAGGATTTTCTGAGAAGAGCTGAGAGGTGAGTTCAAGTGCAAACACTGGCAGAAGTGAGCTGCAGTGGGGGCAGAGGTCTGGGGGCTGTGCTTGCTGGTATGGACCACAGGAAATCTGTTGGGGCCACTTCAGCCGGGTGAAGGGAAAGGAGGAGTTGCTCTGTTCCCTGAAGCCCCACTCTGAATAGGGAGACCCAAAGGGAGCCTCATAGAGCACTGTGCTCACCTGACCAGGCCCTGCTCCATAGAAACTGGTTTATCTTGAACCCTCAGTTCCTATTGGTGCAGCTCAGTCTTGAGTGTATGCCCATTAAACAGACAAGAGGGTCCTTGTTGCCCAGCTCCCTGAGAGCTCCAGATAATTCTAGCATCCAGGCATTTACCCATCCTCCCGTCCATCCATCATCTTCCACACTGCCCAGAAGGTTGTGGGCAGGTGGCAGACAGGACTGGTGATGGGCAGGACAGGCAGGAGGAGCTCCCGGGAGCTTTGGTAGACAGGGCAGGATGGAGGAAGGGGAGAACAGTTTTATCAGGGGACGGTGCTGTGGGCCTGGGCGAGGGGAAGGGGGTCTCCAAGTGAGTGAGAACAGGAGTCCAGAAGCGACTCTCCCTCGCTGCCTTTGAGGGGCAGGCAGTCTCCAAATTTGGCCACTGTTCCCACCTAGCATCAGACTTTCAGGATGGCACAGAAGTCTCGGTGACCTTCAGGCCTCCTTGAAGCCTGCCTTCTTCTGAGGGCATGACAAAGAGTGTACTTCAAAGAAACACACATTAAGCTGGATGCCGTAGCTCACACCTGTAGTCCCACCTACTCAGGAGGTAGAGATTGGGATGATCACTTGGATGGTCAAGGGCTTGCCAACTCTCCATAGCCCCTTACAAACCCCACCTGCAGCAAAGCCACAGTCCAGGGTGGATCCCGCCTGTAATTACAGCCTGCGGACAAGGTGGACGATCCCCAAGTCCTGCTGCTGGCTCTCTGATTACACCAGCATCAGCAGCCCATGCTGTGGGCTGATTCAGACATGTGGAGCGAATGTGCCTGGGGAGTGTGGGCCCGCCTCCCTGCTGGAGGGGGCCCTGGCCAGCTAGTGGCCCCCATCCCCTGACAATGGGAAGTGCTGATAAACCGGTCCTGGGCTTCCATGCCCAGCGGAGGCCCTCTTCTCAGTGCTCCTCAGACTCCTCCTCTCTCTCTCTCTCTCTCTCTCTCTCTCTCTCTCTCTCTCTCTCTCTTTCTCTCTCTCTCTCTTTCTCTCTCTCTCTCTCTCTTTCTCTCTCTCTCTCTCTCTTTCTCTCTCTCTCTCCCTCTCTCTCTCTCTCTCTCTTTCTCTCTCTCTCTCTCTCTCTCTCTCTCCTCTCTCTCTCTCTCTCTCTCTTTCTCTCTCTCTCTCTTTCTCTCTCTCTCTCCCTCTTTCTCTCTCTCTCTTTCTCTCCCTCCCTCTCTCTCTCTCTGAGATGTGGACTTTCCTGACCCTCTGACAGGGACCTGGGGTGAATGGATAAATAGCCAGTAAGGAGGACCACAGAGGTCGTGCTGGGCACTGGGCAGGCGCAGCGTCATGTGATGTCAAGGCAGCTTAGAAAGACTGTACCCAGCAGAAAGGACAAAGGTACAGAGAGATTAAGTCCCTTTTCCAAGGTCACCCAGATAATGTGAAGAAAAGCAGAGCTAGCATCCCAGCCCAGATCTTTCTGCCTCGGGGATCCTAACCCACAGGGTTTGGCTGCAGAGTCCTCCTTCCCTCCACCTGCATGCAGCCCAGGGTTGGGAAAACCCAGCACAGCCTTATCCAAGATCAAGTCATCCCGAGAGGAAATGGCGGTAGAAATGGGAGCGAGAAGGAGTTTTCTCCCAGTAGGTAGACACACAGCCACTTTGGATCTGCTTTTGTTAATGTGGTTTGGGGCTTCCTGTTCAACCTTCAGGTCTCTAATTGAAGCCAATGGAACCACGATTAATAAAAACTTATTAATGCTTATTAACTTATTAGCTCTCTTTCATCAAGTTTAGAGCTAGGTGCTTTAAAACGTCTGTCTAATTCTCCAGACAACAGTGGAAAGTAGATTTTAATTAACTCCAGTTTGCCCATGAGGATCAGAGAGGTTAAGTGAGTTGCCCAAAGTCAAGCAGCTGTGACATACAGAGATGAGATTCAAGCTTGGGCTGCTGGCTCTGGGCTTGGGGGTTTGTGCTGAGCCCTCCTGGGTCCTCTGCTCAGCCAGGGTGAACAGCCAGCACATAGCAGGGCCCATCTTGAAAGTCAGGACTGGGGCAGTACGATCCTATCCAGTGTAAGAGGCAAAAATCTCCCTTCCACGGCCCACCACCAAGTCTAGCAGAGGGCATAAAACCTTGGCCTGAGGGCTGACTCAGTCTCTTCTCCCTGCAAGGGACAGTTACCTTGGGTGGACTTTCTGCCTTCTGGGTGCTGAGGTCCTGAATCCTCAGCCCTGATGCAGGCTATGGGTTCATTGAGTCCGGAAAGTGTCTGATCTGGAGCGAGCCTGGGTGAGTCTAGCTGCGGCTGCCCCTCTTGTGGCCTCCGTGGGCACCACAGCTTCTCCCAGAGGGGGTCACAGGGAGAAAAGCCAATGACACAGGGCCTGACCTCTTCTCATGAAGTCGTGGCTAGGGGGCGCTGTGCCAGAGGTCACCAGTGGCCAGCTGGCCAGTGATGACATGGTCCAAAGCACCAGAAAAGATGGAGGACCATGCAGCACACTTACTCAGGAAATCTTAGTAGCTAATGAAGATTGCACAGGCATGCATAAACGCACCAAGAGGGACCAGAGCAAAAGTCAGCAGTTGTATTGTGGCTAGAAGAGCAGGGTGAAAGCTGTGTGTGTTATTTTAGGTTTGTGAGGGAGTGTGTGTATGTGTGTGTGTGGTGTGTGTGTGTGTGCTGAGAGAGAGAATAAGAGACAGAGTGCACACTTGTGTGTTCTGTAGGCATGAAACTTCTTACCTTCTTCCACCATGGGCAATGATACTTGCGTGTTGCTGATACAAATAGTGCCCACTGTTGGGACTGTTACTGTGCTGTCAGTACTGGGATCTGAACTCAGGGCCTCATGCTTGCTAGGCAAGCACTCTAGGACTCCAGTCACATCTCCAGTCCTTTTTGCTTTGCTTTGTTTTTCAGACAGGGTCTGGTGCTTTTACCTGGGGCCAGCCTCAGACCAGGATCCTCCTGTGTCTACCCCCTACATAGCTAGGATTACAGACATGCTGCACCAGCATGCCGGGCTTCGTGTGTGTTCACATTTTCTTCAGCCTTCTTTCCAGGAAGTAGTGTTGTAGGCAGAAGGAAGTGAGCGCTCTGGGTTGTCCATCCCCCGCCCCCTGGGGCTCAGTCAGCCTGTCCCAGGGGAGAAGGCCTCCTCACCCAGGAGGGATCAAGCGGATGCCCTGCTCTCTCTGTTCTAATCGCATCCTGCGGGCCGGAAATGCCCAGGGGAGCGTGCAACCCTGCCGGCTGTGCTGGTAAGCAGGCTCTCGGGTTACGTCAGACCCTAGAAATGTAAACATATATGTAAACACATATGCCGGGGCTGTCTGGGGCCTGGGAGTCAGGACCACACACCTAAAGCTGCATTGCTGACATCCTCCATCCTGTGCCCCTCGACTGCAGACACGAGAGGCTGTGGGCCAGCCCCACAGCCCAGGCAGCAGCAAGGAAACAAATGGAGGGAGGATGAGAGGAAGGGGGTGGGGAGAGAGAGGGAGGATGGAGGGAAGGAGAGAAATAGAGGCAGAGAGAGAGGGAAAGAGAGGGAGGTCAGGAGAGAGGGAGAGAGGGAGGCAGAGAGGGAGGGAAGGAGAGAGACGGAAGCAGGGAGGGAGGGAAAGAGAGGGAAGCTGGGAGAGAGGGAGAGAGAGAGGCAGGGAGGGAGGGAGAGAGAGGACATGAGAGAGTACTGTTCCCACTTGGACACGCAGAGTACCTTCTCTGACTCTCCTTCCTACAGTAGTGCCCCTGGCCTTTCCTCTGCCACTTACCTTGATTTCATCCCCGGAAGCTTTTTCCGATGCACCTCAGGGCCTTTGCTTGTCCTCGCCTCTCCCCTGGAACGTGGGCACAGAGGCCGGGCTCTGACCAGTGCTCATGTGGACGACACGGATACCACATGTGAACAACAGGGCAGCAGTGAAGGGCTCTCCCCACATCACCCCAAGGCTGTGCACTGGCTGAGCCAGGTGAGAGGCAGGGGCATGGCGTCAGTGCTGACCAGGCTGAGCGCCGCGCTGCGTTTATCACCTTCACATGGGGAAAAGACGATCTGGGAGGCTGAGCCGTTTCTCAAGGTCACACACTGAAGAGGGCAAAGCTAGGACCCGAATGCGTCGCTCTGCTTCCAATACCCAGATGTTTAATGCCGTGGTTTACTCCTTCCTAAAGAATATTCTAGAACAAGGTGTTCAAGTGTGAGAGATGCTGCCGTGGGCCTTTCGGGTTATAACTGGGGTGTCTGACTGTCTTATCTTGTTGTCCATAGCAATTTGAGGCACGCCAAGGCCGGGAAAACAGCAAGACAGCCTTTTACCAGGCGCTGCAGAACTCGCTGGGTGGTGAGGACTCGGATGCCCGCGTCCTGGCCGCCGCCACGTGGTATTACTCCCTAGAACACAGCACGGATGACTACGCCTCCTTCTCCCGGGCGCTGGAGAACGCCACCAGGTAAGCGGGGCAGAGTCGGAGTGTCCTGTGCAGGCCCAAGTCTCAGACGTGCTGGGGATGACCAGCCCTTCGTTCTGCCCTGCCCGGCCCTGGGGGTGGGCATCCCTGGCATGGGGGACACAGGAGCACAGCCCTGCCTTCCCCTGGGCAAGCAGGGGACAAAGCGCACACTGCAGATGCCATAGGCCGCAGCACGTAGCTCCAGGAGGACCTGCCCGGGCCTCCTGCTGACCAGGCCTGGTGCCTTCCCCTGCCTGTCCCTCTGGCCACGTGGGAGGGAGACACACAGGCCTAGCGCCGTGAACGTGTCTGTAACTCTGCAGCCACATGCACTGCGGCCACACAGGACTGCTTACAGCCAGAGACCAAGCCAGGACAGGTCCTGTGCTGTGTCACACTCAGCACCCAAAGCACGTGTTCCCTCTCGGGGTGCTGCTTCTGCAGCCTCCCCAAGCCTTCACCACTGGAGCTCCTCTTCCTTGGGACACCTGAACTGACCCCACCCAGCCTTACTGGTCCTCTGTCACAGGGCCCTGCTGCACCCAGTGCTTCCTCTCACAGCATCAGAGTTAGGCCTGTCCTGTCTCCCTGTCCTAGGAAGATGGGGACACGTCCTCTGGCTGCTTTCCCTCTCCTTCCTTTTTTCTTTTTTTTGCCAGTCCTGGGACTGGGACTTGAACTCAGGGCCTGGGCACTGTCCCTGAGCTTCTTTTGCTCGAGGCTAGCACTCTACCACTTGAGCCACAGTGCCACTTCTGGCTTTTTCTGTGTGTGTGGTGCTGAGGAATGGAACCCAGGGCTTCAGGCATGCTAGGCAAGCACTCTACCACTGCGCCACCTTCCCAGCCCTCTCTCCTTCCATTTGCTCTCTGTTCCCAGGGACGGGGATAATGTCCACGCTCAGATTTCAGGTGGCCTTGCAGGTATCTTTGGCAAGGGTCAGCTGCAGATCCTACTGCTCTGCATGGCCTCGCTGCCCAGGTCCCCAGGGCTCCAATCAGGGAAACTTGGAAACTTGGAAAACTTGGATCCTAGGATCCAGGTGGTGAGCTTGGTGTGTGTGTGTGTGTGTGTGTGTGTGTGTGTGTGTGTGTGTGTTGGTCATGGGGTTGAACTCAGGGCCTGGGTGCTGTCCCTGAGCTTCTTTTGCTCGAGGCTAGTGCCCTACTACTTGAGCCACAGCTCCACTTTTTTTAGTAGTTTATTGGAGATAGGAGTCTCAAGGACTTTCCTGCCGGGGCTGGATTCAAACTGTGATCCTCATATCTCAGCCTTCTGTGTAGCTATGATTACAGGTGTGAGCTGTCAGCACCTGGCTGTGAGCTTGGTTTCAAACCAAGCAGTCCACAGCCGTTCTTTTTTATTTTGGGGGGGGGGGAGGGTCCGTGGGGCCTGAACTCTGGGCCTGGGCGCTGTCCCTCAGCTCTTCACCTCAAGGCTAGTGCTCTACCACTTGAGCCACAGCGCCACTTCTGGCTTTTTTTTCTTTTTGCTTATGTGGTGCTGAGGAATCAAACCCAGGGCCTCATGCATGCAAGGCAAGCACTCTACCACTGAGCCACCTTCCCAGCCCTTCCACAGCCGGTTCTGAAAGCCCGGCCCCAGGCTGGATCATGAGACCCAGAAGACATTTCAGGGCCTAACTTCAAGACTCCCACCATCCAGCCAGCACTGCTCCAAACCCAGGTGGTAGAAGAGCTCAGGACTCAGAGCCCTGTCTGTCTTGGGCTGAAAACTGAGACCTGAGACAAAAGGAGGCTTCCCTGGGGAGGCTGGAGGCCCCTGCAGGCAGGTTCTCATTCTCTGCAGCCTCCCGCGGGCCTCCCTGCCTCCTGTCTCCCAGCAGCCTCCCACCCACCGCCTCCAGTGTGTCTCCTCCTGCAAGCCTGCTCTCTCCCCGTCCTTGTAGCTGCAGAGCCATCAACCCTTCCAGACCCCCACGTGGAGCTTTGCCGTGACTGTTTAGCTGCGCCCTGCCTCCCTGGATGTTGTCTTGTTCATGACAGCAAAGGGGTGGCGTCCCTCCTCGGTGAGGAGCTCCATCCATGTCCTTGGCCTGGGCCATCGCAGCTTGGCAGGGCAGTGGTGCACCTCTACTGCTCACCTGAGAGGGTGGAGGTGAAGCTGGGCACTTCCCCTGACAAACGGTGCCAGTGACATCGATGCCCTAGGTCGCAAGGCCCAGCAGGTGCCGCCCGGTCCTCAGCAGGCACCTGCCTCACTAAGCACAGGGCCTGTGTGCCGGGCACACACAGGACTGTGGTATAGCAGGCATCCTGAGTTTATTCACCTGATACACAGGGCTGTGGTATAGCAGGCATCCTGAGTTTACTCACCACAAAGGTAACTAGTGTGAGCCAGGGGTTCTCAGCATTCTTTCCTCCAACATCAGACTCCTGGGAGTCCATTCTTTGGGACATTGTGGGACTTTTAGCAACAGCACCAGGTGCCAGGTGCTGCTTTAAACCTCACTTGTCTCCAGAGATTGTCAAAAGCACCCGGGGCAGCAGACTGTGACAGAATTTCCTTGCACTGTGCAGCATGGGTCCAAGGGCATCTTACGCATGCAGTATCTTCCGGGTCTTCCCTTAAAACTCAGTGGGTGAATGCTACATAATATAGTTACTGTGCATTTTTATGAGCATCCTGATGCCAAATCTTTTAAGTAAAACTGGTGCCAGGGCAGAGGTCTATCCACTGGCCCTGGGAGGTCAGTGGGAGGTCCCTGACCCCTGGGACACAGCATCACGAGCTCCAGTGTCGGCCTCTGGTGTGCATAAAGCAGAGCAGACAACGTGCCTTGCTCCACCTTTGTGGGCACAAAGCCACCAGGAAAAGAGCTGAGACCCGGGCGGGGGGATGAGAGAGCTCGGTGGGCCTTGCTTTCCTGGGGAAAAGCCTGGCTGGCGCAGCTGCCCGTGGCGCCGTGGGTGACCAGGCCCCTCCTCTGTCCTTTCCGCAGGGACTACTTCATCACCTGCCCCATCATCGACATGGCCAGCCTCTGGGCAAGGAGCACCCGTGGAAACGTCTTCCTGTACCACGCGCCTGAAAGCTATGGCCACAGCAGGTGAGGTGGCGGTCACAGCGCTGGGGAAAGGAAAGCAGGAGAATGAGGAAGGGATTCTCCCCAGAGCTTCCAGAGAGAACAAGGTCACAAGGGTGCCTCTCCCTCATAAGACCAGCCCACTGGGGTACTGGTCCCGTGGGGTCATGTGACCAGCCGATTCCCTGAGCATTCGGAAGAGGGCAGCATTGGGGGGTGGGGGGAGCAGGGTGTCAAGGACTTCATCTGGATCCCCAGGGACAAGCAGCTGAGTGTTCCTAGAGCAGTGATCTGCCAGAGCCCCTGTGAGTCTTGGCACTAAATCTCCCCTGACACGTGTGGGCCCTGTGCTTAGAACTATTTACATGATCAGCCTCATCAACCCCCTAGAGTGGAACAGCCTGGGGCTGTGGGAAGGAAGCCATCCTGGCAGGGGGCATCCATCAGGAGGGAAGAAAGGGAGGGAGGGAGAGAGGAGGAGGTGATGAAAGTGGATGGAAACAGCCCTGGGACCCACTGGGCTGTGCTACCCCTGGCCACGCGGCCACACAGGGAGTCCGGCCTTGGTGAAGCCTTCCCCCCGGAGCCCAGCCATGCCTGGTTCTCTGGTCTGTGGCTGCCTTCCTCCCTGCTGGGGCAGGGGTGTAAGGAAGGGTGGAGTTTCCACCCCTTCGTTCCTCCAAAATGACAGTGGTGCCAAGATGGCTCCTGCCTGTCATCCTAGTTACTCAAGGAGGCTGAGATCCAGAGGATAGTTTGAGGGCAGCCCAAGCAGAAAAATTCTAGAGATTCTATATCCATTTAACCAGCAAAGCACTGGGCTGGAGGCATGACTCAAGGGGGTAAAGCCTCAGTTAAGCAAACAAGCTAAGCAAGTGTGAAGCCTGGCGTCCAAAGCCCAGTATAGTAAAAATAAACAAAACTGGTAGTGGCTACAATGTATGAAAGACCTCCTGCACATAAGGACGGAATGATCAAGAAAACCCAAGCAAAAGCATTCGTGCATTTCCAGCCGGGATTTGAACAGGGTTTTGGAGGCCTGCACCAAAGCAGCAGCGCAGAGCAGGAGGTTTAGAGCAGCAGAAACTGTCTTCCAATCTGGAAGCAAAAATCTAAATTCGAGGCGCTGGTGGGGCCACCTCCACCAAAGGCTCTGGGAAGGGGGCGTCCGGCGTCTCCTGGCCTTCGGTGGGAGGGAGTGTCCCTTGGCTTGCCGATGGCCACCTTCATGCTGTACCTCTTCCCATCCTCCTCCTCTCTGTGTCTGTCTCTGCTCCATGCTCCCCTTTCTATAGAAGTGTCAGTTATACTGACACCCCAGTAGACACAAGACCTTCTCTCCAAATGAGGCCCCAGGGTAGAGGGTCAGGACACCAGCTTGCCTCTGGAGGGGCCATGTCACGCAGCACCCCTCCTCTCTGGGACAACAGAATCTTCCTAGCCGGCTCCAGCGGTCCAGGGCCCGAACATCCATCCCCATAGGAGCAGCCGTTATCACGCTCAAGTCCACGCTGGGTGCCCGTCACAGTCTAGGCTTCTCTGCGTCCTGTCCACCCAGGGCCCAGCAGACCTGAGCCCTGCTCTGCCCGGGGAACAGACACCCAGTGCAGCAACCCCTCACCACGTGCCCTGAGTCCTCAGGGCTGTTAGTGCTCCCGGCAGGGGCACGGGGGGGCCTGCTGGGTGCCAGGCCAGCACCCTCTCTCAGCCGGCAGGAAACGGTTCTTCCCATTTGCGTGTCTACGTCCCCGATCTAACCATCTCGAGAGTAGCGTGGGAGCCAGGCAAAGCTGGGAACATATTCCTCCCTGGGTCCCTGGCCTGAGAGGCAGATTATGAGGTGGGGGGCTCATCTCCAGCCCCGTCTCTATCCCACAGCCTGCGCGCTAGTCCTTGCTGGAGGGGAGACCAGCCACTAAGCTGGTTCCAGTCAGCAAGCCTGGCGCTGTGTGTGCAGCCTCTTATCCTTGGCCATCAGAAGGTGCTGCTGGCAGGTGCGTGCCCCTGCACACAGCTTGGGTCCCCACCGTGGTGGCTCTGTGGGGTCACAGGTGTGGGCGGAGCTGCAGCCTATGAGCAGTCGCAGAAGGAGCTCTGTGAAGTTTCTTCACCTCTCCTGCCTCTCCCGCCCCTTCCTTTTCCTCCCCTCCCTCTCTCTGCCCTGGAGCCGTCACGTCGCTCATTTTATTTCTGGCTCAAATCTAACACTTAAAATGTGTGTGTGTGTGTGTGTGTGTGTGTGTGTGTGTGAGAGAGAGAGAGAGAGAGAGAGAGAGAGAGAGAGAGAGAGAGAGAGAGAGAGAGAGAGAAAGAGAGACAGACGTTTTCAGCCATCTGTCTCTTCCTGCCTCCACTCTGAGCATAGACTTACCTTCCTGGAGGCCTGGGAGTGAATGCAGCCAGTTCCTCTCTCTTATGGGGCCCTGCAGTGCTCATGGGCACAGCTGGCTCCCGAAAGGCCCGCTGCGTTGGAGGATGCTGGGCTCAGACCGTGGTGGGAGATGGTCTCTGGGCAGTGTGGGGTGGGGGCCCCGTGGGGTGAATGGTGTATTGAGGACCCAGATTCAAGGGCTCACAGAATATGGAAGTTGAGTTTGTCTCTTGTC
The DNA here is from genome assembly GCF_024711535.1 of Dipodomys merriami. Lineage (NCBI taxonomy): Eukaryota > Metazoa > Chordata > Mammalia > Rodentia > Heteromyidae > Dipodomys > Dipodomys merriami. The sequence goes on from NW_027205603.1 coordinate 88,098,682, forward strand.
CCTACCTTCCTCTTACACACAGAGCTCAGAACTGAGCCAGATGGTGGGAAGGTGGCCCCATCTCCGAGGCGGTACGTGGTAGTGGGACCGATGCGCACCTGTCTCCTGCTCTCTGCAGCCACTTCAGCCAGAGCCTGGCCAACTGTCCTGGTTGTTATGGCTGTGTAACTTAGGCAAATCACTTAGCTTCTCTAGGCTTCCTCAGTGTAACTGGAGAGAGAAAAAAACCACTGTTCAGCTGTGCTGCTGAGGAAGTTCAGAGAGATGGGACCTGCACAGTCTTGCTCAGGCTCGTGTGTATGTGAGCATGTGTGTGTGTGTGTGTGTGTGTGTGTGTGTGTGTGTGTGTGAGCATGTGTGTGTGTGAGCGTGTGTGTGTGTATGTGAGCATGTGTGTGTGTGTGTGAGCGTGTGTGTATGTGAGCGTGTGTGTGTGTGTATGTGAGCATGTGTGTGTGTGTGTTTGTGTGTGTGTGTGTGTGTGTGTGTAGGTATGTGTGGGTTTGTCTGTCTGTTCATACCTACAGGCTTTGATTACCCAGGCTATGGATGTGAGAGTTAATTAAGGTGTCATGCTATCTCTTGCATTTATTAGCTGTTTGCCTCTGAACACGTTCCCTTACCTCAGTGGCTCCCCTAGAGATGGATCCAGATTTCCCCACTTCAAGGGGTGGATAGTACATGTTAGATACCTGGCAATCTGTACACGTCACACTGTGGTAGCTGGCATCCATTTCCTTTGAAGAAAAGTAGTAAGGGTCTGGTAGGAAAAGATGACTAGGGAAGGGCTAATTCCCCCTTTATCAGTTGTCCCAACTGGGCAAAACAAAGCTGGAAATGTGAGATTTGAGATGTTCTGTGCACCACCAATTTGTCTTCTAGATTCTTGGGTGCATTCCAGGGCCATGGCCCAGTCCAGATCAGAACATTGTCTGCTCTGTGGCCATCCCAGCAAGTTGGCTAGGATTTGCTAACCAAAGAAGCATGAAGTGCTGGCTGGATGCCTGAACTGAGTCCCCTGGCCTGGTCACATCCTGCTCGGAACAAGATTTCTCATTCTGGTTAAGAACAAGATTTCTGCTTTAAATCATTTTCTCAAACGGCACTCCAGCCCCTGAAACAGGAGGGCCACTTGGTGTATCCTCATCAACATCCTTTGGACAAAGGTGGTCTGAAGTCTGTGGCCAGTCTCCAAAATGGGCCTCTCAGCACGGCTGAGGGCTCTAGTTGAGGAAGGGATTTAAGAGGGCTCCAGGATAGGCAGCACACACATCAGTCCACACAGTGAACTCAGAGGATGGTACCAAAAAGGAGATACACTAAGGTACTATCAGCACAGGTACTATGGTCAACATGAAGATGTACTCCTAATGTAGAAGTGGGAAGTGAATAATCCCTGAAAGATGATCAGATGCCAAGGTCCTGGGATAGAAAAGGCCCAGTATGCTTGTGAATAAAGAAGACCCAGAACCTGGGAGTCCATTCAAAGAGAGTGGTTGGAGGTGAGGAGGGGAGGGTCTTGTGATCAATCCTACAAGGTGACGAGGTAGTAGTTTATCTGAGTGTGGTGGGAAGTCATTGAAGATTTTTACCTGAAATGCACAGTGGTCTTAAACACAGCTTACTAAAATACTGGGTATCTATTCTTCACTGTTGTTAAGAGACTATAGAATAAAAATGTTGTTATCCAATGTGATGGTCAGTGAGTCAGGGAAATCCAGGAAAACAGGAAATGATAAGAAGAGTCTAAGACATTGTTTTCCTCTGCATACAACACACACTTTAAACCTGGGACCCTGGAGTGTCTTCCTCCCATTATTGGGGTTCCAGGTTAGAGGCCTGAGTTGAATGTTAAATTTCTTGCAACATCATAAGCATAGGTGTTTGTCACAGTTTCCAGTTTGTGACTCTGAAAGTGGACATTAAATGAGTATCATCGTACAGCCAGATCCCAGGGACAGACACAGCTAGGCCTTAGTCAGCGCTCTCAGCAGGTACCCAGCTTGGCTGGTGAGAACACGTACCCCAGGCCAGACAACAGTTGTAAGACTTCACAAGGAATAAGATGTGCACACTGGTCTAGGGGTCAGCTGAGAGCTTTGGGTATTTTGCTGAACACCACCCCATATAACTCTGCTAGGCTCTGGAGAATTCGAGAACTACTACAAGCAAGTTTGGGGTGAAGGGGGCCCATGGAAAAGGAAGGAACTTGCAAGAATCTTTTTTTTTTTTTAAAGAACTGCATAGCAAAGCCTGTGGTAAGACACAAGCTATTTACAAAGCATCTAATTACAGAACCTCCGATTCCTTCCCAGAAAGAATCTGCATTCTTGCATTACATTGCAACACAAGCATCCGTTTAGATTCCTACATGAAATAATCCAATCCCCCACCTTTTAGGAAGAAACCACAGAAGCCAGGCACCAGTGGCTCATACCTGTCATCCTAGCTACTCAGGAGGCTGTGATCTGAGGATCCTAGTTTGAAGACAGCCAGGACAGAAAAGTCCCTGTGAGACTCTTATCTCCAATTAACCACTCAAAAACCGGAAGTGACGCTGTGGCTCAGAGTGGTAGAGCACTAGCCTTGAGCAAAAAGACCTCAGGGACAGCACCCAGGCCGAGTTCAAGCCCCACGACCAACAAAACAAGTAAAAGAAAAGGAAAGGTGAAGCCTAGCAAGCAGGACCCTCCCACCTCTCCTTAACCTTTGGGACTGGAGGAAGCTTTCTTGTAGACACTGGCCTGTGAGAGCAGGCCTTGTGTCAGTCAGGGCTGAGCTCAGTCAACACACTTCCCCTACAGGGGGAGAGCAGCTGGAAGTTCCCGAGATGCAGGCTCGGACCCACCACTGACTCTGATCATTTGCAAAGCAGATTTCTTAGGAAGAAACAGAAGACCGGACCTGGTCACAGAGAGGGAGACGGAGGGAGACCGAGCAATGGTGGCTCCCAGGACCCAAGTTCCAGACTGGGAGGAGAGGTCCCTTCTCCCAGTCTCTTGGCTGATCACAGAGTCGCTTGAAGTTACATCCAGAGCCCAACTGTCCACAAAGCCACTAAGCCACTAAGTCACCTGCTGTGACTTAGTGCCATGCAAATTGCCTTTATTAAGCAGCCTGGCCCGTGTCCTGGGTTCTTCTGCCCTGGAAATGGGATACATGAGGATGGTGGGCAAAAACACCACTGAGCCACCTGCCTTTAAATTCTCTACTACTTACACCATCTGCTTTTGGATGTTGGGAGTTTGGGTGTCCGAAAACTTACCAGAGGCTAGCCAGCAAGAAGGGGAAGAAGCTTTGACGGGGACATGTGAGTCCCGGGGCCTTTCATTCAGATGGTGCCTGAAGGCTGATCTGGTTCGGCTGCTCCATCGACTGTGTGTGTACGCGTGTGTCTCTAAACAAGCCAGCAAACCTGGCTGGATTTCATTTCCCTCATCTGTAAAAATTAGAGATGACTGCAGGGAGCGGAGGCCAACAAAAAAGAGGGCACCATCTCCACACAAGACAATTCTTACTTCTCACACCACCTCCAAATTTAGGGGATCCCCGAGTCACCTTCGGGTGGGGTCATTCACTGAGAGGACCCACGGCCCTCCCTCCCTGAAGGCCGCCGCACTCAGCTGTGTAGTGACTTCTTCCACGAGGGTGCAGGCTAGCTCAGCCAGAGGGAGGGAAGCCGTGCAGGGCTGAGCCTGGAGCTTCCTATCCTGTTCCCTCCTCATGGGGCGAAGATGGGTTTCTCTCTGCACAGCATTTGTGAAAGACACACAAGGGTTGCCAACCAGAGCTACTCACCCACGTGCTTTTCTTATAAGTTTTTTTTTATTGTGAAAAAACCATACAGAGGGGCTACAATCACATGATCAAGGTAATGAGTACATTTCCTATCAAGCATTGTTGCCTCCTCCTTTGTTTTTCCCCTACCATCCCTTCCCTCCCATCTCCTCAACTACTTTACCCCCCTCACCCCACTCCCGCCTAAATTGTAAAGTTCATTTTTCAACATAGCGCCTTGTACATCTCATGGTTGCAATAGGTTAACCTGTATCCTTATTTAAATAATTCATTTTTTCCCTTCTGCTCCCCAAATTATACCAACATCAAATACAGTGAAAACAGGGGTTTTACCATGGGGGAAGGACATATAAAGCAACAAAAAATCATGTGGCTGTCGGTCATGGGGCTTGAATCTCTGGGCCTGGCGCTGTCCCTGCGCTCTTCAGCTCAAGGCAAGCGCTCTACCACTTGAGCCACAGCGCCATTTCTGGTTTTCTAGTAGTTTATTGGAGATAAGAGTCTCACAGACTTTCCTGGCTTTGAACTGTGATCCTCAGATCTCAGCCTCCTGAGTAGCTAGGATTACAGGCATGAGTCACCAGCGCCCAGCTACCCACGTGTTTTAATTAGGGCTTTATTCATCACGTAGGCACAATAAGTTGATTACCTATGGGATAAATCTCAGTTTACAGGTTGAGCCAGATAATGTGATCCCAAGCTCCCATTCTAAGTCACATGCCTGGTGTTTCTCGTCTGTCCAGCCTATACCCAGAGACTGATAGGAATGACCACATCACCTCTAAGATCTACTCTTGAAACCTTTTTCCCTAACAGTGACTGATTCTAGAGGTAGAAGGCAAGGTTCAGGCCTGACTTCTCTATGGGCAAAGCCAAATCTTTTCTCACTGTCATGAAGGAGATATGCTATTAATATAACCGGACGCTTGTGGCTTTCCATAGGTCAGAATTTACCAAGTATCACACTGCATTGTTTTCTGGGGTTCATGTCACCAAATATTCCTGGTTTCATTTGACACTGTGAACGTGGAAGTTGAAATTTCCTTATTCCCCTCCGGTCCTAATTACTAATTTCTATACTACTCAGATCACATATCACACTCCACAAAATCAAATATAGGCTACAGAATAGCTGAAAACTCTAAGAAAGAAAAAAACGCCTAGGACTATAAATGGGGATGTAAAGAGCCAAGGCAAACAGACAAATGTGAAGAGTGGCTGGAGTGCTTGGGAGCTGGGTTAGGGAACCCCAGGGGTGCTGGAGAGGGGCCAAGGAGGACTCCACACGGCTGCTGTCAGCAAGCACTGACACTGGGAAGATGGCAGAGGTTGGGTGCGTACCCTGGAGTGGCCTGAGACAAGATGGTGGGCAGTGTGCCGAGTTTCGGTCTCATCTCCGTTTGCGGGTTGGCTGTGTCTGATGAGCTCACTGGCGAGCCTGTGCCTTGTGGTTGCTGACAGAGGGTGGCAGTTCCTGTGTGCAAACAAGATGCCAGTCATTCTGCCTTTGAGTCTGCACCCACAGAGTGGTGCCTCAGACACACGTCTGCCCTGAGTAAAATGGAGTGACTCGGGGCAGGGCACCGCCTGGGCTGTAAAATCCCTGCCAGCCTTTCCACCTAACATCCTCTGCGGCTCACAGCGTTTATTCCATGGCCACAAATGCCCAGGCTCCCCGGGTTACCTCTGTGGAGCTTGGGAAATTCTTTACTCTTACAACAGACTCCAGTCAGTTACAACTTGTGTTTATTGAACAGCTACCAGGCACCAGGCACCGGCGAGAGCAATGTGGATAAATGCTGGCTTACAAGAACTGTGGACGTGCCAGGCACCGGTGGCTCACGCCTGTCATCCTAGCTACTCAGGAGGCTGAGAGCTGAGGATCACGGTTCAAAGCCAGCCTGGGCAGGAAAGTCCGTGAGACTCTTATCTCCAATAAACCACTAGAAAACCAGAAGTGGCACTGTGTCTCAAGTGGTAGAGTGCTCGCCTTGAGCTGAAGAGTGCAGGGACAGCGCCCAGGTCTAGAGTTCAGGCCCCATGACCAACCAGAAAAAAAGAACTGTGGGCACATTGTGGGTGAAGAAGGACTAGTGCAGAGGAAGGACAGAAAACCCATCCATTGCTGACGGCCCAGTGACTGGAAGAGCAATCAAATATACTGAGTTCTAAGTGGCACACCTGGCCTGTGGTATCGAGATGACAACTGCTTGGAAAAATCACTGACAAGCCTTTGGTTCCCAGCACTAATGCGCCTCAGCCAACAAATGCCTTGAGTCTGCCTTCAAGAACCAAGGGGGCTAAAGGCCACGCTGGACCTCAGCTATACTGGAACTAAGTGGGCACCCTACACACAGAGTGCAGTGGGAAAGGCCTGTGTGGGGAGGAATGTCGAGTTGGGACCGGTTTCATTTCTCTAATGGTTACTACTCCCTGAATGTTCCTCCACCCTTTCCCTGTTTCTTCAGTCTGGAACTTCTGGCAGACGTCCAGTACGCCTTCGGACTGCCTTTCTACCCGGCCTACGAGGGACAGTTCTCTCTGGAGGAGAAAAGCCTATCACTGAAAGTCATGCAGTACTTCTCCAACTTCATCAGATCTGGGTGAGCAGACCACTGTACCCCTAAATTCTACCACTGTGCTTCCCACTCTCTGCCATCTGAACACCAAGGCCACATTCTGTATCAACTGATTTTACCCTCTGCCCAAAGACATCTCCATCCTCAACCACTTTCTTCTCCCTGTCTCAATCCTCCCCCTCTGTCCTGAACTACATAAATAAGCTTCCAGTTCCAGCTCCTGATGTGCAGTCACGGCTGAGCGCTCTCCAGGGTTCCACAGACCCCCGCGACACCCATGTGACAGTGTATTTAACTGTATCTCTGGCCTCTACCCACCGGAGGACAGCAGGACCCACTCTATCCCCTATCCTAAAACAGCCTCTGGCACTGGCAATGTCTCCTGGGGAAGTCACTGGGAGGATCACTTTGTCCCTCAGGGTGTTGGTGCAAACAACTCTTGTCCTTTCTGGAGCTGCGATCTGGGGTCTGCCTGCAGTGCAGTCCTGTTTTGTACTCCATCTCCTCCCTGGCTGTCTCCGGGTGCCCTGCTCTTCCTCCTTCTGGTGTATTATCTACTGCCCTTGTCTCTTGGTAGGTCCCAAGGAACAGGGGTGTGTAACACCCTGGCTCAGTGATAAATTGCTGACAACTTAGAACAGTAAGACCAAGCATGATTTGTAACGAGATAAAATAAAGCTTTGTTCAGTTTGCTTTGGGAGCTCAGTAGAAGAAGACTTTTTTTTTTTTCTTGGAAAACATTTCCCCAGAGAGCAGGTCTTCACGGGTGAGCAGAGTATTCAGATGAGCAAAGGAGAGGGTGCTGAGGAGGAGGTGTGTTCTAAACCAGGGTAGGTGGTGAGAAATTACACCTTTCCTGGAAGGTGGGAAGGTGTGGAGGGGCTTGCCAGGAGGGGGCGTGGCCAGCAGGTCCTGGACAGAGCCGAATCGGAGGGAATGTCAAGTCCTCTGCACGGGAAAGTTGACCTGTGCGTGGCAAGGTGGCAGGCTCTGGAAACCACCCTCCTGCCCAGGTCTTCGATGTCATGGGTATTCCAGAAACTGTTCATGGTGTGCAGATCAGAGGACCTGAGCGTAGAAAGGCCACTCTGGACCCCCTGAGCATTCAGCAAGTCCCAGGAGCTTCGCTGGGTCCCAAGTCACACTGCTGGGTCAGAAACTCCCTTTTCCCATGGGAAAGTCATCTACAAGAGGTGAGCTAGGGATCCTTGCTCACCAAATGCTTGTTAATGCCCAGTCCAGGCCACGGCTTGGAGTTGTACCAATGGGTTCCTGCCTGGCATTCAAAGATGTCTGATCCGGCCTTCAGAGACCAAGAGCCAGAGGGAATTGAGAGGGAAGTGACGAGACTAAAGATGTATCTCTTATGGATGTTTCTTCCTTCTCATGTCCCCAGAAATCCAAACTACCCACACGAGTTCTCACGGAAAGCGCCCGAGTTTGCAGCCCCCTGGCCTGACTTCATCCCCCAAGCCGGCCAGGAGAGCTACAAGGAGTTCACTGCTCTGCTTCCCAACGGACGGGGCCTGAAACAAGCTGACTGCTCCTTCTGGTCCAAGTACATCCGGGCCCTGAAGGCGGCAGGTAGGGACACTGGGTTCCAGGGGCTGGGAGGCTGGTTGTGGCTGTGTCCTGATAAACTCCGCCTTTGGGTTCACTAGGGCACTGGGCACTGGGGACTCTGCTCCTCACCAGGAGCTGCACAGTATGGGGCTCCTTTGTGAATGTGAAGGGCCCCTCTTGTGAGGGGGTGAGGGGTGAAAGGGCATGGGGAGGGGGGAATGAGGAGTGAGCCAGATTCTAACAGGGAATGCCGGCGCAAGGAGAAATGGCGGCTTCTTGAAACTCCTCCCAGCACCCTTGCTAGGATGGAGAGAAAAATCTTAGAGCTATGATTCTAGCCAGGATAAAGTGGGTTCTTCTTCCTGTTTATAGTAATAAAAGAGAGAAAAATGGATCCTAAAGAAGGTGTCAGGAATATGGAAATAAACATATCCTTAAGAAGCTTCTAGAAGGGACAGGAAGCAAGTGACATAGGCTAGTAACTGTCATCAGCTTTCCTGTTGCATTGGTAGAAGTCAGAGACCAGGCCATTCCTCCTCCCAAAGAGGCCTGACTTCCCCCTAGAGCATCTAGGAAGGGCCACTCAGGTGGGGGACAGGGGGTGGGTCACAGTGACAGTTCTGCAGCTGGGAGGGGTGGGAATGAGGTAACATAGAAAAGGGAGCGTGTTCCGCACATGGTTTCCATTCTCATCTCTGCTTCTGGCTTCCGAAGCCAGGTGGCTCTGTGCTGACACGCCCAAGTATTGTTGTACCCTTAGCTTGTTCTGTTCCTGTAGCTCAGAGACAAATCTGGTGTCCAAGCATCAGGAGTGGGCGTGTGTGTGTGTGTGTGTGTGTGTGTGTGTGTGTGTGTTTATGTGTGTGTATGTGAGTGTGTGTTTGTGTGTGTGTTTGTGTGTGTGTGTTTATGTGTGTGTGTTTATGTGTGTGTGTGTGTATGTGTGTGTGTGGTGGATGTGTGTGTGTATGTGTGTGTGTGTTTGTGTGTGTGTTTATGTGTGTGTGTGTGTGTGTGTGTGTGTGTGTGTGTGTGTGTGTGTGGTCTCTTTGGGCTGAAGGGACAGGGCTGCAGAGAACACACCACCTTGTCCCTTCTGTTTCAGACGGAACCAAGGATACACAGTCAGCTGGTGGTGAAGAAGAAGAGGGCTTGGTGGTGGGGTCTGAACTTACAGAAGACCCTCTGGCCTCCCTGGAGCCAGGCCCCAAGAGCTACAGCAAGTGACCAGCTCTGAGCCGCCAGCTGCCCGGCCAGCTCCTCCCCATGGTGGTGACCTCATTCTGTACCATACTGCTTGTTCACAATAAAGTATCAATATGCAGTGAAGCAGCCACGAGTTATGAATCCAAAGCAAGTCCTGGGTGAGCTGGGTCAGAGTATCAACCTTCTTGCGTTTGGCTCCCAGACAACTGCTCTGGACAAGAAATATTGACAGAGCATTGGCGTGTATCAGCCCATGCTGAGTGCTGGGGAAGCCAGGACCCTGTCCCTGTGCAGAGAGAGTCGGGCAAAAGAAAGACAGTCACACAAAAAGCAAGGCTCCCTCAAGGACAGGCCCCAGAGGGACACAGCCCCACCTGAGGGATGGGACACAGTCCCACACAGAGAGCCTCCAGCATACAAGACAGCAGTCTAACAGACATGAGCTCTGTGAGGGTGGCAATGGGGGACAGTGGACCCCAGGACTCTGCCAGGAGAACTGAGGGGCCTGATTGTACATGGAAAGGAGTGGGACCAGGAGAGAGATTGACTCCAGCTTTTGCTTGATTTGGGTAGCTAGACCAACAGATGATTTTCTCCCTTACATTTACCTTCCTAGGGAACACACCTGTAAGAGCAAATCTGTTTAAAATTCTCTCCTCACTCTTCCCTTCCCCTTCTTTGACCTCTTTCTGTCTCTTTTCTCCCTCCCTTCCTCCCTCCCTCTCTTCTTACACACACACACACACACACACACACTCCCCAAAATAAAAGCAGGCAGAATTCGTTAGCAGTCTCTGTCATTTTCGTGGCACATCATAAAATGTGTTCACACTCATCATGTTGCTTGAGTTCAGTCCAAGCCCAGAACATTCACAGGCAGAGCAGGGCTTGGAAAGGCTCCTGCTGTGCTTGGATCCCGTAGCAGGGAGGAGAGGATGGCGTCCAACTCAGGTCTCTAGCAGAAGGAGGCTTCTCCAGAGAAAAGATGCCTCCACCTATCTGGCCATAGGTCTGGGTTGTGTTAAGCCTCTAAGTTTGCCGTCCTTTGTTATAGCAGCCACAGGAAGCGAGTGCACCACCTGCTTGTCCAGTTGTGTATCTTGCCCTGGCACCAAAGCTCAGGTGTGACTAGATCAGTCTCTTCCTGATCATGAAACACCCACTTCAGTCCAACTTCAAAGCCCAGTGTCCCTAGCACTGGCTTGAGAACAGATTGCCGCTCTCCTGTCTCATGGCTGAATGGGGTGTGGGCTTTGCTGGTTAGTTTGTGACCCCTGCTTGTAGGTACCCTGCGCTTCTGTTGTGTTATGAAACACTGCTGGATGACACCTGCTATTTTGTTCTCCAACTTGACAACCTAAGCTAGAAAACATCTTATATTTACATCCGGTTAAGTGAAAGTGCTTGCTGGGCAGATGTGCCCTGCCCACGGGGGCTGCTGATGCATGGAAACAGGAAACAGGAAAGCACTGCTCACAAAACCCTCACCTTGAAGAGTGGATGTCAAGGAGAAAGGGAAAGACAGGGGAGCCCAGGCGCTCAGAGCCTTGCCCTGGAACAAACTTCCTCAGGAAGCTGAGGAGAATATACAGTAGAGAGGCACTGAGCCCGACAAGACCCGATTCTCCACTGGGACTGGAGCAGGCAGTGCATGCCCGCCCCACAGTGACCTTCTGACCACTCCTGTAGCCGGTCTAGGTGCCCCAGAGACCCCCTGAAGCCAGGCACCAAGCCTGTCCCCACAGGGGCTGGACAGGCAGCCAGAAAGGTGCTGTAAGCTTTCCTCTCCTTCTGAAAAAATCAGGTAAAGCACAGGACACCCCGGACCAAGGTCAGGGTCATGTCCAGGTCAAAGATGAACAAATGGGGGCCTCTCCCCACATGGGGAAGCAGGGTGTCCCTTGAATTCAGCAAGGCCTGACTCAACAAGGAAGTGTCGACACGAGCTGGAAGCGAACGCATGAGCTGACTCCCACCCGAGCCGGAAGCACTCTGGAGAACAGGATGGACGATGAGGCAAGCCGTCCTTTCCAAGGCATGCTGGACATCTCCTCTCCCTGAGTGCCCAAACGCAGTGGAAAGGCCAGCCCCTTGGACCCTCCCAAGGCCAGAGGCCTGTGATGGCTCCAGGACTGGGCTGAGGGCTCAGTCACGCAAGCGGCTCCTTCAAAGCATAGGTTCCCTGCCAGGTGCAGGTGGCTCACGCCTGTAATCCTAGTTACTCAGGGAGGCTACGATCTGAGAAGCATAGTTTGAAGCCAGCCCAGGCAGGAAAGCCTACAAGACTCTCGTCTCCAATTAAGCACCAAACAGCCAGAAGTGGAGCTGTGGCTTGAGCCAAAAAAAGCTCTGGGAAGGGAGGGAATGGGAGTGGGAATGGGAGGGAAAATGTGGGAGAGAGCTAGGGAAGGTGTAACAGTGTATAAAACGAAATGGGCTCTTTACCTGACTTGTGTGATTATAACCCCTGTACCACATCTTACAACTAAAAGAATAAATTTAAAAAAGCTGAGGATCCTGAGTTCAAGCCTCAGGACTGGTATATACAACAAAAAAGCATAGATTCCTACCCCCAAATTTCTGAGACTAAACAGATCTAAGAGCACTCTCATTTTAAATGCATTGGAATTACTTCCTAGGCCTCCTAGTAAGCCCTAACCCTATTCTCCAGAAGTGGCCTAGTCTAGCCTATAGATGACTCGTGGCCTAGTAGGCTAGTACCAAGTGACCTCATCACTCTGAGAAGTTAGTCACCCTTGACTTGCCATCTGTCAGTGCTGTATTCGGAAGTGAGGTCTTAACTCTTGTGTGCCACCCACTTCCTGTGCCACAGAAGCTGGGTAATGATTTAATTTCTGTTTCTCCTTCTGTGACTTTTGCAATTCCAAGGGATGCCTTCTCTTGCGCGTTCCATCCACTTTGTGACGGCTTGCTGTGTAATTGATGAGCAAGCTCAAACTCTCAAGTCATAGCCCCGCCCTTTCCCTTCTTACTTTCCCGTCATCCTGGCCAGACCCTTCCTGTGACTCTCTGCTTTGTCCTGAAACTGAGGTCAGCCTTCTGCCTCTCTATGGAAGACTGACCTGCATTTTCCTGGCTCCGGGTCCAAGTTATCTGACAGGTCTCAACATGTATGTGGGACATGTGTGCAGATAAACTGACCTACAGGAAAGCACATAGAATCAGGCACATTGCAATTGCTAAGGTGCAATGGTTGGGACCATTCGATGAATCTCTCAGATCCCAGAACTCTTAGTTTAGATGTGGAGGCACCTAATCTGTCCCCAACTCTTAAAAGGCCAAAGTCTGAAAACGAATGCCTACAACTCACTGCCCTTTGCAGGACACACTAAAAATATACCAGTCGCCAAAAAGAGGAAGGAGTGCACCTGGACGCCAAGGGCATGTAAATTTGGCCCAGGCTGACTGCTGGGCTGCAGCTTCCTCAGTCCCACCATCTCCTCCTGGGTTCTACAGAGCTCTGCACACCCAAGCTAGGGGCCAGAGGCCACCAGATGTCCCCTCCAGCCTCCCCAGAACCTTTCCCCCTGGGCTAGAGTAAGTCATAGGGCTTCACCCCTGACAGCCTGCTTTCTAAAGGAAAAGGAACAATGATCCTACTTGTGTGTACACAACTGTGTATACTTCTGAACATGGCCTTCGAATCCTGGGCTAGGGAGCCAGAAGGAATAAAGGGATGTTCCTTAACGGTTACAGAAGTCAGATGAGCTGTTCCTAGTGGATGGGCGATCCCCATGTTCCTTGATTCTCTGGGAATGATATGTACAATTAGAGAATTGATTCAGTGTCTGATGATAGAATAAACGAGCAAAGGAAGGTAGGGCAGAGTTAAAGTCCTTTCGTGTGAAAAGACAGAGGCTTTTATCAGAAGTGACAGTAAGTCCCTGAAAAGAAATTTGGAGCAGACAGTTCTGGTAAGGCCCAACTACATCCAAGCTTTCAGGGCTTATGATTTTACTATTCTATCAGGTGAGATGGTTAGATAGTAAGCAAACCGAGGTACTGCCCTGATGATTTGCTATCTGAGCAGCACCGGTGTGCTGGTGGAGAAAGTCATCCACCTGTGCTTTTGAGAGGATGAGGACAGGCATCTGAGCATGTGACCCTCTCTCAGCTTCCTCATTTAGCAAGGCCATTGGAAGGTCATATAGAGGTCATCATGCCAGCAAGGTACAAGTACAACCTTGATGTGGGCTCCACAGGGACATGACATAGAGGGCCACTGTCGTAACTGTTGGTCCGGTAGGTAGCTACCTGAGGGTGTAGAATGGAATCTTGTAGCTCAGGGTATTTTTCTGTCCCTGCTCCTGTCTACCTAGTTACCCACTCTAACAGTGGTGGCCCATTCATTGAACCCTTGGACTCCAGTTTTCTCAGCTGTGTCGTGGGTGGCCTTTGAACTTTGGTGAGGACTCAGGTAGGATTTATGCAACAGCAGAGCTCAACAGAAGTCCTCTTCATCCTTCCTCTCTGTAGTCTTCTCATTTCCAGGTTGGGCCCCCAGCGCACCCAATTCCCACATCTGGCGAGTTCTCACTGGAGAGAATGAGTGAATGACCTTCAGAGTTGCTGTCCATTTTCAGAGGGAGAGGAAATCTCTTGTAAAGTGTAGTGGACAGAATAGTGACCTCATGACATGTCCAGCCTGAAGCCTGGGACCTATGCATTGGCTCTGTTGCATGACAAAAGGGATGTGGCAAGCCCATTGTAGTGAGGCATGCCTATAATCCCAGCTGCTCAGGAGGTGGGCTCAGAAGGATTGTGAATTGGAGGTCAGCCTGGGAAAAGTTAGAGGCCTTGTCTGAAAAACAAAGAAGCAAAACAAAACAAAAGCACCAGTGACACATTTCAAGTAGTAGAGCCCTTGCCTGTCACCGTGAGGCCCAGAGTTCAATCTCCAAGACTTCCAAAAATGGGGGAGGGGTGTTCGATAGGTGTCATGAAGGCTAGATGAAGTGGTTGACATAAGCAGATCTCTGAGTCATCTTGTTGAGGCCAGTCTACAGAAATACAGACCTGTTTTTAGCCAAGTGGGTGGTAAGGGAAGATAGACACCTAGGGTAAGAATGATTCGAATGGTTTGCTGGTCCTGACATGGGGTCTATATACAAGGTTCCAATAGGAACCCTGGGAGCTAAGTGTGACCTCCAATAAGAAAAGGAGGGCCTGGATCTTACCACAGCAACGAGCTGCTTCCTTCCCTCATTCATCCTGAAGAGCCTCAACAGTAGCCAGGCCCAGAGCTTGATTCTAGCCCAGCCTTTCTGACCTACACAAATGTCAGCATCAAGCTGGCAGTTCCATATACCTTAAGTGATTAAAAATTTTCATTTGTAGTACCTTGGCAGTTACAGGGCAGCCGCAGAACATTTTAGCCCAATTGAAGATTTATCAAAGTTTGATGACAGAGAAAGGAATAGAACATTTTAGCCTGATTGAAGGTTTATAAGTTTGATGACAGAGAAAAGAATAGAACACAGAAAAATAGACATGGAATCTACCCAAACCAGCACACTGAGGGTGACTTCTGACATTTTAGGGTATGTTCTTATTGGTAATATGAATCTTACTACATGTAAGTAAGATGTATAGTGTGATCTTATAAGAGGCAGGCAGATGGTCAAATGGTTACTATAGTAACCCAAATTAACATAGACTTTACCTCATATACTCATCTTTTTTGTGCAAGTATATGCACATATATCTGTGTGCATGTATGTACATATGTGCATGTGGGTGCAGGTGTATGCATATGTACATTTGTGTGTGTCAAGGACAACTCAAACCTTCTCATTGAACATAAATGGCATAAATAACACATGTTTTTCCTATCATCCTCTCAAACTCAGTGAATTGAAAAGCCTGTTCTTACATAATCTAATTATTTACTAATTTGAGTAAAAGTGGCTGTGTGACTGAACAGTATTTTATGACCTATTCTCAAAAACACTTTAATAAATGGCAGACCTTGCATCTATAATTTATTCTTCTAAATGATGTTTTAATCACAGTGTGTTACACAATGACTAGGTCTTGTCAAGGAAGTTCTGTTCCCTTTTTTGGTAGTACTTGGGTTTAAATTTAGGGCCTTTTGCTTGCTTGGTGGGTGTTCTACCATTTGAGACCCACATCACAACCCTCTTGTTGCTTTGGTTATTTTTGAGGTAAGGTATTGCTTCATTGCCCTACCCCAGCTAGGCTGTGACTCTCCTATTCATGTGTCCCTGTATCGCAGGGGATGATAATCATGTATCACTATGCTCAGTCATTGAGTGAGATGGAGTCTTGAAAAGATTTATGCCTGGGCTAGGCTAGAACACAGTCTCCTCCCCACCCCCATCTCTGCCTCTCAAGTAGCTAGGATTACAGGCTTGAGCCACTAAACTCAGCTAGGTTATCATCCGTACTGTCAAGATAAACCTTGAACTCTTATGCCCAGATAAGGATCCCCAAAGACCACCAAGGAGCAGATTCCGATGTAAGCACGTGAGAGTCGTTTATAACAAGCACGAGCCTGGACTCATAACCATCACCCACGCAGCGGGTCGGAGTTGAGAGCCCCAACCCTCCCTCTAGCAGGGTTTTGATAGGGTTTTTAGGGACTTCTATGAGTCGTTGCAACACTTAAATCATATCACATAGCGGGAAAATCATAAAATAATTCTAAAAGATGATTAGTATGACCAATGGCGGGAACCAACCAGGTACTGGGGATTGGCCTGTTCATGGGGTTGATGCTCTTTGAAATGATTGGCTAGAGCAGATGGTCTGAACCCCGACCAAGTGGTCCTTATCCTGTTATCTGCTGATTCGCTGTGCTTAGCAGAATTTTCCGTAAAGGGGGTTGCTCCTGGAATTCGGGCACAAGGTGATCAAGGGGAGTTGCTGATTTCCTGGAATTTGAGCTCAAGGGGAGTTACTGACACTGTTCCCAGACAAAATGGAATCCAAACCTAAAATTGCTATATTTTGTTCAGGCTTCACAGAACATCTGGACAGGGCACAGCTGTGGTGTAGGGTGTAGCTTGCAACTCTGAAGACAGACCGATGTTCTCCAGAGTCTGAGCAGACTCGGCTGATGGTGGGACAGTGCAGCTTGCATTGGTAGCAATTTGATGGCATTTATCCTCAGCCACCAGTTCCACCAGTCTATTGTGAGGACGCAGGTCTGCCCCCAACTGGGCGGCTGTGTATCCATGACCGTTATGGCCGCTAGGCTGTTAAGCAACGCCAGCACTTCTGCCTAAGACTTAAGCCTTTACGACATAGACAGTGAGCTCTGATCAGGAAAGAACAGCAGTCCAGATCAGCACCTCACTAAGGGTGAGGCCAGCATAGGACTAGGGGGTTTCTACCTCTTAGCCTGTGTCCCACAGTGCTCTGCCTGGAGTGCTCAGCTTTTCTTCTCCCAAACAACCTCCTTGTTCCCCCTTCCTGTCTTTTTAATGGAGCCTGCTTTGGCCTCTCTAGGCATTTGGAGATTGCCTTCCCTACTGCCCCACAGAATACCACTTGCTGTCATTCTCTGATTCTCCAGACAGTGGGCAGCGGGAAGGCTATAAAGCATCGTGCTGGTTCCCATGGCAGTTAAACCCATAGAAATGATCTCATTTCCTTCAGCTCTCCAATCCTTCTGTGGTCATCTCCCTTTAAAGAGAATGACTGGTTACAGTTCCTATCTCTCATGCCCAGGGAAGCTTAGTCCCCGCATGAGATAGAACGTCGGGAATGACCCTGGGCACTCGCTCTGGGGTGGGTTCTGAGACCATGAGGCGTCCGGGCTCAATGACAGCATCTCTCCCGGCTAGAGGGCTGCACCCAGGCTGAGCTCCTCACAGCAGGGCCCCTTCCAGCCCTGCCAGCAGGCACCACAGCTTCAAAGAGAGCAGCTGGCTTCCTAGACAACAGCTGTAAACAACTGCACCCAGATGTGGATCTGCTGGCACTTGGCAGACTCTGAAATCATCCCCCCCACCCCCAGCCCCAGCCCCAGCCCCCAGATGAGGCGCTTTCTCACCAGGAGCCGCCAGCCTCTCCTCTCCCCAGGAAGTAGTCTCCCCGGGAAGTAGCTTCCCACCTCTCTGGTGGGAGGGCGGGGATCCTCTTGTCTTCTCTTCCAGACATTCCAGACTTGGAAGCTTCTCTTTAGCAAGATGACCAGCTGCCTGTCTGTGATGGTGAAATGTATCCCCGGCCCAGTGCCAAGAGCTGATCCCGCTGCAGTGCCTCGTGGGTGCTGTGCACGGCGCCTGGGCTGCTCCTTCTCACACTCTCTGTCCTCTGTGATGCTCTGACAACAGACACCCCATCCGCCCCCGGCGCCTACCGCCTTCTTCCCAGAGGATCTCACTTTCCTTGGCTCCTTCTCTTACCCTCTGCTCAAATCTGCAGGACATGTGACAGAGCCTGACCACAGACCAGGACAATGAACGCAGCCCACAGAGCATCGGGAAACCACTTTGATATGTGATACTAGATCATTCTGAGATCTCGGCCATTGTACTGCCAGACGGAGATCATTTTCCATTGTGAGAGGCCCGGCCTCCAGAGAGGGCAGGAAATCTTCTAGTAAGACTGGCTCCCATATTCTCTTCTTCCTCTCCTCAGCCCCTCCTGATAGGGTAGGGTCCTTTTACATAGTCGGGTAAGTCATCTTCCCCGAGCTGAGCCATCCTTGTACAGTGAGTAGGGCAGGGACAGAAGCTTGCATTTCCTACCTCATTTAGCATTCTCCTAAATGAAAGGACCATCTCCTCTGTTTTCTACCTTTAGTTCCACCGAGAGATCCCACAGGCTTTGAAATGACAGTAGTAATTCCTTCATGTGAGACTCAGTAAGTTTTCTCGCACCCCTCCCCAGCTATCTTGATGATAGTGAGGGTCTCCCATCCAGTGGAGTGTCTGCTGTGTGTGTGTGTGTGTGTGTGTGTGTGTGTATGCGTGTGTGTGTGTGTCTGTGTGTGTGTGTCTGTGTGTGTGTGTGCATGTGTGTGTGTGTGTGTGTGTGTGTGTGTGTGTCTGTGTGTGTGTGACTTCCTTCTGTCACCAGCACAGCATGGAGTAAATACTCTCTTGTGTGTTGAGGCAGGTGGTTTTCACGAACTGGAGTTGGAGGCCATTTCCACGTGTGCAAGCACGCACGTGTCTACATAGGTACTGCCTTGTGCTGGTCCAGGAGGAAAGGCGTGTCCGTGTCAGCTTGCGTGTGCCGAGGCTGGCGGTGGCATGTGGTGCTTTCAGGGGCCAGAGCTGGAGGTCGGGTGGAGTGTGGGAGAGGGGAAAATTTGTATATGATTTGAGATTTTTTTTCAAGCTATCTCTTGCCAAGTGGTTTCCTCTGAAGCTCAGATTCAGCCCATATGGCCTGGGGTGGAAAATACCATTGTAGGCAGCCAGACCCTGACTCATTCTGAAAGCCTGCAGGCCTCCTGCTTACTACTGTGTGTCCCACACTCAAATCTGCTCCCTGCACCTCCTGTCTGTGTACTGCCTAGAGGCCTGCTTCTCCCCCAAAGCTCAGGACGGCCACGGGAGATGCTGGATCACAGGTACCATCCACTCCCTCCTTGTTATCTGCCCTTGTCCAGGGCAGATCACTGCTACTCTAAGTTCGAAGCTCTCTCCACCTCAGCCTCTCTTACTGAGGACCTTCTTCAAAGTCTCACCTCTGCTCTGCTACCCCCTTCTCTCCTGCTTACACTCCCCGGAAGGGGGGACAGGCACCACACACTTCAGAACCATATAGAAGTGACGCCAACACCTGGAAACAGACTCCGTCCAACAGAGAGACCATGAGAACTGTGGGGAGTGCTGGGGAGCTGCTGGGGATGAACTCAGCTCCATGGCTGCTTCTCAAGACCACGGGATGTGTCCCCAGCTCCCATCCACGACCCTTCCCCTGCTCCTGATCTCCCTGGGGTGTGTCGGGGGGCAGGTGTGGGGCGAGCACTGGTCCAGCATGGGTACCCACCATCTTGTCTTCCCATCGACATCTTATTGGGTGTAGGGAAGCTGCAAAATGGCTGCCACTGAGGTGCTGCTTCTATGGGGCGGGTGCAGCACATGAGTCTGGAGCTACATCCACCGCAGAGTGCTGGCTGAGCTCCAACGCCAGGGACTCACAGGGTGCATGTCTGTGAGTGTGGGCAGAATAGGTGTTGATCTGCTGAAATACAGGCAGCCATCAGCTCGCTAGTTACAGCCCCTAGGCATGGTGACAGGCTGACAGCTACCAGTAGGGCACCACCCTCCATCTACCAGAGGCTTGTGCCCCCACTAAGGGCAGTTTCTCCCACCAGCTACCCAGCACAACTTCACAGGCGTGCGCGTGCGCGTGCACACACACACACACACACACACACACACACACATCCACCCATGTGTGAACCTCCCAGAGAGGCCCTGCCCAAGCCAGTGAATTCTCTGGGCAGTAAATGCCATATTCCTGCCTTAAGATCCTTCTTCAGCAACTCAATAGATCAAGAGCTGAGCCAACCCAGGCTTCTGCCTTCCTGAATCCCCTCTTCTGGCCCCCCTGCTCTGTCCCCACCCGGCTATCAATCCCATGTGGCCTCCTTTCCATCCAAGCCCATTTGCTTCAGGATTCACTGAGACCTAAGGGAGGGACAGGGTGGTCCTGCCCAGACTCCCATGCAGCTCCTGGGCCCAGAGAAAAAAAGAGATCACTACTGGCCAGCTGTTGTCCTTGCCTGGAAAAGCCTCTGACCGGAAACACCGCACATCCAGACAAATCATCTGATTCTTACTATGGTGGATTAGGAACTTTAGAGTCAAGACGAAAGATGAACAGAAATTCAACGTGAAGTCGATTTTGACACCCGCCCCTATCCTCCCTGGTACTGGAAACTCAAATGTAGGGTATTTCTTGATAAATGGAATTTATTCAAGTACAAGTGCAGGCTCTCTGGTAGCCTCTGAGCATTTTTAAAATTTTATTTGAAGTAGTTGGACCAAAGATTGCAATTCAGCACATGTAGCCCCTGAATTGCGGTGAAGGGAAATAAACTAGAGCTGTGGGGAGGCATCTCAAGGCGAGGCAGAGCTGGCTGTCGTCACCTCCAGTGCCCCAATTCACCATTAGTTAAGGGACTGATCACTCCATTTGAGTGCACACAGGGTACTACCTTTGGCTACTGTTTATCTTACTCCTGAAGAGTATATTGGTGATCGCAAGGAAGTTACCAGATAAAGGCTTTGCTTGATGGATAGAAGCTGCTATTTACTGTTTAGCAGGAATGTGTGCACTGTAGGTGATGCATTTGGGTGTGTCCATGAAGTTGACGTCTCTGACTCGAGAAAGGCCAAGATGTGATCAGTGAGCACTCTCCACCGAAATGAACACCTCAGGCAGGAGCCACCCTTTATTGAAGCTCTTTAAGGCTTTTTTTTTTCTTAAACCTGTTCATAGATTTTTTTTCAATTATAAATTTTATGCGAAATCATGATAAAAAAATTTTTACAACAAAAATAGTGTAAGTTAAGAGGAACCAAATGTCACTGTGATTTCTTCTAGAAATCCCACAAACAGACACTAGATATTTTGATGTGTTTTCTTCAGGCCTTTTTTCTCCATGTGTGGGTGTGGGGGCATTTACAAAACTACACTAATTCTTTATATATCCCTTGAATCTTTTCTTTTCTTAACATCTGCTATACGTCATGAACTGTTTCAATTTTCCACTGAAATATCTGCGAAGCCACCAAAGAAGTTGAAAGTGAAACCTAACTGAAGGAAAATCAAAGCACCTTTCTACTCAAAAAGGACTAAGTATATATAATAAAAGCACCTTTCTACTCAAAGAGGACTTAGTATATATAATAAAAGTACCTCTCTACTCAAAAAGGACTTAGTATATATGATAATAACACCTTTCTATTCATGGAGGACATAGCATATATTATAAAAGCACTTCTCTACTCAAAGAGGATATAATACGTTCCAGGCATTGTCTCCTTTACCACAACCTGAGGAGGTAGGTACTACTTCCCCTCCCACTTTACAGATGAGGAGACTGAGATTTCTATGAGTAATAGGTAACAGAAAACAAGTTGTGGAAATAGAAAAATTGGTGTGTGTAGCTCTTAACCACCATTCAATCATTCATTCACTCAAATGCATCCATTCTGCAAATGGTTGAACACTTGCTATTGCCAGATATTCCTCCAGATCATGTCAACAAAAAGAGCAAGAAGAAAAAAATAATGAGGTTCTACTCTATTAGAGGCTGAAAATAGTCAATGAACAAGTTAACTAAATAGAGCAAGTAGGATGTAGGATAACAAAATACGGAGGTGGGATGAGCTATTCCTGCAACTGGTAACAGGATGGTAAACCCTGCTGAGCTGGTAACAACTGACTAAAAAATGATTGAGTGAAAATAATGAAGGTGAAAATTGAAGAAGATGAAGAAGTAACTCAAGCAGCTATCTGGGTATTATGGTTTGGATATGAGGTGTCGCCCCAAAAGGCTCACGTGTTCACGATTTCATCTTTAGATGGTGGATCCAATCATTGGGAGGTGATTGCACCAAAAGGGTTCTGCTACCATCAATGGATTGATTAAGCCATCAATGAATTCCTGATCCAATTGCTTTGTTGGGAGGTGGAGAGGTGGGCTTAGTTGGAGGATCTCATTCTTGGCCCCTCTGCTTCCTGGTCACCATGGGGTGAGTAGCTTTACTCCATTATGTTTTCCTGCCGCCATGATGCGCTGTCTCACCCCTGGCCCAAAGCAAGACTTAGCCAAACACCAATCTAAACCTTTTCAACCATGAGCCCAGACAAGTCCTCCCTCCTTTAATTTTTTTTTAATCCGGGTATTTTTCACAGTAGCGGAAGGGCATAGACTATTAGAGGACTAGGGAAAGTCAGAGTGGCTGAGGCAGAGGGAGAAAGAGACTAAGAGGGGATACGATTTGAGTCTGGTCAAGGCTCCAGCCCCTTTCAGGCTCATGAGAAGGTACCAGGGGAGAGAAGGGGTGTAACATGGCACAACGTGATTTTGAACACACCTCTCTGGGTTGTTTGGGTTTGTTTTTTCTTTTCTTTTTTCTCCCTTAACTTTATTGATAGAGGCTTCTGCATAAGAATCCTCTTTAAAATTTTTTTTTTTAAATCTTATTGTTAAGTAGTTGTACAAAGAAGTTACAATTCCATAAGTCAGGCTATGAGTGCAATAGATCTTGATCACTGTCACCTCGTTTGTCATTCTCCCCCATTATTTCCCCTCCCAGCCCTACCTTCAAATTACCTAGTTCAATTTTTATATACCATATAGTGGGAATAATGAATGAATGCATTTGTTTACCCTTCCTCCCTCGATTCAGTCGTTGGTTTTTGTGTGAAGAAAAGATTATACAGAGAGAGAGGATGAAAAGAAGTTACACAGTAGAAAAACAACTGTAGTTGCCTAAGCAAAAGACAAGTAATTGGACCTGGTCTAGTGGCAGAGGACATGAGACCCAGACGCCAGGCCCCTTGTGAGGCTGGCCCAAAGCTCCCAGCAGCAAAGCAATGTGTGGGGCTACCCTGGGTGAGAGTCAAGGTCTTCAGGTGAGATGAACTCCCCTGGAGACATTGTCCTGGGGAAGGTAGAGGTCAAAGGTCTGATCCTGACCCCAGAAGGTGAAGACAGCCAGTCAAAACTAAGACAGCCAGGTGGTGCGACAGTGAGTCTCTTCTGAGAGCCCACCTGAAGCGAGTTTCCTATCATGGGCTGTTTCATCATATCTACATTCCAATCTGGAGAGACGGTATTCTCCTCAACTTACAGACCACAGAAATAGTGACTCCAAAAGCAGAAAGATACTATCCATGTGTCAAGTAGGACATAGAAGAGCGAGGAGAAAAGCCTTTCTCTAGTGTCTTGATGTGCAGTGCCCCCAAGATAAGCCAACATGGAAGTCAGACTTCTCTTTCCTCACCATAAGGGAGGGGGCCTGCCGCTATACCACCCAGCTTCCTCTTGCCTGCGAGGAGATGACCATAAGCTACAATCCGCACCTTCTCCCAGAGACACTGGACTCCAATGCTCATGGAGGCACTGATGACATTCCCAGGCTGGGTGTCCTCCAGGCCCTGTCTCATTGCACATGCCCTTAGCTAGCTTTCCCACATTGTCTTCCAAGCACATCCCTTGCCACAAATTCTGGGGTTGCTTTTGCGGGTACCCAGACAAGGCCACTGTGGTGAAGATCACAGACCCAGCTGGAAGGGGCTAGACATGCCCCTGGTCATGTGGAGACGGCACCCATGCACACTGTCCACGTGTGTGATCCAATGGCCCTGCTGTGGATGTGGGTGGGGGCTCGTGTCTGTGTGCCAGCTCATCACTTACAAACCAGAAGGGAAAATGTCAGCTGCTTCTTATGTAAATATTGGGCAAGCTGAGTACGTTTCTTCTGCTTCTAGTCATTTCGGAGTTTCTGAAGCTTTTCCACCCTTCCCCTTGGATGGAGGGTGGGAGTGGAGGTGGGGGATGAGGCTATTCTTGTTCTAGAGACTCAGGGTTCCTTTCCTGTGTTATCTCCTTCTCCCTCCCCAACCACATGAGTCCCAGAGGGGATGATTTTACAGACGTTCGGGAGCTGCTGGGCAGAGCAGATACCCTCTCTGTGCCCTAGATAACAGAGAATTTACTGGAAGGTACTACATCCACCTGTGTTAACCCTGACAGGCCATCTGCCTCCGTGTTCCCAACCCGAGGAAAAAGTGTGGGCGGAGCTGGGGTCAGAACAGTTGTAGGTTTCGTTAGGGAAATTGTGGGGGCATCGCCTACCTGTGAATGTGTCCGTGGAGGAGTCATTTGACCTCTCTGAGTACCCGGATCTTATCTGTAGGAAGAGGATGGTGGAGGCTCTCCCCTGACCCCACGGGTGGCTGTGAACTTCACAGGACCCCAGGAGTCAGAAGAGGAGTTGTTTGGGGTTTTTTTTTTGTTTTTTGTTTTTGTCGGTCATAGGGCTTGAACTCTGGGCCTGAACACCGTACCTTAGCTCTTCAGCTCAAGGCTACCACTTAAGCCACTGTGCCACTTCTGGGTTTTCTGAGTGGTTTATTGGAGATAAGAGTCTCACGGACTTTCCTGCCTGGGCTGGCTTTGAACCGCCATCCTCAGATCTCAGCCTCCTGAGTAGCTAGGATGACAGGGGTGAGCCACCGGTGCCTGGAGGAGGAGATTTTTAAAAGGAATATTAGAACCCGGAAAACATGTCTTCAGATCTGATCTCTGCTATTTCTGTGACCTTGAAGGATAATGTCCCTGAGCTTCCGCATCCTCATCTGCAGAATGAAGTGGTCATGTTTTCATTGAAGAAGTAACACAGGGACTGCCCATCCCAGGTGCTGA
Organism: Dipodomys merriami; assembly: GCF_024711535.1. Classification (NCBI taxonomy): domain Eukaryota; kingdom Metazoa; phylum Chordata; class Mammalia; order Rodentia; family Heteromyidae; genus Dipodomys; species Dipodomys merriami. The sequence goes on from NW_027205603.1 coordinate 88,123,216, forward strand.
CCTGTAGAACCTTCTCCATAATGTCCCTTTTCTTTTTCATTTTTTTTGGGGGGTCAGGTCATGGTGCCTGAACTCTGGGCCTGGACGCTGTCCCTCAGCTCTTCAGCTCAAGGCTAGCGCTCTACCACTTGAGCCACAGCGCCACTCCGGCTTTTTTTCTTTTTTGCTTATGTGGTGCTGAGGAATCGAACCCAGGGCCTCATACATGCAAGGCAAGCGCTCTACCACTGAGCCACCTTCCCAGCCCTCCCTTTCCTTTTTCATGTCAACCCAGCCTTCCTTAGAGATGGAGAGAAGGAGAAGCAAGAGAGGAGGAGGAAGCTGCGCACTTGCCTTTGCCCAGAGGTGTCTGTCTTCCAAACCTGGTGCCAAGAGCTGTCTGACAGCTGTCTGCGTGCGGCATGCCACAGCCCAGCCAATGTACTTTGATGTTCTTGGTCATCCCCTGAAGTGCTTGGGGCTATGGAATATTCTAGGCTATCCAAAAGCTTGGCCTACTTCATTTTGTTATGTTTTAAAATACTGCTCATTTTACTGTTGTGACAGTAAAAAAAAAATATAGAGGTTTGTTGTTTTGTTATAGAAAAACTTGAAATACAGGGGATTAGAACAAACAAGCATGATTTCATCCGCTAGGGAATATTTCTCCTTACTCGGATGGCTTTTTCCTCCCCTATGAAGAAGATTTTCTTTTTAAAAAATTAATTAATATCATGTCTCCTATTTGGCCAACATTCGAAATGTCTGGAATAGTCTATATCCTAACTATTTAGAACTGTCAATGCTATCAGTCAACTGAACGTAAGCACAGGCTTATTTGAGATCCACAGACACGTGGATCTTGTGCTTGCTAGTGGATCTGCATATAGAGGCTCACGACCTTTGTCCCATCTCCCAGCAAGTTTAAGTACTGTTTGCTTTTTCCTTTTTCATTGAGATATAATCATGTTTCACCATGAACACACTGAAACATTAAAAGGCATGGGTAAGCAGGTACTGGTGGCACACACCTGTAACCCTCGCTACTCCAGAGGCTGAGCTCTGCGGATCCAGGTTCAAAGCCAAGCCCAAGCAGAAAAGTCCCCATGAGACTCTTATCTCTGATTAACCACTCAAAAACCATAGTGAAGCTATGGCCCAAAGTGGTAGAGCACTAGCCTTGAGCAAAAAGAACCCAGGAACAGTACCCTCAGCATCCAGATTCTGAGTTCAGGCTCCCCAACTGACAAAAAAAAATAAAAGAAAACAGGCCTGGTTAAAGGCAATGAGCTTGTTCTACAACTATCCGGTCACAACATTTTCAGAGTTTCACATACTTTTTCTTGAAAATGACAGAACTGGAGTCGGAATCACAGCCACACTTTGCCCACAGTTTTACCATTAATAAATGTGTTGATGCTGGGTGTGGAGGCTCACACCTGTAATCCTAGCTACTCAGGAGGCTGAGATATGAGGATTGTGGTTCAAAGCCAGCCTGGGCAAGAAAGTCCATGAAACTTTTATCTCCAATAAATCACCAAAAGACTGAAAGTGGCTCTGTGGCTCAAGTAGTAGAGCACTAACCTTGAGCTGAAGAGCTGAGGGACAGCGCCCAGGCCCAGAGTTCAGGCCCCACAACCAACATAAATAATAAATAAATAAATAAACAAAGGTGGGTTGAGTTCTTGTCTCAGGACTCGTTTTCCTTGGCCCATTCTAACTCATGTAATCTGAGACAACTCCTGATCAAGGAAGAGATAAACAAAACCAGGACAGTATCTGCCTGTGTAGACACCCAAAAGTGAGAATCAATCTGTCAAATGGGCATATTTAATGTGTTGGATTTGAAGAGACCTTGGACAAAATTATACTGGGCTGTCCCAATGGACCCGAAAACGAGCCCGCGCTTTTTACTAACGCCTTTTAGATAGACAGATATTTAACCCTTGATGACTGAGGCACAGCAGTGTATGGTGCAGGAAGATGGACAGAAAGGACGATTGCAGCTGAGAAAGTGACCACACAACGGGCCCCAGGGAAGAAAGCCACTCCTCACTTGTCTCCAGAACTCCGACACAGTCTGACACCCATCACGTGACCAAGTAGAAATGGCAAGTCTGCAGTTAAATGCCAAAGGGTAATTCATACATGCAAGACTTTTTAAACTTGATGACAAAATTGTAACACAACTTATAGACAGTGCCTTATAGTTTCTGGAGCACAGGAAGATGATATATCTTCACATCAGCTGATTTTGTTTATTTTTTAATATCTGATGCCTACAAAGTACTGAACCACCCTAGAGTATTTGGACAAATCCATTTGGATAAGTTTGTGCAAACTTTATTATATCTCAGCTTCATGAAAACCGGGGCTGATTTGCTCTATTGTATTCATTTCTCAGTAAATACAGGAATAAGATAAACATAGCTATCACTTACCTGGGTCACAAGCATTATGGAGAGTGGGTCAGGTATCAAACCTAGGCTTAGGGCTGAACCCTGAAATGCAGAACAGGCTTCTTCACTACCATATGTGTAAAAATGAAAGTCATAAAATTACCTATATGACATTATTCATCCATTGTTTCACAGCCATGAACAAGATACCTGTGGTTCTGTCTTGTGGAGCTCACAGTAGGTTAAGTCAGATACTGTGCTCAGAAGTAAGCTGTGATGGGGAATGGAGATAGGGAACAAAGGAAGTCCAGAGGCCTCTTGGAGAAGATGTGAAGGGCAGGAAAGGCCCAGCCAATCACAGAGCAGCAGATGGTGGACTAGGAGTAGAGGAGCCGAATGACCTCTGTGCTCCTAGAGGATGCACAAAGTGAGGAAGGAATGAGAAAAGGCAGGATGGAGCCAGGTTGTCACCAATATCAGGGAACTCATTCTCGGAGCATGCGAAGCCACTGGTGCCTTTCAAATGCAGGTGTGGCAAAACATGATTTCAAAAGATGGCCCTGTGTGGGGAGAGACCCCGAAGGCTGGGTCCTTGCAAGTTGGAGACAGAGAAGCACAGAATACGACTCTAGGCCAGCATGCTACTGCTGTGCTCCCGGGAGGAGGGAAGAGGTTGGAGCACGGGGATGGCAACAAGAAGAGCAGAAATAACAAGATATAAGATCTTTTATAGGAAACAAAGTCAAGAGGATTTGTTAAGAGATTAGATCAGAAAACAAAGAAACGTGGCCCTTTCTTTGGTATTTGCAACCAGTATGGAAAGATAGGGGAGAGGAGGAGTTTGGAGGCTGACACGCTGTTCCTGAGTTATCTGTGGCACAGCCATTGGACACATGTGAGGCCAGGCAGGGAGGAGGCTCAGCAGGAGATGCCCAGGCCAGGATGTTGGCTCCCAGTGGCATCTTAGCCACTGGAACCTATGAGATCACCATAGCAGAGAGACCCTTACAAAGTACGGAGAACAACTCAGTTACTCCAAACAAAACACCCAGAGCCTTAAGGAATTTTTAAATAAGCCACTTGGGGAAACTTCCTCTGCAGCTCTGGGTTCCACCAGTCATTGTTGGCTGTGAGAGTGATGTTGCTGGCCCTGCTCCGGGCTTGGCTTCCAGGATCACACTACGCTGGCTCGAAAACCACATCACCTCCTGCAGTTTCCCCGCCAGTCCCTGTGATTCTCCTGCTAACTTTCCTCACACTCTTCCCCCACAGAGACACAACAGGTCTTTGGTCTTAGAGTTTTGGAACAATCCTAAGTATTTTTTACAAGGTCTGGCTTTCTCTCTCATATGCTACAGTTCCAGTGGGTGGAGGCGGCTAAAGAGGGAGAGAGGTTGTACACACAGCTTTTTTCAGATATGAAGAAGCTGTGGAGAGCCAATCCGAAGAGCATTGTACACTGACTTCATACATCACCAAGAAGAATACATCATGACCAAAATACCTCCTGGACTCCAATGGAAAACTCAGACAGTTCGAGAGAGTTTGAAGTGACAAGGATGAATAGAAGAAAGATTTCCAGCCTTTCTACTCTCTCAGCTCTCATACAGAAACAGGGAGCCGGAACCCAGCCCTTAGAATCCATCATTGCAATGTCTCAAGCAGAAGAGTTAGACCGCATCTTCTTTAGTCTCTTCCTGGTTAGCTTTCAGAACTCCTTCTTTCACTTCACAAAGTCGCATTCATTCATTCCTCCATCTGTCCATTCAACATGTACTGAGCACCTGTCCCAGCCAGCCACAGTGTGGTGCTCAGAAATGAAGAACAGAAGCAGAGGCGGGTCTCATGAGAGAGGCAGCATAAGTAGACCGTCAGGTTAGTAACACACAGTTTCACATGTCCGAAATGCAATGAGGACCACTAGAAGCAAGCAGGGTCTGTCTGTTGCACCTACAGCACAAACATCCAAGAAATAATTCTTTGTAATAGATAGGCAGCATTGCTTCAATGTGGTCTCCTCACCAATGTTCTGGTCCCTGATAGGTTCCTACATAGCATGTGGCACTGAGCAGGGAGGCCGAGGACTCACACCATCCTCCTCAGCTCACACAGCCTCTGGTTGCCCCTCCCTCTCATGTGTCTCTCTAAATTCATATCCAGAGCTTTGTCTTCTTTGCATTATGGTTGTCAGGGGTGCTGAGACCCCCTGAAAGATTCCAGAAGGCATCACGCAGATGATCAGCAGTTGGAACTGGATGCCAAAGGAGTCTCACGCTCACCAGGCAGAGTCTCTCCATGTAGCTCCTTGAGCTTCCTCACAGCATGGCGCTGAATTTCCTGGTCCAGCCATCCAGGACAATGAGCCTCAAAGCCCTCACTTTGTCTTGCCTGCGGAGGTCCCACTGAGTAAGGCTGATCTCAGGACAAAGCCCAGTGTCCGTGAGAGAGGGGCTCACAGAGCGATGAGTACTGGGGCAGCCTTTCACTAACACCAAACATGGTTGTTCATGGCCGTCCCCAGGGCTTTCACCTTGACCTTTTTCATTGTCAATTTCTCCCTAGTTGTCTCAGCCTGTGTCACTGCTTCAGATACCTTCCAAATCTGAGGACTTCCAAGTGCTCTTTCTTGACTAGACACACCTTCTCTGTTTCTTCTTCCAGACCTTTCCTTTCCCAGATGTCACGTTTTACCTCAGGACTTGGGGACCAACTCAGGAGCTCCCTGTTCAACACAGTCTGCCTTGAAGTTGGCTAAGGAGCTGGCTACCTCCGGTGACTCTACCACGTGACATTAACTTTTCTCCACCTGCCTTTGCCTGTGGTTCAGCTAGGTATTTGTGACCTGACTTTCCTCTCAGAGAGCAGTTAGTCTGGGAGACTGTTACAGCCTCAGTGTGAGATGTCAGGCACATAGTAGGCCCTTCATAAATCTCTGTGCTCTGGCTCTTAATAGCAATGATGAGAGCTAATATTCAATATTTCACAGTTTTTACCCTATACTGGGAACGATGAATTATTTTCTCTACATGAATGTGAACTTCAGATTCTAGCTCTACCCCACAGGGCTGGCTGTGTGGTTCGCCCAGCCTACCTCACTGCTCTGAGTAAAACGGAAATGACAACTTCCCTCTTATCAAGGGATGGACAGGGTAAAGGTCACTGGAGTTGAAAGGTCAACAAAGTTTTTGTTGTTTATACTGAGGTTTGAACTCAGAGCTTCGTGCTTGTCAGGGAGAAGCTCCAGCAATAAAGCTATGCTTCCAGCTTTGTTTGCTTTAGTTGTTTTGAGGATAAATCCCCATATTTATTCTCAGCCAGCCTGGATGCTGAACCTCCTATTTATGCCACTGAGATGACAGATGGATGCCACTACATCCAGCATTTTTTTGATTGAGATGAGATCTCTCAAGCCTTCTACGTGAGCTGGCCTGGAACTCAATTCTCCTGACCTCAGTTTCCTGCATAGTTGGGATTACAGGTGTGAGCTCCATACCTGGTCAGTCAACTGGTTTGTAAGCATTGCCGAGTCTCTCATTTAATCTCCCTCACGGATCCTGTGCGGTGGCTGTTGGCCCTGTCTGCGGTGAGAAGAGGGCAACTCGAGGGGAAGTCACATAACACAAGTAACAGAGCAGGACTGGAGCCCGCGTCATGACGTCACAGTGCTGCCAGCCCTCCCCATCCCCGGCTCCCAGCTTCACCCTTGGCTGTGAAAGTGAATGACTAGTCCCGCTTTCCTCATTCACTGGGTCTTGGCCTCTCCTGGCCTCAGCTTTCCACCTGTGCAATGAGGGGTCTGGGTGGAACCTCTGGTCCGGGTCCACTGCCAGGCCTCGTGAACTAACAACGCGGAAGCTGGTTTGTACCACATTCCTGAAGTGTCTCTCTGCCTTTCCCTGAGTCACGTGTGGCAGGAAACAAAACCCACAGCAGAAGGATGTGAGGTTAAGGGAAAGAACATGAGGTCCAGTGTGGGCAGCGGGTGTTGAACCCACCAGACCTGCCCCGAGCCATACATTGCCAGAATTGCTGCGGAAGCACGTGGCTTGTGCATGAGCTCATGGCGGTGAGCACTGGGGACACCACAGACCAGCTCGGATTTCTCCAGCACGTTGTCCAGCCATGGGAGGGAGAGAGCTCCTCCCTTCTCACCCAATGCTGGCCCTGCCCAGGCTTGCTGGGAAGAAAGGCAAACTCCCCGAAAAGGGTGGGATTGGGGGCTGGGGAGCACCATGGAAGACCTCAGCCCTGCCCAGGGGGGAGCTGCAGGAGGGAAGACCTCACCTGCCCTGGGGTGGGGGTTGGGTAGAGGACAGGAGGGGAACTCCTTAGCTCCTGACCTCAGCCGGACCATGCTGATCCACTTACCTGTGGACACTCAGTTCCTAATAATCATTTGATTCTCACTTAGTCATCGTGTTCATATTGTTGCTGTTGTTTGAGACAGGGCCTCACTGTGTGGCCCAGGCTGGCTCAAGCTCAATCCTCCTTTCTCAGTCTCCCACTTGGTGGGATTACAGGTATGCACCACCATCCTCCACTTTCTTATGGATTTGAAGAAAGGGGTTGACATAGTAGTCACACTTCTATTCCAGGCCAATGGCTGCACAGCTGGAGAGAAGGGATGCAGGCAGGGAGCTGCAGGGGTGAGCAGCTTTGCTCCACATGTCGACTTGCTTTCTGCAAGCATCTCCAGCCACGCCTCCCTGGGAGCCGAGGCTGGCCAAGTCCGTGCACTGCAGAAAGCAGCCAGCTTCTCCCTTCACCCAGCACCCAGCACCCAGCATGGCTGGAAACTGAGTGCTTCCCAGTTCCCAGCACAGTTCTCTGTGTACATTTCTTATCAAGCATTGTTGCCTCCTCTTTGTTTCTCCTTCCCATCCCTTCCCATACTCCCCCTTCCCCCACCCGATCTTCTCCCCCCGCCCCACCACCATCCAGCACAGTTCTCTTAAATGTGAGTCAACAGAACCAGAAACTCAGTGCCAGCCTTCCTGAAGTCACTAGAAAAACAACTACAGCCTGGAGGATTTGCAGGAAGAACTCCTAAAGTTGTGTTTGAAGTTCTGGGCCAAGCCCTGAAGGACTTGTGGGAAAAGGATTCTCAGAAAACTGTCCTCCTTGCCTGTCCCGAGACAACATCCCCTTGAACCCCACTTTCCCTGAGGGCCCATTCCTCTCCCCTCCTCTCCAGGCAGGACACAGTGGGGAAGAAACGGTGAGGTTCCAAAAGGTCCATCTGGTGCTCCTCAGGGGGCCGTGGGTGGTAAATGGCTACTGGGTTTCTGGAAGGAGGCCCTGGGAGAAGCTGTGGGGAACAAAAGATGGGGTTTGAGGAACTTCAGGGGGGTTGGTAGGGTGGGGACTCCTCCACCTATGGGGAGCCTTTGTAGGTAACCCATTGCCCATGAGCTTTGGGCTCAGACAGGCCTGATTTCAAACCCAGATCCCATGCTTCTAGAGAAGGGGAAATCTGGAAACAAACTAAGGGTCCACGATGGGAGATTGCTGTCATAATTCACAGCAGGACTGTATACTTGCTATCACACGGCCATTTGGATATTCCTCAAAGAATACTGAAAGCAACAGGAAGTGTCTTGGCTGTGACGCTAAGTTAAAAAGTGAGACAGGAAGTGAGGTTCTGGATGATCAAGTCTCCGGAGCAGCCTGGGCAAAAAGTTAGGGGCATCCACCTCAACAAACACACGAGGCACCAAGTACACAGCCACCCCAGCCAGAGAATCTCCCAGGTAGGAGAATCATGGATCTAGGCTGGAACAAATCTTAAGGTTGTTCCAAAGAATTAACTGAAAGCAAAAAGGGCTGAGGATATGGTCCAAATGGCAGAGTACGAAAATTCAAACCTCAGAACTACCAAAAAGAGAAAATGAAGGAAAAACTAGCATCCCTTCAGATTTAAGTGTGTGTGTGTGTGTGTGTGTGTGTGTGTGTGTGTGTGTGTGTGGTAATCTAGCCATATGTCTAGAAATATGCTAAAAATTACTCAAACATATAGTAACAGTGATCCTTGAGAATATTCTCTATATGCTTTTGGTTTCCTTCTTTAATGAGTGTAGTTGATAAATATACTTTAAAATATCTATAAATATATGTGCTTTTACATATACAAAAGTTAATATCAAAAATAGTCACCAGCCGGGAGCCGGTGACTCACGCCTGTAATCCTAGCTACTCAGGAGGCTGAAATCTGAGGATTGCGGTTCAAAGCCAGCCGGTGCAGGAAAGTCCTTGAGACTCTTATCTCCAATAAACCACTCGAAAACCGGAAGTGGCGCTGTGGCTCAAGCAGTAGAGTGCTTGCCTTGAGCTAAAGAGCTCAAGGACAGCGCCCAGGCCCAGAGTTCAAGCCCCACGACTGACCAAAAAAAAAGTCACCATTTCTCTCATTGGCCAGGCTCTCCAGGAATGTTCTAGTCTCATTTTCATTAAAAGTCCTTTCTGGTCAATTATCAGTAATGCTCATTACCAGGGAGGAAACTGGAAGATTCAGTAGCAGAGCTGTCTTCTCTCTGAGCCTCTTCCCTTCCAGCTCAGGATATCTACCCCCAGCCCCAAGCACCCCCAGGATCCTGAGGCTTGAAGAAGCACTGAGGGAGGGATGGACGCATTTCCCCATTGAACTCGCGCTGGGACACCTGCCGGTCCCCACTGACTGGCTGTTCTTTCTGAGGTCAAGTTTGCCGAAACTCAGAAAAGAAGAGAAAAAAAAAAAAAACCAAGACAACCGTTTTATCTAACCCAGATCTGGAAGAGAGGAGACGGGCAGCATTGTGCTGTGGAGGCGTGCCCGGGAAGGCTGCCCACGCCGAGTCAAAGCTACCCCAAGAGCCTGCAAAGGCCAAAAGATCAGGTGCTGGCCCAGCCAGGGTGGCCAGCCAGCCAGGCCTGGGCTGTCCCCGATTGCCCTCTCCAAGGAAGGCGCTATTGTTCACTGGGAAGTCAGGAAGCTCAGAGGCACAAGGTTTTGGGGACAATCGCGTCCAACCCCTCCACACACAGAACAGGACATGGGCCCAAGAAGGAAGAAGCAGCCCAGAACTGCAGAAAGTAGTGCACGGGAGGCTGCAGTGCTCAGACCCAAAGCAAAGGGACCTGTGTCTTGCGGGTGCTGTGGCAGGAAACAGCGGTGGGCAAGGGCAGGAATGTGGCCTCATATGCTCATGGGATAAGACCTGCTCCACCATTGCCCATCCAGGTGGCCATGCATTCTCTGCCACCATGGAGTGCACCCCATAGGACGGACCTGCTATCCGACAGAAATCCCAGAACAGATCTTCATAATCCCAGCTCTTCATTCAGTCTCTCCACTTCATTTGTCTGTCTAGTCATCTGTCCACTCAAAATGCCATAAATCCACCCATTTATCCTTCCTTCCATTCCAGCCAGCCAGCCATCGATCCAACCATACCTCCTCCCATCCATAATATGTCCATCCACCCATCCATCTATCCATCCATCCATCCTCCATTCTCCCATCCATCTACCCTTCATCTCCACACACCCATTCAGACATGAAGTTCCCAAATTTATTTGTCTTTGTACTTCTTTCTTTGTGCTGGTAGTGGGGTTTGAACTCAGGGTCTTACACTCTCATTTAGCTTCTTGCTACCCCTTGACCTCCACTCCAGCATCATTGAAGATGGAGTGTCTGAGACTTTTTTTCCAGACTAGCTTCAACCTGTGATCCTCAAATCTCAGCCTCCTCAGTAGCTAGAATCACAGGCATGAGCCTCCAGTGCCTTGCTTTTTTTTTTTTAATTTTTGTTTTTGGCTGTTTAAGCTCTCTTTCTTCTCTTCTTTCGTTTTTGCTCCCTGTTTTTCTCTTTACCTTTCTTCTTATAATTACTTCACTGAACAAGAGTCAGACCCAGAATCTTAGCCTGGTAAACACACAGACAAATGAAGCCATGCTTCTGCCTCTAAATATTACAACTTCTTTGAAAGTGTTGCTGGTATGTCCAAATGATTGCCGTGGGCTGCGGGAATGTACATTTCACAGAGAGAATCCGTGACTGCCATTTGAAGCCTCTCGGAAGCCTCTGGGGCTTTGGGAGACCCACGCAAGGAAACCTGGGTGTAGCCAGCCCTGGGGGATTTCAGAGCAGCAGAGCAAAGCATGGGAATGTCGCCTGACCCGCAGCCCTGCCTTTCACACCCGTGCTGAGCTTGCCTCTGTCACGCATCTGTCCCTGTAGTCTCTGGGGACCTGGACTGTCACCGGCTGTTCCTCAGCTGTGTCCAGGGCTGAGCACAGCACTGGCCTCTGCTCGCGCTCTCTCTCTCTCTCTCTCTCTCTCTCTCTCTCTCTCTCTCTCTCTCTCTCTCTCTCTCTCTCTCTCTCTCTCCCCCTCTGTGCTCCCACCTCATCGTGTGACCCAGGGAGGATGGGTACGCAGAGCCCGCTGCCCTTCCCCTCGCCGGCCATTCTCCCCAGCCCGTCCCTCATTATGCAGGTTACCGTCTGTACAGGGGCACCCGGTGCTCCTGAGGCCTGGAGGACTGAGCCTCTTCTGTCCTGATGCCCTCCCTTCCCACCTCAGGCCTCCAACCCCCTTCCTGCCTCAGGTGTGTGGGGGTCAAGCCCCCTGTAACATCCACGTCCAAACCCCACCCAGAAACCGGCTCCTGACTAGACGCCAGCTGCCAATGCTCTCCTAGACCCGTGCTTCCCCACAGCATCCTCACAGAGCATTCTGGAATCCTCCCATGTGCCCCTCCTGGTGACACCACACTGAGAAGGACAGCACCTCCTCTGTGATATGACAGGCATCTGGAGGACTTGGTCCCCCCACGTGTCCTTCCCTTCCGTACAGCCTTGCGCTCCCTGGGCTCTGCTCTTCCAATGCCTTCTCCCCGCCTCACAAAGTCTACCCTTCCGTCTCAGCCTCCTCTGCCCGTAAGCTCCCTGTACCTCACACCCTCCCCCCCCCACCCCAGCTGAGGGAAAGTCTCTCCTCTCCTCCCATCATTCACTGGACTGCCTAACTGCAGTTCTGTGACGGACCTCTGCCGTGCTTATACATTAACATTCTTGGTGCTCTGAGAGCGTCCGTTTCGACAGCCCCGTGCAGAGCTAGTTTTGGAATGATTTAATTTCTCTGCAGCTCTTACATATAAGATGAAGACATTCATCTGCTGTGCATGAACTCCTATTCATCCTTTGTGGGTCCTTTAGCATCCTTTGTGGCCTACCTAGGTTTCTCACCCTGGCACATAGAAAGCCTTAATCTGACATATGGAGAAATTGTGTGTGGACCTACTATGCGCCCACATACCCTGCTGGAGTTCATCCCCTTGTTCGTCTCTGCATCCCCACTGCGCCAAGTGTGGGCCTGCGTTCCTATCCATTGTGCAGACACTTAAAGTTGACACTTCCCTCCCAGGGCAGGAGGAGAGACCAGTGTGGCACCTGAGTCCCAGCCTGCATGCAAGGTCACATTGCTCCAGCAAGGTGACAGCAACATATCCCCCCTGTATACAGGGCTTGGAACGGCTCTGAGACCCCCTAGCTCTCCCAGACCCCAACGCTAGAGAGTAACACAGCTCTGCAGAGGAAAGCAGCTGGTCCAAAATTCCCAACCAGTCTTGGCAGAAGGAGCCTCAGAGCTACGGAGACTGTCTGACAGTCCCAACCTCCCCAGCCCCCACTCCGGGTTCATGTCTGCTGGCAGCTGGCTGGCTGCCGGGCCGTATCCACGTGAGGGGGAGGGGGGCGTGCTCAGCCCAGCGCAGGCCTGGCAGCCAGCCGCGCACCCACATGCTCCCCGCACTCCTAGCTGGATCACACACCCAGAAGGCAGTCATCCCACCTCCCCTAGCCCCAGCCCACACTCAGCAGGCGGAGTCAAGCTCCACGTGACCTGGGGATGTGAAGGGATGGGGGGGGCACCCTGCCTGGCCTCTCAGAGGCGCTCAGATCACCTGGGTGTTTGAGGCTGTGAATGTGAGGCCCAGCTGTGGTTGTGTGTGCTGCAGACAAGGTGTGCATCTCTCTCTCTCCTTCTGAGGATCCAGTCCTGGATCATCATTTACAGCTCCAGTCATTTAGCAAGTGCCAAAAGTTCCTGGGGGTGCCGACCCAGCCGAAGTGTGGGGCCCCCAGTCCCTCTGTGTCATCCATGATGGTAGCTAGATGGAATTCCCTGAAATCCTTATCCTCAAGATCCTACCCCAAGAATCCAAGGATGTGACTAGACCCAGAAATGGACCTCTTTCCAGGGACAGTTCTGGTAAAATGGGGCCATATGGCTAACTCGTCTTCCCGAGTGACTGGTGTCCTTGTAAGAAGAGACGAGGCTACAGACACAGGCAGAGAAAGGATCTGCAGGCCAAGCAGAGGGGCACACATGAAGCCAGCCCTGAGACCCCAGCCTCCCCATGACAGGCAGTTTCGGTCCCTTACACCCACACACTCTGTGGTACTCTATTAAAGCAGCCCCTCTTTGAGCCCTACCCCCTCAATGTGATCTAAGCCTCAGTTTACCGCCATGATTCTCAGGCTCCTTAACTGAAAATGAGCATCTTCCCAGGGTTATGAAAACAGAATAGTTTGTGGGCATGAAAGTGACTGGAATGTGGGAAATTGCTCCCCAATTTTAGCTCCTCTCCCTTTCCTTCCTGTGGACAATTTCTAGTTACTTCTTTTCTGTGCCTAAGTAGTAGGCATAGCACAGCTGGATCCCAGCTGGCTTGAACTGGCACCAATTCAATGGCATTTTGCATGTGTCTAATTTAGGGATATTACAAACCGCCCTGTGCAAGGCTTTGTGGGAACATGAGCCTCCTTCCTTCCTCTTCCCTCCTTTCCTCCTCTTTGTCCTCCTCTTCTTTCCTTTTATATTTTCCTCCCTCTGCCTTTTCCATTTTCTACTGTTTCTCGGTTCTTCCTCCTCTTCCTCTGCCTCCTTCCTCCTTAGCAAGTACTGCTCTGCTTCTTTTTTCTTCTTCTTTTTTTTAATGCGCTGGTACTGAGACTTAAAATCAAGGCTTCTCACTTGCTTAGTTTTTTTGTTCAAGGCTAGTGCTCTATCACTTGAGCCACACCTTCACTTTGAGCTTTTTCCTGGTTAACTGAAAATGCAAATCTCATAGACCTTACTGCTCAGGCTAGTTTTGAACCTTAATTCTCAGATTTCACCATCCTGAGCAGCTAGGATTCCAGGTGTGAGCCATGGGAGCCAAACTGTTTCCTCTTTATTCTCATGTTGCATTGCCTTGGGGTGTAGAGAGTCACTGAGGTTAACTGGACTTTCCATCTACAGCTAGTGATGATCCATGCACAGCCCTTCTCTTGGTTCATTGGGGCCATTTAGTCCTCTCTCAGAGGGCCATGGTGGGTCTGAGATGCACATTCTTGAACACATGCATATATTTGTAAAATATACCCAGGGTGGTGGCTGGAGGCTCTCAGCACCAGATTTCTTTCCTTCACCTCTGGGTCAAGCTCCCTCCCAGTGTCCAGGGGATCTGTCTATGGCTCCTAAGATGACTCCTCCCTCCAGAGGCACTGGGCAAGGTCTCTCCCCCCACAGGGGCTCGTCTACAACATGTCAGACCTGCGTGAATGGCTTCTCATGTCACCCTTTCTGGACTCCAGAAAAATTTTCCAGGGGCATTGTCGCAGCAAAGCAGCCCTGGCCACAGCTCTGCCCTGCTTGATCCGCTGAGCTGCACAAGTCTATTCTCAGCGGGCTCTTGGCCCACACCGGGAGGGGCAGGCTGTGCAGCTTTCACAGCTTGACTGGGTCTCCCGGAAGGACAGTATTGGAAGCGTGTGAGTTTAAAGAGGCAATTATTTCCTCTCTCCTCTGCCATTGACAAACAAGACCACCATGATAGACACCCACGTCTGTTCCCTGTCAAGAGCTTGGAGAACTGGAACGGAGTGGAGCATCAGCATTTACAGTGCTTTTCTTCTTGGAGTGAGCACATGACCAGGAGGAGATCCAGACAGTGGATCAGATGTGGACAGAGACATATGTGTATAATGCAGATGTGTCCTCTAAGCCACATTTAAACCAAGCCTGGAGGCCTACTGGCGTCCACAGAGCAAGCCAGCAGACTGGAATTGCTTGGGCAGGGGTTGATGTCAAATCTTACCAGTGTGATACTTTCCCCCAGAGGTGAACCAGGAGAGACTGTGTGCTTCACTTTTGTCTCCCAGTTTTTCTATCCCAGCTGGAATGTTTGGCCTTCACTCAGTCAAATCTCAAGAATTTTCTCACGTGGTTTTCTCTCTCTTCCTCCCCTTTCCCTCCCTCCCCTTCTCTATCTGTCTTCTCACTCTGTCCAATCACAGCACCTGATGGGGCCAGCAGACTGCAGACTGGAAGCAGGCCAGCCTGCCAGGCTTTGCATTCCAGCTAGCCACCCACTAGCTGAGTGGCTGTGGACAAGTTACTTAACCCCTCTGTACTTCCCATCTCATTTCTTGTCTGCCAAACAACAATGGTAACAGTAGGACAAGGACTGTGAGGTTGTTCTAAAACTAAATAGCTGATCACAGAGCAGGAACTTAGAAAATGGCCAGCACATGGTAGATTAAAATCACACCCATGTTACTGAGATTATGCATGACAAGTAGGGGTATAGTCTACCTCCAATGACTTAGAAGAGGCGAGAGACAGGAGGTCAGGGACAGTTCAGTGTGGAGAAGTGAGACATGAGAGCGTGTGACACTCACAGTAACACAAACACCCAGAACTGATGTGTGAAGTCAGGACTCCACGGGAGCACAGAGAATAAGGCACTAGAGTCGGTCCCCAGTTCACACAAGGTGAGCTGGATCATTCAGGTCAATTTGGCCAAGAGTGGGAACTACAATTCCCAGAATCCCTCTCTCTGATATGGCGTCACATCTGCTTTTCCCCTGGAGGACTTGTAGGAGGTGTTCAGGGTGGATGTGAACATGAAGCTGAGACCCTGGGGTAGGAGATCTGAATGCCTGACAAGAAGTTCCAGGAACACGGAACAGGAACAAGTTGTAGCTCCTGGTCTGTCTGCCAACAGGGAGTTTTGATTTCATGTCTCCATGCAAGAGGTTTAAGAGATCAGTAGACTCCCTGACACTGAGACCAGAAAGGACAAGATAGGGACTACAGAGTTGCCAAAATGTTCTTTCTGCCCCTTGATGGAATGGGCTTTTTATACACCAGCTGCCATGAATGCCCTGCTCCCGAGGCTGTACCCCGGTGAGGAGCCTCCTTCTCCAGCCCCGGTGAGACCCACTGGGGAATGGGCCCTGCTGTGACCGTCACTCAGGCTGGGCTCAGGATGGGAGGTCCTGCTCTAGACAGCCTCCCGATTCCATAGGGATGATGGAGATGGGCACTGATGAGTGACAGTCCTCAGGCCCTGCCTCCTCCCTTCTTTCCTCCTGGATCTTCATTGCTGCATCCCACGCTGGAGTGAGGGCTGATGCTGGGCACCCCGCAGGGAGGAGGCTCCTTTAAGATCGGAATGTGCAGCACTTGGAACCCAGTGCTTCCTGAATCCTGAGGGTCACAGGGACCTGGGGAGACAGCTTCTCTGGGAAGAATCCAGAAGGACAAATGTCAGGGTAAGACTGAGGCCCTGGTGGAGGGCTCTTCCCATCAGGTGGGTGCCCGTCTTCAGGAGGCTGGGAGGCAGAGGCCTCGCTGGGCCCGGGCTGAGGACACTTGTCTCCCACATCTAGGAACCACTGCAGGTGGCAGGTCTCGCTAACCTGCCTTTCCTTCCGTAGAGGCTGTTGCTTCAGAGAAAATGAGTTGGTCACACACAGCGCCACCTGCTTTCAAACAGTGTCGTAAAGTGTGTGCCTCCTCGTCAGCACACAGGCGGGGGGCGGGGGGGCCCACAGCGGTCTCCAGGAAGGGACCTCTGGGAACAAGAGCAAGGGCTGGGCTCCAAGTGACCTGGACTGAGCAAAGAATACCAGCAATCAGTGCAACCTCAGCACCAGCAGTGACCGCCCCCAGGCCCCCACCCAGGAGGCAGCCCGGCGCTTCACCCTCAATTCCTGATGAGGAGACTGGGGCTCACAGAAGAAAAGGGGCCTGCCCACCGTGAGAGATCTGGCCTGTCCCCAAACTAGGCCTTATTTTGTTGACTTATTTCTTCATTTCACCCAGCCCAGCCCAACCCCAACACCTCAGCGCTCTCCCTTATTGTCCCAGCTGAGAAGCTGAAGTTCTAGCATCTTCCACCTGTCACTAAAGCTGTGGTGGTGAGAGCCGAGTATCTGCCCAAGGAGCCATGAACCATGGCTCAAAGGGAAGTAGGGGGCTCAGTGATCACCCCAACTCCAGGGAGGACCTTCGAGGGGCATAAGGGACCTCACTTCTGCACACCACGCCTCTCCAGGCAGGTCTGAGGTCCTGGGTGACCTTCACTGGCTCCTCCTTTTGTCCTTGGGGCTCAAGATCAGGGGTGGATCCTTCCTAGGCCCTGCCCAGCACTGCAGGGAGGCAGGGAGGCTCAGCAGGGCCCACTTTGCCCTCTGCTGGCTTTGCCCTGCAGAAGTGGCCACCCCTGGGCAGACCTGCTGAACGGTGCAAGTCTGGTAGCCGCAGGGCCTGGCCGTGTGTGGCTGCCATGCTGTTCTTAGGACACGTAAGAGACAAACAGGCTGTGAACAGATCTAAGGCAGATGGCAGCCCCAGGCCTCCAAGCCTGCTCCCCAGACAGGGCCTGGAATCTTCCATGCATCTGCTCTGGTCAGGGGCTTTGCTGCTGGGCGGAGGGAACTCACCTCTGGCTCTGCCCCTAAACCCCTCCACTGGGGGCTGTGGAATGTATGTATGGCTGCCAGGCAGCCGCCCACCCGAAAAGGACCCGACCCCAGAGGCTGGAGTGGGAGGCCCGGCCTCCTCAGAACAAGGGTGGAGCCCAGACGCAGCCCCTCTGTGCGCTCGCTGGTCTCTGCCCACACACGCCAGAGCACCTGCCGTGGGACGGGCCAGGGCAGGACTCGGGAGCAACCTAGCCCAGGACATTGCAGGCAGGGCCAGGTGGTCGGAACATTCCACAGAGGGGGTCACCACACACGGGATCTGGGCTAAGTTTGCTTAGTGAACCCCCTCTTCGTCCCTCCCTCTATAGAGAAGGAACCCAAAACAGAACGTCTCGGTGAGCCTCCCAGTGTCACACAGCCATCAGCCTTCAGCAGCCAGGCCTCTGAGGATGTCCAGGAGGGACACACAGGTGCGGGGGAAGGAGGGGCTGTGGCTCCAGCCCAGACCACCCTTCTTGCTCTGAGACAAGAGGGTGGAGGGAAAGATGGGGTGCCAGGAGGTGTCTACAGTGACCCAGGTGGGGCCGGCTGGGGCTTGGCTGGGGCGGGATGGGCTTGGCTACCCATTCTCCCTCTCACAAGCAAAGGACAGGTGTGAGAACCTACCAGGGTCAAGGTCAGGAAGCCACGCCCACCAAGGGTGACAAGGGTGCAGAGACCCTGGAGATAGCGCCAGCGGCTGGGCACAGCGCGGGCTGAGGAGTCAGGCTAACCTGACACACACACACACACACACACACACACACACACACACACACACACACACACACACACACACACACACACACACACACACACACACACACACACACGGCCTTCATGTAGCCCAGACCCTGACAACTCGAGCCTCGGGCTGTTCTCTCCAAGAATTCCGATCATTTCTCTGCTTTGCCTGTAGCTGGAAAGACAGGCACGGAGGTGGCAGATGAAGACCTGCAGAAGACTGCGTCTGGAGAGCTGGGAGGAGGGGTGCGATGGGTCGTCGATGGCTTTCGGAGCCCCCCAGATGTGCTCCAGCTGTGCCCTGCCTGCGCCCTTCCCCACCCTGGAGAGCCCAAGTATGGGAGGGGTGCTGGACCCTGTGACTTTCCCTTTAAGAACTGTCAGAGCAGGGAGGCTGGCCAAGCTGGGCTGGAGGTGGGGACAGAGGGAAGAAAGAAAAAGAGAGGCAGGAAAAAAGTTTTTGAGAGGAAAATGCAGGGCTTGTCCTTCACCCTGACGTCAGATCTCTTCCCCAACCCCCCCGCGGGCCCGGGCTGCGGAGCGGGGCTATCTGCCGCTCTTGATGGGCCTGGCCAGTCTGGGCCCAAGGCTCCCAAGAGGCAGCTAGATCCTCGTCCGAGCCTCGCTGGCTTCTGTCCCCAGGCATGAAGTGGCTCCCGCTGTGGATGCTGGCAGCTGGGGCCGCAGCGGTGGCGGGCAGCGTCCTGACCACGGTGAGTCCCTGCTGGAGGAGATGGGGGCTGGAGGGAGGGTCCTGCTCCTGTCTGGCTAGTCTGGGGGCAGGAGGGATGGGGTGGAGAAGCAGGGAGATCACCAGCCGCCTGGGGGACGGAGGGAAGAGGAGGAAGGGGCGCTGCCCCCCACACCCACCCTAGAGAGGCAAGAGTACATTTCTTCCTTCCCACCGGAGCAGCAAACCAAAGAGAGGGGACACACACGGAGGGGGTACCATGTTGGAGCTTGAGACCCCAGAGATGGCTTCATCAGAGAGGCTGTGTGACCTTAGGCTAGTCATTCCCCCTCCCTGGGCAGCAGGACATTGCAGGGGGGCTTTTGTAAGTCTGAGTTAATGTGACCGCGAGCGATCATGCCAGGAAAAGCTGGATGAGAAATATGCCAGCTTTCAACAATCTCCTCACCCTCCGGGCGGCTTCGAGTTCAGCCGCTGCCACCCTGGGCGCGCAAGTGCCCCAGGACGCTGCCTCCCAAGCAGGCTCAGACACATGGCAGGGGAGGGACGGGGCTCTGCACCTCCCCGGAGGGGGAGGGGGAGGGGGAAAGCGGGACACGTGGCAGCCGGGCACCCGCTGGACAGCGTGGGGGATGGTGAAGGTGGCAGGGTGGACAAAGGCCATGGAGCCTGAGATAGCCCACCCATGTGGCCAGATGAAAGCAAGAGCAGACTTATCCCGAGCGCTTCCTTTGGGACCCGTGCGCCCATTTGTGGATGAGAAAACTGGGGCTCGGGGCTCTGTGGCTCGCAGGTTCTAGGGCCAAAGCACACTGGCTCTGAGGTTGAGAGTGGGTGTGGCTGGCACCGCGTGGTGGGCATCTTTCTGAGTCCCTCCAGTGTGGACAATCCCGGAAACGTGTCTGGGTTTTGGTCCTTGTGTGGTGGTTGCCAGTAGTTGACGCTAAATTCCTCTTTATGAGCTCTTGGCTCCAATGACCAAAGGAAGAATGCTTGCCCCGGGGCTCACAGGGAGCAAGCAGCCACACGCGACTGGCAGGCGGGATCTGTGATGCCAAATCCTCAGCTCCCAGAGCCTTCCTAGATGGGGGTAACATCTCCTACAGCCAGAGCTGTCCTTCAAACCTGCCTGGATTACGGGCGTGCAGCTGGGGCACAGGCCTGCCAGTAGGTAGCAGGGCTTGGGAGAGCTGGGCATGGATGGAGAACAGGTTAGAGTTTCAGGATCTGCAGGCATCTGAGCTGGGGGCCCAATCACCTCCCCCAGAGAAAGGCTGGGAAGAGCAGAAACAGATCCAGCAAAGAGGAGCAGGGGTGGGGTGCGTGGCAGACATCAGGAAGAGGGAAGATCCAGGGGACAACAGGCTTCATGCAGCCCTGCCTGGGACTCAAGACAACTCGCTTGCTTTAGCACAGACTCTGCCTGGCCTTCTTTGAATTCATCGGGACAGGAAAGGAGGGCTGAGGAGGGACCGGAGGCATCTGAATGGAAAAGAAGAGAGAGGAGAAACGTCCCTATGGAAGGAGCCATACGTTAAGAATTGCCAAGAAAACTGGGGGGAAGCTGAGCTGTGAGGGAACGTTCCAGGCCATGAGTGTGTAGTGTCACGTTTCCTGGGAATGAAGAGGCTGGCGTTGGACGCACAGCCCAGGGGTCGGGGAATCACGCGCACGAAGGCCACGCCAAACACGCGCAGTCTGGAACGGAACAGTGGCAAAGGCATCTGTGGATAGGGTTTTTTGTTTTCTTTCTTTCGGTACCTGATACTTTCGCTCTACGAATGGAGCCCTACCTCCAACGCTAGGTGGTGCCTTTCAGTCTTTTTTCTTTTCTTTCTCTGGCATCTTCTGTTGAGGATCCAACCCCCCCCTTCCAGGAGCCAGGGACCATGGTGAAGGGTCCCTGGCCACCACAGTGTGCCCCACTGTGCCACGGGGCCTAGGGCACTAACTCATGGGGACAGACCACTGCTCTATTCCTAGAGTGCTCCCACTAGGCTCATGAAATCATGCACAAATTGAAGTTCAGCCTGGTGTGGTGGTGCATGCAGACCCTCTGGGTGGATGTGTGGGGGCGGAGGTCTTCTACGTGTGTGTAGGTGTGTATGCATGTATATGCGTGTGTATGTGTGTACACCAGTGTGTATGAGCCTCCTAATTAGGTGCAGAACCCATATTCTCTATGCTAAGAACCAACTGCAGAACACAGTGGGAACAGAGCTCTTTAAAAGAGAGCAAGCGGGGCTGGGAAGGTGGCTCAGTGGTAGAGTGCTTGCCTTGCATGCATGAGGCCCTGGGTTCTATTCCTCAGCACCACATAAGCAAAAAGAAAAAAAAAAGCCAGAAGTGGTGCTGTGGCTCAAGTGGTAGAGTGTTAGTCTTGAGCTGAAGAGCTGAGGGACAGCGCCCAGGCCCAGAGTTCAGGCCCCATGACCGGACCCAAAAAAATAAAAATAAAAAAAAATAAAAGAGAGCAAGCCAGCGGTTAGCTCCATAGCTCAGGGGTTAGAGCACTGGTCTTGTAAAAGAGAGCAAGCTGGGTGCTGGTGGCTCACGCCTGTAATCCTGGCTATTCAGGAGGCTGAGATCTGAGGATCGCAGAATTTCAGTCAGAAGTCAGCTGGGGTAGGAAAGTCCATAAGATTCTTATCTCCAGTTAACTAGCAACAAAGACCAGAAGTGGGGCTGTAGCTCTAGTGGTGGAGTGCTAACAGGACACTGCCAAGGCCCTCAGTGCAAGCCCAAGGACAGGCACATACAAACAAACCAGGGTCATAATCGGGTCTTCCCTTTGGTCTGACATAGCCTTAAAGCAGCCAGCTCTATAGCCTACACTTACACTTACTGCTCCGTGTAAGTCCTGTGAGACCCTCGAATCCCTGCAAGCCCAGGGTTCGTGTGCCACAGGCCCATGCCTCTGCCCCTGCTCCAGGGCATTTGACAAAAGCCTGCCTGGGCCCGCTGAGCAGGGAACCTACGCAGAGGTGCAGTGGCCTTGCTGGTCAGGAGGGGTCCGTGGCTGGCCCTGGGAGCAGCCCTGTGCATAAGGGGCAGTGCTGTGCTCACTGTGTTCCCAGTGGCCACATGGACTGAGAATGTACTCTGCACAGGAGGGGGGGAGGACGAGGAGGAGGAGGACGAGGAGGAGGAGGAGGAGGAGGAGGGAGGGGGAAGAGGAAGAGGAGGAGGGGGAGGAGAGGGAGGGGGAAGAGGAGAAGAAGGCAGGGGAAGGCCACTTTAGTTTAAACCAGCATGGCCATCCAATACCGCCCAGCCAGGGCTGCTGTAGCCTGAGGCCCTGGGTGCCCATCCCAGGGTGGGTGGCACCATCAGCAGTGCCCAAGGACTCCAGGGCCCAGGAAGGGGCAGGAGACTCGCCCAGCCTTGCCATCTTGCAGGCCTGTGCAGTGCTTTGAACAGTACTTTGAACAGATGTTGTGAAACAAAATATTGTTGACCTGTTTCATCTGTACCTGGAATTACAGAGCCCCTGTCCCGGGGAGGGGCACGGGTCACACGCAGTTCTAAACTGGCTGGAGGACTTTGTGGGAAAGCCCACCCAGCGCCCGGCAGACCCGGGACTGGCTTCCACGGCTCCAGCGCCAGCCCATGGGGTCCCAACACAGGCGGAACCCAGGCTGCAGACAGCTCGGGTTCAGCTGCTTGGGGAGGAGGGCGGGTGACCAGCTGGCTGAGGGCTGGGCTCAGGGCTGACTCCTTCCAAGGATGCCAGGATGCCAGGATGCCGAGTGCCAGCCTGCTCCTGACCTGTAGATGGGAGTCTCATGAGCAATCCAGCACCCAGGGAAGGGATGATGATGGCAGTGGAGGCGGCGGTGGAGATGGTGGGAATGGGTCATCATAGTGGTGATAGTGCAGGAGGATGGCAGGGAGGATGATGATGATGATGATGATGATGATGGGGATGATGGAGATGTGAAGGGATGGTGAGGATGCCCTTCAGCCGCCAGCCACCACTCCAGTCCCTCCCCAGGGCTGACTGCAGGAACCTCCGCCCGCCCCGGGGGGGCTCTGTGCTGCGGGGGGGCCTTCTGCACCCCCCCTTAGCCTCCCCTTCTCCTCCTCCTGCCTCCTCCCTGCCTCTCCCTTCTCCCTTCTTCCTCCTCTTCCCCGCTGCCCTTGTGCCTCCGTTTCCTCCTCCTCCCCTCCTTTGATTTCTCCTACTTCTCACTCCCGCCTCCTCCACATCTTGAGAGCAGAGGGAAATGGAGGGGTGAAGGGGGCGGGGACCAGCTCTTGGAGGAAGGAGGCCCCTCGGAATGTGGACGGTGGACATTCCAGACCTGTGATTTGATCTGGGCCTGTCCGCCTGGGTCCCCGCCCTCGGGGGTCTCTGTACACTGGGGTCCCCGCCCTCCTGAGTCCATGTATACTGGGGTCCCCCTCCTCCGGGGTCCCTCTCCTCCGGGGTCCCTCTGCTCCGGGGTCCCCGCCCTCCGGGGTCCCTGTATACTGGGGTCCCCCTCCTCCGGGTTCCCTCTCCTCCGGGGTCCCTCTGCTCCGGGGTCCCTCTGCTCCGGGGTCCCCCTCCTCCAGGGTCCCTCTCCTCCGGGGTCCCTCTCCTCCGGGGTCCCTCTGCTCCGGGGTCCCCGCCCTCCGGGGTCCCTCTCCTCCGGGGTCCCCCCATGGCCTCTGGGAGGGGCGGGGAGGAGGCTGCAGGTGCCCGCGGGAGGACGGGTGGCGGAGGGAGGACGGGAGGACCGGGGAGCGGAGGGAGGGCGGGGAGACGAGGAGACGCCTGGACGGGAAGCCGCGGCCTCGCCCGCCCCCGCCCAGGGCAGCGGCCCGGCCCCTCGGCCAGTCCCCCCTCCACCCCGGCCCCTCCGCCAGTCCCCCCTCCACCCCGGCCCCTCCGCCAGTCCCCCCCACCCCGCCCGACCCCCGCCTCCCTCCACCCGCCCGCCCTCCCCCCTCGACCCCCGCCCCTCCGCCCCCCGCCCCGACCGAGCTCGCACCCGCGGAGAGCCCCAGGCGCCGCCTCCGCGGCCCCTCCAAGCCGTCCTCCAGGCCCGGCCCGGCGCCCCGCCTTCCCGGCGGCTCCGCGGCCCTCGGCCCTCCGGCCTCCGGCCCCACGTGCCGCTCCCGCCCTCCGACGTGCCGTCCCTCGCGGTGGGCGCCCCGGGCCCGGCCCCGGCGCGGAGCGGCGCGCTGGCGGGAGGCGGGCCCGCGCGGCCACGGCGGCTCCCGCGCCCCCGCCGGGCCCCGCCCGCCCGCAAAGCTCGGAACCCACGCCCCCCCCCCCCCCCCGGCAGCCAGGGCCCCACCCCGGAGGAACGCAGGGGGTCCGGCCCGCGCGGCCCCTGCGGAGCATCCAGGCACCGCCTCCCGAAGGTGCCGGCGTGCCCAGCACCATCCTGACCTAAGGCAGGTGGAAAAGCACCCCCTCCCCACACCCCTCCCCACACCCCTCCCCCGGATACCCCAACCCCGGCACCCCCTCCCCACACCCCTCCCCACACCCCTCCCCACACCCCTCCTCACACCCCTCCCCCGAATACCTCCACCCCGGCACCCCCTCCCCACACCCCTCCCCACACCCCTCCTCACACCCCTCCCCCGGATACCCCCACCCCGGCACCCCCTCCCCACACCCCTCCCCACACCCCTCCCCACACCCCTCCTCAACCCCTCCCCCGAATACCTCCACCCCGGCACCCCCTCCCCACACCCCTCCCCACACCCCTCCCCACACCCCTCCCCACACCCTCTCCCTGACACCCCCTCCTCACACCCCCTCCCTGACACCCCCTCTCAGACACCCCCTCCCCATACCCCCTCCCTGACACCCCCTCCAAGACACCCCCTCCCGGACATCCCTCCCCACACCCCCTCCCGACATCCCCTCCGGACACCCCTTCCCTGACACCCCCTCCCCAAATTCCCTCCCCGGACACCCCCTCCCTGACACCCCATCCCCACATGCAGCCCCCCTTTGCTTTTGAGCCAGTGCTCCTTGGCACCACTGTGATTCCTGGCAGGAAGGCCAGGCCTTGCACCAAGTGACCTGAGCTCTCCAGGCGCTATCTGAGACTCAGTCTCCCAGCCTGTGATGTAGGAGCTGCTAGAGGCTGGCCGGCCCCTGAGCCCAGGGTGGCGTCCCAGGGTCCTCCTGCCGGCCTGCATCCCCTCCCAGCTCGCTCTCAGGAGAGAGAAGGCCGGCTCTGCCCCGGGCCTGAGCTGGTCCTCGGCCTGTCCAGCCCCTGGCTTCCCCAGCTCCTGCCAGGCATCTTGGTCCCAAGGAAGTATCACCCACCCACGAGGTCCCGTGGTTACTGACATGTTTGCGCTCACCTTTGAACTTCCCGGAAATGCCCATGCAGAGTTCCTGCAGGGCTGGCTCCCCCTCTGGGGTTTAATCACCTCCCTCATGCCACAAAAGTGTGGTGGAAGGGTTCGCTCATTGCCGGTCCCCTCTCTGTCCAGGGGAATCAGGATGTAGCCTTTAGGGGTCTTGTCCCAGGGTGCATCTCTTTCCCATTTCTTCCTTTTCAAGCCTCAAAGGCAAACACATTTCACTTAGTGACCGCACACCTGTTGGCTAAGCAGAATTACAGGGCAGGCAGCCCGCTAGGTGAGCGTGTACTGTGGGAG
Source organism: Dipodomys merriami (assembly GCF_024711535.1). NCBI lineage: Eukaryota > Metazoa > Chordata > Mammalia > Rodentia > Heteromyidae > Dipodomys > Dipodomys merriami. The sequence continues at coordinate 88,148,414 of NW_027205603.1, forward strand.
TGAGGAGGTACTGTGGATGGAACTTACAGGGGTCACTGAGTCCTTAGGGCCCACAAGCCTGGCTTGTACAAGAGTCTCTAACTCATGGACTCCTTTCAGCCCTGCTCCCTGCCCAGCCTGGACAGAGCCACAGGTCCCGCAGGCTCTGGATCCCCCATGAGAAGAACTGAAGGCAGAGATTGGAGGTGGGACCTGGGAATCTGCATTTACCAAGTTTAAACCTTGGTGCCTGGGTTCTGCTTCTGCTCCTCCCCAGCCTGCTTTATCAGGCTCTCCCAGGACAGCCGTATGCAGTGATTCATACTGAAGCTCCACAATGGAGCTAATGAGTGTAGAAACGTTGGGAAACGGATGTCAGGGTCTAACTCTGTCTGAGATGATCTGGTGGGAAGAGTGGGAGATTCATAGAGGAGGGAGGGTGTGGGCGAGGCCATGTGTCCAGAGCCTATACAGCAGGCAGAACTGGGCAGAAATGGCTGTGCCAGGACAGCCCTGGGCATCCGGGACTGTCCCCTCCTTGTGGTCTTCCACACAAACAACAGCGGCAGCGTGTGCAGAAGGTCTGGTTCCAACAGCTCTTCGTAAAATGTTGTTTTATGTGAACAGCTCCAATTTGGAAGAAGCAAGACTTTAGGAATGTTTTTCTTCCTCTCTCTGCCCCTGGACAACCCTTCCCTGGCTTTCCGGGATTTCTCCTGCTTTCCTTCTTGAGAGTTAACACAGGCTTACGGGGCCGAGGCCAGGCTTTGGTGTCTTCAAGCTCCTCACTCCCAGACCATCTGAAGTCTGTCTTCGTGTTGTATGGGTTTTGCCCACATCTCTATTGATCTATGTGTGGGGGGTTAAGGGGGCTTGAACTTGGGGCCTGGGTGCTGTTCTGTGGTGTTGTATGTTTTTTTTTTCATCAAGGCTGGCACTCTACTATTTGAGCCATAGCTCCACTTCTGGCTTTTTGATGGTTAATTGGAGATAGGAGTGTCATGGATTTTTCTACTGGGACTGGCTTTGGAACACAATCCTCAGATCTCAGCCTCCTGAGTAGCTGGGATTACAGCTGTGAGGCACAGCGCCCATCGGTTGCTTGCATTTTGAGGGCAAGGATGAGGAAGCCATGGCCTTGTTCGCCACCGAGGCCTCCAGAGGTCTCGACAATCATCCCAGTGGGGTAGGGTGACAGGGACCAGCAAGCCAATGGCTCCAAAGCATCGGGAAAATCAGAACTTGGCTTCATGGGTATGGACTACCTGTGTGACTTCACGCAAGGCACTGAACCTCCCGGAACCTCTACTTCTTCTTCACCGCTGTGAGAAACGTGGCTTAGGAGATCGTGGGTCCAAAACTCTCCCATGACAGGCATACTCCATGAACATACCTGTGCTGGTTTGTGGAGCTGGGTTTTGTCCACAGAGAGTCAGGTGGGTGATGGGTAGCTTCTGCCCTTGAGGGCCTACAGTGCAGTTGAGGAAACAAATACACACCAACTCTGTCATCCATCCCATCCGCAGATGCTTGCCACCTGCTGTGTGTGCCAGGCATTGTGATGCGGATCCGCTTGGCACCCACCAAATGAGGATTAGCTGGTGGCCTCTCAGTCTCAAAGGACACCAATGCTGGCCAAAGCAGCAGGACTTGGGCCATACACCAGACCCAGTACACTAAATCCCTTTATAACTGGCCCTGGGGTCTGGAGGATTTCCCTCCTGCCCAGCTTTGTTCAAGGTCTTTCTCCCTGCATGGCTGGGGCCTAGTGACCACTAGATGGCACCAAAAGCAAAGGTTTGACCAGAAGTGTTTCCTCCCCCCCCCCCCCCCCCCACCTCCCTGTGCAACTACTGGGCCTTCCTGTGGCTTCTAACCAGCTCCAGGCAGGAACTTGGAAAGGAGGCTTCCTGTTGGGCTCTGACCCGGGATGGAGGGAGAGGGTTAATGCTAACCCCACTGATTGGGTGCCCATGGGCTTTACCACCACATTCCAGCCCAGTGCCAAGGGTGCAGGCCCCTCCCTGGGCAAGCACAGCAGGGAGCGTGGATCTACATCTGCAGGGTGGGTGGGCTCTGAGGGGCTGTGGTGTGCCAGTTCCCAGGGCCTCACCCCACGCTGTACCCTTCACCTCCTGAGAGCAGCACGTCTCAACAGAGTGGACATGCCTGTGGTGTGGAGTCAGGAATAGATCTAAGGCCACAGAAAGACCCACATCTGACTGTCTCAGCTTTTCCACTCAGACTTAGTGTTGACAGGTTCAGGAGGTGATGTTAGGTGACACTAAATCCCTTTATAACTGGAAGTCCCTCTACTTTAGGAACATAGGCCAGGTTCTGTGTAAGCACAGAGAGAAGTGAAGCCAGAGCCTACCCTCTGGTGGGAGGCAGCAATTCCACGCAGCCCTGAGTGGGGAAGGAGGGCTGGAGGAGATGGCAGCTTTAACAGTTCCTCCACCAGAAGCCGGTCCTGACAGCTGGGAGCCTGTCACCTATAGCCAGTTGGGTGCACTCAGACTCAAGATCCCAGGGTCCTTCCCCCTGCCTATTTGCAGATCCGGGGAACTCTGTGGTTTCCATTTCCTTCCCCGGCTGGTCATTGCTCTATCTATCACATCTTCTGGAGTAAAGGCAGATTTGTTGGTTGCTGGCAGGTTAGGGTGTTGGGGAGGGGTATGAATAGGAAGAATAATGAAAGGATCACCCCAGGTATACAATGAGGATGCTTCTATGCAGGCTGGAAGTGGCTACAGAACACAGCTCCCTTCTCCGGGACCAGTGCTGGAGCTCTGGGCTTACTCCCCTGGGGCCAGGGAGCAGCCCTCCAGCTCATGAGTCTGGAGGACTCAGTAGAAGTAAAATGAAGGCCCACTGGCCTGGTCAAGGGCCCTGGGTGTGGGCTGTGCTGTAGCCATGTCACTTAGTGAACCCTGAGGCCACCTCCCCTGCTGTGGGGACCTCAAAGAACGAAGTAAACAAGTGAGACCCCATTTAAACCTAGGCCTCAGAGCTTCACCTGCAGTGGGTGTTGGACAACTGGTATACCTTCTCTGAGTGTTGGGGTCCTACCTAAGGCTCACCAATTTCATTGAGAAGAAAAGAGATGATCAGTCATAGAACAGAGAGTTAAAAACAAATCACAAAATCCTCCTGAGCACCGTGTAAACAGAAAGGTAATGGCTGTGTCCTTTGGGCTTCAAAACCCCCCAACTCAACAGCTTCACCTCTGTGTCCCCTACAGGCTCTGGCTCCAACCGCCGCGCCCATGGCCTTCACCCCAGCTCCACTGGAGGACACAACCTCACGCCCTGAATTCTGCAAGTGGCCATGTGAGTGTCCCCCGTCCCCGCCCCGCTGCCCACTGGGAGTCAGCCTAATCACTGACGGCTGTGAATGCTGCAAGATATGTGCGCAGCAGCTTGGGGACAACTGCACAGAGGCTGCTGTTTGTGACCCTCACCGAGGCCTCTACTGCGACTACAGTGTGGATCGCCCGAGGTACGCAATAGGAGTATGTGCACGTAAGTGAGCGCTCCATGCCCTCCCACAGCCCCGCGCGCCAGCCCTGACCCACGGCCTCTCTGCCTTGGCCCATGTGGCCAGGCTTCAGTTTGGCAGGGGACGCACTCCAAGTCCATGACTAGAGCCCATAGACCGGGGCCCTTCTGGGGCAAGGGTAAGGCCAGCCTGGCCGGGCCCCAGGGCCCTGCTTTGGCTCTCTTCTCAGTCCTGAAGACATTCTTCCCTGGGGAATGAGGTTCTACGAGAAAATACCTAAACTGGGTTTGCTCTTGTGGTGGTTAGGACCCTTGGATAGACGCCCGTGTTCCCTCCTGGGGTCACTGCGAGGTCACTACAGAGCTCCAGATAGTTGAGAAATGCTGCAAATTAGAATAACACGTGCGACTGAATAAATCCAACAAACCTGGAGTAATGAAAATAAGCAGCTTGCAGGTGCCGTGTCCCATAAGCCATACTCTTCCAGTCCCGATCATCATTTTTAACTTTGTAGTCCTTTCTTCTTATAGTGACCACCAGGGAGCCCTTGTCTTCTGCTATACCTTAATGGTTTGATCTGTTTGGGGTTCTCTACTAATATTCCTGTTGGTTAGCGATGACTACTGTACACCTTCCTTATCTTTCACATGCTGTTGTCCTAATTTACAATATTTACAATATTTACAATAGTGTGGCTATATAAATATTATGTACTGTAACAAGAAAGAGAGTACTTGCTTGGATTTCCTTTTCATGATGCCTTTTGTTTATTCCTAGAGATTCCAGTTGCTTTGGTTTTTCTTCACTCTTGATCTTTATATTCTTCTTCTTCTCTCCTTTCTTCCGGTGTTAGGTCATGTGTAGTTTCTCCTTTCTTTGTCCCTAACAAACACCTTTCTGAGATTTCATGACCTACTTCTATCTGGACTTGTATTTTTTTTCAGTTTGAATCACATAAGCATTACTCAAATTAAAAGTCAAAAATCCCTATCTGAGCCTCGGGTAATTAATAACACATTAATTTATTAACTTGGGGCTCATTCCTCTCTTTTATCAAAATCCGGTTCCTATTTCAGCTTTCATACATGGAATGTGCTTTTGGCTTTGGATGTAACCAGGCTTCCCTATCCTTCCAATCTTTTTCTTTTTACTGGTATGCATTATTAGCCCTGCTAAACAATGTGGTCAAAGAGAATATACCTCTCACAGAAGCATTTGCCATGCTAAAAATGTTATTCCTGATCCTCGGTGCAGACTTGTTGAGTGAAGTCCTCAAAATGGGTTGGGATGAGAATGTTTCTCTGCATAGTAAAGCTCGAGATGGTTATGTGTCCACAGCCAACTGTTTCCCTCTTTCCTATATCCTGGGTGGAAGACCTGGACCAGCCTCTCTGTGCTAGACATGGCCCCAGCCTCTTTTCCTCTTTGACTACTGTGTTCAAGGTCATTCACTGTGATGCTCCTAGTCTATAAAGCTGTACTGGGATCTTATCATGTGCAGGCCTTGTACCTTTTCAGACATGTTCTGATGTGTCTAGAGTCAGCCCTCCCTGCTTGCCATCTCCACTTCTCCATACCCCCACCACTTACGGGTTTTCTTCTCTGGTCCTGCCTTCATTCACTACAACCTTCTAGCCCCTTGCTACCAAGAATCTCCATGTATTTCCTGTCCACTCCAAAGACAAACAAGCCAACAAAACAAACCCGTCGGCTCAGTATTTCAACAGGCTTTTATATTTCCCAAGGGTACCCCGGTCAGATAGGCTTGCGGACACTGGACTAAATAAAGTGGGTATTGCAGAACCTCTCGTGTCCATTGCCAAATTCCCAAATGAGCTGCCATAAGAGGCCTTTTCATTCCGAACTCATCTGAACACTGAACTCTCTCATTCGGATACGTCCTTCCCTACCTGCCTTCCATCGCATGCAATGCACACATACACACACAACTCACTAGCTACCTACTGAACATGCTTCCATGCTGTGCGAGTGTGTGAGACCCTAATGCAAGAAGGAAGAGACATCAGGGTCTGAATGAACAGAGAAAAGACTACCCCTGGAGCAGTCAGAAAAGAATAGTTCCTCTAACAGCCAGCCTCTGTGCACAGGGCAGCTCGGGCATGAGCGAAGTTGTCCTTTGGAGATTTGCATGTAGGAAGCGCACAACAGGGCAGGTGATGAAAGTGAGTAATTCCAGCACTGGCAGGGATGACGGGAAGCTGGTAAATGCGGGCCTTGGCTCCCAGATGTTGCCCTTCTGGCACACTGTGGCCCGGAGAAGAATGAACTGGTCTTGTCCAGTCTGCTCAGTTTTGAAGAGAATCCAGAAATCCAGGCTTGTGGTGATTTGTAAATGTTGGCAATGCATTAAAAAGAAAAAAACCAAAACATTTTTTAAAGAAACATTCTGTGGGCCAAACTGAATGCTTCATGGGTAGAATGTGGCCCTGTCTTCGACTGTGTGGCTATTTCAGTTGCACAAACACGACGATTCAAGTGGCCAGGTCAGAGCTGAGGGCAGAATGGTTGGGTAGGAACACTGTGACAGTTCCAGGCAGATGGACTTGGCGTTTCTAGATCCTGGCTCTGCCTCTTGCTAGCTATGTGACTGAGAACACAGCGCTTAAAGATCTTGCTGCAAAACCAGTCTTTTATGGAGTTGAGGAAGGGAATAAAAATAAAAAGTAAAAATAAAACAAAACAAAGACCCAAGTGAGTACCGCCCTTGTGTCTTTTGATTTCCCTTGTTCAAACTTCGCCTAGCCGACATCACCCCAGCCCTGTTCTCAGCCATGCTGAGGGGGGAGAGCAGGCCCCAGCCGGGCTCAGTAACCTCCTCCCCCCGCCCCTGGCTGGGAGGGAGGGAATCCTAACTGCAGTCTTTGCAGCCAGAGCGGGCTCCCAGCACAGTCTCCAAGCGGAGCTGTGACTTCAGCGACTTCCTCTTCAGTCTCAGCTTGCTCCTGGAGGACCATGGAACACACAATGCTGTTCTTTCTGGTGGGGGCTGGGGGCGGTGCTGACTGTCACCTATGGGAATGTGGTAGAGATTTCCTCACCAGCCCCTCCATCTGCCCAGTGATGTTTTCATGTGGTGAGCCGGGGTGAGTGGTCCCCGGGGGATGGAGCTGCCTGCCTGCCTACTGTCCCTCTCCCCTGGGGAATGGGGCTTCCTGGGCTGCACTGAGCCTTTCAGTCAAGCTCGATAGAAGCTGGCCGGCCTCATCATCTCTCTAGGAACGAATCCTCTCATTAGGTATAAAGAGATCGACAGAGGAAGGATCCCCAAGTCTCCTGATGGGGTGGTCCATAACCATCACACACCTGTCACTCTCTGGCCAGTGAGGGGCAGGCTCATGCCCCATGTCCTTACCCACAGATCCAGGGATACTGGGGCACCTTCTAGGCACCGTGTTACCCCACCTTGGCTGTAAGCTGCACTTACATGGGATCAGTCTCTAAGGAATTCCGAGTGTGGACAAAGCAGCAGCACACAAGGCCAGGTCTACTCCCTGGCCTGCCGCACGGGCTGGGTGTCAGGATCTTCGGAGCTGCTCACCTGCTCCGCTGACAGCTGGTGAGCAGCCGGTGAGGGAATCGCTGTGCGGAGGGCCCCGGGCCTCAGTGCTGGCTTCCCCTCGGTCTCCTCACTCTGGGCAGAGTGAGTGTGGGCTGCCTCCTCCTGTTCCCTCTCCACCAACACCAGCACACTGACCACGGACTGTCACGCGTATGGCTTCACGCCCACATTGACTCAAATGCACTGACACATTCACACTCTGTGCACTCACACTGACACACACGCATACACTCACACACACGGATTCACTCACACAGTGACAGGACGCACTGACACAGTGCCAAGCTGTGTGGCTCAACTCTTGCGTCCACTTCTTCCTTCATCCTTCCTTCTTCCACTGGTGTTCGGTAGGAGGAAGTGGGGGGTGTGGGCTGGAACCCCCGGGGCGCAGCCCCTCTCAGCTCCATCACTCACTAGCTTTGTTATCATGAGCAACTGAACCAGTCCACACCTTTCCTGTCTGCGGAATGAAGATGAATATCTCCCAGTTTAGTCGGCGGGAGGCCGGCCGGAGGTTATGGACGTGGACCGTGGCGTGTGGCGCCAGGTGGGGTGCTCCGTGCATGCTTGTGTGTCACCTTCCCATGCCACCTTCCTGGATAACCACGCCCCAGGAAACCAGCAGCCCCAGTCTGCGCCCCACGGTGACCTGCTCAGACATGCAGCTTTGCCTCCCTGAGATTCGGTTTTGCTCTATGTGCCTGTGGTTCCTTATAGGACAAAATAATGCAGCGAGCACAACACAAAGACCCCAGGGCCGAGCCAGCCAGCCTTCACTGCCCCTGATGCCAGGATGCATTATTAGCACCGCCACCTCCCGCCAGGCTGGTGGACTGGAGACAGCACAGAGAGAGCAGATTCCACTCTTCCCTCTTGCAGTGGCCCTAGGCCCCTCCACCTGCACATCCAGCTGTCCCCAGATTAAAGGTGGCCTCTGGCTCAGTCACCTCTATACCGTTCCTGGATCCCCAGCCTGCATAGCCAGCACCTCACAGACTCTCCAAGACCCTCTAGCACTTCCATTTCAATCCCACATCCCTCACCACTGGCTCCTCCAAAGAAGACAGATCACTGGACTCAGGGGAAAGCTGGGTGTCCTTCTGGACCACCGCTCATCCCCCGCCCCACCCTCCACCAGCAGGTCCTGTCAGCTTTCCTTCCAAATGTGCCCAGGATCCTGCCCGGGTGTGAGCTGGCAACCGCTCCTGCCCAAGTTAAGGCAGCCTCTCACTCTGCCCGTTGCCCACGCAGCTGCCCATGGGCCCTGTCTGCCTCTGGCTGCCTGGGCATGGTGCCTGGGCAGAGGAAGTCTGGCCTGGAACGCATGCGCTCCCTGACCCACCGCCCGCTGTGTTTGCAGAGGTGGTCGGCGTGGGCTGCATCCTCAATGGCGTGCGCTACACCAACGGAGAGTCCTTCCAGCCCAGCTGCAGGTTCAACTGCACGTGCATGGACGGCGCGGTGGGCTGCACGCCGCGGTGCCTCCGTGTGCGGCCCCCGCGCCTCTGGTGCCGCCAGCCCCGGCGTGTGAGCGTGCCCGGCCAGTGCTGCGAGCAGTGGGTGTGTGAGGACGACTCCAGGAGGCCGCGCCAGACCGCCCTGCTGGACACCAGCGCCTTCGGTAGGTGCGCTGGGCCCTGGGAGGACGCAGGCCCCGAGTCACACCACCCGTGCACCATGCTGTGGGGGGGGGTGTCACACTACCCGTACACCACGCTGCGGGGGGACCCATCCACCCATCTGTGCAGTGGAAATTCCACCATCAGCCCGTCTCCTTAGTGGTGCTCCGGCATGAAAGCAGGCAGAGCCTTGTGAAGAGCAAAGCCTCCCTGCCAACTCCATTGTTATCCTAGTGTGAGCAGAAGGGAGATGAGTGCAGCTGGTACAGGGTAGGAGTGGGAGGAGGTGACACTAACCAAGACTCCTGATGTCTCCTCTACTGTAGAGGATGAGGAGCAAGTGAGGCTTCGCCAGGAGGGTCTAAAATAAGGAGGCCCTGGAAAAAAAGGAAAGGGACAGGCCTGTTGGTTTCACATTGCTGGAGGGAACATAGCCCAGTGCTAGCAGATACCTGTGTATCACATAGGTGGATGAATGGATAAATAGATATATGGGCGGCTGGATAGTAGATAATAAATGGATGGAGGATGGGTGGATAGATGGGTGGATGGGATGAATGGATGAAAGATGGATGGATAGATGGGTGGAATGGATGGATGATGGATGGATGATATGTATATGGATGGATGATGGATTGATGGGTGGATGGATGGATGGTTGATGGATAGGTGAATGGTGGATAGATGGGTGGGTGATGGATAGATGGATGGGTGATGGATAGATGGATGGATGGGTGGATGGGTGGAATGGATGGATGATAGGTGGATGGATGGATGGATGATGGATTGATGGGTGGATGGATGGTGGATGGGTGATAGATGGATGAATGGTGAATGGGTGGATGGATGGTGGATGGGTGATAGATGGATGAATGGTGAATGGATGGATGGATGGATGGATGGATGGATGGACTATGAGGATCTGAATTAGAGCAGCGAGCACAGAGGTAATGAAGACCTGAAAAATGGAGGAGGTGTTTCTTAAGTCAGCTTGAAGCTGCATGGGGTGAAGGAGAGAAGACAGAGGGAAGAGGTGAGGGGGAGGGGAAGGGTGCAGGGGAGCACCAGGGGCATTTGCTGCAGTGGGAGTCAGGGGTGAGGACGTCTCTTCCCCGCAGGGGACCTGGAGGAAAGGGGTGGCCTCGGGGTTAGTGATGCCAAGTGTCCCGCATCTCATAAACCATGAGGAGTGTGTGAGATGATTCGGGGCTGTGCAGAGGACGCCTCTCAGCCTCAACACCGGCTGCGGTTTGGACTGGTGGGGTTCCCTGGGGGAGGGCTGTCCTGAGCAGCGGAGGAAGTGCACCAGCATCTCCCCTTCTGCCCACTCGATGCAGTAACACTGGCCCAAGTTATGAGCACCCCCAAGCACCCCCAGACAGGGCCAGATGAACCCTGAGAGACACAGCAGCCCAGGTGGAGAAGCCATCTGGTCTCAGGGGGAGGAGGTAGTAGGCCAGCTTCCCCACCCCAGCCCCCTTCAGCAAGGCCACACAAGGGTCACTGGGCGGGGGGCTGGGAGGAGGGAGGAGGCTGTCTGTGCCTTGTGTGTGGCCCAGTGACCCCATTCTCACTGAACACAAGCACAGCTCCTGCAGTAGAGGAAGTGACCCAGAAACCAAAGCCCTTTCACCACCCTCGGTAAATCCCCTGCAGCCTGCTCATCCCCTGCAGCCTGCCTCCTCAGCTGGCAGCCTGCCCAGCCCAGCCCGGCCCTCCTCTGTCCGTCCGTGGCTGTGCTGCCTCTCTCCCTTGTGTGTGGGAACCCCTCGATCTCAGGTGCTATATTCATTCACCAGCATCCCTACGCTCCCACGGGCGCCAGAGGCTGAGGACAGAGCCCTGATCGCCCTTCTGTCTCTTTGGACCCTGACCCTAGTTAGGTTCTTCTTTTCCTCTTCTCTCTAGTGTCTCTTTCCCTTCTTCCCTTTTCCTATTTACTAATTCCTTTTCACTAATTCCTTTTCTCTAGCCTTGTTATACTCCCTCTCTCTCCACTCCCCCCCCCCTCTCTCTCCATTTTCCCCTTTCTCTGTTCCTCCCTCTCTTTTTCCATCTCTCTTCATCTTTCTACCCCCTTCCTGCCCTGCCCCTCCACACTTCCTGTTTCTGTGAGCTGGAATTTCTCAGGTGCCTGTGTCCTGTCTTGCCCCCAGGGAGTCCTCTGACTTATCTGACTTCTGTTTTCCTGGGTCTCTAGCTCTCCACCCTCCACCTCTCAACCCATGGCCCAGAACCCACCCAACTGCTGAAGCTGCGGAAAAGCTGCTGGCTGCTCCGGCTGACAGTCGATAGGCAGAGACGGTCCCAGGGATGGGGCTCACTGAGGGACAGGGGCCGCGGGAGCGCATTCCTGTGTGTGATGCCCTCCCTCCCCAGCCCAGCACTGGGATTCAGCTGCAATCAGTCCCACTGACGCCCCCAGCCAGAGCAGAAACCCAGACAGGGGCGTGAGCACATTGGATGTTACACAGCTCAAAAGCAACAGTGCGGAGCTGAGCTCAGGCGGCTCGGTGTGGAAGCCTTCACGTTCTCCTTCACGTTCTCCCCTCAGCATGGCTGGCAGGCAATGTTAGGGGCTGTGAGGCTACTCACCATTGGCTAGCCATAAATACACAGTACCCTCTCCTTCTAGCACCAGGCTGAATGCTTGGATAAATGCAGAGTTGACAACCCCCTACAGCACATGCTATTGTCCCATGAGGAGGCGGAAGGTCAGATGAGGTTCCTAAGGCTACACAGCTTGTAGATGGCAGACAAGGACTTGAACTTGGGTCTACTTGTCTCTAAAGATGATTTTTCCGTCCGTACATTCATGCTTCCTGTCAATCATAAAACTATGAAGACCAGACAAAAGCCTTCCTTCCCTGGGTACGCAGGCCGGTGAGGAGCCAGTTCTAGGGCTGTCTTTGTCTCTATCTCCCTGTCTGTCTCTCTGAGTCTTAGGGACCTAAACGCCTTCCTGTGTTGATGGTGCAGGCTGAGGCCTGGTGGGGACTGGAGACTCATGGGAACTCTGGTGTTCATCTGCAGCTGCTGCAGGCGAGGTGGAGCCCTGGCACAGGAACTGCATCGCCTACACCAGCCCTTGGAGCCCCTGCTCCACCACCTGTGGGCTGGGCATCTCCACTCGGGTCTCCAATGTCAATGCGCGGTGCTGGCCGGAGCAGGAGAGCCGCCTCTGCAACCTGCGGCCGTGCGAGGTGGACATCCGCGCCTTCATCAAGGTGGGTGCCGGCAGAGGCGGGCCTCACAGGCCCGGCAAGCAGAGAAGGCCAGCTTCCGGCTGGTGTCCGAGCTTCCCACCAGGGCCCTTGTGGCAGGTGTGGGTAGAGTGACCTGCTGCGGCGGTGCTTTGGGGTGACCCGGGTCACAGATGGTGCTTTGTGAGCTTCACTCCCTGATGCTTTTGCAGTCACCATCCCCAGCAGCAACAAGCAGCCCCCCAAACCAAAGCACACTAAACAAAGCTCACACCTGTTTGCAGTTGGGAAGCAGGATGGGTCTTGGGCTCTCTAATGAGAGGTTGCCCAGGTGACCAGCTGGTCCAGCATCCCACACTGCTCTTCGGACGTCTGCCTTGCCCTCTGTTCTAGGACAGTTTTTCTGCCCAGTTTTGTTTTGGTGATTGTGGGGCCCTGTGGGCTCCCCTCTCCTGTAATCTCTAAGCCCCACAGAGCTGGTGCAGCTCTGCCCACATCTCCAGCATGGTCCTGGGGCATGGCAGACTCCAAGAACCACAGGGGCAAAGCACAGTGTACCAGGCACAGAATTGTACCAGAGAGACAGAAAAGGCCATGTGCCTCCGTCACCCCATGGAAGAAGGATGGAGAGACACTGACTTAATGTCAAGCCCAGCAAAGGCATTATGTGATAAGAATATTGAGAGCAAGGTTGCGATGTGTGTGTGTAGGAGTGTGTGTCTGTGTGTGAATCATGCCCCTGATTGTGAAGCCCCAGGCCAGCTCAGCCACTAGCTACACTGTGGGTAGAGGTAGAGTTTGATTGGCTGAAAGAGCTCTTAACTTCACATACCAGAGAGATCAAGATGCACATATATACATAAGCAAGGCGAAAGACCAGGAGGGGAGGGAGGCTGAGTAGTATGAGAAAGAATTGAGCACAGTAAGGCCTCCCTACCCTGTGTCATGCAGTCTACCACCTGAGGGATGAGGCTGGGTCTCCCTGGACTGGCTAGTGTCTATCTCTGCTTGGAGAAGCTGTGATGCAGAGGGGACGGACCGAGGGCTTGGAGGGCTGGGTTGTATATTCTGTGTACATTCTCTTGTTTCCTGCAGGCAGGGAAGAAGTGTCTAGCTGTGTACCAGCCAGAGGAGCCCATGAACTTCACTCTGGCAGGCTGTGTCAGTGCACGCTCCTACCGACCTAAGTACTGTGGAGTCTGCGTGGATAATAGGTGTTGTATCCCATACAAATCCAAGACGATCGAGGTTTCCTTCCAGTGTCCCGAGGGGCCCGGCTTCTCCCGACAGGTCCTGTGGATTAATGCTTGCTTCTGTAACCTGAGCTGTAGGAATCCCAATGATATCTTCGCAGACTTGGAACCCTACCCTGACATCTCAGAAATTGCCAATTAGGCAGGTACGACTCAAAGGGTTTGGGGGCCTGCCTCAAATGATTATAAAGCAGCCAGCCCTCGGTGGCCAATAACTTCACAAGGGAACATTCTTTGAATATTCTCTACTCCTAATCAGCCTGATCCAAATTCACAGCCTCCTTTCCTGTCTTCAACTGCTCAGACGAGCCTAGATGGTGCTGCTCAGGCTGAAAACCGCAGGTCCCCTCCTTGGTTGCTTTCTGCACCAGGCCAAAGAAAATGTCTGTCTCTCCCTACTCTGGACAAGACCCAAGCCTGATCCAACCTGCTCAAGTCATTGGAAGTCCTCGTGTCGCAAGGAATGCAAGAGGCCGGAGATCTAGGATCCCCAGTTTCCTCTTTAGATACCAAACTAGAAGACCTTTGGGATCCATTCAGAAGGACGGACAGAATTGGGGACCCTAGAAGAATCTATTATTTGGACTCTCTCATACGGGGCTCTAAAGGCCAGTTCTGCTCTTAGCACACCAACATTTGTAGCTATGACTCCAAAGATAAGCACACTGCAAGAACACCAGATGTTTGCCAAGGAAGTAAATGGTTGTTTCTGATTTTTAATGGAAAGGGGGATTTCTCTGATCTGAGCCTTGTCAAGTTCAAATTTCTCTTTCCCCACGAAACTGTGAAGGGTCCAAAGTGGGTTCATCCCATCCTGAAATGATTTGATCAAACTCCCATTGTTATTCATGGGAAAGTCCCCAGACAATCCAGATAGGGTACAGTCAGCTCATTTCAGCAGCAGCGAATGACCAGAGCACTCAATGCTGTTGACGATGGGCTGTCCTTGAGAAGCTGGCCAGGGTCCCCTGGCCCAGGGTCTTCCTTACATCTTAATTGTCTCTCTGCCTAGGGCTTGTGGAAGTGGGTGAGGCCCTCAGGACAATCTCTCTGCCCTCTAAATGGTGTCCTAGATACCCTGTGAAGTCCAAACCAGATCTACCAGGCTGGGTATGGATCAAATTGAAATCTGATTCACCCTTCATCAGTCTGGATGTTCGCCGGGGCTCAAGTTTATAAAACACAAAGGTCTCTGAGCTCTGGACACATCACTGTCTGCTGCCATGACCTATGTCATAGCTTTAGGGACTACAGATCAACACAACTTAATTTTCTGATGTGAGGCAGAGGTTGACCAGATGTTTAGAAATATAAATAAATGTATTTCATAGAATTTAAAAACCAAAGAGGGGTTGGGAGGAACAGAAGATTGTTACATGCGGAAATGGGGCTATTATTTATTTTGTTAGTAGAAAACACCATTTACTGTCACATTGTTTTCATTTAGTACTTCTGATGTCCTCTACACATTGTTCTCAGTGTTTTACATGTACTTGCTCCTTGAATCTTCATGGTAATATTAGGGAGTTTCCTTTGCTATCTCTGTACTTATAAATGTGAAATAGAACCTTAGAAAGATAAAGAAAGGTAAAGAAACAGTATGGGCCACTCACATCTGCATGGTCTAGCTTCCTAATCTCCTGCTTCTCCTGCTTCTGAATATGTCAGGATAGAAAACATATTGCAGTAAGCAACTTCTTGCTCTTATTATTGTCTAGCTTCTTTTCAAGTGAGTATCTGACTTGCTGATAATTGAGGTACCTAAGCCTACAAAACATGTTGCTTAGAGAAAAATCCTTGTATCCCCTATAGACCATCTCTCCTGCAAATGAGAAGCAGCTCACAACACATTTGCCCAACTCTGCAAATTGGTGGATCTAAAGATGGCTGCGTGCAGAGGCGGAGAAGGACTGTACCAATGTGACTTCACATGGGTACAGCCTTGCGTGAAGCACACAAGGGTGAATCAAACAAATTGTGTAGACTCCTGCTTTGATTTAGAAGTGCTTCCCATCGGTTTAGAAGTGCTCTTCTCCCAGTTGGGTGAAAAAATCTATTTTTTTTATATCAGGGAAAACCTTATGTTGAGTGCTATAGGAAGAGACTTAATATTTCAAAGGAATGGATGTGTAAGAATTTTCATGTAAAGAGAACTTACTCCATGATGAAACCCTTTACTGAGTTTGTGTGGCTCACATTAGAAACACTAACATTAACATTTAAGCCCATAGGAAATTCAGCAGAAACTCTAATGTATCCTGATTTTGGAAACTGAGGCTAGCTTCCACTATCATCAGAAGACTGGTTGGAGGAGGGGAGACTGTCCTGGGGAGGGATAGCTTGGGGTGGCCAGTGGGACTGGGCTGCTACCTTTTGAGAATCAGACATAGCCTGCTGGGGGCAGATTGCAGAGAGAATGCTTCCACTGATGAGTTAAAGCCTAAGGCAGGAGTTGTGCCCAAGGTAATGGAGTTCCTTTTGACAGACAGAATAGTCCTGCAATGGTGTGGTCTGATCCAAGAAAAATCAAGAGTAATAATTATAATGAAAGTGTTCATTTACTGAACATCCAACTGGTGCTCAAACCTTACATTATCTTCTCAGTTATCTCTATACTTAGGTGTACACTTCTCTTCCTCATTTTATATAGAGAAACTCAGAGACAAAGAGGCTAAGGAGTTGGAGTTCAAACCCAAGCTTGTTCTGTGGTACCTTGCTTTGGGAGGCGGGGAGAGAAGGGGAGACTTCTCAGAGCAGACCCTGGATGTCCTTTGGGAGATTCACATTGGCAAGGATTCAGACTGATCCAATAGGTCTTCCCCTGGTCTCCTGTAACCTTACGCTCTAGGATGATGGGAAGGCACAATGACTTAACCTTCAATGAAGGTTCAGTAGCTAGACCAAGTGTCTCAGGTGTTCTGGGAGAACCAAACCATTGGTTCTTGCTGGAGCCATCATAGCTGTCTGGCAGGGCCTCTAACATGCCACTCTCACCAGAAGACGGCTGCGGGTCTATGCTGCCCTGTCTCCTTGCTCCTCATAGTCGGCTCATGACATCGCCATTGCTCTAGTTGAGTGGTGCGCTGGCTGAGTCTCACAGGTAAATAATTTAAGGTCTTCCCAACCAGAAAACGAAAGACCAGGATTCCAAACCCAGGATGAGCCGATACCCGAGCCATCTTTTTTTCACACTCAGCCAGTTAGCCTGCCTTCAAATCACAAGAACAACTCTTCCAGGAGGTGCTTTATTGAACAGAGGTCAATACGTTGATGGAAGAAGACTCAGAGGTTGATAAGAGAAAGTAGTTCTGAAGGATAGCCTTGCCCCCAATCTCCTTAAATCATACTGTGTATGTAGAACAACTGTGGAGAAGCAGTGTAGCCCAGCTTTCATGTCGAATCACATCATTGCTTTATAAAGACACAAAGCAACCATGATGATGATAGGCCATGATGATGGTAGGGGTCGCTCATGATTGGAAGGGCCGACTGTATTCTTGCACATGTATGTGTGTATATATGTATGTATGTATCTAGTTTTGAAACTGTGATTTCATATTTAAATATGCCTACTGCCATTTTTGTAAGTGAATAAACAATACATGTGAGAAAGTGCCTTAGAATTTCCCAGGAGAGGCATAATCACTGTTGGTCAATCTGTCATGTTTTATCATTTGTGTAGCGTGGAACGTGTTTGCTCAACGTGGCAAGTTCTCGTGACACCAATTCTTTGTTTATGGCTTTTCTCCTTAAAGCGATAAATAAATCATCAGCAAAGTTCACTCACTGGATTTTGGATTTTTCTCTTGTATTCGGTTGTTGTGAGGCATTCCATCACAGTGCAAAGTTTGGAAATTAGGTCCCAGATAGCTTATACATAAACCTAAATGTAGCTTAGAGACATTCATTCTGAGAAGACCAGAGTCGTCCATGGAGTCTGGCTAAAATACAATCATTCATCTCAAATGGAATCTCAGGCATTCATTCATTCATTCACTTACTCATTACCAAATACTACTCAGTATCCCTAATTGGACTGTGAGTACTTCAAGGTTCTGGGGGCCAGATCTGCACAGCACAGAGCCTGGCACATGACAAGAGGCTGAGGAGCCAGAGCTGGGTGGCTGGGCGGAGAATCTGTTACCATCTATCTTTGAGCCAAGTAGAGCCTGGAGAGGTATAAGGAAAGCAGCCAAATGTGCTGAAAACAGACCTAGACTGTGAGCCTCCTGTTCATCCCACTATAGCTAGGATGACAGGTGTGTGCTAGTATGCCCATCTTTTTCTGTTGAGGTAGAGTCTTAGGAAATTTTGCACAGGCTGGCCTTGAACCATGATCTTCCTACTCTGGGCCTCCTTCGTAGCTAGGATGACAGGTGTGAGCCCCTGGGACCCAGCTTATTTTAGTGTTTGTGTTTTGTGCTGTAACTTGAGTTGCAACCCAGCATCTTTAAGGCTGGAAGGGCAGATCTGCCTTTTTCTGCATAGCACAGAGTGTATGTATGTTTAGCTGTATACGCTGACATACAGATGTTTGCCTGTCTCTTTTGATCCTTTCTGGCCAAGCTGTTCTCATCCCTTCACCCCAAAACTTTTATGATAATCCAATTCAAGCCACCATGAGACTCAATTCCAACCAAAATAATAATTGTCATAGGAATCACTTCCAAGAGCACCGCTATCTTCCAGTGCCATTGTTCCAAAACTGCAAGTTGAATTGTGATGTCCCAGCGGTGTCTCAGGTTGAGATAAATGTGTAGATTTGGGGAGGGAAATTCACAAGGGAATCAAGTGATTGATGTTTTAAGAAAATAGGATTAGGGAAATGTTTGGAGAATCTTATTATGAAGCATATAGCGCTTGCTGCATCGTGGCATACACCTGTAGTTCCAGTTACTGGAGGAGATTGCTTGAGCCTGGAGGTGTGAAGCCAGCCTGAACAAAAAAGAGAGACTCTATCTTGAGATGTCAGCATCCTCCATCACCTCACTGAGAAAATAGAAATGTGAAGACTTGCCTTTGTATTCAGAAATCCAAGCTCTAGCTGAATCTGGACTTTTTGTATGTGTAGAACTCTTCTACAGAGAAGAAAATGCTGGTATGAACCCCTTATTACACTTCTTCACCCTATACAGCACTTCTCTAAATCTCTTTATTTTTAACCCCAGTACTAACAATTTGGATTTCTTAGTCCAGTCCATAAAAAGAGGCAAAGCAGCTAGAACTAGGTGTATCAATAGCACTGAGGAAAAGTCAGCTTGAGAGCAAAGGAGGAAGGAGAGAAATTCAGAACCAGATGAAAGGTATCATCATAAAAGCAGGTTGCCCAAGTCTGTCTGGTGGCGGGGGGGGGGGGGGGCTGTTAATGGAGGAACAAACACACCCCCAGACAACCAAAATATTATGTGTGCCCACACAGTATTGGTCCCAGGAACTCACAGGTGCTCTGTGACCCCAGAGCACACCGTTGATGCCCTCAGCGAAGTGTCCAAAAGGACAGACAGGGGATGCTCTCTTTCCACATGGCTGCACAAGCCATTTAATCCCTCTGAGCTTTGCTTTCCAGATGCCAGAGGCAAGAAGAGCCACTTCTAGGCAGAAAACAAAAGGGAGAAAGAAATTATGATGCACACTATTTCTCTTCTTGGAGGAAATGTTCGTCTGCTTAGTTAATCAAACATTACGCACTTGGCATCAGATGGCCCTCGATGATGCACAAGTAAGAAATCACTAGATTTGGTAGGAGGGCAGACACAAGGGACTTGCATTACAAACGGGGCCTATGTCATCTCTGCAGGTGGTCCGTGCCTCGGGGGAAGGCTGGATGTTCAGGAAAGCTGTCTCAGAACAGGGAGGAGGCTGTGCCCATGCTGCAAGTTGAACTTGGCTGCTAGAGGTTTAATGGTGCAGACAGAACTCGCTGATTGATTCAGTGCTCATGAATGCACCAGTTTCTCCGAGCCCCTGCTGTAGGGGTCTGGGGAGAGAAGAGGAGTAACACAAGCCAAATCATAGTTGGACACCTAAATCAAGCTGGATGAATTGGATTCTTCTCCTTAAGAGATCTGGCTGGTTTAGGGCCCAAGAACTTAAAAGATCAGGGAGGGTTAGGGTCACCATTTCATGTTTCAGTTACAGAACAATCTCACCTTACAAAGAAAGAGGCTGATGGGCTCACTTGGCCTCTCCCAAGCGCATCTCTCATCCCCTGAGGCTGAGACACCCCCCTACACACACACCCAGCAAGACACCTAGAGAGGGTGTGCACTTGAGCAGGTGGGCGTGGCTCCAGCGAGGGTCCAGTCCAGTGTCGGACTGCATCAGAGAAGGGGCGGCAGTGTGAGGCCTGGCTTGTCTCTGCAGAGGACCCTCTACAGAAACAATGCAAGGCCAGCTCTGCACACCAGAACAGAAATAGGCGAGGGTGGAAACAGCCTCTGGGCACCCAGCTCCAGGGCACCAGAGCTATGCAAATAGCCCTCCCTTCTTCCTGGCTTTCTGACGCCTGAAGCAAGTGGCAGAGTCAGCTGACTCTGTAGCCATTCTGTTCCCAGTTGATGGAGGCCTTTCAGCAACCTCTGGATCTTTGTTCTCTCCCTTAGGCAGGACCCACGGCAGGAAAAAGCAGGGTCCAGTATGCTACCCCATCTTCCAGACCAGGGTGACCAGTCACCCCTGTCCTTGGGTGTGTACTACTGGTAGAATCTGCCTCAAGTTCTTTAACTGAAGAAAACTTCGTGTATGACTCTCACAGTTGTCACATTGCATCAGGATACTTGGGTGTAACTTGGTTCTTTGGTAAGTTTACAGGTCAGAGGTTATGTGTTTCAAACACTTGAGAGGGACCCAAAGGGATTAACCCTAGGACAGAGAGTCCTTGTCCTCTGCGGGGATGGGGCAGAGCTGTGAGCAGCCAGCCCACCCCAAGCCCATCTGTCTAAACACATCCTGTCCACACAGCACGCCAGCCCATGGCCTGTGAGCTCACACATCCTGTCCACACTGGCGGGGGACTGCCTCACCCCTCCGGCCTGACTCACGGCCCCTGAGGTATTCCTACTCTGTCTCCAGGACAGCCGGGCCCTGAGCTGGGTCACACACACACACACACACACACACACACACACACACACACGTGCACACACACACACACGTGCACACACACACACACGTGCACACACACACCATCTCTCTCTCTCTCACACACACACACCATCTCTTTCTCTCTCTCACACACACACACACCATCACACAGACCTCAGAAGTGCTTCTAGCGGACCACACAGAATTCCCGAGAGAGGAGTCTCCGATATCAGTAACAACAGGATGGCTGTGGTAGGAGGTTGAGCACCAGCCTCGTTTTGTGACTTCTTCCAAAGAGCAGACATAGAACAAACAGGGAAAAGAACCTTGCTAGTGGTGATTGCCAACATGTAGATAATGTGAATCCTGGAGGAGCCCCCCCCCACCTCAATGGTTCCCCCCTTCCCCCTCCCCACAGCTGAGCTGTGAGAGCCACTAGGGCAACTTCAGCCGCAGGACTCTACCCAACGCCTGAGCTGGGCTTCTCAATACAGTCAAACATGGGTCCCTCCACCACCACCTGGCTCTGAGTTCTCTTGCCCACAGCAGGATAGAAAGCTGGAAAGCAATCCGCTGCTTCCCTTTCTGCTTCCTGGCAGCCAAAACTTGAGCAACTTCCTCTGCTTCATCCTCCTGCCACCACGTCCTGCCCTGGGACTACAACCTCTGACACTGTGAGCCACAGTCAACCTTTCCTCAGTAAGTTGTATCCCTCGGGTGTTTTGTTACAGTAGTAGGAATTGACATGCATACACCATGTTGCAACTGTTCTGTATGTGTTAAGCTGATCTGAAAGAATTTAGTACTTGAGACATGCTATGGGTGTGAACTACAACACCTATTTTTAGCATAAGAAAAAGGATGCAAGCTGGGTGCTGGTGGCTCACACCTGTAATCCTAGCTGCTCAGGAGGCTGAGATCTGAGGATCACAACTCAAAGCCAGCTCAAGCAGGACTGTCTATGAGACTGATCTCCAACCAACTACCCCAAAATAAAGCCGGAAGTGGAGCTACAGATCAAGTAGTAGAGCACTACCTTTGAGCAAAAGAAATTCAGAGACCTTATCCAGACCCTGGGCTGGCACAAAATAAATAAATAAGATGCAAATGATTGGTCATGTTTATGCAAATGGTAATCTTTTTAGAGATCTGGGTTAGTTTTACCTGTTTCATTTACTGTGGCTAATAGAAAATTCAGTTGCCTTCGTTTCCGATTATTAATCCGATTGCCTAAAGTTAGCTACTGAAATTTAGTTATCTAACTGTAGTTACTACAAGTTAGTTAGCTGGTGGTGCTGCTGCTCTGAAGCAAAGAATCCCATGTGAGGGGCCATGGGGTGGGGTGACCTGGCACAGTAGAGAATCCCCAGACTGGGATTTCTCTCTCACACACACCCCCTCCAGGGGACAGGGACAAGACACAAGCAGCTGCAAAGTTACAAATTTATTGGTCTGGAAATAAATACAAATATCTCATTAAGAAACTCCTCCGGAATGACTTGTACAATACTTTCTGGCCTGTATTCAGCCACTCTTGCCTGGATCCCCGTTCTTTCTATATACACAAGGTCAGGGGAAGCCCCCAAGATGGTAATTGGCAGGTAAATGGAATCACTGCCTCTCCAGCCACCTCCCACTGACTCTAGGGTCCTAGAAATCAACCAAGCCCCACCCGGAGGCTGAATCACCACATTCCATTCCCTCCAATCCCACGTCCTACAGGAAAATCTGTGGTTAGCCAAGAGGAAAACCAAAGGCAGTGGAGCAGAGATCTGACCCTGGGCTGTCAAGACTGACTGAGCAGTGTCAGTGGTGTCACCCTGTTCAGCCAAAGGAGGTTAGAGGGTGGGGAGGGGGTGGCAGGAGAGGGCAGGAAGTTCCCATGCGATACCCTTCCTCAGACCACTCCCCACGTAGACGCGCATGAGAGCAAACAGTCCCACTGAAACCCTAGACGAAGAAGAGGCTAGGTCGGAGATGGACAGCTGTCCATCACTCACGATTCCTGGGGAACAGCCTGGGACCTATTATTAGACTGTCCTAGATTCCAGGACGGTCACTGGGGAAGCCTTGGCTGTGGACGTCACCTCCATAACCTCTCCTGCGTGGAGACTCGTTCCAGTCAGGGACACCCACGAGTGACAAGGGTCTCCTCCACCCTAGAGAATGCTACCACAGATCGAGCCAGGCTTCCTCGTTCACAAAGGTGAAGGCCTGAGACGGCCAAAGCATCGAACCGCCACACATTTTCTGTCCTTAGAACTCTAACAGCGTCTGCCACCTGCTTTCATTGTACATTAAAAAAAAAGTCAGAATCAAAGGGGAAAAAAAAAAAGAAAACAAGCTCGTGTGCTTCGGCACACCACGCGCCAACTTTAAAGAGCTGATTTCTTCAAGTCAACCGAGTGAACGTGTTTTTCCAAATGCTTTTAGCCTCCGCCTAAATTCCACCTTGTTCCTGAATCCCCCCTCCCTTCCTGTTTTGCCTACTGAAAACCAGCTGCCCACGCTTACTGCTCCCCCCTCCCCAAGTCAGGGATCAGGGTTTATTCCCGGGAAAAGGCTCCCGCAGTCTTTGGTTGGAGAGGAAACAGGAAGTAGGCGGGCTGGCCAAACACTGGCACACCAGGATGCTCAGGGTAACCTAGGCCGGAAGCAGAAATGATTCCTGGATTTGGGCAGTTTTTGGTGTTCTGAGGGCGGGTGAGAGAGGCCACCAGGCCGCCAGTTAATGGAAGCAGGACAGTGAGCCGCTCCTTTCCTTTGGTCCACGACTACCTACCCTGCCCTCCCACAGGAAGGGGAGCTAGACAGACCCAGTCTGTCATGGCCAGATCTCACTTTTACAAAATAAGCTTTGGATTAATATCGCATTAGCACAGGGCGGTGGGCAGGGGTGAGGAGGGCGGGGGGGGGGGGGGGCGGGCGGCGCTGCTACAGAGATCAGAGTCCAGGGCGGCAGGGCACAGGCTGCCTAGCAGGACACCTCCATGGACTTGGGTCCGGCGCTGTTCCCGGTGGTGCCCGAGCTGGGGGTGATGTCCAGGCGGGCTCCCTCGCTGGTGTGGGAGCGGCTGCGGGGGCCCTCGCTGGTGTGGGAGCGGCTGCGGGGGCCCTCCCCGGTGTGGGAGCGGCTCCGGGAGCCCTCCAGGGAGGTGACGCTGGAGCCCGAGGCTGTGCGGGACCTCATGAGGCGGGTCATGCTGGCGGAGGGCACTGGGGGAAACAAAGTCAGCCTGGTGAGGCCATCTGACACCTCAACAGGGGACAAGCACCACCCACCAGCCATGATGCCTTCCTACGGGCCAGCACTGGCCTGTCCCTTCTTCGTCCTGTGGCCATCCAGCCTCAGGGCTCCCCGCGTCCCTGTGTCCACTTACAGAGGGGACAGCAGAGCTCACATAGGGGAAACATTGGTAGCAATCATGTAGCAAAAGTGGTCTGAATCCCGATCTGGGTCTGGACCCCAGTTCTACCAGTTGCTCAACAGCTATGTGACCCTGGAGGCCCCTCTGTGCAGTGAGGGCCTGGCGTGGCCCCTCCCGTCGGCCTGGGGCCATCACCCTGCACTGCCTGAGGCCGGCAGCGCTGAGTCCTGCACCCCCAGACCGACACCGGTGCATCCCGCAAGTCGCAACAGCAGCGCCAAACGTCCACCATCGCCCACGCTGGACGGCTCCCAGGCACTGGCAAAGGCAGCCCCCTCTGAGACTGTCCCCAAGTCCCCAAGGTCGCTTGCCCTACTGCTGTGGCAGACAAAGGAAAGTGACAAGCGACCCCCACCAGTCCCAGGCCTCAGGGTCCCCTCCCCCAAGCCGTGTCCACCGGAAGCCCCAGCCTGTAACCTCGCTTCGAAGCAGGGTCTTTGCAGAGTTAAGTAGGTCACCCTGGATTAGGATGAGCATAATCTAGAGTCTGGCGTCCTTAATAAGAAGAGGGACCGGGTACAGTTGCAGGGGAGAGGCGGACGCAAGGGAGAGGCAGATGCAGGGACAGGCTCTCCCATAATTGCCTGTCCCATGGATCCAATCCTACCGTCACTGCTACGCTGCAGTGGACGCCTAGTGGCATCCCCCTTGCTGTGCTGGAACCCCTTCCCTAGGGCTGGCTGTGAACCCAGAAAGGCCCAAGGCTCTCACACTTGCTTCTGGGGCTCAGGTTTTCCCTGGGCCCCACCCTGGGGGGTCTTGCTGACCTCCCTGGGGAGTGGACACTGTCCAGTGACACCTGGTATGCCAAGGGCTGGTCACACAGGCCCTGGCCACCAGCCACTGAAGGAGGGGTGACTTCATGCTCTTGACAGGTTCCGCAGCTACAGAAGCTCTTCCTGCTGTTTTCCCCAAGTCCTGTGGGATGTCCCGGCTGGAGGACAAACTGGGGATAGGAGCTGATCTGGCGTCAATAACCAGAACACACCATGGGAGCAGCAATCGGATGCCAGCAGCTCCAGGAGGAAGGAGCTTGAGGCCGGCCCTTCAAGGTGGCCCAGTGACCCGCACCCCTGCCCATCTCCACACGGGGCCGCAGGACCACAGGCAAAGGTGCCATGCTGGAGTGGGCACCTGGATCTACCTGGAATAGACAAGCTAGATACCCTCACCCTCTACCTCGCTAGAAAGCAAACGTGGTGGAGGTGAGTCTTAAAATGACCTCGACTATTAACACATTTCCCAAACAAGGACTGTAAATAGATCTCGCTTTGCCCAGCATTCAAAAACTGATGCTGGCTGATGCGACGGAGAATTCTCCTCCCTCCTGGCCAGGCTGTGGCAATCCTGTCCCACACTGGATGTAGAACGCCGTACTTACTGTATCCCATCCCCTGGACGAAGTACTTGAAGGCTTCAGCGAGCTTGGCTGGCTGTGAGAGAGAGGATGTGGTCAAAGGAAAATAGCCACATAGCCACAGACCACCAGTGGGGCCTGTGGTCACGTTCACACAGGATATTGCCCCACATGGAGGCCACCGAGTGGCTGAGAGACAAACACAAAAGCCAAGGGCAACGATGGTCTGTCACGCACACACACACACACACACACAATTTGCTCTGGCATCCTCTATGTCTGTCTCTGCTGTGGACTTGAGTTCCTAGGGTCCCTGGCCAGGGAAAGCACACCACGATCCTCATCTACCACAGCCAAGCTGTGTCCACGCGGCAAATCGCTCCAGCCTGTAAGCCTGGGCCACGTGCACTGCAGGGGCTGCTGCGTGAAGGGGAGGAGTCACGTGTGTGTGTGTGTGTGTGTGTGTGTGTGTGTGTGTGTGTGCGCGTGTGCGCACGCGCATATGCGCTGATACTGGGGCTTGAACTCAGGGCCTTGGGTGTCTAATTCAGCTTAGTTTTTGTTGTTGTTCAAGGATGGTGCTCTTCCACTTGAATCACACCTCTACGTCTGGCTATTGGCTGGTTAACTGGAGATAGGAGTCTCTTGGTCTGCTCAGGCTGGCTTTGATCCTCAGATTTCATTCTCTTGAGCAGCTAGGATTACTGGTGTGAGCCTCACTTTTTTTTTTTAATAAGCACTAGTTGGTCCTCTATTATCCGATGCTACAGAGACACAGGCTCTGCCAGGGCAGTGAAGCGGGGGGTGGGGGTGGGGGTGGAGGAAGCGGCAGAGCAAAGCCAGGCTGGCACTCACCTGGGAGATCTGCGGGAGGCCGCCGCAGTCCGCCATCTGGAGGGAGAGAAGCTGGTCAGTGCCCGCACGGCTGCCCAGGAGGATCTGGCTATGGAACCCGGGATGCCTCAGGTCTCCATCCTCCGTCTCCATCCCCTGCCCCACAGCGCTGGGACGGCAGGTGCGGCTGCCATGCCCAGCTCACTGCCTCATCTCCACGATTTCTCACTGCCGCTCTGCCTCAGCCCAGCCCAGGGAGACTTTGCCCAATGTGGGGGGACTTCCCAGACCTCCCCTCCTCTATACCTTGAGCAGAGTGGTCTTTGTGGGGTCCAGCTTCGAGTTGCACTCGACCTGGGCAGTGAGGGGAACGTGGTCAGGTACCAGAGTCAGGGTCACAATCCTTCCCACCCTTGCCAGCTGCCCCCCCACCCCCATTAGAAACCTGAGCTTCCCTGTGATGTGTGGAAGGAAGGATGGGGGGTGGGGGGCGGGGGGGGTGGAGGGGGCAGAGCTAAACTGGCCTTCAGAGCCTAGCTCTGCTGTGACCAGCTGTGGGACTCTGGACAAGTTACGTAACTTCTCCAAGCCTCAGTTTCCCCATCAATAAAATGGGGTTGATGGTTCTGGTTTGTTTTGTTTTGTGGAAGAGCCTGTTTTAAGGACTAGCTGGAATGCTGAAGGCCCACCAGAGAATCTGCACATGGAGGGCCTTGGCTCATCAGCTGCTGCCTAGCTTTTGGGCTCAAGGTTGATGCTCTACCTCTTGAGCCACAGCCCTCCTCCAAGCTTTTTTTTTTTTGGTGGCTAATTAGAGATAAGAGTCTCCCCGGACTTTCCTGTCCAGGCTGGTTTCGAACTCTGATCCTCAGTTCTCATCCTCCTGAGTTAGCTAGGATTACAGACATGAGCCACCAGCGCCCAGATGTTTTATTTCACCACAGAACCAAATTCTGCGAATTCTGCTCTGCAGCCCATAGAGATGACCAGGGCTGGGCTCTGCTGAAGGTCGGTGTGGACTTTATGGACAACGCCCCTGAGTGATGGGGTGGGGGAGGGGTGGGTTCAGAGGCTTCACCCAGGGCCGGGCCACAGAGACTGTGGCTCTCTACGTACCACGGCATCTACAGCAGGAGAGCTGTCCCCAACCACCAGCAGGGAAGGACACCTAAGACAGAGACAGAGCAAGGACTCAGCTCAAGGCTCAGTGACAGGCCCTGCCAGGCCCCATTAGGGTTCTAAGGAGGGAGCTTGTTTTCCTTTTTGCCCCTTTCCATCACTCCTTCTCTATCCTCTGGTTCTTAAGCTAAAACAGCAAGTTAGTTATTTACACTTTAATATAAAGCTCAGGTAGGCAATGCTATGTCCTGGAGCTTATGTTTAAAGCATCCAATTCTTAGGGAAGGAGAGTGCGGGGAGGGGGGGGACAGCAATGTCTAGACAATGTCTAGCCGGAACGGCAAAGGAAAAGACACTGCCAAGTTCACAAGTGGCAGACAGTGTGCCTCACAGAGCCTTGGTCACACCTCCTCCTGGGGTGGGTCCTGCACCACTAGGTTCTGGGCTTTGGGAAGCCAAGCCCAGCAGTTATGGGCATGGCAGGGGGGAGGGGAGGGATGTCTCCTCCAACACTGAGGGCTCCAGCTTGGGTCCAGGCTCAGTCTGGAGGTGCCGGGCTCAGAGAAAGGCCGGCTCTCCACCCCGAGGGAGGGCGGGCTGCCTGACGGGGCAGGGATGTGGAGGGGACGGAGGCCCTGGCCACAGGGGGAAGGAAAGCGACTCACTGCAGGGTCACGGTGTGGGTACCGGGCATCGGCCGCTCAATCTCCAGGTCCCGCCGGCTACGAGCAACACAAGCACCATGAGCAGGGCACAGCACCCTGGGGGACCCAGCCCCCACGGCGCCAGCGCAGGGCTAGAAAAACACCATGAACCTGCTCCGGGAGAGGCCAGGCGTCTCTCCACCCCCAGCCTCTTAGTGCCTATAGAATGGTTAAGGGTCCAGTAGGACTCTTATGTTTCCCACAGAGCCCACTTCATTTTGTCCCAGACATGTTAATACTACAATTGATTTTTGTTCTTTTTTTTTGTTTTTTTTACAGAAGTGCAAATCATGTCATCACGACAGGAACAGATGCCAACCCTGACCTGGCTCTGCTCTCACCCCTGACCTCCTGACCTCTGCTCTCACCCCTGACCTCCTAACCTCTGCTCTCACCCCTGACCTCCTGACCTCTGCTTTCACCCCTGACCTCCTGGCCTCTCCTTTATTTTTTGGAGGAGGGGAACAGTGTATTTGCTAGGCAGGAGCTCCACCACTTGAGCCACATTTCCAGCTCTTTTGCTCTGCTTATTTTTGAGATAGAACCACGCTTTGTTGCCTGAGCTGGTCCAAACCCTGATCCTGTTGCTGGGATTACAGGCCTCCATCACTGAAGCAGACCTTTTCTCTTGAGATAAGGTCTCGTGGGCATCTTAGCCAGGGCTGCTGAGGCCCTCCCCTCTGCCTCCCATGGCTAGGATGTCTGGAGTCCTCTGGTTCAGTCTGTGCTCTTAAGCTGAGCTCCGCCACCCGTATGGGCCCAAAGGCCTCTGGTAGTAGCCAATGACCTCCTTAAGACGAGGACCTGAACTTTCCACCGTTGGCTGCCAGGCCAGCGGCCTCTACTGTGCTAGTGTTGGAGCCGGTGTAGACTACCTAGCCACTCCGCTTGCCTGTGTGCTTTCTAGTCCATAATCTGGAGCCAGGCCAACAGGCCTGGAATCACGTTCTGCCACCTCCTAGCAGTGCGTCCTTAGGTCAAATACTAAACCCCTCTGTGTGCCTTTGCCACATGGCAGGAAGTAACCCTGATAATAATAACCCCTCCTCAGCCTGAGTGAGCCCCTGGAAGATTCCAGAACCTCTGGATGTCATCTGTACATCCCTGCGCATCTCCTCCCCATCCGTGGACCCTCCCCAGGGTCCACGGAGTGATGACCATGCCTCCCACAGTGCTTTGCTCTCGGTCTCCCAGATCTGCTACAGGGCGTTTACCTAGAGGTCAGTGCGTTTGCTGCCCATCCCGAGCACATGACCACACTGCCCTTGCAGCTGGCCCCAAGGCCTGGGTCGGAGGGCCAAAGCCCCGCAGAGCTCCCGCCGCACCAGACGGCTCCCCCTGGCCCCATCCACTGCCCCACCCCCATCCCAGGCCCGCAGAGGTCCTGACTGGGCTCAGCTCACCTGTTGTAGGCGCTGATGAACAGGTGCAGGTTTCCGGGGTTCATGTCATTGATGATATGCTGGCGGTAGGTGTGCACTACCTCCACGTTGCTGTGCATCTCCTCCTGCAGGGAGAGGGGACGGCCCTGGCTGTACAGCGGCCCAGCCACACACTGCTCTCTCCCCACAGGGGACTGAGAGATAGAGCTGGGAAGGCTGGGATGTGGGTGTCGATACAGCCATCGGCTGGTGGCAGGAGATGGGACGCAGCACAGCCCTGAGCGCATCCCTGGCGCCCTCCCCCCCCCCTGCACTGCCCCTGGCTTGGGGAATCCCTTCCCCTCTGTGAGCTCCAGTACTCTCAGAAAACGGTGTTTATCTTACAGGCTACAGAACTGCCCAGCAGGCTCCAGGAGCCTCTGCCTGTGAGGTCCTGGTAGCCCAGGAAGGGGCTGACCTTGAATTGGACTTTGTCAAAGGGCCATAAACAGGGGATCAGGAAAGAAATGGTGTGTTCCACACATCCAACCGATGACACCAATGGAATGAGCTACTGATGACAGCCAGAGTGGAGAGGCCTGGACCTATGGGAGGGTGCATCTGTGCAGAGCCCATGACCTGGAGTTCCTGGTCTCACAAACTAGACTACAGGGACAGAAGGCAGAGCACAAGGGCCTGGCACGCAGGAGGGGAGACTACCATGGGAAACTCTGGAGAGTGATGAAGATCCTTACAGTGATCGTTTTCACAGGTGGGAACATGGAGGTCAAATTTTGTCAAAATACATGCTGTCCATATACCATGTGATGTAAGATGTAATATGTGTATGTAACATAGTGTAAATGTAACACAATATAGTATGTATGTATGTAGATACAGTACATCATAAATGCACCGCATGATGTGATGTTTTATATATGTATATGTATAAATATAAATATATATAAACCTAGCACATGTAGTAAGAGTACTTTGAGGAAGATGTTTTAGAGGGACCTGTGCTTAGAGAAAGAAAATGAATGGCTTGCACGGTCCCTTGACTGTGCTCTGTCATCACAACCCACTCCTGGGGCCCCTGCGATGGATCATGCACATACAGGAAGAGCAAGACTCTGGGCTGAGCCGCTCACCTTTCCGAAGAGGTGGGACACCACCATGTCCGGCAGGGCCTGCGTCCATCCGGAGATCTGCAGGAGGGAGACAGTGGGTTAGAAAGCAAGCTGCATGGAAGTAATATAAAGTCAAGCAAAGCCACAGGCTGGGGACAGAGTGCCCCGCAGGACACCCCACAGGACACCTCCTGCTCTGTGATGATTAACTGCCCCCAGAGGCTCAGGCATTGGAGCCTCAGCCCCCACAGGGCACGATTGGATCCTTCAAGTAAGAGCGAGCAGGAGGTCTTTAGGTCATTGGGGGGCTTCGTCTGAAGGACGTTGTAAGATTCCTTCCTTTTTATTTTTCACTTCCTATCCACGAGGTGGGCAGCTCTGCCCTGCCAGACTCCTATCATAATGTCCTCACTGCAGGCCCAACCCACCACAGACTGAAACCTCCCAAACTTGGAGGCAAAGCCAACCCTTCCTGCTTGATTATTTCAGGTAGTGGAAGCTGCCCAGGAGCTCCTCCACTGGAGCCTGGCTTCTGTCCTGGGCATGCGGGCCCTGCAGGCGGGTCCAGATCTACCTCCTGTTCTTTATCTCAGAGTCCACGCAAAGGCGGTGCGTGGTGAGGAGGTGGTGCTCTACCAGAACCCAGCCCGGCCTCACTTACCCCGCTCCAAAGACTCACTAAGTCCGCAGCCCCTCTTCTGAACACACCCTGAGGACACCTACCCCCCACCCCCATCCAGTCTACACCCCAGGATCTGCTTGTCCCCGGCTAGCCCTCCACCATCTGCTAGCTCTCGTTCCTCCAGGCAGTTTCCCTAGGTTTACAACAGGAGTTCCATAATGCCAGCTACACCGTAGGAGATGCAAACCACTAGGCCTGGGAAAGGAGCTCCACAAATGTGTAATGGCTGACTCGGTATCAGTCGGGGAGAAGAGATCTTGATAGAGGGTCCTGGGATCCTGGGCTGCCACAGGACCCCAGTCGGAGCAGAACTTTGGGAGCCATTCGGGCCCGTCTCCCCCTGCTGTCAGTCCTGAAGTTCAGGCTGGCGAATTTCCACCCAGACCAGGAACCCAGGGAATGCCAGGCCACGGTGCCCCATCACAGAGACCTCCTAGCTGTGCTGCCTGAGCACGGAGCCCCAGTGTCCTCCTCTTGGTGAAGGCCGGAAGGGGCCTGCCTCCTGGAGGGGTTGGGACAGCCCCGTGAGGCGGAGAAAGGCGGAACGGAAGCAGCATGATCAGCTCAACACAGACGGGAGCCAACTGTGACAAGCAACTCCAACAGCAGCCCCTGGGTTCCCAACGGGCTGTCCGCTCCTCCACCGCAAGTTTCATCGGACACAGTCACCTCTTTGAAAAAGGCCCTGCACCTGGTAGGTACCCAGCAAACCTCAGGACTCTGGCTGATGCTTATCGAGCTGGCTGGAGGCTGTTCCCAAAGGTCCCCTGATGGAGACAGCAGAAGCCTCTTTAAACCTTCTCAGTGGCAAGCTGTGGCAGCCATACTGGCTGGCATAAACGAAGCAGAAGGAGACCACTCTTTTATTGATTTACTTGGGTCAGTCGTGGGGCCTGAACTCTGGGCCTGGGCACTGTCCCTGAGCTCTTCAGCTCAAGGCGAGCGCTCTACTGCTTGAGCCACACGGTGCCCCTTGTGGTTTCATGGTGGTTATTAGAGGGAAGAGTCTCACAGACTTTTCTGCCCGGGCTGGCTCTGAGCCACAATCCTCAGATCTCAGCCTCCTGAAAAGCTAGGATTATAAGGAGGCTGCTCTTGGCTGGATGCATGGTAAGGAGAAGAGGAGGGGGTCTCAAGGCTTCTCCAGCAGTGCGGTGCCGCCTTCCCCCAGCCCCCCACCCCCACTCACCTTGGAGGCAGCCCAGTCCATCCAGCCTTCCGCACACGGATTGACGTTGATAAGCACAAGGCCCTCCACCATCTCGGGGTGGTTCAGCTGCACGGGGACACATAAGGTAAGACAAATAGCAGTCAAAAACCCTGGGAACTTCAAAAGCAAGCTCGGGAGACGCGTCTAGAAAACGGTCAGTGTAGAGTCTGGAGCAGACAGCTGGTCTCAGGAAGATCGACAGCCCATACCCCCCCAGCTCTGCCAGTTCAAACTGAGATTCCAGCTCAGTCATCGCCGCGTTAAGGGCACGGAGAGAGGATGTGCTGGGAAGAAGGCAGGACCCACATGCGCTCCACAGACCTCGCAGGTGGGTTGATTCCCTTTACCCAGCCAAGCTGATGCACGCAACACCCCAGCCGCCATCCGAGCCAGCCAGAGGCTCACATGCTTGGCAAGTCCATTATTCCCAGGAAATACGACTGTGCCTACAATCCGGTGGGAACCACTGACCAGAGTCCCCAAGGCTGGCCAACCTGGACTCATCCAGCATCTCTAACCTCCACCAGGTACAGCTCCGAGCCCTCATCCGAGGGCCACTCAGGGATTGAGCAGAGCCTCATTTGAAAACAATTGTGGGGTGAAGTACTGAGAACACGGTGATACCAGCCTTGGAACATAGTCCTGACAGTGACAACTGTCATGAGAACACAGGTGTCAGATTCTAGTTGAAATCCAGGTGCCCTCAATTACAAATACCTATGACTATCACAAGGAAGTGAGGGACCTGCCTCCCCTCCCCCGCTTCCTCCCCTCCCCCGCGCCCCCGCTCGCTGCTCAGTGGACGGGACCCTGGGCAAAGGACATCCCAGTGTGGTCACTACAGAGACAGAGACCAAAGCTGTCCTGTGTGTAACTGAGATTTATCACACACACACACACGTCACCAACGGGCACGTGCCATGCCCTCCCTTTTGGGGCTTCTGATGCTTAACTCTTGAATCCAGTTAATTAAAGACATCATTCGGGGGGCAGTAGTACTTGGGTCTGAAGTCAGGGCTTCACACTGGCTAGGCAGGCCTCTCCACCACTTGAACCATGCCTCCAGCTCTTGGTTGTTCTGCTTGTATTTGACACAGGTCTCGCTTTTCCCTTGAGCTGGCCTGAACCTGGACCCAGCCTTCTATTTACACTTCCCCCTTTGCCGGGACGTCAGGTGCAGGCCGCTGCCACCCTGGGCTTCTTCCCTTGCAGTGGGGTCTCATGGAACTTATTGCCAGGCTGGCCTAGAACCACGATCCTCCTGAGTAACTAGGATAATAGACACGAGCCAACAACACCCAGCCAAGTGTTTACAGCTTTTTGAAGACACTCACAGCAAATCGAGTCAGGATGTAGGCGCCTGCTCCCGTGCCCATGCCGATGACGCTCTTCAGCCTGGAAGTGGAGGTGAGAGGTGATGGACGCCCCCCTCCCCCGCCCCCGCCGCCCACTGCCCCTGTCCCAGCTCCCAAGGAACCCTGTCCCCTCCCTGCCTGTCCCGTCCCCACTGAGGGCAGCTGACGGGCATGATTGTGTGGAGCCCACTGCTGTGAGGCGCTCTGGAGGGGGGACTGCATCCAGCTTGATGACCCCACAGGGACCATGGTCTTTGAGAGCCCCCTCCCCCGCCCCCTTTCCTGTTCCCCTTGTGCTGCCAAGCATCTGAGAAACTCCTGACATTGACCGGAAGGCCCATCAAGGCCTGGCCACTTCCTACTACTACGGCTTTATTTGGGATCCTGAAACTTGGAATGATAACAGCCTGGGTGTAAACCGTGGGGTTTATCACCCTGGGAAAGGATCAAATGAGACACCACGGAGCTTCAGCTCTGCGTAGGTAAACCCAGGATCTGCAGCCAAGCTAAGGCCTCAGGTGGTCCTATTCCAGAACATTCCATGGGAACAAGTACAGAAATGGGGAGGGGGGGGAAGAGACAAGGACAGAACGGGAGTGACTTCTATTGCATGATGTGACTACTCAAGAAGAGCGGCTGCTGCGATCTGGGGCGGGGGGAAGGTGGGGCGCCGATGCAGGAGGAACTGTGGGTACCCAGGTAGCCAGCTCCCTCTGACCTCGCGGTGAAACGCTGGCCACGGCTTAGGCGTCAGACCAGGTCAGGGCTAAGGAAAGGAGGGGGCTGAAGTCACACTTCTGTGCCAAGCCAGGGGAAGAGGGTCCCTCATTCTCACCCGAACTGGTGAAGAACCCCAGGGAGCATTTCAGCCAGCTGGTCCATAGAGGGGTACATGTACCTGGCAGAGACACAGAGGCGCAGTTCATTGAGAGTGCAGATCCTAGCAACCCGGACCAGGGCACGCTGGCTGCACGGGGCCAGCCATAACCTACCCCGTATACAGCACCCTTCCTTAGCCACGGGGGTATCCACCCACCCCCCACCAAGCTCCCCGCCTTTCCTTTGGTCAAGGGGTGTTGTATGGACTCCTCCCAGAGTGAATGCTGTCACCAGGCCCAGCAGGAAACCTCGTGGTGCTCAAGGCCGATGGACAATCAGCTAGAAGGAGCTGTGTGATCAGCGTGGCTTTGGGGTAGCTGAGACACCCGCGACTCTCGGGCCTCCGCAGTCCTCCTCAGGGAGGGGGTGGCCAACAAGCCCTCGTGCTGGGCATCGGCTCCATGTGAATGGAGCAGATGTGGCCCTGCACCGGAGCCAGCCCTGAGTCAACAAGGTGACACACCATGAGCCGCACAGGAGGGCAGAGGGCTGAGGGGACACAGTAGGGGATTTATTCCACTCAAGTGGTCAGGGAGGACTTCCTGGAGGAAGGAGATTGTCTAGGTCACACAGAAGCTCAAGAAAGGTCTGGAAGGAGCTGGATGATGTGACTGCTGAAGGGAAGAGGACAGACAGAGGCTCCTTGTGGAGTGGTTACTTTGGAACTTAACCAGAGGGGCTTCTGTTTTTCCCACTTCCTAGCACTGGATCAGAGCAGGGGCGGGGCAGGACTCCTGTGGATAGGGAAGAGTCTGGACCAGCAATGGGAAACCTTGCCTTTCTGACTCAGTCCCAGAACGATGGCTTTGGAGACCAGAAAAAGCCTCCCATTCTGACTCCAGGAAACAGGAAGAAATGTGGTTCCCGTCCAACAAATGTTCCCCAACGTTGGGAAAATATTCGTCACCTTGGTCTCCAGATCAAGTGGATAAAAGTCCCCGGATGGGGCTGTGGATATTTTAAAACCTCCCCTGAAGAGTAAGAAGCTCTGCTTGACTCCAAGTCTTTTCAAACAGTGGGCCCAAGTGAAGGCTGACCTACAGAGGCCTCTGCTTTATCTGCTGCTTCGCTGTTAACAGCATCCCTTGATTAATACATCTTAGTTGTTGTTTTAAACTCCAGGTCTTGGCTCCATATGGCTGGGTGTCCCTTCCCTTCTTCTCTGATAAAGGTTAATAATTAAAGACAGTGCCCGTGCCAATAGCTCAGGCCTAGAAATCCTAGCAATTCAGTAGGCTGAGATCTCAAGGATTACAGTTCAAAGCCAACTGGGGCAGAAAATTCTGCCGACTCCATCCAAAATTAACCAGCCAAAAGCTCAGCTGGAGGCGTGGCTTAAGTGACAGAACTCTAGTTGAGCAAGAATGAGAAACTGAGTTCAAAACAGGTACTTGCAACAAAGAAAAAGGGTGTCTTCAAATGCCAACCTGAATGCCTGTCACCTCAAGGAAGGACCCTGCACGAGGCGTGGAGCCAGTCTAGCGATGAGAATTTGGGACTGGATCATTCATTTATTAGTACTAGGGCACGCCCAGAACCCTCTGGATGAGGGGAAGAAGAGAAAGCCTGGCTGTAGTGCATTGTGGGAAAATTAAATGTCCTGATACCCACAAGCTCACCGTACAATAAGGCAGCCTGATGCTGTAACTTGATGCAGACCTTTCAGTCACACCAGGGTCAAAGCCTGGCTCCTATTCCCCACTGTGGGACCTCAAGAAGGGAACTGACTTCCTTGCCTCCACCTCTTCATGTAGAAAATGCAGCCGACAAACCGTCCATAGTCAACTGGCCATAAGGATTAAGTCAAGTGACATTTGAGCAAACCGGGACCCATTTCCTCCTGGACACATAATTGGACCACGGTTCCCAAGATCCCTTGTAACCAGGAATGTCTAACTAACCCATCAGTATCATTTCCTCACTGCTTTTCCTTCTCTACTTTTTAGGGCTTTCTCTCTACAAGTTGATCTTGTCAAAACCTTTTTCAGGTCTGTCAGTCCAGGCTAAGCTCTAGCCAGGCAGCCTAGCCAGTTAGGAGTTAGGGGTTGGCAGGCATACTTCAGTTTGGAAATAGTGATGATATGTACATGTCACATACAGCATTTGAATGTCCCTGATGACACTAACTGTACCCTTAAAATGGTTAAATGGAGAATGCTTATATATATATATATATATATATATATATATATATATATATATATATATATGTATATACATATACACACATATATATGTATGTATGTAGGTATAATCACAAAAGAAAGGCTGAAATAGCAAATTTTCTATCTGACTACTATGATGACCAGTTTCAAAGCCAGCTTCAGGCTCCCATCCCCATGTCCACCCTGCCCTGCCCACAGGGCACAAGGTCCCCAGCGCTCACCCCATGGGGAAGGAAGGAGCCCCATCCTGCTGGCCAGGGGCATCCACATGGCAGACGGCAAAGTGCTGGGTGATCTCCTGCATGTCCTCGGAGTTGAAGAGGGGGTTGTAGCAGGTTTTGTCTGGAGAAGAGGCAGGGGGGGTGAAAGGAGTTGAGAGAGAGTAGGTGCTGGGGACAAAGCATGTTCTCTTTGCTCCTTTCAATGCTGTTCAAGAGGAGAGGGGCTCACAAGAAGGTCTTCTCCGATCCCACTCAACCTTCCTCTGGTGGAAAGGTGGGAACGAGTCATGGGGCCAAGGAGTGAGTACAGGGGTGGAGGTGGCCTGTCACCTCCACTGCACATTGCATGTACTGCAGGGAGTCCTGAGCTTGTGGCTGGGGCTGCAAGGGAAGGGCTCCCTGTCTGGCTCCTGTGTTTCCCCAGCTATGGCTGTCAGGCATAAGTAAAGAGGTGGGATTGATCCACGGATACTTTTTCCCCCAGGTCTCCTAGCCGCTCCCCCCCCCCCAGCCCCCTGTATCTCAGGTACCAGCCAGACTACATGCAATTTTCAAACAAAAGAAACATAATAAGCATGAGCCATTTACTTAGGTGGCCTGAGATGAATCTACCAATCACTGGATGCTGAAGCACTGATGGCTCAAATCATGGTCTCTTCTGTTTCCTCCTAGACTCATGGCTGAGCTACATTTCCCACACTCCACTGTACCTAAGGAAAATCATGGGACCAGGGTCTGGCCAACATGGAGTGTCAATCGGTTCTCATTACCTCTGGTATCTAGTGTTCTGTGCTTCCCTACCCCTCCCTGCCCCCATCTACTTATCAGATAGAGAAAGCCAGAAGAAGAGGAGAGCTACAGAGCTACAAGTAGAGGGAGCTTTGGTCCTTGAATCACCACATGGAACACACCCACTGGGTTTTACATGAGTGCACAAAAATCCTATATTGTGTTAAGTTCCAGAGATCTTGGGGTCTTTCAGTATATCATTTAGTGTACTAGAACTAACAGAGGGCCTCTCTAAAACAGAGGATTAACAGCTCCCTATGTAATTCCATTTCCTTATGGGAGTCTGATGAATTAGAATGATGTACAAAGTATCTAGTGCAGGGAATTATATGTAATAGATACAAATGATAGATGGGATTGATACAAAAGATGGAAGGGAAAAGTGGTTTCCAGTGACAGACATCATGCTAGTTTTGGAGTTCATCATCTAAAATCAAGCAAGCCTCCATCTTGAAGGCTCTAGTTCACAAGGGATGAGTGCTTTCTACTTCTCCACAGAAAGACCCACTTGTGTTCCATGTGATTTTAACTGCAGGTCTGTCTCTTGCTGCAATGGAGGGCACTAGGTCCACCCTATTCCAGTCCCTTTATAGAGTAACGCTGCCTTCCATGTTAGCAGTTCAATATCTAAACATTCCCAGCTGCACTGTGCACAGCAGCAAAATGGGGAGATGGCCCGATATCCACCTACTGAAGAATGGGTACACAAAACGTGGACCATGTACACAGAACAGTAGTCCACATAAAACTACTGAAGCTCCCATGTTCCCGCCATATCCAGGCTCTCAGACAGCTCCAAGCCCCACACTCCATACTTTTCAGCCCTTCTTAGTGGGCGTTTCCTTTCTCTTCTCTCAAGGACCACTGACTAGGAAAGCAGGGCTCGTGGGAACTTACGGTTCATGCCGATGTCATGGTACGTGAGGATAACGGGCCGGTTTCCTTTGGGTGTTCCACACAGCGTGACATGAATGGAGCCATGTAAGGTTTCAATGTCCTGCTCCTAGGAGAGACAGCAGACATGGGCAGGGTTCACGTGACTGTACTACTGACTGGGGACTCCCATGTGGTCCCAACTGTACACACCTTCTTGGGCCACCAGACACTTGGTTTGGGGCCACAGGTATCTAGGTAGCAAGACCTGTCTCAAACACATACATGTGCATGCATGCACATACATACAGCCCTGTCCCCATCCTAGGAAGGAGGGGCTACTTTGAAAACAAGAAGTCTAGGGTCCCTTACTGCCCCCAAGGGATGGGGAGAACCTGCCCAGGTGAAAGAATCTACAAGGTGGTAAGATGCACACACTGCACAGGGAAGGTCCAGCTCGCTGGCAGTGCCAGGGCGTATCCCTACACCCTTCTTCTGGAGCCATCTGCCTTGTCACCTCAAGACTATGTCCCTAGAGCACAGAGCTAACCCGTTTCCCCACCTCCTTCTCCTCCCACAGGGTCTAGCCCTTCTCCCCTGCCCATGACAAGCACCGGAAAAAACCCAGTGGCTGGGGTGATGCCCCCCTGGCCTTCCCAATAGGGGCTGCTGGTCATCTGCTGGGCCCTGAAGGCACCATAGGAACAATAACCCATTGTGGATCCACATTCTCTATTGTCTTCCATGCCCACATGGCTCCATCTAAAAATAGGCCAACTAGGCGGTGTCCCCTCTGACTGTGCACACAATGGCTCAAATACCCATCCCACCCCCCACCCCAACACAGACTCTCTGAGCGTTCATTCACCTCCTAAATGGGAGAGAGTGGTCTCAAGCTGGGGTCCTGGGTTACACAGCCCAGCCCAGAAAAGGACCCTGCCCACTGTGGCACTCAGGGCTGACAGGGTACCATCTCTGAGCACTGTGTTAATGGTGCTTCATCTCTCCCCAAGAAACAACTCCCCTCCCCTGCCCCCCAGTCCTGCATTGGTTTCCTGCTCTGTTCTTCATCTAGCTATGACACAAATGGCCCCTCCTGCCTCACCTCAGCTGGTCAGCGAGATGCACAGTGTGTGACACCTTGGGAACATGTAAGTGTTATCGTCAGAGTCTGTGACCTTGCCCTGCCCTGCCCTCCATTCTAAGCAGGTCTGGATAGAGAAGACGTTGGCTATGGCCACCTCAGTGTCCGAGTACTAAGTGGTGAGCTAGGAGACCAGGTGTAGGCTGCTTCTCAATCATGTGTGGGTGCAGGGAGTGGGAAAGTTTGCAGAGGATTCACCAAGAACTGGCAGGATACGTGATTCAGGGCACAGCAAAGCCTGGGAACCCTACTTCACACGTGTCTCCTTCAACGCCACTGGCTGCTAGTGGTAGAACCAGGATTAGAACCTCAATCATGAGGCTCTGGGTCCTTGTGCCAAGGGTCTGTCTCCCCCCCCACACTCTTTCTTCTCTCTCATTCACCTTACACACACACTCTCTCTCTCTCTCTCTCTCTCTCTCTCTCTCTCTCTCTCTCTCTCTCTCTCTCTCTCTCTCTCTCTCTCTCTCTCACACACACACACACACACTTCTAGGCCAGCCCACGTCTGAGACCAGGAGAATTGAAATTCACACAAACACAAGCCATTGTCCTCTCCAGTCCCAAAGGAACATCCCGTCCTGTCCCTGGCAAGATGAATCAGCCAGTGTCTGTGAGGGAGGAACGTGTGTCCATCTTCCCACAAAGACAGGACACCAGAAACCCGGGACAGCAGACTACAGTGCCAGACTCCAACCAGATGGACAGTGCCCTGTCCTGAGGCTCACCAGGAGACCCCCTCCCCCTGGCTAAGACGATGGTAGACCAGCACCTCCCCCCAGCTCCTCCACTTCCAGAGGTTCATAGGAACCTTGTTTTACCACAGCACAGCAGCAGACCTCAGAAGACCCTGTTCTGAGAGTCTCAGCAGCCAGAGATGTGAAGGACAAAAGCCCAGGCCACAGCGATCCTTCTCTTACTGACTCTGAAGAGTCTAGAAACTACTGTATCACGAGGGAAAGTGAAG
This sequence comes from Dipodomys merriami, assembly GCF_024711535.1. NCBI lineage: Eukaryota > Metazoa > Chordata > Mammalia > Rodentia > Heteromyidae > Dipodomys > Dipodomys merriami. The sequence continues at coordinate 88,188,847 of NW_027205603.1, forward strand.
ATGTGGATCACATCTGACATCTCCAAGGCCTCTGATCTTCCCTGTGATTTCTCTGGAACCCCCATAACCCTAGAGCATAAGGACCATCCTACTGCACAGATGAGGAAACCACGCCGGAGAGAGGCCAGGTCAACTAGCCCAAGCTCACACGGCTGGGATGATGGGGTAGCATCTGAACCCATCACAGACATGTATAGTCCAAACTCAAAGGCTGTTCTTTTAAGGTCCTGTTTTCCACCATATGCCAGGCATGACATGAAAAAAAGGATTTAGGAAGTCCTGTGCACCTGGACTGTCTGAGGATAATCAAGTGTCTTAGTGGCTGCAGGTCATTTCTCACACACCCAGGTTACACCAACACACGGAGCGGCTCTTCCCAGCCTGCTGAACCACACTCCCTTCGCCGCACTGGGGGATGTATGCCTGCATGACACAAAAAGGCCCCAAGAGGCCCCCTCCTGCCTCCCACCACACACACACATCCATCCCTCCTCGTGCTCTCTGTCCTACCAGCCACAATTGCAGACATCTGTATAACAGCTGCCTGCACACCAGACAGCCAGACACCAGAGGGAATGGCGGGCTTCGCATAGACAGAGCCTACAAATCTACAAGGAAACCCAATGGATAGTAAGAGAGAAAAGTACGCTTGGACACGATAAATTAGACATTCACACAGTGAGACCAAAGGAGGAAATTCTTAGGAGAAGATGACAAAGGTTCGGTAGCTATGTGCATATGATCATATAAAATGATGTTTATCAAAATGAACTCCAAGAAATGGAAACAAGGAGTTTTATGTTATTCTGCTTCTGGGTTGTTTGTGGTTGTTTTTTTTTTTCTCCTTTGTCACTGATTTTGATTTCTTTCATCTTGTATGTAAGTTTATCTGCTTGGGAGAGGGTAAGAGAGAACACAGAAATGGAGGGACAAAGGGAGAACTAATGCAGCAGTGGTACTCACTAGACACCATGCTGAAAATGAACTATACAACTTGTGGGGCAGGGAAGTCAAGAGGGAAATCTGGGAGAAAATGAGGGAAGAGGTGACACTGTTCAAAAAGGAATGTACTCATTATCTGACTTACGTAACTGTAACTCCTCTGTACATCACCTTCACAATAGCAATAAAAATTTTTTTAAAAATTTAAAGTTAAAACAAAAATCCCAGGTACCTGCTTCCTACCTGGGCCATGAGTGAGGTGCGCAGGAATTCAGCAGCCATCTTACAAGCATGGGAACAGAAGTGACACACTAAGAAAGGCATAGAAGAAAGCTGGAAGGTATCTGGGACTGAATGACATTCGTGGCTTGTGGAGTAGGTCTTTGAGGTCAGCAAGCTCAGTAAACATTTCCCTTGCTTAGGGCACTCTGTGTGTGGAGGAGTAGTAATATGACAACACACCCACCAGGAAGGAATCATTGGCCAAATTACCAGGATTTTCAGAAAATCTGGGCTCTACACTCATATCAATAGCAAGCTCTGCTCCTATAGGGCTTTCTAGGGTAAAAAGCATGGCACAGACAGACCCGGAACTATGCTGACAAATTGCTATTGGTCTCCATGTTGGCTGTTAAGGACAACAGCTTCACAGAGCAATCCCAATGGCTTAAGTCAAATGCAGGGATGATCTGGAAGCTCTGGAGACCAGCTGCTTCGCTCCTCCTTAATTCTCCTCCTCTGTAAACCCAGGTAGATGCTGGCTGTACTGGACTTTGAGAAGACAGTGCTCACTCAGGCTCAAAGACAGCTGGCTGGCGGGTGCCCCTGCTGCCATCAATCCTGGGCCCAAGCATGGTGGGAAGCGGGCGGGGAGCCCTGTGCCCTGTCAACCACAGGAGGAGGAGGCTGAGCAGACCAGCACTGTTGAGGCAAGACATGTCTATCAAGGAAACAGAGGTTCAGAGAGAGGGGTGAGGGACCTGGCCCACCCAGTGAGCATTTTATAAAATCACTGTACCTCCCTCTTCCTGGCTGGGCAGTAAGGGAGGGGAGGCTTGGTCCAATTTTCCTTTCTATTAAGAAAGAACAGGAAGGAGGGAAGGGGACCAAGGAGACATGTGAAGAGACAGGAGACCTATGGTAGCATGTGCAGACAATGAAGCCACTCCTGAAGGCAGCACCTGGCTGTGGTGCACACGGTACCTGGGACAGGGGTGTTCAAGGCTTCAAAGCCCAGAGGCTTCGCCAGCCCTGAGGCGGTATGCATCGGGCAGCAGGGGGTCATCTGGAAGATGAGACCATCTGCAGGGGTCAGGGGACCCAAGGCTCCTCTTTCCTTCCATTCCCATCCTCCAGTCCTTTGTGACCAGAACACTAGAAACAGTTCACAGCTGGGCACCAGTGCCTCACGCCTGGAATCCTAGCTACTCAGGAAGCTGAAATCAGAGGTTTGGAGCCAGCCTAGGCAGGAAAGTCCAGGAGACTGTGAGCTCCAACTAACTACTCAAAAGGCTGAAGGTAGAGCTGTGGATCGAGTAGTAGAATGCTAGCCATAAGTGAAAAATCCAAGGGATAGTGTCTAGGCCCTGAGGTCAAGCTCCAGAACCAACACAAATAGAGAGAGATAAAGAAAAGAAAAGAAAGATCACAGCCAGGGGATGGGCAGCCATGGCAGGAGGAATGTGCAGACCCAGCACCTGGCAGCCGCACTGTAGACCTTCGTTCTCCAAGGAAAAGAGAGTGTCACGGACGACAGTCTTTCTGGGTCCGGGGAGATCGGAGTGGACCAGGTGCAGTCCATGCTCTGGGAACGGAGCACAGAGTGCCCTGAGCTGGCCTTTAGCTGTGGAGGTTGAGTGTTCAAGACACCCTCCAAGCAGTGACACCACCGCATCCCCCGAACTTTACAGAAGAGAAAGCAGGTCCCAGGACGAGCAAGCGGCCGAGGATGGTCACTAGTGGGTGACAGGGCTGGACGGGAGCTGCTCTGTCTACTGTGCTCTCCTGTGGGCCTTTGAGCTTCCAGGAACAGACTCCAAGCACCCCCTGGATGCTGAGTGGCTGGGGCGGGTTTCTACTCCAGGAGCCCATCCTTAAGAAGCCTTCAGAGAGGACAGACAACGAAGCAAGGTGGTCCATGTTTACTTCCAGGGCCTCCTTTCTCCCTGAGCCAGGTGAGCACCATGCCATCTCTCTCGGGGGTGTGCTAAGTCCCAGTGGCTCAGCCTGGAAGTGGGGTGAGGAGGAGATTGAGGATGGGAAACAGTGGGTGGAGGATTTTTAAGCTTCTGCCTGAGCTTTGCCCACCTCCAGTCAGGAGGCCATGAAAACAAGCAGCCACCTTGCGGGGGGGGGGGGGGGGGGGGGGAAGGAAATTCAGCAAAGGTGACTGTGGACGGCTCCCTGTGAGACCTTCAGCTTACAAGGAGAGAGGAAAAGGATCAGCCCCTCAGCCCCTCCGCCCAGCCCCGCCCAGCCCCGCCCAGCCCCGCCCAGCCCCGCCCAGCCCCGCCCAGCTCTGCTGGCTGGGGAGCTCAGACCTGTCCCACTCCACCCGATCTCTGTCTCCTTCATCCAAGAGGCCCTGTGGGTAACATCAGCTCATTTCCCGGAGAGCACTGCTGAGCAAACACAGATTCCCATGGAAACTAAATCAAATCAAAGCCTCTGAATGACAGAGGACACAGGTGGAAGGAATTAGATACAGACAATGCAGCAGGAAAGGCAATCTGTGGCACAGAAAGCCACCCAGCCTATGAGCTAGGAATGGCCAGGCGTGGACACAGCCCTGCCCTCACAGCTGGATTCACGGGACATTGGCCCCAGATGTGGAAACTGAGTCATCCTTGTCATCAATCTCATGGTGCGACACCAGCAAAATCCCTTGAGCCTTCTCTGGGCCCTACAGGCAGGGAAGCTGGGATGAGAGGCAGGAAAAAAGGGTGGATAGTGGTTCCAGCTGAATATTCTGTGCTCAAGGGATGTCAACCATGAGAAGCAGAGGTTGGGAGTGGGGCTGAGAGGCCAGCCTGGGCAGTAAGAAATTCCTGAGACTGTGGTAAACGATGGCCTGGAGCAGAGACACACGTCCCCATCTCCCGTCACACGAGGAGGCACCAGCCGAAGCCTGCCCGAGTATCACAGAAGACCTTACTTCAAAAAAAGCAAGGCAAAATAAGCCTGGAGCCATGGCTCAAGTAGAGGTTCACCAGCCATGAGCCAGAAAGCCAAGAAAGAGCATGAGGCTCTGAGTTCAAGCCTGTTACTAGTGTGTGTGCGTGCGCGCACACACGTCGCTGTTAGACATTCATGATACATGAGTTCATCATAAAGGCAGTGTTCTTGCATTTTCAGAAGCCCAGCTGGCCCTAGATTTACAACTGTCCTGATACTACTCCAGCAGGCTCTTACACATCTGTGAATGGCTCATCTCACATCTCCCTCCCTGGTGAGCCAGCCCTGAGCTAGGGCGTGGATGTCCAGTAGCTTTAAGAAGATTTCTCCATCTGGAGCAGGAGTAACGGATCTGGGCCATCTCAAAGACATCTGCCTGTTCTAACAGCCTTAGACTCTGGAATGCTAGCCAGAGAAAACAAAGCTAGAAACTGGAACCCAAAATACTTCCCGTCTCCCCACTCACTTGGATTTACAAACAAAGCTGCCAACCCCAATTCTAGAGCCTTCTCAGCAGGACCAGATCAGTCACCTTCTTCCCACAGCCACCTCACCCCACCAGCTTAAACTCTGGGGAATCCAGAATGCCAGCTGGGAAGGGGACACACAGGTTTCTGAAAGTATCTCGCCAAACTTCACCCACACATGACAATCTACCTGCCCAGAACACCACCCAGGTCCACACAGAGCATCTCAGGTGATGTCCGCAGAGAGAGGTGAAGTGCGGTGCCATCTGCTGGGGCAGCCGGGCTGTCTCCTGACAGACTGTCCCTCAGCCGGCCTGGCAGCAGACCCTCTCTGCAGCATCCACGTAGCTTCTGTGCTTTAATGCCTGTGTTTTGACTCACTGGCTGAAATTGTAAAAGACTTACGTTCGTGTTCGTGCGTGTGCGTGTGCGTGTGTGTGTGTGCGTGTATGTGTGTGTGTGTGTGTGTGTGTGTGTGTGTGTGTGTGTGTGTGTACACGTGCGCACACCAGTACTGGGTCTTGAACTCAAAGCATGAACACTGACCCTTAGCTTTTTTGCTCAAGGCTAGTACTCTACTACTTGAGTCATACCTCCACTTCTGGCTTTGGGCTAGTTAATTGGACTAGTTGAGTCTTGTGGACTTTCCTGCCCAGGATGGCTTTGAACCATGATTCTAAGGTCTCGACCTGCCAAGTAGCTAGGATTATAGGTTATTATCCTGACCTCTGCCGCCCTATGCAGAATTTTCTCTGGGTAGTCCCCACTTCACCAGGGTCCTTTGTCTCCTTGGTCCGAATAGCCCACAGATCAGTAAGAACTACCATTCCTGGCATCTGTTCTACCTGGACCCAGGCACAGAAAACATATACAAATGTTTTGCAAACCAGGAGAGGAACACAGAATGGCTGGGATGGAGTTCGGTGGTAGGGGTCTTGTCTAAATGTGGGAGTCTTAGCTGGCATCAGTCTCCAGTATTAAAAATCTAAAAAAAAAAAATAACTAAAGCACAACACAGAAGTGAGTCACCTTCTAGGGAGCGGATGAATTATGCCTCTAGGACTCGGGGGTGGGAGACTTTTTCTGCCAAGGGCCTTTGGCTATTTCTAACATCACTGCATATAAATATTAGTATAGGCAGATGGCAGCAAGCAGCTGAAGAAGCACACATTTGTCCTGTTGGTTCTGTCTACAGTTAAAAGGCAGGGATACATTTAAAGCAGACAGAGCAAGTATATTTGAAAGTAAAAGGAAAGGCATGAAAGGCTAAGTAGGGGAGACTGAACTGAGCTGGGGCCCCCAAAGAGGAGTCCAGTGGAGTCCTTTCAGAGCTTGGAGTTAATAGTATGAGGCTCCTCCCCTAGGCTTGGTGCTGATTGGCCCATGGCATGGGCCACCCCAGCTCTTTTCATTGGGAGCAAATACTGAGGGCTATATGAGAGTAAGAAGTGGAACGATGGGCCTGGTGTATCTGCTTCATTTCATGTCTGTCACTTTCCATCCCTAACTACCACCCTTTCTTTCCCTTACCATCATATATGAATGATTTGGGTTTGAACTCAGGGCCTGAGCTTTTTTACTCAAGGGAATATTCTACTAACTTGAGACACATTTCCACTTCCAGCTTTTTTGGCGGTTAATTAGAGATAAAAGTCCAATAGACTTTCTGTCCAGGCTGTCTGTGATTTATGATCCTCTGATCTCAGCCTCCTGAGCAGCTAGAATTATAAGTGTGGGCCACCAGGGTCCAGCTTGAATGATTTTTGAATACTGAATATTTTCTAGCTCTGTCTAGCCCAGAATCTTTAACCAAGATATAAAACATCTATGACAACCATATTATTACAGATAGATTTGCCTGTCAATTCTACTCCTAGATGCCCTGTCAAAATTGAAAGCAGAGTCTCAAACAGGTATTTGCACATCTATATTCATAGCAGCTTTCACCACAAGAGCCAAAAGGCAAAAGATAACCAGGGGTCCATGAGTGAACAGTGGACAAGAAAAGCATGACATACGTACAATGGAATGGGGCTCGGCCTTCCCAAGGAAAAGAACTCTGACCCAAGCAACGTGGATGAATGCAAGAATATGACACTGAAATGGGTCTGAACAAAAAGACAACTACTATGTGGTTCCACTTAGAGGAAGCACTTATCATTGTCAGAGTCACTGGCAGAAAGCAAGATGATGGGTACCAGGGTCTGGAGACAGGAAGGTGTTTGTTGGGGTTAGCGTCAGTTCTGCATAATGGAAAGTACTTTAGATGCATGGTAGGGGACAGAAAGTAGTTTAGATGTGGCAGTGGTGGTGGCTGTGTATGAATGCTCTTAATACCACTGAACTGTACACCTACACAGTTATGATGGCACATTGTATGTTATGTGTATTTTACTGCACTCGATGGTGCAGCACGTGAAGGTGCAGTGATGTGCGCAGAACATGCACATCCTTCCTGCTCAGAGAGTTCTGTCTGTGACTCGCAGTTTTACCACTCTGGCCTCAGTTTCCCCATCTGAGTGATGATGAGATACTGCCTGTCATGTTGCTGAGAAGCCCTCAGTGTGGTGTCTACAGAGGGAGCAGCATCTGCCCAGGCCGCCGTGTGGCTGGGAGGGGAGAGGCTCAGGATCTGGAGACCCCTCCCCCAGACACTGCTGGGTGGTCTCGGAAGACTCACTTCACCTAGATGTTTCCCCCACTCTTCTTCTGTAAGGATGAAATGGACCGGCTGGCAGTAAACCAACAGTGGGCTGACTCTCAGGTAAAATTGAGAAGGCCTGAGGTCTTTTCTTGAGGTGGCCTGAGCCTGGACGAGTTCCACACATCAAATGCAGAGATGAGAATTCAGCCACTGTGTGACTGGCCAGGCACACGTAGCCCCTTTCCACTGCAGCTTCCTCTGCTTGAAGAATGGAGACAAGGCTCACTCATGCTAGCTACTTGGAAGACTGAGATCTAGAGGACTGGGGTTTAAGGGCAGTCTGGGCATACACAGGAAACCTTTTCCTTCACCAATAGCAGGGAGGAGAAGACTCTGGAGGAGAGAGCAGAGCAGTCATCAGGGCAGGATGAGATAGAAGATGGAGATGCAGAACTGGGAAGGGGCTGGAAGCCAAATGCCTCCATGAGAGCAAGTTCGGGTGAGCCTACCTCAGCCCAACTGTGGCGGCTATCACATGCTCACCTCTCCTCTTCAGAGACACAAGCTCTGGACCCACTCTGCTCCCTCCATTATCCCCTAGGATAATGAATCCAGGGCCTACAGCTGCTAAGGTTCCAAGCACTCTCAGCCGAGAGATCAGCCTGCTCTTTTGAGCGTTGGCTCCTGGACAAAGGGATAGACACACCCCTGGCTGGCCCACCCTGCTCAGGATGGACCTGCTCAGTCCTGGCCAACACACTGGAGAAAGACTGTTTTCATATCTTGAGCAAAGCCAAGGACAGCAGGCCTACCTGACCCAGCGTCTCAAACCTGCCCACAGCCCAGCAATGTTCCCTCCCTCGCTTCCTCCTGGGAAGTCCAGTGCTGCCCATTTCTGCATGAGACGCACCTGAGAGTGGGGATCTGGCTGAGCCTATTTCTTTGTCTTCCCTGGCCCCCACATTTGAACATAGATCTACTTGAGGTCAATGGAGAGGGGACTGGCAGAGCAGATGGGGCAAGGTGTGGGGAAGAGGCTGGGTTCTCTACTTACCTGAACATCAAACTCCTGCAGGAGGCCAGTGATGGTCTGGAGAGACAAGACAAGAAAGACAATCAGAGTCCTCAATTAAGAGAAGCCATGTCAGAGCATGTACAGAGAGAGGGGAGCAACATCCACTGGTGCTGTGCTTGCTGTTGGCATCTTTGGGTCAAGCCTCTTCTGTGAGCTGGAAACAGGAGCCCATGCCCTGAGCCTGGACAGGTCTGGTCCAGCCTGAATTGATTATTCTGATGGTGAACACCTTGTTTACCAGAACTGGGACTTGAACTCAGGACCTTGAACTTTTTCACTCAAGGCTGGTGCTCTACCACTTGAGTCACAGCTCCACTTCCAGCTTTCTGGTAGTAAACTGGAGATGAAAGTCTAACAGTCTTTCCTGCCTAGGCTGTTGGAGAACGGTGATCCTCAGACCTCAGCCTCACTAGCAGGTAGGATTACAGGCATGAGTCACCTGTGCCCCTTGACACTGGATTTTTAAAGCAAATTCATATCCCAATTTTCAGAGCCTCCTATGCATTCAAAGATGTGTGTGTGTGTGTGTGTGTGTGTGTGTGTGTGTGTGTGTGTGTGTGTGTGTGTGTGTGTGTGTGTGTGTATGTGTGCAGGCTTCCCACACATGAATATGCATGTTGCATACCACAAGCACACACTTGCCTGTGACAGGGAGAGCCAGGAGGTCCACTCACCTCTCCTTTCTCCACAAGAGGCTTCACCTCAGCGAGGTCCACATCCTGAAGCTCTCGAGACATGTCTGCTGTCACCTCCTGTGATGGGGAAAGAGGCCAGAGGTCAGGACTTCTGGCTGAGACAAGTTTCCTGAAGGGAGGTAAAGACTGGGCCTCCGCAATTCCCTGTGATAACACGCTCTACCGACTACCAGGAGTGACTCACCCCCTCTCACTGGGACTGGGCGCTAGATTTCCTGGGAGAGGAAACTGAGGCACAGGGGTACAATTTCCTTTCTGGTGACACGATGGGCATTCCTGCCCATCACACCCATCTTGCTACTATGATTCCCAAGGCGACAGCCCCAGAATGATAACCAACAGGAAAAAGGGGTTCCATGATGCCCACCCCCCATGCTGGCACTGCCTGACTTCATCCTACACCCACACCTCACCTCTGAGCAGGACTCTGAGCTTCCTGCTGAGAGGAAGCAGGGACAGAGAGGGCAGATCTCAGCTCTGACCACCACTGAGCACTCATAAGGCCTTCACTACAAATGCCAAAGCAGTGAGGGGAGAGGCAGGGAGGGGAGAGGCAGGGAGGGGAGAGGCAGGGAAGAGGCAGCAGAGCCTTCTTCCTGGCTCAGCCTCAGATCAGGTGTGAAGGGCCAAGAAATGAGGCTGGCAAAACAACATTGCAACAGAATTCAAACAAGCTTAGGATGCTTGCCTTAATGGCTCCCAGGGGATCAAGACTTGGGTAGGAGTGTGACATCCATCTATAGGAGGTGACAACTATGGGAGGTGACATCCATGGGAGAGTGACATCTATAAGAAGTGACATCTATAGGACGTGATATCTACAGTTGACAGCTACTGGAGGTGACATCTACAGGACAGTGACATCTATGGGACATGACATCTACAGGAGGTGACAGCTACAGGAGATGAAATGTGTAGGTGATGACATGTATAGGAGAGTGACTTCTAAGAGATGTGACATCTGTGCAAGGTGGCATCTACAAGAGGTGACACCTATGGGAAGTGACATCTATGGGAGGTAGCGTCTATGGGAGGTGACATCTATGAAAGGTGATCTACTAAGCGTCATGTGGGAACTGGAATAGAAACATTCATTTTGATGGACCAATAGTCAAGTTGGAAAAATTCAATGTCCAGCAATAAACAGGTGGAGGTCCAGGAAACCCAGAAGAGTAAACAGTGCAGCACAGAGGCCTGGAGTAAGGGAAAGAGGCAGGGGACACAGGCCAACACTCAGTGCCTGGATCCAGGGTTTCTGGGTGGACAGACCCAATGAGAAAAGCTTGGTGTAGGCTTTAAACTGCTGCTTTCCACAGCCTCGGGCCCCAGCTGCCTAAGGCCCCATGAACACCAGAGAGAAGAGAATGTGAGTCCCAAATGTCAGCCCCAGGGCTCCTGAGGACCAGCTCCCAGGGTTGTGTGAACCTCCTCTGCGAGGTCAGCCAGTGAGAACTGGTGACCTGGATCTACGTCCCGAGCCAACACATGGCCCTGTGTGGGTGAGCCCCCCGGGGCAGCGCATGCCTCGGTCTGGGACCCCAGTGTGACTTTCCCCAGTAGATCCCACCCAACAAGAATGCCTTTCTGCAGCCTTTAGAGTCTAGGCTCTGGAAAATTCTGAAAACAAAGTCGGGTTTCTATTTATTTGTGTTCCTGGGATGCTGCCAGCCTGGAGGCAGGAGGAATGAAAAGCCCTGGGTCTGTCGGCCTTGCTAATTCAGCATGTTTGTGGTCCCGAGACCCTGGCCGTGGGACATCTCGCCTACACAGCTGAAAGAACCTTCTAGAAGCTCAGGGTACTGGCAACACCACCACTCGTGCTGAGAGCAAAAGACAGCAGGGTTCACAGGGGCTTTGGGTCACACCCTGCTTGGCAGACAGCCCAAGGGTGAAGTTGGGGTCTTCTGCTGTCCCACGGGGTGATTCAGGAAGGCCTTCTTGTTCTGCTCTCTGCCTCCAGCTACCAGACGCGGGCCAATATTCCTGTCTCCTTGACTCGGTGAGCAATGCCACTTAATAGCAACACACTTATTGACGTTCACTATTAACTGTCATTAACCCACGAGAGAAAGGGTCTGAAATAGAACTCAGTAGATGGTCCAGCTCAGACCAGTTTGGCCAGTTCCATTTGGCTTACAGAAGCTAGGATCCCACTCTCCTTCCTCCTTCAGCCCAGAAAGAGGATGCACTTCTGCCTCTGCTTCCCTCAGTACTCCTGCTGAAACCCGTACACCTCGCTCCCTTTCTGCTTCCTTCACCTGCACATTCCAGACGACAGCACATAGTAGGTGGAAAGATGGCTGAGTCTCCTAAAACAGCAAAGACTTTGAAATCTGCCCCGCCTTGGGCAACTCAAGAGTCTACGAGGAAAGGCCGAGGGAGAAGCAACAGGGACTACCTCAGTTTATCTCCATGAAGGCTGGTTTTTGTCTCCAGGGGACCTGTGGCCATGCCTGGAGACTTTTTGATTGTCGTGATTATCATAGCATCTAGTGCTCAGGGGCCAGGACAGCTGCTAAACAGCCAATGGTGTACAGGATGGACCCATAACACAGGATGATCTGACCCAAACATCGCCAGTGCCAAGGCCAGGACACCGAGGACTCTGAAGTCTTTGGTGCAGAAAGTCTGGAGAAAGCTCAAGACAGACGCTTGTCCCTGGGGGACAGTGGGGCCTGACTGTCCATACACACACTGTCCTGTCAGAACACCTGCCAGAAGGTCTACCTTATACAGACCACTCAGAGATACCCAGGGCTATGTAGGAACCTGGCCGTGCACACCTAGCCTACAACAGATGACCGCAGCACCTTAAACTAGCCAGATGCAGAGGTCTAGTACATAGCCTGCCTACGTGACCAGAGACTAGCCATTCCTACCACAACAGTGCTTTAGGACCAGGCCCTACCTGACTCTGATGCCTGCTATCAGTGTCTCTTTGGGGCTTGAACTCAGGGCCCAGGGCACTTTCCCTTAGCTCTTTCACTCAAGGCGAGCACTCTGCCATTTGAGCCACAGCTCTACTTCTGGCTTTGGGCTGGTTAACTGGAAATAAGGGTCTCAACGACTTGCGTTTCTAGGCTGGCTTTGAACCAGGATCCTTAGTCTCAGCCCCCCAAGTAGGTAGGATGACAGGTGGGAGCCACCAGTGTCTGGCCAAAAGTTTTCCAACATTTTTCCCCCAGACACTTTCGTGCAAAAGGAACCTTAAAAGCAGGTTCAATATAAAAAACAAACGAACAAAAAGCCGGGCACTGGTGGCTCACGCCTGTCATCCTAGCTACTCAGGAGGCTGAGATCTGAGGATCGCAGTTCAAAGTCAGCCCAGGCAGGAAAGTCTGTGAAACTCTTATCTCCAATAAACCACCAGAAGACCAGAAGTGACGCTGTGGTTCATGTGGTAGCGTGTTAGTCTTGAGCTGAAGAGATGAGGGACAGCGCTCAGGCCCAGAGTTCAAGCCCCATGACCGACCAAAAACAAATCAATAAAACAAAAAATAGAAAACAGAAAGGCAGGAGGGCCCGGGCCACTGTGGGTTCTCCTGGCAGCACGTGGCACTGCTGTTGTCCTCATTGCTGTGCCTCATGGCAGACGTCTTGAGACTCTGAAACTTGGCGCTAGACATTTGGGGCCTCAGAGTTGTTTGCTAGGGGGCTTCTGAGTATCCTGTGACGTCCAGCCTCACCTCCTCTTCCCTCCACACATGTCCCCAAGCTGTGACAGACATGGAGTGGGGACCTGGTGGAAATGGCTGGTTATAGAGTTCACGGTAGGAAACAGGTATCCAAAGGAGGTCTATTTTAGGCACAAGTCTTGGTTAATCTAGTCTCTCCCTCTCTCTCTCTCTCTCTCTCTCTCTCTCTCTCTCTCTCTCTCTCCTTTTCTCTCTCTTTTTGTATCTCCCCACCCCTCCATCATCACCATCTTCACAGGAGGCAGCTGATACCCGAGGTGTGATGACCATTCTCAGCTCCTCCCGCTGATAGCCAGCTGTCAGGGAAGCTCACTTCCTGCTAAGACCCCATTCCAGAATCAGGACTCGAGGTCATACCAGCTGTGCTGGCGGGACCCCTTCTTCCATTCCCATCTGCCCACTTCCAGAAACCTAGGAAAGTGAAGACAGACAGCATGGAGCTAAGGAGAAGCCTGGGTTCAGACTCACACTAGTACCTCTCAGCTTGATAGTCCTGACCCGAATGCCCCAGTGTGCCCATCTGTGAAATGGGCAAGCTAAGCAGGCTTGAGAGACACAATGGCACACCAAGGCCAAAGAACAGCTGCTTATTAAATCAGCGCAGTCTCCTTCCCTGGTTGCCTCCCCGAGCCCCCCTGTCACTGTGAGGACACAGCCTGTGATGTGTGTGCACTGTTAGCACCAGAGTGGCCCCACGAAGAGGGGGACACCCACAGAAGTTGCCAATGCAACTGGGGTCTCCAGCCTGCAGACCCAGTGCACTGACCTTCACTCCCTCCCCATCAGCAATGCCAATCAATGAGCAACAAGACTCAAGAAGCTGAACACAGACCTCGCTGGTTCACCAACCCCAGGGGAGTCAGCATTTAACTGGAACTCAAGGCTTGCGGGGCAGCCAGGACTAGGATCCGCCCGGGGAGGGAAGAAGAATGCATCCCCAGCGCCAGGGAGGGCAGGGGGCAGAGGCAGCCCAGTGGTACTTGGCAATTGCTACCCGGCCAGTGGGGGCTGGAGGAGGCACACAGCAGGAGGCTCCCAAGGCCCAGGACACTTGCTTGGCAGTGCCAGTCCTAGGAATCACGCCACTAAGAATCCTGGCTTCACAATGTTGAGCAAGCCCTCACCTCTCTGTGCCTTGATAGGTCTATAAACTGTGCGTGCACAGTGTCTATTCTATAGAAATGATGGACAAGTTGGCGCCCCGAGACCAAAGAGCCAAGCACACAAAGCTAGCTTCTGGGCAGAACAGCCCCGCCTTGCTCCTTCTCGTCCTCCCAGCCTCAGGCGCTGGTCTGCTGAGACTAGGAGAGTCTGCCCGGCTGTCAACCTGTGCTCACCCTCCTGAGGCTCCCGGGACTCCCACGGGGTGAGATGGGCCAGGTGTCGCCTACGAGAGACCTCTCCACCTCTCTGTGAACCGTTCCGGGCCTGTTGGGAGCCACCAGGGAGCAGCATGAAGCTACACATGGCCGCAGCACAGTAAGAACCACGGGAGGCTCTGTGGCACTGTTTGCTGTCACTGGGCACTCTGAGCATCATGCCCCCCCCCAGGAAGGAGGCACCAGTATGCTCTCTACTGTAAGGACAGGGAAACGGAGGCACATGGAGGTCATGTGGCTCAAATGAACAATGACGTCACACAGTCCTAAAGACAGCCCAGACCTCTCTCAGTCACATACCCTCTGGGAAGGTACCACGATCCAGGGATGGTGACGTGGCTGCGTAGCTGTTCCGGTGTGCGAGTCACTGGGGGGGGCGTCACCCATGCTTCATCTGGCACTCTGTGCATTCACACCCTTAAGCCAGGAGTAGCCCCAGCTTTGGGCAAAACCCACATCGTGGAGAAGGTCTGTTGCTAAGTTCTCTCCAAAGCACCTCCTGCCTGGGCAAATAGCTGTGCCATGTCCACGCACTCTGTCATCTCATTGACTCCTCCAAGTTGTTGGGGGGGGGGTGAGGAGGGGGGATGGGAACCTGCCATGCCCATTTCACAGACTGGCAGCCCGAGGCTCCCAAACAAAAGCCCACACGCTTCTCAGTGGCCCACACACCTGGCTTATCCCAGGGAAAGAAACCAACCTGGCTGCTGGGTGTGGGGGCGCAGTGGGGGACCTGGGGGATGGCGGACAGCAGCCTCCCTTCCGGGAGTCCCCCAGCAAAGCTGAGAAAGGGGGAACGAAGGGAACCATGGACGAGCCTAGCTGCGATGGTCACAAGCCTGGTCCCGAGGCCTGGAAAAGCCAGCGTGCTGCCCATCCCTCTGGGCTCATTACAGACAGATTTTTTTAGACAGCAGAGGGAATCGATGCTGTGTGGCATAGCGGCTCTTCAATTTGGCAACACACACACACACACACACACACACACACACACACACACACACACACACACACACACACACACACACACACACACACACACACACACACACACACACACACACACACACACACACACACACACACACACACACACACACACACACCGGGGCAAAAAGGCCCAATTTCTGCAGTAACTCCGGGAAAATTTGCCTTGGGGATAGGGTGGATGTCCCGCCCTACTGCCCATATTATCTTTCCTCCGTATTTTGCCAAAAATGCTCTCAAGTAAGGCCAAGAGGCGGTCTCCTTGGGTGTTTTCTGGGCCTTTTGAAAGTCAGGTCTCTGGGGAGCATGTGCCTGAGCTGACAATGCTTTTCCTTACATAATCAACCTAGCACTCAGAAGGGGTGGACTCACTAGCCCCTCCAGAAAGTTCTCCGGATGAGGGGAGGGGAGGTGGAGACGAGGAGTTAAGCCTCAGAGTGATCAAGATCATGTTTTTAAGGGCAATACAGGACATGCACCAGAGACTTCCATACAGAATTAGGACCTCAGGCCCGGACATGTGGGTCCACTATTTCATTCCACATGGAAAGGAAGCAAAGGGGTTACTAAGAGAAGGCCAACCTAGCCCCACCCTCGGCTCACCAAAGCTGCCCTCCTTCTCCGGGGACCAGCTGGAGCTGGAAAGGAATTGCTATGTGGTCAGCTTGAGTCCAGAACCAACTGCAAGGTCAGGGGAGCAGAGCCGCTGGCCGCCACACAATTGCGGGAAGTGAGAGCGTCAGGAATCACAGGCCAGACCTCTCCACACCACTCTTGTGTCTTCCTAGAGGTGTTCGATGGTGCACTGGCCAGGGGTCATAGCGGAGAGAAGACCGTCAGATGGGGACAAATCGGGTGATTGGAAGTGCGGAGGGCACTGGTCACCCTGGAAGATTATCCTGTGAATCTGAGGGACGGGCGGGAGATCCCTGCAAGGTCTGTGATGAGTGACTGAAATCACACACTGCCAGCCTAGCTCAGAATGAGGAAGTGGAATGTTCAAGAGGGGCTGCTGGCACACTAACAATATCCTTGCACTAAACGTCTCCAGATGGCTCCCGCCATGCCCAGATCCCCTGCGCAAGAATCCCTGGTCATCAGAGGTTTCCAGATGGGCCGCAGCCTCAGGCTCTCAGGTAGAAGAAGGCAACAGAGAAACAGAGACAAGCACAGACCAGCCAGATCCCAGAGGGACACACGGGACCCCTCAGGGAAGAGCACTGGAGGCCAGGGAGGCCGTGGGAGGGAGAGTTGAGGGTTCCTGGCTAATTCTGAGAGGTGCTGAGAAGTACCTATGTCCTAAGAATCCTATTCACGTACCTGTTGGAGAAGGGTTCCCAGAACCTCCTCAAAACCAAGGGGGCGGAGCTGGCGAAGGAAATAGGCGAATAAGGCAGAAGCCCATAAGCAGAGCTCTCCGCAGGCTTAACATGAACACTTGTATGAGGGTTCTGTGAAAGAGAAGCTCAAGAGCGTGGCGCTCAAGGCCCCCAAGACTTGCCTCCCACATCCCAGCTGGGGGGTAAGGGGGAGCATGGGCTCCCCTAAAGACATCTGGAATTCAAAACCAGGCCAGGGGGTGGGCAAGGAGTAGGTCATTAAATGTTAGAGAAAAGACAAGGACCTCTGGATCCAAAGAGGCTGTTTGCAAACCCCACTCTGTTCCTATTCCATGGTGCCACCACTTTTCCCAGGGGTCCCCTTCATGATGGCCATGTGTTATTAGTGTTGGGCCTTTGTGTCCCCACCTGGCCCCACCCCTCCGTACAGCCACCTCCAACAAGCTCAGCCGGAACACAGGAGAGGCCAAGTTTGGCCACCAAGACTGCCAACTATCATAGTGCCATTTCCGCATTGAAGATGAGGAGCCACTTAGAGGGTGGGAAGGCCTGTCACAAAAGCAGCCTGCACCCAATGCAAGAAGCCACGCCCCACCGGGCCTGGCCCTGCTCCCTGCAGGAGCCTTCAAGGCCAAGGCTACTTGTTGGCTGTCAGCCTAGGCCACGGGACCTTTGAGTCACACCTTGGATGGATGAGCCCCGGCCCAAGGAAGAACTGCAGCCGTATCAGAAGAACACAATGCCTTCTTTCTAGGCCATGCTGGGACAAGCTCAGGCCAACAGGTGTCAGTGCCCCAGGGCCCCAGTTCTGTTCCGATGCAGTGTTATCCTATGGAGGGCAGCCAGTCAAGGAAAGCCTCTAACACTTTCTTTGCCTCTCACTAAACTGGCTTTGCTACTTTTTTGTTTAGGTGGTACCAGGATTTGAACTCAGGGCTTCACGTTCACTGGGTTTGCTGGCATTGCTGCCACTCTACTACTTGAGCCACACTTGCATTTTGTCAGTTATTTTGGTGACAGAGTCTCATAGACTTTTCTATCCGGACTGTCTTCTACTCTCAAGCCTCCTACCTAGCTAGAATTAACATCTTAAGCCACCTGTACCCAGCCAATTGATTTTGCTAATCTTTTAAGAATCTCATTTGTACTTTGAAAACCCACCGGCATTCTGCCTCAAAGTTTCTATCAGAAACTCAGTCAAGGTACAAACAAATGACTGAGAGTAGAGCAGCAAATATAAGCTCAATCCCAAGCAGGATGCTCCCGAGTCCTTGTTCCTCCTCCCCTTGGCACAGGCCTCCCTGCTCTGGTCTCAGTTCTCAGAGATTGGACAGGGTTCTGGGTGAGTTTTCATTCCATTCCAAATGACCCAACCGGTGGCAAGGCTCCTGGGTTTGCTTGCCACTGGGAGAGAACTCACCAGGAGAGGAGATCTTAAGACAGGGCCCAGGAGACAAACCCATGGCTGTAGCGAGAGGGTCAGCTGTGTACTAGGATCTACACACTGGATGGGAAGAGGGAAGGGCAGAAGGCCCAGGTCTGTTCAGGCTGGTCCATGCCTATGTGGGAACCCCTGGGTCCTGGACCCGATGCCAAAGCTCCAGGCAGAGCAGCAAAGTCCTCCTCTTCACCCTGGCACAGCTCGGGTCCGAGCCCAGGTCCACTGAAGAAGGCACAGGTCTCACAACCCCATGCCACTGCCTTCCCCAGAGCACTCTCTTTGGAGATTCGCCAGCCTCTGCTGAACAGCCTCTCTCCCTGCCAGACCTCGGACCTGGGGCCGGCAGAGCCTGGTGGCCTGTGCTTTCTTTTTTTTTTTTTTTTTTTTGTCAGTTGTGGGGCCTGAACTCTGGGCCTGGGCGCTGTCCCTCAGCTCTTCAGCTCAAGGCTAGCGCTCACCACTTGAGGCACAGCTCCACTACTGGCTTTTTCTGCTTATGTGGTGCTGAGGAATCGAACCCAGGGCCTCATGCATGCAAGGCAAGCACTCTTCCACTGGGCCACCTTCCCAGCCCCGTGGCCTGTGCTTTCTGGGGCATTGCTTCCAGCAGCCAGGGACCCCTTTGAAGGCAGGCACCAAGACAGCCCCCCTTCGGTGCACCTTGTGTCTCAGCGAGGTGACCGCTCAATCAAGACTTCAGCACTTCTCTACAGGAAGCACACAGGTTTGCCTTGAAACCCAAGAACCCAGCTTGGATTCAGATCTGCTCATTGGGTGCAGGTGAAGGGGAGAGGACGCTGGACCGAGTGGGATTGCAAGGATGTCTACAGCCCTCGGGGTCAGCCCCTGGCTGACCTCTGAACCTTCAGGTTTTTTTTCTTCTTCTATGATCTTCAAGGGACCCAAGGAGCTCAAGTACCCAGGAGACTCGTGCAGAAGAGCTGTTCTTGGGAGCCAGTAACTTGGACCCCCCCAACACACACACACACACACACACACACACCGCACACGCGCACACACGCGCGCGCACACACACACACACACACACACGCACGCGCGCGCGGTCTGCACAGACAGGCGCCTCTCACGTCCCAGACAGGCAGGGGTGGCGCTGGGGACCTGCGGGAAGGCTGACAGCAGGGGTGACAGAAGGGAGAGTAGGGGAGGTGGTGAGGAAGAGAGAGAAAGAAAAAAGAGCCGCAAATCCCAGCTTCATCTACTAATTTGATGGAGGCGGTGACAGTGTTTCCCGGGAGCCCGCCCGCCAGCATTCCACACGCCCAGCACCAAATCGCCTCCTGGGGCGGAATCCGAGCGCGCGGCGGCGGAGCTCCCGCGAATGTCCGAGCCACTCCAGCTGTTCTCCTGGCGGGGCTGCTGGAGGGCGGGGGGGGGGGGGCATGGAGACTTCGAGGGGAGGGAGGGCGGGCAGGCGGAGGCTCAAAGGACGCCACTCCCAGCCCCAGCCGGCGCCGTGGCCGCCCGACGCCGCGCGCCCCCAGCGCGCCCCGGCCGCCCCTCCGGGCGAGCGCCCACCCCGGGGCCGCACCCTCCCGGGCACGCTGGGCGACACTGGGCGACCGGGCGCGCCGCACGCGCGAGACACACACCGGGCTCTCCCGGCGCGCGCACACACACACACACACACACACACACACACACACGCCCTCTCACACTCGGGAGCACCCGCGCCCAGGGCCAGGCTGGAAAGCGGACACACCCACGTCCCCCGGCCCGGGCCCCGCGCGCGCCGCGCACGCGCTCACCCCCAGCACGCCACCCGCACGCCCGCCGCGGCGCGATCGCTCCCTCCCAGACACCCCGGACACCCTCACCCCCCTCACACACACGTGCGCACACGCACCCCGAATTCCTGCCGCACCCACGGGCCGGCGGTACCAGGTGTGCCTCTGGGAGGGAGCCAGGTGTGTGACTCGGGCTGGCTCGCCAACTCCTCCCCAGCCCTCAGAACCCCACTTCCCGAGCTGGGGAGACAAAGTGAATGGAGACATGTCTTCTTTCTTCCTTTTCTCTAAGCGACACCCGCCCCGAGAGAGCTGCGACGCCGGCCTCCCTCGGCCCCGATCCCGCGCTGGCGCCGGGGTCCGCACGCCTGGCAGATTCCGGTGCCACGGCTGCCCAGGCCCCCCGTGCCGCCCCTCCTCGTGCCCCGGGAGGAGTACGGCGTCGGACGGGCTTACCTAAGGCAGAGGAGAAGGTGAAGGAGCCACGGACTGACAAGGGTGTTCGGCGGGGACTGCGCGGCCGAGGATGCGCGGCGGGCTGGCGAGGTTTGTTTACGTGGGGCGGAGGGCCACTTTATAGGCGCCGCGGCCCCGCCCCGGAGCCTCGCCCCGCCCCGGCTCGCCGCGGGCCCCCACGGAGCGGGGACACACCCCTTCCCCGCTCCGCCCCCCGCAGCCGCGCGCCCGCCGCCCGCGGAGCCGCCGCCTGTTGCGCAAGCGGAGGGAGGGGCGCGGCGGGCGCGGCGGGAGGGGCGCGGCGGGGCGGGGCGCCGGGCCAAGCCTTGTGGTCCTCACCCCCACCCCTCACTGCCGCGTCTCCGGGTCTGGGACGTTGGCCTGCGCCTCTCCCGCGCGCGCTCGGAAGCTGTGTGCGTGTCCGTGTGCACGCTTCCGCGTGTGCTCCGGTGTTGTGTGCATGTTCGTATGCACGCTCACGCGTGTGCTTGTGCACTTCGTGTGGCCTTGGGGCGGGGGGTCCCCATCTCTGCCTGTAGATTCTTTCCCGCTCCCCCTCCCCTTCCTGAAGGCCCTGTGCAGGGAGACTTCTTCCAGGTCTCCAGGTCTTCCCTTCGTTCGGCTGCTTTCCCAGCGCTGCCCCTTCCACATCTGCCCACCACCCACGGAAATCCTTACTCCCTTTCCACCCTGCCATCTTGCCCTCCTTCTCCTTCCCAATGCCCCGCCCTGCCCCTCCCAGTTCTAAGCGCACCCACATTGCATTCTCCCCTGCCCTGCCCTGCCCCTGCCCCTGCCCCCTGCAGTCCTGCTTCTGGGGTTTTGTGTAACTACCGCCTGTCTTTCTCTCAGTGCTCACCAGACCAAAGAAAGCCTCCTTTCTGGGCCCTGACTGTATCTGAGGAGCTTCACCGGAGCTTTGCCTTAAAAGGTGGAGCCAGGGCTCCACCCTAGCTAGGCCGCCTAGATCAGAGTGTAGACAAGGCCTGGTTTTTAAGAGCTCCCTAGGTGGGTTCTAACACAAAGCCACGTTGAGAATCACAACACTGGAGAAACATGAATAAAGATTCAGACTCACAGCTACGCCCATTCATTGTCCCAAAGCCTCCTGCCCAGCCCTGAATCTGCCACTCTGCCCAGGGTGGTCATCTTGAAGGCCTCCCCCTTCCCGAAACTCCACTGAACTGTGAACATCTTTCCTTCCCCAGCTAGGACTGTGCTTTCCTCTTTGCGTCTGGTTTCCTTCCCTCCCTAGGCCCTGGCCTTTAGTCTGCTCTGAGCTTGGTCTGTGCTCAGCCACTTAGAGAAGCCTGAAAGGCAAAAACCCTTCCTTCCTGAGTGTGGCAGACTCGATTTCCCCACCCACACACCATAGCTAAGCTGATGGCATTCGTGCCTCAGTTCCTTCGGGCCGGCACCACTCTAGACCCAGAGGAATTGAAATGAACAAGTGAACAGTTGACATCCTTAGCAGCCATTCTATCAGACAGTGCCACCTGCTCCCACTTCTATATTTCCATTTTCCTAAACCTCCCTGTTTGGTTTTTGAACATCACTTACTGAGCACCTGTATGTCTACCAAAGATGTGGAGCACTGAGTTTGCAAGGATGGAGGAGGATGCCCACTTTACCAGGAACAAATGGAGACCTGGTGTGGGCGTTGAGGAAGAGCATTTTGCCAGGACAGAGCAGTTCCCGTCCCTTTGAGGAAGTCTTCCTTCCCAGAAGGCTCACGGCAGCCCAGACCAGCCACTGAAGCCTAAGGTTGTTGCTAGTGGTTGCTGGGTTTGGAAGCTCTACCTTTTAGATGGTCATCAATATTGAGTAAGTCAAGAGGCAGGGCAAGAAAGAAAAAACCACTTGTGTCCCTATCTTGGGATTCATTTCGCGTAACATCATCTTATATGGTCATATGTTCATAGCTTTTGACCTTTTCTGCTTGTCCTACACTTATACTAGTTACTGCAAATAAGGGAACCCATGGGATCTATGTTTCTTTGGGATTTTTTGTTTCTTTTGTATGTTCTTCCTCCATGGTATAATCCCTGTTTTCACTGTATTTGATTCCGGTGCCCTGCATCTTGTATATACGTGTTTCTAATTTGGGGAGGAGAAGGGAAATAGCAAAATGTTGAAATAAGGATATAGGTTGACCCATTGTAACAATGAGATGTACAAGACACTATGTTGAAAATGAACTTTACACTTTGCAAAATTGGGAAGGTGGGGAGGGAAGGGATGGTAGGGGAAAAACAAAGGAGGAGGTAACAATGCTCGATAAGAAATGTACTCATTACCTTACTCATATAACTGTAACCCCTCTGTACAGGATTTTTACAATAAAAACATATTTTTTAAACAAGAGGCAGGGCAAGAAGAATGCAGGGAGAAGATCAGAGAGAAGGCAGGAATCTCAGCAGTGAGGAAAGTACCATTTAGATCCACACTCTCTCTCAAGAAGCTGACCCACCCAAGGTTCTTGTCTTCCTGAGTTCTTCTACTGAGCACCAGATGAAGTTGTTGCCTATGTCTGGCTAAGATGGCCACGTAGCCAGGAAAACCCTGATTTAGTGCCACTCTGGATGTGCAGCCAGGGTGGGCGATGAGCATTGCCCCCACCAGCTGAAGCAGCAGCCAGCTGAAGCAGCAGAAGCTCCCAGAGCTGACTGTGAGTGCAACCACATTGAGCTGTGGAAGTCATTTCTCTTTCCCACTGGTCAGCAATGGAATTAGATTTGCTGAGTGGATGCACATACACTGCAAATTCACCACAGAGTGAGATTAGATGTTTTACACTCATGTCCCCTGGAATTTTCTATTTAGCAACACTTTAGTTGTGTGTGTGTGTGTGTGTGTGTGTGTGCTGATACTGGGGCTTAGGACTCAGAGTACTAAGGCCACTCAGGTCTAAGGGTACAGTCTCTTAGCTTCTCTTGCTTAAGTCTACTCTACTACTTGAGCCACAGCTCCATTTCTGGCTTTTTAATGGTTAATTGTAAGAGTCTCATGGGCTTTCCTGTCTGGGCTGTATCCTTCATATTCTCAGATCTCAGCTTCCTGAGTAACTAGGATTACAGGCTTAAGCCATTCACATCTGGCTACACATTAGATTTCTTAATCGCAGTGAGGATCGTCTATTCTCAACCCTCTTGCTTAGAATCTGTGATTACTCTGATTTGGGCGTGAACAGGGGCAACTAGGATCCACAAGGAAGAGCACAGAGTTTTTAGCTCCGGAGCTAAATTGTATCACTTCAAGCTGATGCCCTGGGCAGGTTACCACACCTCTCTGTGCAGAGAGGAAATGGCTGAGAGAAATCAACTGGCTTTCCAACCAAAATTTAGTGAGCAGACTGATAGAGACTTAAGTTCTTTTCCCTCTGGATGTAATGAAGCACTCCAGCTCTGCTATTAGGCTCGCTCTAGATCTTCTTTCTCTTCCCAGTTCACAAGCTCTCTGATTATTCAGGCCACCATGACCACAAATGGCACATCCTAAACGAGACCACTCTGGATACTAAATCCCCTCCAATAACTACAGCCCAATGCTTCTCACCCTTTCTGGGTCCAGCTTCTCAAAACCGGTGTCCCTGCACACAGCCCCACTTCCTCATCTCCTCTTCCTTTTCCTTTGTACTATCTAGTTTAGCAAGTTCCTCTTGGACCTGGTTGAATAATTTTACACAACCTGTTAGGAAAAACAACGACCCTCACTTCCCTGAGTCCCTCTCCCTAAAAGCTACTAGTGTCATCTCTTTGAGGATCACTTGCGTCTTATCTCTGCCACTCTCAAGCTCTATATTTTGGGGTGAGTTAATTTTCCATCACGGCCTTCTTATTTATATGATATACCTAATACTAGAAGTAAATCATAGGGTCATTGGTTCATGCAAGTGTTTTGTATACAAAGAGTGCTTGCTTTGAAAATGTTAGCCACCAGCACAGTAGAAGGACCTTGTCCCAGTCCCCCTGTTATCTCCCAAGTGCCTGGAGACCTTTGAAGTGAGATAAACACAAGTGTTCCCCTGGGACATCCTCCTGCTAGCTCCAGAAGGGGACTTGGATTGCTGGGTGGGGTAGAGGAGTCTTCTACCTGTCTCCTGATCCGAAGTCCACTTCCGGGCCTTCAGGTATACCTCGCTACCTATACAAATCACCCCAGTTCTCTATGGCAGCTGTGAGCCAAAGGAAAAGCAGTGAAAGGAAATCACTTCCAAAGGAAGTAAGATGCTAGGCCAGGTTCAAGATGCAGAATAAATCCTTCAAGCAACAAGATGAGGCAATGTTTGATCATCATAAAGCAATGCGACCAGGTAATGGTGGCTCACGCCTGTGATCCTAGCTCCTCAGAGGCTGATATATGGAGACCACAGCTCAAAGCCAGCTAGGGCAGGACAAGGAAGTCTGTGAGACTTTGCTCTAATTAAACATAAAAAAGCCAGAAGTAGAGGTGGTAGAATACCAGCCTTAAAGAACACTGGGACAAGGCGCAGTTCCTGAATTCAAGCCTCAGTACTGGTGCGCGTACATGTGCGTGTATGCGCGTGCACGTGCGCACTCACGCACGTGTGTGCGCGCGTACACACACACACACACACACACACACACACACACGCTTTTCTTCACTCCTGGCTTGTACAAGCATTCACGGGTGGTTAAGCAGAACAAAGCCCCACAGACTGGGAGCTCAAAACCTCAAAGTTTGTTCCCACACTTCACTTCTACTTTTCTGGAGTCAGAAGTCCAACATCGAGGTGTGGGCAGAACTGCCTCCTGTGAAGCTTTAGGAAGATTCTGTCCTGACCTTGTCTAGTTCTGGTGTTGTTAACAGTCCTTGATGTTCCCTGTCCTAGAGATGCTCTGTCATCCTAATCTTGGGACTGTGTGTCCCCTCATAGAGAAGCCTTCTTCAATATGACCTCATCTCAGCTAATTACATCTCAAAAGTCTACCTCTGAAGATAGTATGGCTTGAGCTCTTGGGGTGGACATGTATGGGTGGGGTAATATGGATTAGCACACATCTGCAGTGAATCTGCAGGAAGACCTACGAGGACCTCCCTGATGTCACAGCTTTCCTGCAATCCTGCCATGACTCTCATTCAGCTTCCTGCCAGCTGTGCACTTCAGTGCCATGACCCACAGCTCACTGCATCCCGCCATTAGCCTTCAGCTCCGACAGCTCAGGTCACCTGCCGAGTCCACCCGTCTACGCATCCACCCTCCCCGGTGAGGTGCCAATGGGGAAGTCTCCTGAGAGTCCAGGCCCTTCTCTTCCACCTCACATTCTACTCCAGGCACTAAGTTACTGCTATCTCCAAAGGTGTCCCCGCCACCTCCTCCCTGACCCTTGGCCCACTTGTTTCCTTCTCCTAGAAAACCTTCCTCACAGAGCTCACTCCCCCACTCACCTGCAAGTAGGGTGTCCACCATCCATCTAGGCCTTGCTACTTCCTGTCCCTCCCTCCTATGAGTCAGCAGGTGGGGCTGACTCGTGTTTGTGAAAAGAGAGTGACAGTCATCTGTCACTCTGAGCAGAACTTCCAGGGCAGGCTCATGTTTACCACGCTCTCTTTACTGCAGCTCCTCCAGCAACCCAGAGGGAGGGAACATGGAGTAGACCCTCCCCTGTCCCCCAGCTGACCCCACATGGGCATAGCAAGTGGGGAATGCTGGGTGATCTGAAACGTTGATGTCCCCTGGATGCACACGTGGAAACCTGATCTCCCACAGGTGCCGAGTCCAGGCCTGGCAGAGGTGATTAGGTGGCCTGAAATGAGATTAGTGTCTTATAAAGAGGCCACAGAGAGGCACCCGGCTCTTCCTCCACCTGAGACCCAGCACAGAGACATTGTCTCAGACATGGTTGGCACTAGATATCAAACTCCTGGCACCTCAATCTCAGACTTCCCAGCCTCCGAACAGTGAGAACAGCTTCCTGGGCAAAAAAAAGAAACCCAGTTCTCAATGCAGCCAGGACTAAGATAGGTAAGGAATAATTCTGTTGCTCTCTGTCACAAACACAGTTCAGGAGTGTCTTCCTCCAATTTGCCCTAGACACAGTTCTATCAACTGTTTTATTTAGTGCTATAGTCTTTGCTAAGTTTTTGGTTTGTTTGTTTTAAATAAGGTTTCCCTTGAAATTATTCTTTATTATCACACATGGAATGCACCAAGAAATAACTTGTACAGTGTCTACATCAATTATATTCACCTATTCCTCATCCATTTATGTCCTCTCCCCTCTCCCCACTGACTGCTCCTCTCCCCAAAACTCTTCCTTCAGCTTTAATATCTTTTTTTCCTTAAATGTAGATTCCACATAGGAGAGAACATATGTTTGCCATTGAACTGTTATGAGTTTCTCATTGAATCAGTAGATCACTTTCTGTAATACTGCTTATCCATGAATTCTGCCTACCCATGAACATGGGAGATCTTTCTCTAGTCTAATGTCTCCTTCCACTCCTTTTCTCTGTTTTATAGTTGTCAGTGTAGAGGTCTTTTAACCCCTAGGTTACATTTATTCTTAGGATTTGTGTTTGTGTGTGTACATGCATGTCTGTGCTGATAGAAGGCTTGAGTTAAGGGTCTCCACTCACACTCAACTTTTTCATTCGTGGCTGGTGCTCTACTACTTGAGCCAAACCTCAACTTGGGCCTTTTCCCCAGTTAGTTGGAGATAAGATTTTTCTGCCCAGGCTGGTCTTGAACCATGATTCTCAAATCTCAGCCCCAGAGTAGCTAGGATTACAGGTGTGAACCATGGCACCCTGCTCTAAGGGGTTTTGTTGTTTGGGTTTGATTTTTTTGACTTTTGTGAACTACATTCTTTCATCCTATATAAAAATTCAAAATGGACCAAAGACCTTAATACAAGACCTAAATCTTTGTACATATGTATAGGAAAACATTTTAAGATTGTTTTTCTTATTTCTTTCTCAGCATGTTTGTTATTGGTATATGCTAATGCGCATATCAATTTTTGTGTGTTGATTCTTATCCTGCCACTTAGCTGGTAGTGGTATCAGATCTACGGGGTTTCCTGTGGAGTCTTCATAGTTTCTTAAGTGTGGGTTTATATAATCTGCAAACAGGATTTTACTTCTCCCTCTTTTACTCATATCCTTTTCACTTCTTTCTTTTGCTTTGTTGATCTGACTAAGAATTCAAGTCCTAAATTGAATAATAGTGGAGTGAACACTCCTGTCTCATTCCTAATTATAAAAAAGATTTTCACTATTTGGATTTATCACATATAGTTAGACTTTATTATGTTGAGGTAGACTCCATCTATTCATAGTTATTTTGGGGTGTTTATAATGAAAAGATGTTGAAAATGTAGAGTGTTCTATTTTACATCTATTGATATGGTCATGTGATTATTATTCTGGGTTCTGTTTATGTGTTATATTCCATTTATTAATTTATATGTGTTGAACCATCCTTGCATGCTTGTAATGACACTAAATTGATCATGGTATATGATTTTTTTTCCCTAAAGATATGTTGCTGACAATGAGAAGTACAAAATGTCATGTCAAAACCAGCTTTACAATGTCGGTGTGTGGGGGGGGTATAATTGGGTGGGGGGAGGGGGGTAAAATTGGGTGGGGGGAGGGGGGAGGCGGGGAAGGGAAGTGAAGGGTAAACAAAGGAGGAGGCTGCAATGCTTGGTAAGAAATGTATGCATTATCCTGCCCATGTAATTGTAGCCCCTCTGTACAGTATGTTCTCAAATAAAATAAAATACAATTAAAAAAAAATAAAGATATGTTGCTGAATTCAATTGAATAGTATTTTATTTCAAATTTTTGCATATATGTCCATCAGAGTAATTTGTAATTTTGTTACAAAAACTATGCTGCGCTTTAATTCTAAAACTTGTTAATTTTCTCTCTGGATTATCTATCTTTGGATGAGGGTGAGAGACTGAAGCCACCCACTATTATTGTTGCTACTGTTATTGATGATGATGTTTATTCTTATCTGGTATTAGTGTCCAGGAAATTGTAGCTTCATTGAATGATATTTGTAGCATTTCTTCCCTTTGTATTGCATGGATTAGTGTGTAGAACATTGGTGATAGATCCTTTAATATTAGGTAGAATTCAGTAGTGAATCCAACCTGTCCTGGGCTTTCCTTTGTTGTGAAATTTTTACATCTTCAATGTCAATATTCATAACAGGTCTATTTAAAAGTTGTGCATATCCTCTTGGATCAAATATGATAGGATTTATATAGAGAGAAATTTAATAATTTATGCTGTATTTTCTAATGTATTTTTATTGAAACAGACATAAAAATATTCTCTAAGCATCCATTATATTTCATTGATAATTGCTCTAATATCCCCATTTTCACCCCCTTTTTGGGGGGGAGGTCCGGTTGTGGGGCCTGAACTCTGGGACTGGGTGCTGTCCCTCAGTTTTTCAGCTCAAGGCTCTGCCACATGAGCCACAACACCACTTCCAACTTTTTTCTTTTTGCTTATGTGGTGCTGAGGAATCAAACCCAGGGCCTCATGCATGCAAGGCAAGCACTCTACCACTGAGCCACCTTCCCAGCCCCTCACCCCTATTTTTTGTAAATATTAACCTCTTTTCTCTTTTTCTTTGGCTAAGGGTTTATCAGTCTTGTTTATATTTTTCAAAAGAAGCAGCTCATTGGTTTTGTTTTTTTTATAAGAACCAGCTCATTGTTTTACTGAGTCTTTTTATCCTCTTTTATTAATTTCTACCCTGATTGTTATATTTTTTTCCATCTTATAATTTTGAGTTTGAATTATTCTTGCTTTCCTAGGACTTTAAGATATTCATTGGATTGTTTGCTATATCTCTAATTATTAATGTAGGAACTTACAGCTATACTTTCATCTTAGAACTGCCTTTATTCTGCAACTTCTTCTAAGTTGTGTTTTTGATTCTAGGATATTTTTCTAATTTTTTATTATAATAAAGATGCTATACAAAGGAGTTACAGTTATGTAAGTCAGGTAGAGTACATTTCTTTTAGGACAATGTCACCCCTTCCTTTGCTCTCTCCCAGTTTTCTCCTCCCATCCCCACCCAAGTTCATTTTCAACATGTCTAGTGAGTACCACTGCTGCATTTGTCCCTTTGTCCCTTCATTTGCAAGGTGTTTTTGTTTGCTTTTCTTTGTGCAGGTTTTGGGGCTTCAACTCAGAGCCTGAGTGCTATCCCTGAGCCTTTTTTGTTCAAAGCTAGTACTCTACCACATGAGCCACACCCCCACTTTTGGCTTTTTGATGGTTAATTAGAGATGAGTCTCAAAGACTTTCCTGCCCAGGCTGGCTTTGAACTGTAATCCTCAGACCTCAGTCTCTTGAGTAGCTATGATTATAGGCGTGAGCCACCAGCACCTGGCTTCAATGTGTTCTTTGGAGCATATAGCTACTTTTGACCTCATAAATATTTGATTTAAACACTTACTTCTTATTCCTAGCCTTGTCCGACTTAAGTCTTTTTATAAAGGCTAGGAATAAGAAGCAAGGGTTTGAAACAAAATATTTATTTTTAATACTGGAGAGTAAACCAAGTATCTGTGCTTGCCAGAGAAGTGCTACTTAAGCTACACCTCCAACCCTTGATCTTAGAAATTTTAAGAATTCTTCTCTGACTTTTTAATGACCTACTGAAATTCACATTTTTATAGTTCAGTCTTTCTATGTCTGTGCATTTTCTACAATTTGTCTTGTTATTGATTTCTAACTTTATTCCATCGTAATCCAATAAGATGCAAATAATTATTCAATTTTTTGTGCTTGTTAAGACTTGATTTACCACCTAGAATGTAATCTGCTCTATCTAAAGTTCCAGGGTTACTGAGAAGATTGTGTCTTCTAAAGCAGTTGAATAGAATATTCTGTTGATGCCTGTTAATTCTATCTGAAGTACGATACAGTTTAATTTTGAAATTTCTTTTTTTTTTCTTTTACTGGTACTGAGGCTTGAACGATAGGCCTCATGTTCCTAATAGCTTTTTCCTCTTGTGATAGGCAGTCTACCACTGTAAGCTATGCTTCCACTTCCAGCCTTTTTTTTTTTTTTTTTTTTTGGGTCCGGTTGTGGGGCCTGAACTCTGGGCCTGGGCGCTGTCCCTCAGCTTTTCAGCTCAAGGCTAACGCTCTACCACTTGAGCCACAGTGCCACTTCCGGCTTTTTTTTGCTTATGTGGTGCTGAGGAATCGAACCCAGGGCCTCATGCATGCAAGGCAAGCACTCTACCACTGGGCCACCTTCCCAGCCCCCCACTTCCAGCCTTTTGCTAGACTTAAGAGTCATTCCAATTTGTCAGCTCATGCTGGATCTAGTTATCAGATCTCAGCACCTGAAGAGCTGGTTTGAAATTTGTAAATTATCTTTGGTCTGAATTATGTTTTGATGAGAGTAGGATATTGAAGCTGTACACTATTATTGTCTTGGGTCCTACATGTCCTGTTATGCAGGGTAGTAATTTTTTATTAATGAATCAGGTGGCCAACATTCAGTTCATATACATTTACAATTGTTAAAGCTTCTTGATGAGTTTTCCCTTTATTAATAGGTACTGACCCATCTTTATCCCTATAATTTCATCTTGATTTGCTTATCAGATATGTGCAGAGCTACTTCTGAAATTTTTTGTTGGTGATGGGAGAGTTTCCCTTCCCTGACACAGCATTTTCCATTCTTTAACTTTCAGACTTTGTCTTTGCCAGTGTAGTGTGTTTCTTACAGACAACAAGCAATTGGATCTTGTCTTTTAATCCAATCAGCAAGTCTGCCTCTTTAAATTGGAGAGCAAAGAGCATTTATACTTGAGTTATTATTGAAGTAGTTGCTGATTTCTATAATTTTGTTGTTGTTGTTGTTTTCCTGGTTTATTTCAATGCTATTTGTTCTTTTCTTTCTCATTTACTTTCCTTAGGAGATGCTGGTTAACTGAACAGAACATGTCTGACTCATTGTAATTCTCGTTTTTTCTTCTATTCCTATTATGAAATTTATTCTTTCCTGAGCTCTAATGCTTGTGACCTCTTCCTCTTCCTTCTTTTCATGTTCTTTTTGTCTTGCTTGTTTTATAAGAATCTTCGACAAGGCTAACTTAGTAGTCATAAAATTGTTTTAGATTGTGTGTGTTCAGATTTTTTTTAGGTTTTTATTTCTTCATTGACTTAAGTGATTGCCATGCTTTATATATTAATCTTGCTTAGCAGATATTTACTCTCAGGGCTTCAAATATATAACTATCCAACTTCCTTTTTTTAGGGTTTCTGTGTAGATGTCTGCTATAATTCTGATATGTTGGTGGTATTCTCTTATGTATTTTAATATCCTTTTATTGATGTTGCTCTATAGTGTTGGTACTTTAAATATAGTGTGATGGACTAAGAATATTTTTCTGTAAAGGCCTCCTATACTATATGTCCTTATCTTCCCTAGATTTGGGGGAAATTCTGCTATAAAGTCATTAAATTGACTTTCTATGCCCTTAGTTTGTATCTTAGCTCCTTCTTCTACTCTGTATTTTTAGGTTTGGTCTCTTGCCCATACCCAGATCTCTTGAAAATTGTGTCATGCTTGTTTATTTATTATTATTTTATTGTGTGTGAAATTTCTGAAACCACATATTCAATCCTTACTATTTTTACTTTTTTATTCTTATTCTTATTTTTTTGCTTGGTCGCATCTACTGGTCATGCTTTTCAGTGTACTTTTTAACTTGATTTCTTGAGTCTTTCATTTCAAACACTTATTCTCTTCCTTACCCCCTGCTAGATTTCAGTCTCCTTATTGAATATTCATCCACCTTGTTGACTTTCTCATCAATATCTTGAATTAACTTCCTTACTTCTTCCATCTGTTGTCTGCTTTCTCTTTGAAGTCACAGATTCATTTTAAAGCAAGACCTTTGGTTCAGTATTTCAATCACTGATTAATGTGGTTATTGAGCCATTGCAATCTTACCTTGTTGTTGTTGTTGTTGTTGTTGTTTTGTTGGTCATGGGACTTGAACTCTAGGCCTGAGGCTGTCACTGAGCTCTTCAGCTCAAGGCTAGTGCTCTACCACTTGAGCCACAGTGCTACTTCCGGCTTTTTCTGTTTATGTGGAGCTAAGGAATTGAACCTGGGGCCTCATGCATGCGAGGCAAGCACACTACCACTGAGCCACCTTCCCAGCTGCTACCTTGTTTTTCAATGTGTGCATCTGTTGGGACAGAGATATCTTCTAGTTTTGTTCTGAGGAATTTTTTTTTTAATAGTTAGACTATTCTTGATGTTAAGATCCCAATTGCCACTTAGAAAAGAGAAAGCAGACTAAAGGAACAAAAACAACTAAACTAACAAAATGAAACCCTTTATTCAAATGTGGTAAATAAATAAATAATTGGAAACCTTATTATATCCTTAATAATGTTGGAAAAGAAAGGAACTCAAATAGTCATATGACACTTTAAGTTTTAAAACAATAAAAACTAAAGATATTAGGAATATGACTCAAGTGGTAGAGAGCTTGTCTACCATGTATGTGGTCCTGATTTCAGTTGACAATTATGAAAAAGGTAAAGCAAAAAAATCTAAAGGCATTAATAGTTAAGTTTTTTTTAAAAAAAAGGAGGGAGGGAAGAAAGGAAAGTGAAGAAAAGTATATAGTATGATGATATAAAAATAATGAAGAAGGACATAGTACAGAAAGCACAAAACAAAAGTAATCCAAACAAGGCAATGCTTCCTCCTTGCTGAAAAGAGCTCAGGCTTATCCACAGGCTTGTCTCCTCTCTGTTTCCTTGAGGGATAGGGTTGTTTTGTTTTTCTCTGAAATCCAAACAAGTTTGACCAGAAAGGATTGTTTGTCTTCCCTGCTGGGTAGAATCTCTTCCCTAGGAGTGAATAGTTTCCCCTATTCTCTCCTTCTTTCTGGGACAGAACATAGCAGTCAACCCAAGCAGAAAATGCAGCCTGGGCAGGAAACAGGGCTCTGATTATGCCCAGCTTGCAACTCTCTGTTCTAGCTCCTCCTCACTAGCAGTTAGCCTTTCTCTTCTTACCACAATTGGGCCACAGCTCTCCCAGTGTGTTAGATCTTGACTTCTGTTTGTCATGACTTGTCCTCATAGCTCTGTATCTGTGAGTCTGGGTCCACATCACAGTTTCCTGGGTTCCTAGTGCTTCTCAGTGTCACCATTTGTTTAACCATTGGAAAGGGGGCAGGTCTTTGGGGGATTGAACTTGTAGTAATTTAGTCTTCCTGTCTTCCTGGCCAAAAGATTTGACTATGGAACCTGTTCTAAGATGATCTCCTTCCACAGGATCAGTGAGCAAGCTGGGAAGTGCATGGACTGCCTCCCCTATGTCTGTTTGCTGAACAGGATGCGGATCTCCAGGCCAAATGCTGATTTTTACAGTGTAGCTTAGCTTGTACACCCATGGAGATGCCCAGGGTTGTCTTTTGCTCTACTGTGCAGCCCTCTTGGGAGGGGAGAGGGGCCTGTCCCCACTTTGAACTGTTTTGCTTCTTAGCACATTCCATGTTAAGGTCTTTTGTGTGGAAATCTCAAGTTTAGTATTTTTGCATTTCACTTGGTTTCTAAGTGCCTCGTTTCCTGTTGCCCTCCCCTAACCTTTCCACACCACCCTCAACTGGTTGCAGACACACACTTGATGTTTTCTTTCAGACACAGGAAGGCTCAGGAAATGTTAGGTGTCTAACCTATCATCTGCCTTCCTCCTGGGAGTGTTTAAAAGTAACACAACAGGGTTTGTAAGACTATATGATCCAAGAATCTTTTATACTCTGGACAGCTTGGAGCAGTCCTCAGGGGGGAAAATGGTATTTGGCATTCTTTAATTAGGTTGAGAACATGGCCTTGCTAGCTTGTGATTTCCAGGGTACTATGTTTTCTCTTCTTTTTATTAGTTAGGTATCTTTAGAATAGCTGACGTACATCGTTTTAAATGTCTTGAATTATAAAGGCAGAGGATATTTAGTGCCTTTTGAACAGCAAAGCCCAGAGGAGGTTTCTATTCAAGTGTGGTTGGATGCAGGGATAGGTACCTCTAGGTCTCTGCCTCTTCAGGTTTCAGTTATACTTTTCAGATCACTTTTACTTGGTGTTGTCCTTGCTCTCAAGCAGGTTCTTGTAGATGAAATCACATGAATATCTAATACTTTTAAGTCAATTAGAGGCCTCTGACTCCAAGGAAGGAAGAGCTGTGGGAAGTTTCCCTTGTTTTCTTTGAGAGGCCTAATGAGCATCGAGGAGTCCACTTGGCAGCTACTTAACCTGAAATTGCTGACGCTCTGTGCTCTTCCCACCTTTATTACTTCACCTGACCACCTGATGCCAACTGTGACAGCAACTTCCCCTTCCAGCTGAACCTGCCTGCCTGCCATAGCCAGTCAGGCTGGCACCAAAATATCACTGTGCTTTGATGGTACCAGTGCAAAAAGGCAAAGGAGAAGAGAGCAGAGGAGAGGAGAGAGAAGGAAAGAGAAAGGAGGTAAGAAATAAAAGAAAGAAGGGAGAGATGACAGGAGAGGAAAGAAAGGGAAGGGAGGGGAGAGGAGAGGAGAGTAAAGAAGAAGAGAGGAGAGGAACAGATGAGGAAAGCAGAGAAGAAAAGAGGGAGGAAAGAAAAGAGGGAGGGAAGGGAGGAAGAGAGAAAGGAAAGATACAATGGAGGAATGGAGGGAGGGTTTTGTGAAGGAATGAGTTTTCTACTCATACAATTGGCTTAGAACTACTCTCACTCACCCAGGCCTAGGAATAGGATGGATTTTTGGCATTTCTTAATATTTTATCTTTTTGCATCTGAGCACCCCCAAGATAGCAAATGGTTGTCTTGGTTGGCAGAGAAGTTAGTCCTACATGGATTGGATTTCCTACCTGGTTATAGACACCACGTTCCTGCGACCCTCATCTGGAACCTGATCCGAGAAATGCAAAGGAACCTTGGCACAACCCTAGAACATGCACAACCGATTATAGGAAAAATGTCCCCTGACTTGACACTCCGCTTCAGTCAGCCCTGACTGTTGCTGGATTGAGCATTGAATTCTATTGTACTCAATAAATTACTATCCTGATGTATTGTTGGACTTGGGACACTAATATTCCTCCACTTTGTTTTTCCTTGCCATGCTTTTCTGAGGTTAAATGGCTCTTAGATTCCCACCCCCTCTTCCTTACTGAGTACCTCCTAACCCACAGCTGGGCACAGCATCATTTGGTTCTTCTTTCCAGAACAGGACTGTCATGCTCACACCACCCAGGACTGCCAGTAGCCTGTGCCTTTGATTCCCACCCGGGCCGAGTGAAGGGAGAGGACCTGTATGAGTTCCACCTCCTCGTCCTGGGTGATGAGGAGCAGAGTCCCATCCTGCCAGCTGCAGAGACTCGATGACAAACACATACACAGGGCACAGTGTCTGGGTAGAGGGGAGCCCTGATGGTGAGGGGAGTTCAGTGACAACACAGACGCAAGCTTAGCTGATCTGTGCCTAAGTAAAAGCAGGGGTGAGGTAGACAGAAGCCAATAGGCCTTCCCAAGGTCCTAGCCAGTGAGACGTGGTGAGGCAGTACCTGATCATCTTCCTTACCAGTGCCCGGGTCTGGGAGCAAGTCCCAAATGACTCATGGATGGCACAGTTGCTGGGCAGAGATCTGGTGATGGGCTCAGGTGATTGAATCAATGGGAATAGCCAACCACCAGCCCTGTCCATGGGGGAGAAGCTTCAGAGAAGAGGAAACATAGCTGGGACATGGTATCTGCTCATCAGCCTGCCAGGAAGGCAGGGAGATTGCCGCCAGGGCCACACTGTGGTGAGTGGACTCTCAGCTGCCACCTGCCTAAACACACAGATGATTCCTACTTTATTGCAGGTCATGTTTCTATTTGTCCACAGAGACTGTGGCTTCACCAGCACCACACACACAGGAGCACGGATAGGTCATGCTTCAATCCTGACTGTGGTACAAACCAGGAAATGCTATAAAATTAATAGTGCTATCATGTTATATGGGCGTCTTTATATCTCACTTTTTTTCTGCAATCATAGATGATAAAAAAATCTTTGCGTTAAAGGCACGACCCACACATTTTCACTTATTTATTATTATATTATTGAGAATATTATTATATATGATTCACTTCTTTATTTTGAAGTATAATTTGTATAAAATGCAGAATGCCTAGGTTTCAGTAAAAGGCAGTAATTGTATGGTAGACCCATAAGGATATAGCAACAGCCAGGGGTGAGGCAGGGAGGAAAACAGTCCACGAAGCTCCCCACTAGACCACCACGCGGTCATATCTTTCCTTGGGACACAGAGTGTTGATTCCACACGTGAATGGACTGCAGTTCACTGTCTGGGTCTTAGTCTGTTGGACTGTTCCCAGCTCCTGAGGGGGACCCAGCCCTGTGTGCACTCTCACACCCATGCAGGGGTGGAGAACCTTTTTTCCTGCCAAGGGCCATGGAGATATTATAAGATCATTCACAGGCCATATGAAATGATCAATACAGGCAGGGAGGGAGTCACAGG
Organism: Dipodomys merriami; assembly: GCF_024711535.1. Lineage (NCBI taxonomy): Eukaryota > Metazoa > Chordata > Mammalia > Rodentia > Heteromyidae > Dipodomys > Dipodomys merriami. The sequence continues at coordinate 88,225,435 of NW_027205603.1, forward strand.
GAGCCAATGAGAAGCATGCACAGCTGTTCAGCCATGTACCAAATGATTTTGTGGATCTATATATCTCTAGGGCCAGACATTCCCCCACCTCTGTCCATAACTATTTTGGGTCAAGTCATAAAAGAGAAGTCTCTAAGTCAAAGAGCATACATATTAAGACTGAGACATCATGGCAAGGGGACTTCCAGTTTGTGGAAGGCTGATTCCCCCAGGGAGCTCACAACATGTCTCTATGCCCACAGGTCAGGTGAGAACTAGAATGTCACTGTCCACTGACATGTCCTTTCCCTTGGAAATGCTAAATGGCACCATTCATCTCCAGTATTTCTACTTGGCCTCCAAGGATTACATGGGAAAAGGCCTATGACCAAAACATATCACCATTTGAACTTGTCCCAGGTCTATGCCCCACTCATGGGAGTCAAAATCCTACCCTAGTCCTCTTCTCTAAGCTCCAAACCAGGATGCCTTTTTTAGCTCCAGACTTGAAGCCACCCTGGCTGGCTAATTACCAAGTGTTTCCGCTCTCCCAGGGAGGAGCTGTGGGAACTGGGTTAAGTTCTTCTATGAGCCTTTTATTCCTCAAAGGCTTGGCCAATGAACAAACACTGAAAGTAGGAAGGTTTACAAAAGCTCCTCCTTGTTTACCTCCAGCATATGCTGGAGACTTTGTATGATTCCTATCTGCTCTCCTCGACAACCCTGCCCAGAAAGTATTAGCCCCATTTTAGGAAAAAGAAAACCAATGGAGAGAAGAGCGATGACTTGCCCAAGGCTTCCCAGCTGGGAAGACTGATGGGCCTGACAGAATCCAAGGACCCAACACCATCAGCGTGTCTAGAATGGGGAACGGAATGGCCACTGAGAAACGGTATCTAGAGATACTTGTTTCCAGAAGGTTCTTGAATGATTTTGCTTTTCTCCCATGAGTTCCTTTTTTGTTTTTCTCCATACATCAGAGCTGGGGATCTACCCTTCATTAGAAGCCCTTTCTTCCCCCACAGTCAAGGCCCGCATTAGTCAAGCTCCCCAAGATGGCACCACCTCCACTGCCTTTGTAGTCTTGGGCTCCTGGGGTTAGTACCTCCCACTTGCCCTTCTCTTTTCAGTCAGCCTCCATGATGGGAACTAAAAAGGTCTAAATCGAAGAGTTCCTGGGAGAAAATAGTGAGCAGGGGTTTGATGGAGACTGAAAGTCCATGCAGAAACCCTACCCAAAATCTTATGCAACGCAGCCCCCAGGGAATTTCCACATCACCTTTGTGAGGGTCGGGCAGCTGAGAGGCAGGCAAGGAAGGTCCTGGATAAGGTTCATGGCCACTGAGAACCACTTAGTAATATACAGTGCCTAGGACAGTTGTAAATCATTTCCATAGAGCCACAACATTAGTAGTAGTAGTAGTAGTAGTAGTAGTAGTAGTAGCAGTAGTAGTAGTGTTGTTGTGAATAGATACTGGGGCTTGAACTCAGGTCCTGAAATGGTTCCTTAGCTTTTTTGCTTAAGACTGGTATTCTACAACTTAAGTCACAGCTTTATTGCTGGCTTTTTTTTTCTGTTAATTGGAGATAAGTCTCATAGACTTTCATGCTTTAAACCAGGATCCTCAGATCTCAGCGTCCTGAGTAGCTATGATTATAGACCTGAGCCACCAGTACCTGGACACCACAATCTATGCAACTCTAAGAAGCAGTACTATTTTTATCATCCTGGCTGTGGATGGACATGCAAAGGCAGGAAAAATGAGGTCATTTGTTCACTGCAGCTTAGCTAGTAAGAGTGGGTGCTGATATCCAGCTTCTGACTTTCTTTCCTCTAGCCCCCGGCTATGTCTAGGGAACACTCAAATCTATGTTGGCTCTCCAAACCCAGCACCTTCCATGAAAAGGGGGCTCCTCATATATTTCTGTAGGCATTTCTGAGGTGGGAGGAATCTGTACAACCCGTACCCTGCCATCTGAGTTAGCAGGCTCCCACGGACAGATCTAAGCCTGGCCCTAGAGCTTAGGTCTTAAGACTCTGAATTTAGTTGACTCACAATTCTGGCTGATCTCACCTCCTCCCTGGCCCCCCGGCTGGACTGCAGGAGTGAAGGCGTGTCTAACCTTGAGGTGAGTAAGCCCAGGAGGTTTCCTGATTATTAATAGAAACAAAGAGGTGTGCGTGTTCAGCAGCAGGCCAACCGTTTGGGAAGCCGGGCTGGATTGGTCTCCGGATCCCTGAAGTCACCTGTATGAGTCAGGATCTAGGTTGTCACCTCTGACTGTTTCCCTCTGGGGAGCTTGGGAATCCAAGCTCTTACATCCCAGTCACAGAGCAAGTCACTGCCTCTCCTGTCCCTCCCCCTTCATGATGTCATCTTTTCCCAGCTGCTGCTCCTGCTGGGTTCAGACCCTGACCACAGTGTCTAGCCCCCAGAAGCTTAGGGTTTCCATCTTTGACATGAATGCATCAAGAGATACCTTAGCAGACACTGTGTGAGCAGCTCAGCCATTATAACCACTGCATCTGTGAGGCTTCTGGGCAGAATGGCTGGCCCCAGGCTCCCCAAAAGACTGCTTGTTAGGAAAGTGGAGGGGAAAGGAAGGAACAGGCCAGACTCGATCTCAACAGGCTAGCACGAGGGACATAGACCTTCCTGTAGATATGGAGGTTTGTATGTGGAGATGGGCTCGGGAATAGGGTTTTATGGGGTCTAGCAGGGAGGCAGTGGTTAGTGAAAAAGCCACTAGGTCAAGGGAGGTAGAAAGCTCTTCAGTTGGGCCCCCAAATGGAATATTTACAGTCAGCCTTAGCTAGATTACCCTGCAGGGATCAGGCAGTCTGCATTTACGGCCTGCTATCTGAATGCAACAAGAAAACAGGTCGGGAGTCAATCCTTCATATCTCATTTTTGGATACCTAGAAAGAATGGACCAAGAGGGCAGAGGTCAGTCCTTCATGTAGGGTCTTTGGATATATAAAAAGAATGGGCTGAGAGGTGAGAGACCAATCCTTCACTGTTCCTTTGTTGAAAATGTCTTATCCTGATCTCTCCACATGAAAACGGCTAGTCCACTGAGAGAAGATAATATATTGCAGTGTTCGATATAGATTATTATTTTTAACCAGTGTCAGTGGCCTGTGGCCTCTGGAGACTAGCTGCACATAGTAGGTGCTTAGGAAAGGTTGGCAGGGTGGGAATCTTTGAGCTCCAATGTAGGTGGGCACTAACTTTATCATCTCTAGAAGATTGATACTGAACTATAGGCCTCAATGTCAAGTATAATCAAAGCCAGTGATTTCTGGATTATTTTCTTAGGAAAGTGAGTGTCCTGCGGTTGGGTGAAAAGCTGCTGGTTTGGGTGTCACACGTAGAAGAGCTGGGAGATAAAGGACTGGAAAATGGAGAAGGAGAATTTAGATAGAAAATCAATGCTGGCCCTGAAAAGAACCCGTCCCCACTTCATTCCCACCTGGAGCAATGCGCCTTTTGGTCATAAGGATTTAGCACTGATGTCACTAGGGTTAGATCCTTATTCCACCCCCTCCAGCAATACCAATTTGTTCCCCAGCCCCTTTAAAAACACTGACTCAGAAATCTTGCACAAGGGGTTTTATCTGAGAAACTGAGAATATGGCTACCGGTAGATACAGAGGAAACTCTGTACAAAGGAGACCCAGTGGGAGGGTGGAAGGGGAGGGAGATGGGGCTGGGAGCTCAGGCCCCAGGGCAGTCCTACCCTGGAGGTGTGGCTGGCTCTGTGTGGCTGGAGTCAGCCCTGGAGGGAGGCCCAGGACTGTCCCTCCAGCCATGGACTTTACTCAGCCCCAGTTGAGCTGCCTTGCTCCTGGCTTCAGGCTTGGTTCTCCTGGGGCTCAGCCCAACAGATACCTTGCTTGTATTTCTGGGAGCCCCACAACCATGCACAGGCTTGTCCAAGTGTTCTCTCACGTCTCCCTCGTCTGCCTCATTCCCCACGCAGTCCCTGCAGTCTCCTGAGAAACACATGACAGGTGGCCCTGACTCAGCTTGCCTCCTGGGCAGGGTCACTATGACTGGCTGCCCCTCCCCCAGAAATACATCATCTTCACACTTGTGCACCGTGACTGACAGTTCTGCCTTTGTCTTTAACATTTACCATTAGATTTTCAGCGCAGCTGCTGTGTGTGTGTGTGTGTGTGTGTGTGTGTGTGTATGTGTGTGCATGCACACACACATGCAATTACTGGGGCTGGCACTCTCAGCTTTTTTGTTTGAGGTATCATGGCCATCTATCCCTTGAATCACTTCTCCATTTCCAGCTTTTTGCTGGTTAATTGAAGGACTTTTCAGGCCTGTCTGGTTTTAACCCACTATGCTCAGATCTCAGCCTCCGGAGTAGTTACAGTTACAGACTTGAGCCACCAGCTGCCAGCTTTGTACCTGCTTCTTTCTTCACACTAACATTTGAAGCAGGCTTCACTCGTTCACCATTTATTCAGTCACTCACAGACGTGTTCAACATGAGCAAGAAGTTCTGTCCTGCGTGCTCCAGGTAAGAGGACAGAGGTGGGGACTTAGCCAGGTGAGGAAGTCCAGTGGGGGGAGCGATGACCCTAATTCCAGCTTGGGTTGGTTGAGGCCAGTCCCGGGCCGAGCCCTGTGCTAAGTGCTTTCCATAAAAAGCTTCAGAATGTTTTCCAGAGGGTGGGCTGCCATGATCCCGATTTTACACACGCAGAAAGAAGAGGCAGAGAGTTGAAGTGGAAAAGGGTCACCAAGTTCATGTCACTTTGCCTAGGCAGCTGCGACTAGACACCATAGAGAGAGGGTGGGGGTGGTAAACAACAGAAATGTACTTGCTCCCAATTGTGGAGCTGAACAGTCCAAGGTCAATGTGTCAGCCGAGCTGGCTTCTCCGGAAGCCTGAAGGCTCCCTGCCTTCAGCTGGTCTTCCCTCTGAACGCGTCTGGGTCCAAATGTCCTTTGGAAGACACCAGTGAGGCTGGATTAGTCTGCTCTAATGATTACCTTTTTAATGACCTCAAGCAGTTACAATCTGTGGGTCTGTCCTGACTTGGACTTAATCATGTGACTTGAGGAACAAAGTTTGAGGCACACCGTAGCTAGTGAGAGGCAGAGGTGAGATTTACCCCAGATTAGAGACTTGAAATTTCAGGCACTAGTTCACAGAGAATGTCACAGAGGAAGACAGAGCCACGAGACCCTACCAGGTGAGGATACCAGACCAGGAAGCAGGGAGCAGGGTTTACCAAGAGCGGCAGGCAGGAAGGACCATTGGTGTCTTCTTAAACCCTTCCCAGAAGGGCTGCACCCCACAATGGATTCTCTTTCTCATGCTCCAGCAGAGTGACAGGTGAACATATAGAGATGAAGGGTCCCCCCCCTTCCATCAGATACAGCCGAGCACTTCCCCAGAGAGCACTCAAGGTAAAGGACCGACTGTGGGAGATAGGGCTGGGCATTCCAAGTTCTCTGTCATCCTGCTCTCCCCCACATTCTGGAGATGACTCGTCAGAGAGTATTCTAGCTGAGAGTCCTTTGATGATGAGGGCCAACTGGACAATGGAAACCTCAACAAGGGAAAACTTGAGGCTCAGAAAATGGATGATCCATTTGGATCACAGGGTAGACACCCACCTAGATTGGGAGCTGAGGGGACAGAGACCGTGTGATCGATCCATTGTCCTCACGAATCTCCAGGGTGGAAAGTCACATGAACTCAGAGTAAACCCTTCTTATACTTTTAAGAATTAATGAGGAGGTGACGCTGTGGCTCAAGTGGTAGAGCACTAGCCTTGAGCTGAGGAGCTGGGGGGCAGCACACAGGCCCAGAGTTCAGGCCCCACAACCAACAACAACAAAAAAGAATTAATGAATAAGTAAATAAATAGATCCCCAGCCCAAGCCCCAGTTATAGGCCTGTGTTACTTAAGAAAATGGGTCACCAGTTTTTAATTTATAACAAGCCAAGATAAATGTCCCTTGGTTTTACTTGAATGTGATTAAGTTTGAGCTAATGGGATCCAATTAGAAGGGGTTAGGCCAAGAATGCAGGAACATATTCATGCACAAGTTAATTTGCTTTCTCCTTACTGCTGGCAAGGATGGATGCAATGGCTGGAGCTCCCACAGCCACGATGCGTAGCAAACCAGTGCACCACAGAGCAGCAGACAAGGAACTTGGTTCACTGATACCAGGCTAGCCTGGGTGCACTGGAGAGCTCCTCTGGGTACTTGGAACATGAAAGGAAAGATGCATCCATGTTGCTTAAACTGTTACCTTCTTGGAATTTACATTACCACTGGACATGATCTACTGGAAGTAGAAAACTGTGGAGTGTGTGTGTGTGTGTGTGTGTGTGTGTGTGTGTGTGTGTGTGTGTGTGTGTGTGTGTGTGTCTGTGTGTGTGTGTGTGTGTGTGTGTGTGTGTGTGTGTGTGTGTTTTGTTTTTTTGGCTGATCCTGGGGCTTCAACTCAGGGTTCTGTCTCTGAGCTGCTTTTGCTAAAAGCTAGCGCTCTACCACTTGAGCCACAGTGCCACTTCTGGCTTTGTCTGAGTAGTTCATTGAGGATAAGAGTTTCATGGACTTTCCTGCCCAGGCTGGCTTTGAACTGTGATCCTTGGATCTCAGTCTTCTGAACAGCTAGGAATAGAGGCATGAGAACCGGCACCTGGCTTTACTGAGAATTTTTAATGAAGATACACACTTAATAGAGAAGGCCCATAGGTGAGGAGGAGGGAGGGCTCGGCTGTATGCTCAGAAGCAGTTGCCAAGCATGTTCCTCATCTCATGGAACCTCTGGGAGATGGTTGGACCTAGTGGAAGTTCTCCAGGTACTGAGCTTCCTCAATGAAGCGTGGGACCTTGGCCCGTACCCTGTTTTCTCCTGTTTTGGTGTCTGGACCATGGAGGGAGCTGTTCTGTTCCAGCATATATACCCCATGGTGATTGCTGTCTCACCACAGGGCCAAGCAACAGGCCAGGTAGCCATGAACAGGAAGTCTGTGAGCCCAAACCACCTTTCCTCTATAACCTGATTGCCTCAGGTATTTGGTTATAGTGCCAGAAAGCAGAGTAACATTCACCCTCTCATCTCCCCATCTGTAAAGTGGGGTTAGAAATAGTAGAAGAGGGCTAAGTCATGGTGGGCACACAGCTCAGAGTGAGGCCTGTCAGTGCAGCACCCGGCACAGATCCTGCCAGTCCCTCCAGGACCCACCATGGGAACTAGATGGGATCAGCTCTTGCACAGGATGGCAATCACATGAATGACCTACTTACGGTCACAAGTGGCCATGAGCCAACCTGGCTTTGACCCCTGTCCACACAGTCCCAGAGCTGCCTTGGAGGACACATGGGAACTTCCTGATCTTCCAGCCTTTGCCAGCTTGGAGAAGTTTCTGGAAAAGCAGAACTCCACAAGGATCTGATTTTCACCATGTTAGCAGGATCAGAGCCAAAGAAGGTAAAAATCACCCAACTGTGGTCATTCACAGTAAGCAGCTCTACCACTCTGTGCTCCTAAGTATTTCCAAGTCTTCAAGTTACAGGAACAACAGAAATCAGATCCTGGGGTTTCATATCTGCAACCTCAGCGGGCAAGAGATTCACGCATTCAGTCTATTTACCTGTTACAGCACCTTGGGGTGAAGCTATTTAAACTTGGAGCCTCATTTTATCTCCTGTACAAGGGAGAGGAGACCATAATACATACTTCAAGAGGTGCTGAGAGGAGATGAAGTAAGATCCTCCTACAAACAGTAGATACTTACCCAACCTTCTCTGTTCCTTCCCTTCCCCAGTAGTGGTCCTGTGGAGTCACTTGACAGAGGAGCCAGGCTGGGCACAGCTGACAGAAGCGGGCAACCTCTTCAGGGGCTGTAGGACAGCTCTGCCCCAGCCCTGGTCCATGTCACACCAAAAAAGAAATGCTTTCTTTTTTAATGAAATCATATTAAATAATTTGTGAGTGGTAATCTATTTTATTAGACATTCAATATTTATTTACATTTTTGGTGTCTGATACAATGTAAGAAATCAGAGATAGCCAAAGTGATGGAGAGCTGTCCAGATGGATAGACAGATCTCATCCTTCCTGCGTGATGGCTAGTGGAACTCTCAGAATCTTACTATCTAGTAATGTCTACCCTGGATGTAGAGTGGAAGGGTGACATGTCTGTCTTCTCTGAGCTAATGCTTTCTTCTCATCTGTTTAAAGCTAGACCCTGCAACATGAGCAGCTCCCTGGTGAAGCTAGGTGAGAGTATGCTCAGGGCTGGGCTCCCTCAGGGAAGAACGGCCACCGAAGAGCATTGGTGTTGGTTCTGGTGTTAAGTATGGAGAATTCGTATTGAATACATACACTGCATGCCTCTTTTCTTAGCCTCCTTAAAAACTCTCATAGCCAAATTCCAACATATCCATTTCACAGATGAGAAAGCTGAGTCTCCAAGAGGGTAAGTGACTTGTCTGGAACAAGGGCTACTCAAGTGTCAGGGGTCCCAGCTCTAGCACTAAAGACCTTACTACCCTTCTAGCCATACCACTGTGGGCCCAGCTATACCACTAAACAAGATGGAGGCCTCCTTCTTCCTCTGCCCTGACCATGCTGGCCAGGCAGTAGGCCAGGCCTCTGTCTTTGGCTCTGGAACACAGCATTGGCAGGCACCCCAGACAGTGGGGTGGGGCCCGCAGGGGTAGGAGAAAGCCTATGTTTTACTGCAGACAGGTCAGCTCTGGCTGGAGGCACGTTCACCACGGCCTCAGCACCTTTGGGAGGCCGTCTAGAGCATGCAGGGGCATGACACTGCTGACTCAGGGCTGCCTGGACGTCTGGAGATCTTCCTCCAGCAGTGGGGAATGCCAGGACCTGGGTCTACCCAGAAAGCGAGGATAGAACGGCCTAGGGAGGTTCACCTTAGAACTGAGGACCTGCCCTCCCTCCGAGTCCTACTTCTTACTCTTTGTGCTGATTTTGTCCTAACTCTGCCAGTATTTCCATGTTCATTAACTAACTTACCAAACCCATAATATAAAGAGTTACCCGGGAAAATGGCTTAATACTATTCCTGTCTCCATGTATGAAGCACCCCACCCCCACAAACATTAATATCCATGTTAATTACCTTTGTGCACATACAGAGTGTTCAGTTGGAAACGAACACATAGGAACATACATACATATTATTCCACTTCAGCAATACTGAGGCTTGAACTCAGGGCCTCACATTTTCTAGGCAGGCACTGTACCCCTTGAGCCATTTTTGGATTGTTCATTTTCAAGATAGAGTCTCAGTATATGTGTGGGCCAGCCTGGATTGTGATCCTCCTATTTGTACTTCCCTTTGTCACTGGGATGACAGGTGCACACAGACATTCCCTGCTATTGGTTGAGTTGGAGTCTCATGAACTTTTATGCTCCTTATTTCAAGTAAGCTTTTATAATATGTGGGGAATGTCTGCAAACTTTTTGGCATTTGAATACGTTCCACTGAATGAATGTACTAGGATTATTTAGTCTTCTCTTGATGGACATTGTGTATGGTTCCAACTTTTTACTAAACAACACCAAAATGATTTACATGGCCTAGTATGAGCAAGTTCACCAGCTGGATAAGTTCCCAGCAGAGGGATGGGTGCCAGGATCAAGAGGTATAGGCCTTTTGAACTTTGCTAACGTGGTCATGCTGATTTATGATGGTGCATCTGAGTATTCACATGTACATTTTGTAGAAAGCATACGTCAGATTTCGAGTTTTGACTTTTCCCAGGCTAACATCTGAGGTAGGATCCTCTCTTGTGATGCTGGCTAGGGGACATGACCTTGGCTCCCAGCTGGCCCTTCTATCCCTGGGGAGAGCAGTGGGGACAGCAGTGCCCTGTGTGGCTCATCTATGATGTCAAGTAGGGCAGGTAGGTTCAATGCATTTTTTTTGACTTAGGTGCTTCTCATTTTAAGATACGTTTATGGAATCACAACTCCATAAAAGGGGAGAATATCTGTACTGTCAGGCTGAACACTGATATACACTTTCACCAGAAATTAACCAGTATCAATCCAACCTTACCTAGAGAAAGTAGGTTAAAATCAATATTGAATATTGAATATTCAGTCAATACTTTAAATCAATCCAACAGGTGCAAAATAGTATCTCAGTATCATTTCAATTTGATTGTCTCTTATTTTACATATACCTGAGTGTGTGTGTGTGTGTGTGTGTGTGTGTGTGTGTGTGTGTGTGTGTACCAGTAGTGGGATTTGAACTCAAGGATTCAGGTTTAGCTTTTTCAGTCATGGCTGGTATGACTTAAGCCACACCTCTACTTTTTGCTAGTTAATTGAAAATAATAGTCTCAAGGATTTGTCTGCCTGGACTATCTTCAAACCCCCATTCTCAGGTAACTAGGACTAAACATTTGAGCCACTGGTGCCAGGCTAAGCTATATATCTTTTTATATTTCAGTAAATAATGATTCTATTATTACATATATTGTTCCTGTACATCCTAGTTGTGTGAACAACTCCTTTTTATTGTATTGTAAACTAACTCTCCCCTCCCCACCCCTCCTTTCTCCTTCCCTTCCTTTCTTCCTTCCTTCCTTCCTTCCTTCCTTCCTTCCTTCCTTCCTTCCTTCCTTCCTTTCTTCCTTCCTTCCTTTTCTCCTGTGCTGGGGATCAAACCCAAAGTTTCATGTATGCTAAGAAAGTGCTGTACAACTGAGCTACACCTCTAAATTACACGTTTTATATTAATTTCTATCTATTTAAATTATTTTAATAATCTTATGCATAGAATAAAGAGTTGTGGTGTGGAACTCTACATCATGTTGGCATTCAGAGAGTTTTGTATTTTGCAGTGTTTGGAATTTCAAATGTTGGAATGTTGGGGTTCATTTACACATATTCATTTCCCAGATGCACAATCACCTTTTCTTCAGTCACTGTTTGACTTTTAGAATTTGAATGGTTCAACTAGTCAGCCCAACAAGATGGTAGACAAAATTTGTCTTATGGGCTTAAATAGAACTGTCCAGTTCTTCATTAAGCAGTATGTGACTTTGGGGCTGATAATATTCTCCTTTCAGGGAATTATGACTCCATTCTGACTTCATTACTTTAAAAAATTCAAATTTATTGCTGACTTTTTCTTCTTTGAGATAGTCTCCCTATATAGTCTAGCTGGCCTCAAACTCACCATCCTTCTGTCTCTGCCAACACATTATGGGATTTAGTAAAAAAAATTCTATTACTAGAAAAATGATCTGATTTTGATTAATGTAATGGATTATATTAAGAGATTATATACTGCTGATGACATTCTTGAATTCTTGGATAAATCTCTTGGTCACTGTACCATTTTCTTAATTTGCTACTAAATTTCATTTGTTCATAGATTACTTAAATTAAAATGAGTATATTAACACCAAATATTGAGATGTTTTTGTGATGTGTAAAATCTTTGTAGAGATTGGGTGCTGATGCTTTTTTCATTCTTCATTAAGAATTGAAGAAATTTCCTTTTATTCCCATGTATTTCAGTAATGTAAATAGAGTTGGAATTCAAGATCTGGCAAAAGTCCTTTGTGAAAACTTTGTAGCCTACTCTTTTCCTTTACTGTTCTTTCTTTTTTTGGTGGGAGGAGATAGTTAGCTTTTGGGCAGCTTTCTACATTTTCTGACAACGTTTAACTTTTCATTATCTTCTGGGGTCAAATTCAGTAATTTTTTCTAGAAAAATTTTCATTTCAACTGGGTTCCCAAATATTGCTTTAAATTATGTATAAAGATTGTACTTCTACATCTGGCAAATATCCCTTTAAAATTACTAGAAATCACATGAAACAAATCAACATATTCATTATAATCAAATATTTAACCAATATTAAATTTGTCCAGTTATAGCATAGATATTTATAGTTTATGGTTTATAGTTTCAAATCAGGATGCAAGTAAAATCCAGAGAATTAAAAGTCTCTTAGTTTATAAGTTTTCTATAAATTTCATTTCCTCCTCTCACATTTACCTTTCCTCAACATTTATTGGTTGAGTAAATTAGATAAGTTATCTGTTGAATTCCTGTGGTGTAGATTTTGCTGATTTAATCTCTGGGTGTCATTTAAATCTCATTTAAAACTTTGCTATGTGCTGGACCAAATTCAAATTCATTGTGGGGGCAGAGTACTAGGAATACCTCATAGCAAGTTGTCTGTCAGATTTATTTGAAAGTCAAACAATGTAGTCTCTTACAATTCTTTTAATTCTCTCCCTTTGATTCTCTCTTTATTCAACATTTACTATTTATTTAGTCCTTTTCCCCTTTTCTTCTTAAGCAGGTTAATTTATGCCATTTTTCTCCCTCAACCTTTTTTCAAATAAATATATTGGGGTTTTATTTATTAGTTTGATTTCTGATTCTACCCTTAAAGTTACTTCTTTCTAGTTATTTGTTTATTTATTTTTGTCCGTCACGGGACTTGAACTGAGGGCCTGGGCATTGTTTATGAGCTCTTTTGCTCAAGGCTAATGCTCCACCACTTTGATACTTTGAACCACAGTGACAGTTCCATTTTTCTGGTGTTGAGATGGTATGTGTGTCTCATTAACTTTTTGCTTATGCTGACTTGAGCTCAGATCATTGTGATCTCCTCCCCTCTAAGTAGCTGGGATTACAGGCATGAGGCACTTTATCCAGCCAAAAGTTTTAAGTTCTTAACATATGGTCTGTTTTTTGTTTTGTTTTGTTTTGTTTTGTAGGTCATGGGGCTTGAACTCTGGGTCTGGGCATTGTCCCTCAGCTCTTCAGCTCAAGGCTAGCACTCTACCATTTGAGCCACAGCACCACTTCTGGTTTTCTGGTAGTTTATTGGAGATAAGAGTCTCATGGACTTTTCTTCCCAGGTTGGCTTTGGAGCACAATCCTCAGATCTCAGCCTCCTGAGTAGCTAGGATTATAGGCATGAGCCACTAGCACCGGGCCTGGGTCTGTTTTTGTCATATGAATATGCATATAATTCTGATAAAACTTGGAAAGTTGATGCTTTTATCATAAAAATTAGCTTCATTACCATACCTTGATCTGTTTTTATTTTCTAAGTTTTAAATTCCCTTCTATAAGGAATAATAAAATAAAAAATAAAATAAAATAAATAAAATAATAAAATCCACACAGCCTCTTTCTTTCTCTCACTGGATTTTTGGTAATTATTGCTTTTCTGCACATTTCCCTTGGAACTATTGAAGATGCTTAGAACTCTCATATTTGGTTCTTCAGCTTTAAACAACCTTTAGACTGTCCTGGAGGAGAGGGACACAAAGCCTCAGAGTTTTCCATACCTTATTACACATGTTTCATCCTGCTCAGTCCCTCCCACACATCTTTATTTAATCTTAGTCTCCCAGATAAATACAGTTGGCACACCTGGCCAATCTTCTGCCCAAACTCCTCAGTGACATTTTGGCTGCTGAAACGAAGTCTGTCTGTCAATAGATTTCTCAGGAGAACAACACTCCATCATCAGTCCTTGTCTGTTGGAACCTGTGCATCTCTTGTGTCAGTTTTGCTGGGTATAAATGCTTAGGTCTCTAGGCCTCTCTTTTGGTGTTGCTTCACAGTATTGCAGCACTGCTGTGGAGGTCATCTGGTTAAAAATGAGCTGGTTTGTTTTATATGTGACATGACCTCGTTCTCTGGCTGTCCAAATATGTATTCTGATTTCATTTCAGTTATTTTGGAGGTGTATGTGTTGGTGTTGCCTAGTCTGGGTCAGATTTCCTGCTACAGAGTATCTATTCCCTTTTAGACATGTAGATTTGAACCTTTATTGTATTTGAGAAAAAAAGTCAAGCAATGTCATCTTCCATCAAGTGTACTTAGCAATCCCTACCATGGGGAGTGGTGGTGGAGACTCATGAGTTACCATGTGGTGCCTGTAAGCCCCAGTGTCTGATTCTATCAGAGAGATTATGTAAGTGCACCAGTTATTATCACTACTACTATTGGAAAACTTCAAGTTAAGAGCCTTCTCTCTGGAAAGCACATGCTGTGACAGAAATGGGTACATCGCATGCTTTATCTTCAAATGCTTACTTGGTGTTTCTTGGCTGCAGGATGAGCAATGGATAGTGGGAAATGCTAAGAGCAGGGATGATAGGAAGAGGTCAGTTCCAGTAATCTAGACAAGATTCATTGTATTCAGCCAATAGTGGCACCTGTGTGAGCAAGCACACTCTGCTCACTGTCCAAGGCTCAGTGCCCTCTGTAGCATGGACCCCACGAGATGGAAGCGTGGACATCTCCCAAACAGAATTGTCAAGACTTGCTTGATTGGAGGAAGATGTGGATGAGGAAGATTTGAGGTGACTTTCTGGCTTGAGCAGTATGAGCCTGGAGAAGCAATGCAGAGACCCCAGGGAATATGTTTGGCATGGTGTTGTTGCCTGGCCTTGGAATTATCCAAGGGGTGATTGGTCACAGATTTCAAGAGCTGAGCTGGTCAGGAGTGATGGACATGCTGTAGGTGGAATCTGATAGTAGGCACCACCAGAAATGGATTAGAAATTGATTGCCCCAGATATGGTGACAGTGCTTTTCAAATGGGACAATTTTATCTCCAGGGGACATTTGACAATGGCTGGAGCCATTTGGGGTTGTCATGGTTGAACCAGGGTGCTTCTGGTATGTGCAGGAAGGATGCTGCTAAGTGTCCACCCATGCACAGAGCAGATCTGTGATAGGGTAGCCTGTCTGAACCATCTGAATACCAGATGGTCTGGGACAAAGCAATGGAAGAATGTCAGGGATAGTACTGGGTGTGCTACCTTGGTAGCCAACATCATATCCCAAACCCTATGTCCTCTGAGTGACTGGTGGGCACTTCACTTGTTCAGCCAGGTGCAATTTTCTCCCTTTTCTAATAGGCACATATGCTCTTTACCTTGCAAATTTCTCAGGATGATCAAGTAAATTACCACATGCTAAAACTCAACTCATGGTAAGTACCCATCTAAGGCTTTTTTCTTTTTCTCTACAAATCCTGTCCTTGCACCTTGCTCAGTTGCTGGTCTCCTCTACCTGGTACAGGTGGCAGTCACAGTGGCAGATGTGGTGACAACCAGCTGCCATATCAGTTCTCAGCTCTGACACCTGTACTGGTGTTCCTGCCCTCTGTCAGGAGGCTGCTTCAGGTCTGCCGTGGTCCTGAGCACCTTGGGTGGCCGTGTGCTTCTCTGGAGGACAGGAGCTGTGCCTATTTCCTGTGTCCTTTGGGTGTGCAGTTCAATTTTGGAAAATCATAGACTCACAGTAAATATTTTGGCACTAGCACAAAGGAATGCACAGTTTTAGAAACACCAATTCAAAAAACAAAAATAAAACAATACAAAACTGGCAATAAAAGATCACATTCATAGGTCTCTGCTTCCTGGGGTTAGAACAGAGGAAGGTGACTAGAGAAATGGCTATGAGCAGGGATTAAGTTCTGTTCTTCTGGTCTCCATCATGCTCTAAGACTCCTTAAAGCCCATGGCCCTCAGATTCTCAATTATAGAAAAAAAGATCCCAGGCTCAGGCCAGGCCTCTGCACAGCCAGGGCACCTGCAGCACAAAGCCTGGGCATGTGGCAGATACAGACCTGAAGAAACCCCTCCCTCTGGGTACCTGGAGAGAATGATGGATCAGCCTTCTTCATGCATAGAATCTGGGATACATCTCCTGCAAGTTAGAAACCAGAAACCACTAGGGTTAGAAAAATATTGAAGTCTGGAGAGTGGCCTAACTTGCCTGGGCCACACAGTAAGTTAATGGAAAGACCAGACTCTCAGGGAAAGTGGAAGTCAGATTGAATTGTCTGGCTGTCATTCCCTACGCCCTTTCATTCATTGACTTGATGACAAAGTGTCCCTTCAATGCACCCAAAGCCCTTCACTCTCCAGGGAATCAGGCTCTCTCTGGATCTGCTCAAGTGAACCTTGCCTGAATGGCCAGCAACAATTTCCCCAAAGTCATGTTCTGAGTCATGTCTGAGAAATTCAGACAGAGGGATCAGGTGTTACCTGTGCCTTTGGGAGTTCCCAGTGGAGTGACGGAGACTAGCATGGCAGGTGGGAAGGGGGGTGTAGGTAATCTTTATCCTGACAGTGTGTGAGTGTGTGTGTGTGTGTGTGTGTGTGTGTGTGTGTGTGTGTGTGTGTGTGTGTGTATTACAAGCAAAGACTATTTTGATATCAATGCTCTATATAAATTTACTTATCCTCATACATAAATTGAAGAGGCATACACTGTGGCCACCTCATTTCCCCATGAGTACCAGGGAATCTCTAGAAGTCCTGCAGCTGACAGGTGATGTGAGCCTCTGCTGTCTGTCCCACCTTCTCTCCTAGGTCCCCTGTGATAACCCATTCTAAGATGAGAGAGTCTCTGCTCTGGCCTGAGAAGCCATTCCCCAGAATCTGGTGAGCTCTGAGTCTCACTTATGGAAACAGGATAACAAGACTCCAGATTTCAGTACCACAGGGTGCCAGGGTTCATGGTCTTGGCCAGCACCCTCATGTCTGCCTGGACAGCTGTGGAGTGGCAGTGCCTGACCTCTTGTGTGGGTGGGCAACTGACTCTATCTGCTCAGACAGACCAGCTGGGTTTGTGGCCCAGGGAGGGGGTCGAGTGTCCACAGCTTTCCTGGGAAGATTAAGATCATGAGTCAGGCCTGGGAAATCTATGCCCCTGACACTGCCCCATTCTGGTACAGCACTGCCCAGGGCCTGAGTATCTCTTCTAGGAAAGCCACAACCTGAGCTGAGTACCTATGGGAGTAGGAGAGACCCTGAGAACTGGCCGCTCGGGGTCTGGTGCCAGTGGAGGTGGCCAGGGCAGCCATATGCACGCTTAGGCCTCACCATCAAGAATGGTGGAATAACACACCCTGGGAGGGGCTAGTGAGAGAATTCATTCATTTCTCCCTACTCCTTCACCTCTCCCTCCCTGCATGTGTCACTCTTACGAAGGGTATGGTGACTGGAATATACGTGCTGCCCAGTGGAACTTGCCTTCCTGGAGTAGGAGGCAGATGAGGACACAAGCAAGGTGATGTTGGAAAGCCACACAAGACAGAAGGCAGAGGCAAGTGAGAAGAGGGTCCTCGGGGCTCTGCCCCCTTAGGTGAGATGCAGAGAAGAGGTCAACACATGCTGAATTCTGGCCTCGGGATAAGGGATTGCCAGCTATAGTGTGAGCAGGGCTCAACAGGAAGTCACAGACTGGAAGTCCTGGGGAAGGAAAGGAAGTGTACAGGGTACAATGAGGAAGAGACAGGGCTCCAGTTGAAAGAGCAGCTCACTAGGGCTGGGAGGCGGCATGAGAAGCTGGGGCTCCCATTCAGGTGGCTGGTGGTGATCTTTCTAGGGTGGGCAGTCCCATGGATAGAAGAGGCCTGAGTTAGAGTGGCTTTTGGAGTTGTGACCGGTGTACCATCCTGAAGAGAGCCTGGCACCCAGCAGGTCCCAGCAAACGTCAGCTCTTCCTCCCAGGATTCCTGAGCACAGATAGCTTCCACAGTCCCTGAGGACAGCAGGTGCTCATGGTGTCTGTCTGCCGAGTCTGTTGAAGTAGACACTCTGAGCCCATGTGACTCAAAGACCCCCTGTAACTTCTCAGGCCTCATCTCTTTCATCTTTGAGATGGGGATGGTACTATGTCCAATCCCTCAGGGATCTGTGGGAAATCGCTGAAGGAATATGCAAGAGGCATTTGGGGAAGTCTCTGATACATGATAAAAATTATGCAAATGTCTACTAGCATTTTCATTTTCACGATTTTTCCCCAAACCCTCTCATATCTATGGCAGTCTGGAAGTTTCCACATCTCTGTGCTGTTGCTTTGACATAAAGATCCCCACATGTGACCTTGGGGACACATTTAAACATAGCAACATGGGTTTTGTTGTTGTTATGGTTTGTTTTTTTTGTCGGTCATGGGCCTGAATTCTGGGCCTGGGCACTGTCCCTCAGCTCTTCAGCTCAAGCCTAGAGCTCTACCACTTGAGCCACAGCACCACTTCTGGCTTTTTCTGTTTATGTGGTGCTGAGGAATCGAACCCAGGGCCTCATGCATGCAAGGCAAGCACTCTACCAGTGAGCCACCCTCCCAGCCGGCAGCATGGGAGTTCTGAATTTTCTAGGAAGCAACCACAACGTAGGTGAGGGAAGTCCGCACTTTGGTTGGTCAGTGTTTTTTCAAGAGTTACTCACTGCTTTGGGCAACCACAGTACTCTTTGACAGTGCTGTGTGAGTTCTGAGTCACGGCCGAGCTTGCCCAAGTGGATCTGTTTATCATGCCTTCACGGAGAGTTCCCAGTGTGGGTGGGGCTAATCTTACTGCATGCCACATCATCTAATACGGTCATGCATCATCAGGATCGTGTACTGAAATACGTGTGCATTGCAAATAATTTCCCTGTGCTTTCTCCTTCAATATAAAAGTATTGCTTTAGAACAAATTAAAGTAGATCATATTGGCTACCATTTGGATTTGGGGATAAAGGGTATGCATCTGAAAAGAGGGGTGTGAGTCATTTGTTTTAGCATTTCTCTAGGAAATAATGGTCAGGGAGAGGAAGCTCCCTTGCTGAAGGGTCAGGCATGTAAACATTGCCCCCAGAAGCTCCCCCGCATTTCGCAGTCATGCTTCTCCTGCTTTCTGCACTGCACTTCCTCTGACCTCTAAGATACAAGAAGTGTCCGTACCTCTTTGCTGTTTGATGTACCTAGAGCTAATGAAGTTTCCTTGTCCTTGCATCCTGACTGGGTTTTATTTGTCACCTGGAAGGAAAGGCATCAGGCTGGCCTCAGTTTGGGTCCTGTTCTGGTAACATCAGCACATGGAATTTCTCTGGACCTCTCTCTCTCTTCATCTAAAAAAGTGGGGCCAATGGTCTCATCTCTGAGGAAAGAGTGTTTCCACTTCAGATGTCTGAAGTGTCACAGGAACACTTTCCAGCAGGTTGGGGATGGATGAGGCCACAGCCACTGGGAGAAGAAATGAGGCTCCACCCAAAGCATACTAGAAAGGGCTCGGGATTGGCTCTGTCTACCTGTTCATCCTGTGCCCATTCTCTCCTCAGTTTCTCCAACCAAAAACAGGCACAAGGGCAGAGCTAAGAAGAGATAGTCTACGGCCTCTTTCCCCTGAGAAGCCCTGCAAGACAGATTAAAGTTCAGGTTTCCCTAGGCAAAGGAGAAATAAGAGAAAGTTTCTACAGTGATTGAATTGTATATATCAACTTGATTTGGCTAGTGGGTGCCCAAACTAAACTTTTTTCTTCTGATTGTATCTCTGAAGGTCTTTTGGGATGAGGTTAGCAGCTGAATGAGTAGACTCACTCCACTTCTCTTAAAAGCAGACAATGGAAAATACAGATGGTTTAAAATGAATTCCAGTTATAGAGAACAGAATATCCTACTTTCTCACTCCCCATTCTTCATCATTTTAGTTGGAAGCAGGGTACAGGAGATGAACCTAATTGAGAACTGCAGTTGGTGATCGCTGGCCTGCTATGACCCAGCAGGTCTTTTCTGATTATCAGTTGTCTATGCCCCATTTCCATAGGGACAATCAGTCATATCACAACCCAGTCTGTGTGTGTGTGTGTGTGTGTGTGTGTGAGAGAGAGAGAGAGAGAGAGAGAGAGAGAGAGAGAGAGAGAGAGAGAGAGAGAGAGACAGAGACAGAGACAGAGACAGAGACAGAGACAGAGACAGAGACAGAGACAGAGACAGAGACAGAGACAGAGACAGAGACAGGGACAGAGCGGGGTGGGGGGAGGCTTTTGGACAAGATACTTTTCTTGTTAATAAGGTTCTTTGCATTCACCCTCCCTTGTCTTGGATTTCATTCATTGAATTACTGAGTCAAGAACTCCAGGAGGCTACAGCAGCTGGTGGCAGTGGAGATGGAACACTGGCAGGCGTTGTCTGCTGCTGAGCTGCAACACTGGCAAGCATTGCCTGCTGCATGGCTGCAACACAGCCAGAGGGGCTGTGAGGTAATTGGGATGTGAGGGGCTGTGAGGTAATTGGGATGTGAGGGGCTGTGAGGTAATTGGGATGTGAGAAACAGAGAAGAAAATTCTACATCATCAGGACTAGAAAGGAGCTAAATTCCAATTGGGCTGTGTGATTCCTTTCATTTGGAAATCACTTCAGTAAGGAAGACTCTACGAGAAAGCTTCCAGGCCAGGTCACTGAGAGCTGCCTCACACCCTGGGCTAGCACAAGGGACAGCCATCTTTGTGCTCCTTCTCAAGCCTGGCCCTGTTCTGGCTAAAGCCTCAAGTTGCTCCCGGTCAAAGGAGGAGGGTAGTCCAGAGAAAAGCCAAGCCCAGAAAAGGCGGTGCTGACTGTGATGACCAATGAGACAACGCAGAGAGCAGTGTCATTAACCCAGCTAGAATAGGAGAGTTACCAGGAGAGGCAGAAGAAAAACTGAACCCAGATGGGAGCCATATGAGTCAGTCAGTAAGAAGGAACAGGCCTGAGAGTTGCTGACTGGAGGATGGTCTGAGGTGGTGGTTGCTACTTGGTTCCCAGGAAAGGATCTGGGACAGACACAAGACAATTATGCTAGGTTCTGTTGCACACAGGATAATATCATGATAATGCTGGTACCAGTCTCAAGAACTGGTTGGCCTGGCAAGCTGGTTATTCAGAGAAAGACTGTGACTTACCCCAGGGCACATTCGCAGGAAACCAGCTATGATCAGTTGCTTAACTGGGACCCTGAATTATAAGTTTGAGGATCTCTCAGCTGTCTGCTATTGTCAGAAAAGTTCTGACCATGAGACCCTATCTCAAAATAAAGCCAGCAAAAGGCAGGCAGGGCTGGAGGTATGGCTCAAGTAGTAGTTTGCAATCACCTATAGCATGCCACACAGCTTCTTCTCACCAGGATGTGTCTTCCCATTGCCTTCTTCCCTCTGGCTTGTGAACTCCTCATTCCTGCCAAATAGATAGAGAGAGTCAGAAATGTCCATTGTTTGCTCTGATGCTCCCAACGTTTCTGCTGGCCTTCCTCACCTGCATAAGCGCACGCACCCTTCCAAGCCCAGCTCAGATAGCCCCTCCTCCTCAAAGCCTCCCATCTCCCTTCTTCCCCTCAGATCATCTGTGACATTCACAGGCTGTGTGTGGATGGTTACCACTTTGGGACTCCTTTGGACCCTGGCCTAGCCATGGGCCCTCTGGGCCCTTGTTCCCATGTTACTCTCTTAGCCTCCAACTGTCCTGTCCCCATAGCTGCAGCACCACGTTTCTGTGTGGTCCATGCTGGGATGTGACTGCTACATGGCAAGTGGATGAATAACTAGCTAAGTGGAAAAGATGCTAGTTATGAGGAACTTTGATGAGAACACTATCTTTGAGACATTTAAAATGCTTCATAAGACAAATCGTAGGTCCCAAGTATACATCGAGTCTTGATGGTACAGCTTTTGGCACTTATAGGTCTGGGTCTTAAGATCAAAGTTGACTATTCTTTATGCCTCTCAGGACCCCTCCCGAGATCCCAAAGCTCTCTCCCACTTAGGGACATTTGTCTCTTCTATACTTTTCACAACTGGGGACTCACTATACAAGTCACTCAGATGAAACACATACAATTTATTTTAATCACATCATAGACATGATATCATTCTTGATTTAGAGGTATGTAGAGTTCCATTTGAAAGTTAACCGTGTGCCTACTGCAGTGTAAGAATGGCATGCCAATTGATATTGTTACCTCTAGGTCCTATCAGCCTTAATCCTTGCCAGCCCAAGATACCCATTTTATTCTCTTCTCTTCTAACTTTATTTGCACTTCTAAGGCCTTTCAGCCTTCATGCTTACCAGCCCTAAGTACCCATTTTATTTGCTGTTGGACCTTGGGGCTGAACTTCTGGAAGAAAAACATAGGATCACCTGTGTCTATACGTGTACTGTGAGCTGTGTTTACTTGGCGATTAATGTTTCTAGTTTATTTTCTCCAAAGACTATGCAAACCCTCAATAGCAGGGACTGAGCCACACCTGGAAAATACTTTCCACAGGACCCTCGGTGTCACAGGAGCTGAGGGACCAAGTGGGTCTCTGGATGGTCACATCTGCAGAGGATTGTCAGGAAGGGCAGGCAAAGGTTTTCTGAGGCAATGTCAATAGTTTGAAAGCCCAATTAATTACTTTCGGCACTGTATTCCATCAAATCGATGCTGCAGTTAATTCAACAGCCAAGTTCCTTCCAACCTTTCTTTACTCAAACAGCAAACTGTACTCTTGTGTGTATTTTCTCTCCAAAAATTTCTAGAAAATACTGGGTTTTCTAGATCAAAAGATCCACTCGTTTAGAGATTTCATGGACATATGCCATCCTACGTTTGCCTGAAGAACTTTTGCAGCAATTTTACCCAGCCTTGGTCTATGAATCTTTGCTATGCACTCTCCAGATTTGGGTATGGGAAATGACATGAGTTTAGATATTTGTTGCTTCCATAATTAATGGTGAATATACTTTCTTATACATGTGACTAGTGATATTCCTTTGCCTTCTACCTCTGTCTCTCTGAGTGGCTAGTATGACAAGCCCCTGTCACCACACCTGGTTCTGACACTTGCACTTTCAGGGAGCTATAAACATAAGGGACCTGTGTATTGACTGCCTACTATGCAGCATGAATTGGGCTGAACATCATACTGCCAGCTCCTTACAAAACCCACACGAAGAGCTCCATGCAGGTGGCATTCTCTCACAGGTCCTGAACACATGATTTAGAGCAGCACGAGGAGCTTGCTCAAGGCCTTAGGGAACACATGGATCGATCATGGAAAGCCGAACTGGGAAAGCAAGGGGGTCTGACCTGACGTCATAAACTCTTAGGCTTTTGCCTACATTACTCCACTTGGTTTCAGAATGATTTACAAGGCCATGAGAAGTACCGAATCTCTGGGTACAACTCATTTACAAGTATACGGGATGGTTTAGTCAGGATGTACATAGTTCTCCTAATTCTTAGGAGCTAGGCACACAAATGTGTCTAGGCGGAGGGAGGTCACACCAGAGAATTATCCAGGGTGACTCTTCTCTGGGTGGTCATTCCTGTCCCCAGCCTCTGGACTCCCTCCCAAACCTGTGTGGTCATTAACACCTCAACACATAAGCACTGGGAGAGAGGAGAGGGAGGGTGAGGAACAGAGAGAGAGAAGAGAGAAGAGAGAGGAGAGAGAGAGATGAGTTAGAGGGGACAGATAGATGGAAAAAGAGTCCGAGAGAGAGACAGAAAACTAGAGAGAGTCTTCCTGCCACATTTTATAGACAGGCTGTGAAGAGGCCACATCTGTTGGTCACATGACCTCAATATGACTATGAGAACAAAGAGAAGATGAGACTTTCCTGTGGATCACCCAGAGGAAACAGCATGGGGAACATAAAGTCTAGGTGCTCTGTGCAATAGGAGTATAAATCTAAAAATAAAGAAAATAAAAAACAAGCTTAGAAATCATGCTTGTGTGAATTCTAGAGTGCTGTTTAATTAATCATGTCCAAGTGTCATTATTTGTTTTACAATCCATTGGGTTTACATGTAGCTTTCTAGGTATGTTCTAATTATTACAAATGAGGGAAACCATGCAGCCTATATTTCTTTGGGTCTGGCTTACTTCACTTAATATAATTTTTTCCAAGTCTTTCCATTTCCTTAGGAATGGAGCAATGTCATTCTTTCTAATGGAAGCATGGAATTCCATTGTGTATATATACCACATTTTTTTTTGATTCATTCATCCACTAAGGAGCATCTGGGTTGAATCCCTATCTTAGCTATGGTAAACAGTCCTGTAGTGAACATGGTTGTGCTGATGACTACTGCAGCCTGGTTTGTGGCCATTTGGGTAAATGCCCAGAAGTGGGATTGCTGAGTCATAGGAAAGCTCTATGTTTAGTCTTTTGAGGACCCATCTGAGCCTACAGTTTGTGAGTTTGAGCTCAGCTGAATGATTCATAGTGCCTGATGGGCACTAAGACCCTGTGGTCTTTTCCCCCAGACTCCAGGGCCCTGAGTAGGTGAGTGGAGGGTGGGTTGTGGTGGGCTTCAAAGTGGATGTGTATTCATCCACCAGTGCTCACTTGTGCTGGGCTCTGTGCTAATCTCAGCATTGCCTGTTTTGGGGTCACAAAAACACCCACAGGTGTGCCCGCCGTGGCTCTGTGTAAGGCATGGCTTGCCCATGGAAGAGTGTGAGTGAGGTACTCTATAATTAAAACCACTCTCACATCGTATCTTGGCTTAGGAAAAGGAAGTTTGTTCTATTTTATGGCATCATCAGTCTCGGTGATGGGAGGGGGCTGGAAATTGCTCTGTTCCACAGAAACACTCAGGGACCCAAGCTGGTGGAGCCTACATTGTGTCTTGTCTCCACTGAGAGCACAGCAGGAGAACGGAGCATGTTCCTATAGTGTCTGCTTGGAAAAGCCATGTGACACCTCTGCTTGTGTTTCATTGGTCAGAGCAACTCACATGATTCTCCTTAGGTCTGGGGGTGGGGCTGCCTGAGTTCAGAAGGAGGAGCTGCCCAGCCGGACCTCAGAAGGAAGGCCTGCAGCTCCCAACAGACACTCTCAGAGAGAGGCTCATAAATCACGTCAACCTTAACCCAGTCCTGATGAGTCAGGAAGGACTCAGCATGAGCTTTGGGCGTTGTATTGGTCTCAGAGGTAAAAGGGAAGGGAGTAGGCCCTTGAACCTCAGATACACATGACTCCTTTGAACTTGTGGCTTTTCATTGTTCAGTCAGGCTGAGCATGGGATACTGATGAAATATTTTACTGTCATTACATCCATTTGTTGTTTAGTAATGGCATAGGGGTCACTGGCGACCCTCTGTGAGTTGAAGTGGATGCCATTTGATTTCTTTCAGAATCAGTTTCCTCCTGAGGGAGGTGCATGGACTGCCCACGCCTCACAGAGTGACTGTGGGAACACAGGGAGGCAGGGATGCACACACAGCCCAGCATCTGACCAGCGCTGGACCAGCAGTCCTGCCCACTCTGGGCCTGTCTCAGCTGCATCTCCCTGTGCCCCGATGACTCCTGGCCATCAGGCCCTCAGGAAACAGCGTTGGACAAGTTAAAGTGGAAATTAACACAGGAAAGGGAAGATGACTTCTGTAGTGTTGCTTATATTTTGAGGTGATGATCTCCTCACCTTTTTCTTAGTATCTAAGGTCTTTACAAAGGTGTCAGACTTCTCCATGGTGCCCCAGCATGTGGCGGAGTTTCAGAGTGAGTGACAGCAGAAACCCAAGCCACTAAATTGTGCCCATCACAGACCTCACCCAGTGCAGCCCCCAGCTGCCATTTTAGGGGCATTCTATGGCCAAGTCTGCCTTGGGCATGGGGTTCAGTGAGCCTACCGCAGGGTACACTGAAGGAAGAGCACACGTGTGTGTGTGTGTGTGTGTGTGTGTGTCCGTGTGAGGCATCCTGCATGCCACAACCTGACTCACACGACCTCTCTGACCTTCCACCCTGCCAGGCCATCTCATTCATAGGCCAGGGTCACACATCTGAAGCCAGGATCAATTTCTAGGACATAGCTTAGAAACTGGGGCACAGATCAGTATTGATTGGCTGAGAACAAGAGCATTTTCCCCACAGGGCTAGAAGGGTCATTGGAAGTTCATTTATTCATTCACCTAGTTATTCATTCATTCAAGAAACTGGCCCTGGCCCAGTGCCAGTGACTCATATCTGTAATCCCAACGACTCAGGAGGCTGAGAGATAGAAGATGGAAGTTCAAAGACAGCTGAAACAGAAATATCCTGAGCTTCTATCTCCAAAATAACCAGTAAAAATCCAGGCTGGAGGTGTGGCTCAAGTGGGGGGATGCCAGCCAAGCAAACAAGATTTGGAAAGCAAGGAGCATAGAGATTATTCTCTAGTAGGAAGGAAGGGAGGAAAGAAGGATGGAAGGAAGGGGAGGGAGGAAGGAAAGATAGGTGGAGGAAGGGAAAGAGTCGAGGGAAAGAGGAAAGAGGAAGGAAAGGAGGAATGGAGGAATAAAAGAAGGAAAGGAATAAAGAAGAAAAAAGAAACTAGCTTTGATCCAGCACAGAACTCTCTCTCTCTCTCTCTCTCTCTCTCTCTCTCTCTCTCTCTCTCTCTCTCTCTCTCTCTCTCTCTATCTTTTCACTTGATGTCATTCTCTTTTCAGTTTGGATTTGTGAGATTTGACTTCACTGTGTAGCCCAGGTTGGCCTCGAACTCATGACCTCTCTACCTCCACACCCGGAGGGCTGAGATTACAAGCATGCACCTCCACAACCATCCAGCACTTCAAGTCTTTATGAGGTTCTTACGGGTGATAGTCAGACACAGCAACCTTCTCTTTATCCTCCTTTGGGCCCTAAGGACCCGGGCCCTGTTTTACAAGTGAAGAGTCACTCCGACAGAGGTTGCATGACTTTTCCTAACAAGGAGATAACAAAGGCGAGCTCCAAATCTGGCTTCGGCTCGGGGGGCCCAGCTCCTACCATGGCCTCCCTGCCACAGGGGAGATGGCTGAGGCCAGGGGCATGGTCTGCTGCCACAGCAGGGGTTGGCAGGAACTCAAGCTAGGCACTTTTACCAGCTGGGCTTTGAGGACTGTGCCACAGGGTAGGGAATAGTTAATACTGCAATGGGAGGGCAGGCAGGGAGAATTGGGCCTCTCCCCTCTGGCTGGCACTTGTGGCTCTTCTCTGGGCTGGGAGACCTTGGAGCCAGGGGCAGGTGCAGGCAGGGTGGGGTGGGGGAGATAGGAGAAAGGGAGTTTGTACCTATTTTTTTCCTCTCCTAGTTAAATAAAAACCCAAATAACAAACGCGCTGCCTAAGCCCCACGTGCACACAGGCTGTGTCCGGGGTGATCTGCTGAGCCAACAGGACAGATGGGCCCCCTCTGGAGAGGAGGCCAGAGCAGGTGAATGATTAACAAGAGAGCGACAGGGAGGTCCTGTGCTCCCCAGTGACCGCAGCACTCAGCGCAGCGGTGACCTCAGACATTCCAAGGGGAGCTGTGTGTATACCTGCTGCACTGGCCCTGCCCCCTCCCCCCCAGGCCTGGGCACATCCCCGCCAATGCCAGCCTTTTCCTCTCCAGACCTCAGTGCCGGGCCCTGGATGCAGGTTCTATCCCCAAAGCATTGCCCTTCAGGACCTCCTCTGACCCTAACCTCCTCGCAAGGGCCCCTTCTCTGAGCAGCATCATGGTGGAGCTGGGGTTTTAACTTCTGAACCTGGGGACGAGACACAAGATTTCATAGCCCAGGCCTGGGTTCAGAAGGCACTGCCAGCCCTGTGCTTTCCCACCCGACTGCAAAATCTCTACCCCACACCCTCTTGTCTAGAACATTCTGCCTCCTCTCCAGCTCTGAGTTCCATCCTTGGGTGTGAGAGCTTTCTTTCTGCAACCCTGGGGCTGGCTTGCTCCTTGGCACCAGGTGCAGGCTGAAGGAGAATGCATTTAGCACATTAAACATTCTCTCTTATGCATCACACAAATGTATCTACAAATGCATGAAGAGGAACTATATCTCTATCTATCTGCCTATTTCTTCCACATATGTGTCTCCACAAATATATGAAGGGGAAGTTTGACAAAGTGTTCAGTCGATGCAAAGGCCCTGAGGCGGGTGTGCTAGAGGCCTGCGTGGCTGGAGCAGGGAACTGAGGAATCATACTGAAGGGGATTAGTCGTTTGGGCTGCTATAAATAAGTCTGGTAGCCCCCCTTTATCAAGGGGGCAGGGGGCATGTATACCAAGATCCTTTTGGCTTTCTGAAGCCTTGGATTGTTCTGAACTCTAGAAGTCTGTTTTGTCCTGTCTATACATACCTGTGATAAAATTTAACTTGAAAATTAGAGTGGGCACCTGTGTTTATTTGAATAAAATATTAGACTAATTCTAACAAAATATTCTAATACAATTGCCGGTATTAGCTGGGCACCAGTGGCTCATGCCTGTAATCCTAGCTTCTTAGGAGACTGAGATCAGACAATTGTGGTTCAAAGCCAAACCAGGCAGGAAATTCATAAGACTCTTATCTCTAATAAACTACTCAAAAAAAAAGTTGGAAGTGTTACTGTGGCTCAAGTGGTAGAGTGCTAGCCTTGAACAAAAGAAGCTCAGGGACAGAATCTTAGGCCCAAAGTTCAAGCCCCAGGATTGGCCAAAAAAAAAAGCCAATATTGTCAAACCTGTGTTTTAGGGCTATTATCAAGTAGAATAATGTTCACTTGAATACAAACACTGATGCCTTGACAGTGAACCCAATCTCCAAGACTAATAGGCAGTTAATGCATACAGTAAGTGACTAATGTATGGATGATATGTGCAGATCTGTGATGGGGGCTGATACATTGGAGAAAGCAATGATCTAGGTTGATGGGGAGGGGATGGGTGAGGGGAATGAGATTTCATTGCTACTTGGACTGGTGCACTGTTTATAACTTATACGTTGTTTATTTCCAGAATTTTCCATGTAATCTTTTTGGACCACAGCTGATTGCTCACTATAGGAGACTGAAATCCCAGCAAACAAGACCATGCAAAGGAGATCCACCACTGAGCCTCAGAAATTTACTTCCTGGCAATTCTGGAAATGTCTGAGACTATGTGTGGCAGAGTTGGCTTCTGAGACGGCTCTTGTCAACTTGCAGATGGCTATCCTAGACCTGTGTCTCTACTGGCTCCCCTCTTCTGTGTCTTAATTCTTTTGTTTGTTTTTTTGGGGGGGTCTGGTCGTAGGGCCTGAACTCTGGGCCTGGGTGCTGTCCCTCAGCTCTTCAGCTCAAGGCTAGCACTCTACCACTTGAGCCACAGTGCCACTTCCGGCTTTTTTCTTTTTGCTTATGTGGTGCTGAGGAATCGAACCCAGGGCCTCAGGCATGCAAGACAAGCGCTCTACCACTGAGCCACCTTCCCAGCCCTCTGTGTCTTAATTCTTAGAAGGACATTGTTCCCATTTGGTTAGGGACACACTAATGGCCTCATTTTACCCTAAGCAACCCTTTAAAGAAGATCCTATCTCCTAATACAGTCAGGTCCAGGACTTAGAGTTTCAATGCAAGGAATTATAGACACAAGCCACCATACCTGGCCTTTGGGTTGGCTTTGTGTTGTGGTAGCTTTTATTGATGCTTTCAATGTATGACCAGCCAAAATACTTCTCTACTTAGAACATTTCTGCATAAGCATGTATGGGAATGTGAACCTTTTCCTTTGTTGGGTACCTATTATACATTATACACACACTCAGCTATACTTCCTAAGCCAACAGAACACAGTTTGCCTGTTATGGTTCTGTAAATGGCTTCAGAAAAGTAAAGCAATTTTTTCCCAAGGTCACATAGCTAATTGATTGTCATCTTGATTGGATTGAGAGACACCTAGGGGATTAGTGAAACACACCTGTGTGTGTCGGTGAGGGCTGAGATGATTGAACCTTGATTGATGAACAATCTGATGGCATTATTGGAGGGTGATGCTGGGTAGGAGGTGGAGCCTATTGCAGGAAGTAGTCACAGGGGATGTGCCCTTGAAGTCTGTATCTTGCCCTGACCACTTCCTGCCCCCTCCTTTTACTTCCTGTCCACCATGGGGTCAACTGAATCTATCATTTGCTCTTACCATCCTGATGTTCTGCCTTACCTGGAGCTCAGAAATACCAAGCCAAGTGACCAGAGATTGAACCCTCTGGAACTGTGAACTAAAATAAACTATTCCTCTTTCTGTTGTCTTCTCTGGCATTTGTCACAAGGATGCATGAGAATGAAGATACCGTTCTTTCCACCCTAGTCTGGAGCTTCTCTCCTAGGTCTCTGTCTGCCTCCCTGCCCATTGGGTAGATCCAGCTTGAGCTAGCCTCTCTTTGACTCAGCATACAGTGTGGGTAACTGTCTGTGCTTGTAGAAGCCTAGTGCTGAGAATCTGCTGGAACCACAGGATTCTGTTTGGTCCTCTGAAAGCCAAGCCCAGCTAGGCAAGGATTCCCATTACACTGAGCACCTCCCTGGGACCTGGGACCTGGGACCTGGGACCTGGGACCTGGGACCTGGGACCTGGGACCAGGGACCTAGGACCTGGGACCTGGGACTTGGGGCTTGGAGCCCTGTTTAGAGCAACTTATTTTTGCTGAATCTTATTCCATTTTAAAGTTAAGTACATTGAAGCATGAGAGATTCCATAACATGCTCAAATGTGCCTAGCTGAGAGTCCCACTCCCAGTTCTGGTACTAAAGCCTACATTGGTTGGTCCTCTGCCTATGGTGTATGATCTCATGAAAGATGCTGTTTCCTTGAACCCAGCATCTCTGCCACAGCCAGAACCTCCAGCCCTGGAAACCTAGGGTTGGAAGCCTCGTTTCTCACAGCACCTACTCAAAAACCTACCTGTGCAAGCCATGGCATCATGATCACAGTGGGCTTGTGGAGAGAGGGCGGGGCTGTCCTGGAGAAGTCTGCCTGGAGAAGCAGAGGGAAGGTCAGGTCAGGGAAATCAGAAATCTCCCTCTGGGAGACTCACTATGTCCCAGGCCCTGAGCTCCAGAATTGTGAACACATGGGCTGTGATGGTTGATCTGGATCATCAACTTGACTGAACTGAGAGACATTGAAGAGACTAGCAAAGCACATTTCTGAGTGAGATTTGTGAGGGTATTCCCAGAGAGGATTCCCAGAAGGGGAAGACCTGTCCTGAGTGTGGATGGCACCTTCCCCTGGGCTGGTGACCCAGGTAGAATTAAAGGGAAAAAGGAAAGAAGACTATTACTGAAGGCATTCCCCTACCCTTGTCTGTCCGTCTGTCTCTGTCCCTGTCTCTCTGTCCTTGTCTCTCTGTCTCTGTCTGTATGTCTCTCTGTCTGTCTGTCTCTGTCATCTGTCTGTCTCTCTGTCTGTCTCTTTCTCTGCCTGTCTACATCCTGGCCTCCACGGTATGAGCCACCATGCTCTACCATGCCCTCCCCACCAAGATAGACTCCAACGTCTAAAAGCAGGGGTCAGTGTATATGTTTCTACCTTGAGTTTTGTTTGTCAAATGATGAGTCGGGCACATAAGCTTTCTATAGCCCATATTGGGTTGTTGAGTTCCTTTCTCTTTTCTGCCCCACCCCATACACAACTGTCCAGTTGTTACCTGAAAGGGAAAAAAGTGCTATCTCCTGTTCATACTTTCCCAGGGTGGGGGTGGGGGGGGTGGCAAGGGTGGAATGTTGACTGCTTCTGGGTGTGAGATGCCATCCCCCAACCTTCAGAGCTCAGGCTGGTGCCCACTGCTATCATTAACAAGCTGTAAGGGAAGGCTATACAAGAATACAGTGACGGGGAAAGCTGGGTAAAAGGTCTGCTTCCTCCTATCCCTCCTTTCCCCTTTACTTTTTTCTTCCTTCATTCCTTATTTTCCTCTCTCCATCCTTCTTTCCCCTGTATCCCTCCCTCCATCCCTCTTTCCTTCCTTCATTCTTGCTTTCTGTCTCTCTCCTTCCTTTCCTTCCTTTTCTCCCTTCCTTCCCCCTCTCAATTTCCTCCTTTTTATCTCTCTTTTTTCCTTCCTTCCTTCTTCCCTCCCTCCTTCCCTTCCTTTCTCCTTCCCACTCTCCCTCCCATGTCCCTCTCTCCTTCCTTGTTTATTTCAGCTCTACTTTCCTCTCCTTCTTCCTCCTCCCTTGGTTCCATCTTGTTTCTTTGCTTTGATTGCTTGGGGTGTGTGGGACTGTGGAAGTGTGTGGAAATGAAAAGTCTTCCTGTTTAGCGCACCAAGTGACCATGAACACAGTTGCATCCCTCTGTCTGGGGACAATGCGTGTCCTCAGAGGCGCAGTGGCTGAAGCCTGGGCCAGAGCCCCTTCCCCTGGGATCGCCCTGCAGCAGCTGCCCTGTGGACGGAAGGGCAGCCCAGAGTTTGGAATGTGCTGTTTTGTTGTGTCCTTCACATAGCATTCATTTCAGGGCCTGACTAGGAATCAGTGCCAGAGTCATTCCTAGGGGGTCAAAAGGAACATGATTGTCAGAAAGCTGTGGAAGTAACTTCGTGCAGCAAGCCCTCGGGTGTACTTTCACATCAAGTTCAAGTATGAACCATGCTCGCTGGTCACTGGGCCACCACTGTGGACCGGGCACTGGGCCAGGCCTGAAGACACAGAATGGACCCTGGGGAGGTGGAGACATAAGGGAACGGCCCTGAGGGAAGAACAGTGACACATACCCGCCTGGGGTAGGGACAGAGGACTGCTGGCTGGGGCTGCAGCTCAGTTCCCTCCTTCTCCTAGGGAAGGCTGCAGGGACTAGCATTCACAAAGATTCTTTTTGAGATTCAAAGAACAGGTTTGCTAGCTCTGTCTGCAAGAATAAACTCATTCTTTTAAAGAGGGGAAATGCTATAGAATGTGTGAACTCGACACCACACATGGTCCTCAGAGATCACCTGTGTCAGCTATATAAATTTTTCCAGCGTTCTCTTCAAGGCTTCTGCATCGCAGCACCCGTGGGCTTGCTTAGTGCAAGCCTGCTAAGAAATAAGAATGCTCATGCAGCTTTGCTGATTTCACCCTCCTGTGCTGCGTGTGATGTGGACTCTTACACACAGGGAAATGGACGGGCAACACGGGGTCCCTTGGTCAGGTCACACAGGTGTCATGTCGTGATTCAGACCCAGAACCCCTGGATCCTGACTGACCCAGACTTGACTCCCAGAAACAAAGAGCCACGTGCCAAATGACTCACCCATCTTCACCCTGGTAGTATGGAAACCAAGGCCTGCATCCACGCAGCCCTTTCTGTTTTGTTTTTCATTTTTATTTTTTTATTTTGTTTGCTTAGCTTTGTGGCCCCAGCTGGCCTGGAATTCACAACCTTCCTGCTTTCATCTCTCCCAAGTATCTTATTACAGAGCCTATGGATTTTACTACATCCTTTGCTGCCATCTGCACAAAGATTAAATAGCCACATCTACATGAAAACATTTCCCAAGACATCCGAGCCCCGAGTCACTCTCGCTCAGCGTTGTTGGCTGACTTGCCCTGTTTCCTCTTAGGCTTTCCAGTGGCTTCCAGCTTTCTACTCTTGCTAAGAATATGTCCAAAGAAATTTCTGCCATGGCTATGAGGGTTTTATTGGGGCCGGCTGACTCCTGGAAGAGGAACGAAGTCAGTGATATTTACATACATCTGGTATACCTGCCCAGGTGTTTGCCCGAAAGGCATCCCTGGATCGCTGCTGACCAAGACCAGTGACGCTGGAGCTGGAAGAGGAGGCGTGCCACCGCTTTCCCCATCCCTGGGACTCAGCCAAGGCCAGAAGAGCAGGGTGGGTGCCTGGAGGGAGAAGGGCTGTGTGGGAGAATCCAGAGAGGACCCACATTTCAGTTCAGCCTCTGAGCCCTCCCAGGCCAGCTACAGATCTGCTCCTGGGCCAAACTGCTGCAGGGCTGCACCCTGGGACACAGGAAACATCCCTGAAGAAGAGGCTGGAGAAAAGCAAGGCCTGGGCAGTGTCAGTCTACTATAGAAAAGCTCTGGGGTCTGATTCCAAGCTCTGTTGCTTGTGACCCCAATATCTATGAGGAAGGCCCTCAGCCTGTCCTTAGCATAAGTAGAAGATAATTGGCCAACATTTTTGGGCACTAACTCTGCCTTGTCCTATACCAGTTGTCTTGGAAGGAAGCAGCTAGAGTTTGAGGCAGGTGGTGTAGGCACTAAGGGGCAGAGCAGAAATCTGAACCTGAGCTTGCTTTGTGGGCCACTGCACATGTGTCCTCTCTCAGCATGGCCATTGGCTACAGAGAGCCATTGCCCAGGGCAGCAAGTGGATTTCTGATGGGACTTGGCCTCCTGTGTGGGCTGGTTAGCAACCTGACTCATCCTGACTGCTCTTGCTGTCTGGGTAGAACAAAGAGCCCTCCTCAGGCCTGGAGACCTGGTAGGGGCCTGGGTCTGAAGCAGACAGTGGGCCTGTGGCTGTACCTGCCCTGGTTTTCTCCCTGGGATGGAAAACATTGTCCTCTTGTCTTGCTAGGAGAATCTGGAAGGGGCTTCTGGAAAGGCTCAGCCGCATGCTCCCCGGGGAGGCAGTGAGACAGAGACAGTCACCTACATCCCGGGTCCGGAGGTCATGACATCGGCCACTGGACACTGAAGCTCCTGGTAACCACTGGACCACTTCCATCCATCTGCACATTCAGCCACAGATGCAGGGTTTCCATGACAACAGAGAAGCCAGACTAGGCTGCCTGGTCCCTGCAGCCCTGGGCTGTTTATAATGTTTCTACAAGCTGCTTGAGAGGGTCGGGGACAGTCTGCTCACCAAGCTGGTTTTATGACTTCCTCTTCTGAAGTGAGCTGCAGACAACCTGGCGGTGACAGAGGCTCCTGCTGACCTCAGCAGCCACCACGTGTGACGCTTCCATTGGTCCATTCTGTCCCTGAATGGAAACGCAGTTCGGAGACAGTGCACACCAGGATGGAAGGAGTCCACTCCTGAAAAACCATTGCCTCTCACCTTGTTGAATCCTTCTTTCTGAGTGAACTGTTCTTTGAGGGAAGAGCACAGGTCCCTGGGTCTGGGTTTTGTGATGCAGGACAAGTGCTGTAGCCTCTCTGAACATCTTTGTGTTCACCTAAGCTAATTAAACATATCCACCTGTCTGGTGAAGAATAAAGAGACAGAAAGACCATGTTAAAGCACAGTGGTAGAGAAGGACAATGATGGGACCTCGGGTTCTAGGTCATATGAAGCAGTCTGTCTCCACTGGTCCTGGGTGAAGCTGCTCTGGTAGGAACCTCGCCCCTTCCCTCTGCTACTCTGCCATCCTAGGACTTACTGCCCTAGAGATCCTAACCAGGGTGGTGCTGTCTGGAGTCAGGGGCAGGGACATGCTCCTAGGGCTGACCCCTGTCCTGTGAGGAAGCAGGGGAGAGTGGAGGAAGAAGTCATGCTCCCCATGAACTCGCACCCTAGTTGCTACCTGTCCCACTAGGCTCACGAATCACAGGTCACAGAGCAGCCGTTTGGCCTCTCCTGCCTGAGACGATGTTGGGTCATGAGGTCAACATTCTTGGCGTTGACCATCTTGGACTCAGTAAGCATCCAGGACACGATGACCACAAGTTCTCATCTTCCCTGTCATGTCCAAGCTCTCTAAGACATCACAGGCCTTTGTTAGTGGGAGAAACTTGTTGGATCCCATCGAACTTCTTCCCAGACCTTCTAGAAGTCTAGACCCCTTGTTCTCAGTTCTCACTTTTACCAGAATCACCTAGTGGATGTGGTTCTTAAAACAACCAAATGAAAAACACGGCTTTTCAGGTTCTATTGTAGATGCCCAAAGCAGCAAAGTGGAGAAAGTCCTCAGCCGGTGCACCCTACTTCTAAGAGGGACCCAGCTGACAACAACGAAACAAACTGCTAAGCATCTGCTTAGTGGGAGACCAGTGTTAAGGAGGAAACAAACAGAGACCCCCAGGAAAAGGTCTCTCTGTGCCAGCTTGAAGGATGGTTCGCTGCTCAATGCTGTCCAGGAACCTCAGATGCAAGAATTTAGAAGAACGTTGACATCATCATCATCATCATCATCATCATCATCATCATCATTATTCTTGCATGCCTGAATGTGGTGAAATAACTCTCCCTGCCTAGCCTGGTCTTTGGAAGACTCCATCTCCTCCTTTTGTCATGGGAGGAATCAACTGCTCCCAGGAGTCCATGCTGCGAGAAAGTCCTCACAGGCTTCTGGAGAAGCTTCTAGAAGGAAACAGTGCCAGAGCTGCCCACATGCTCTATCACCTGGGCAGAGGAGAGGAGGCATCTCCTCCATCTGTCCAGCCCCATCAGGTCCACGTTCAGCTGGAGACCCACCCAGTGGATCTCAGCCCTGCAGGACTGGCTGATGTGAGGGCCTCAGGTATCTGTGCTGGCATCTCTCCACCCTGGGGCCCTGGCTGGGGAGGGTCCCCCGCAGGGAGTCCCATGGCAAAGGCAGACAGCTGCCACGCACCGGCACACCCTGAGCCTTCGGCCCCAGCAGCCGTGTCCCCTGGTGGTGGCCTGAACATGGCTGCTATCTTCCAGATCTTGTGAGTAGAGGCAAGTAGCCATGAAGGCCATGCAGAGAGGCCTGTGAAGCCTGAGCTTCCCTTGCCAGACCATCGAGTGCTTCTGGACCTTTGCTCTGGCTGCCCAGAGCTTGGCTGGTTGGCTCTGATCTCCAGGACCCAGAGTCTGCCTGAAAAATGTCCCGCAGTTTTCGGCTTCTCCTTGGTGCCCCCACAGACCTTAGCATAGTTTATGGCAGGGTTTTCAGCCAGCAGCGCAATGAACGTGCTGAGCCTGGGCCAGGGGAGCTGCCCCAGGGCGGGGCCGGCACTGAGAAGGCAGACAGCTTCCCCAGGCCTTATCATGCTCCGCCGGCTGAATTATAGTCATCCAGGCCCCTGCCGCCTCCCTGCCTCCCTCATCCTCACCTGAAGCTGTTTTCCAAACCACTTCACTGTGGATTAGGTGCCACTTTCCCCCAGAAACAACTAGGTGGAGACGCGGGATGTTGGCTTGCAAATGACAGGTTGGAGCCACTGAGTGGGTGGGGGTGGACTGAGGAGCAAGGGCTGGTAATTGTAGTGGACTGGAGGAGAGGGGAGAAGAGGGGGAGGGCGAGAGAGGGAGGGGGGTTAAAATGGCTACAACACACACCCAGCCCACAGCTCAGCTCTGCCCGCCCCCCTTCCAGGAGCCAGGTTTCCAGGTGTCTCTCCTAGGAGAAGGGGCCCCACTGGGAGGCCCCCCACTTGAGAAGCTGGGGCCAGCAGGTCAGCACTGCTGACAGAGCCAGAACTACCTCCCACCCCCAACTCCCATTCTCTGTTCCCCTGGATCTCAGCCCTTTGCAGGTAGAAACTGACCACACGGGCTGAGCCCTGGAGTGTGCTCATGGCTCCGGCTAGCTGTGGGGCGGTAGGCACATTACTGGGATCCTTGAGCCTGGATGTTGCTGCACAGTAAAACAGGATGAGTCACCTGCAGGCATCAGGTTAAGAAGTCAAACCTGGGCAGCAGGTAGAGGTGGGAGGATGGCAGCACTAGTTACCAACATGATCAGAGTTTGGGAATGAAGGAGTAGAGCGGGGGTCATGGCCCCTGTCGCTGTCCCTGTGTGCCTGGTAGGACTGGCCGGGGGATCTGGACACCTGCAGAGCAGGAAGCTGCACTTCATGATGGTGAGAGGAGCAGCCACACCCGGAGACCGGGGTCTGGGGAGGTGGAGCCGGGCCACAGCCTCCTCTTATCTTCAGCATGTACTGCAGCCTAGGAGGAGGGCCGAAACTGCACGTTGTGCAGAAAAGCGAGCTAAGCAGGGTGGGGGTTAAAGAAGGCCCCATCCCCATGCTCCAGGCCCTCCCAATGCCTCTTCCAGGCTCAGTAGAGGCCTCTGCCGTCCTGGGCACGCAAGGCCAGGGTCTGCAGACAGCAGACAGCCCTCTGAGCAGCTGCATGGCATCTGGCAGGCCTCCAGAGACAAAGCCCCGCCAGGGTCACAGAGTGGCACCCTGGTACCAGGGGATGGCACCACCAGCGTGTCAGCTCACCAACCTGCCTCCAGGAGGGCTGGGTAGGGTCCAGGTTCCGCTCCTGACCCCCAGGGGCTTCTTGGCTGTGCCTAGAAACGAAGTGGTTCCCCTCATTGGACTATTTGACTACTGGGCCTGGGTGCTTGTCCTGCTCCGCATAGTAACATGACGTCACCCCAGGCTGGAGAAGGGGCTCTGGAGGGGGACGGAGGGTGAAGGAGGGAGTTGGCAGCCACCCCACCTCACACCCTGTGGGACGTGCCGAGCCGCACACCGTCCAGGGAATCCCTGCAACTGGGAGGTGACTCAGCACAGCCCAAACCACACTGGGGCCCAGTGGGTGGGGCAGGGAGGGGAGGGCGGGGTGGGCAGAGTCGGCTGCAGGGGCCTGGTGTGTACTGAGCTGCTTGCCACCTGCTCAGCCCCGGACTTTGTCCCCAGAGGCCCAGCCTCTTCCTCCTCTCTCCTCCTGCCCCCTTTAGCAGGGGCCCCATGCCTCTCTAGTTCCCTCAGCCCCATTCTCACCCAGCGCCAAGTCCAGGGCACTGCCTCTATTAGGATCTGGGACACCTCACATCTGCCTTGTGCCAGCCCCTTGCAGCTCTGCAAGGCTGGCCACCGTGGGTAAACTGAGTCCTAGAGTGGGCCGTGACCTGTGCAGGGAGCTGACACTCAAACTAGCTCAGTCTGAACCCCAAAGGTCATGTGTTTCTCCCACAGAGTGAGGTAATCTCAAGGGCTCATTTATAGCCTCAATTTCCTTTTGCCCACTTTACAGAAAGAGAGATTGAGGCACAGCAAAGGGAAGTGTTCTCAGACAGCACCACAGCTCTCCATTGCCCCTGATTCAGGGGCAGAGACCCTGCCCGAGAGTATGTGGTGAGCGAACAAACGAATGAATGAATAAATGAATGACTGAGGTACTCGAACTGCCCGTCCTCTGACTACGCTGGTCACATGTAGCTTTGGAGCAATTGGCCTATGACAAAGGAACTGAATTTGTAATTTGACTCTTCAGTTTCACTAAATCAATTAAATTGAACTTAAGCAGCACTCCGTGTGTGGTGGACACATCTGGAGACATGCAGAAGTGGGACTCAGCACTTACAGCCTCGTCTATAGCTACCATCCTCTCTGGATCCTCGCAACCCACCGAGCCCCACACCTTCGCTGCCAGGAGAATCTCAGGTCCAGAGCGTTCTAGTGTCATGCCACTTTATATTTTAACCCCAGCAGCAAATGCTTGTTTAGCTGGCTTCCTGTCTGTTTAGCTGGCTTCCTGTCATTGGCTATCTTCATCGCCTTAGATGACCATTACTCCATGTCCTAATACAAGGAGACACAAAGAGGCTCAATCCTGTGCCGGATGCTACATGGTTAGATCCCAGCTAAGCTGGGATTTGGACCTCAGATATTGTGGAGCTGGGTTTCCACAGCTTTGGTGCCGGGCCCATGGCCTTTGAGGGAGTCCCATGTGTGACGTGTGCGGTGGGCCCTTGGAGGATGCCTGCTGTACCTCCAGGCACTGGGAAGCCATCATGGTGGTGAGCCTGGGACCCGGTTGCCGGATGTAAGCACCAACACTGGCTGAGGCCTGAGGAGGGATAGCAGGCAATGAGCTCAGCTGGTGGGAGCTCAGGTAGGAGGGAGTGCTAACTAGGCAGGTGAGAGATGCCCAGAGTTCCAACCTGGCTCACACAAGAACAGACCCAATGATTAACAATGGGGCTTAGCCGCATTGCCCACTGTCCGTGGCTGACTGAGCGCAAGTAAGAGGAAGGCCAAGGCCAAGAACCCAGGTGGCCGCCACACTGCTTTGTAGAGGTAGGTCACACAGCCTGTGCAGACATAGCTTGAGGCAGAGGCTCCCTGGAGAACTGGAGAAGGCTGTTGGCTGCCCAGGGCCTGGCATGGTGGGGACCAGGCAGAGATGTTGGGCACAGACAAGCTTTCAGCATGGCTGAGCGCTGGGTGGCACCCTGAGCCTTGATACCCTTTGTTTAATTCTGCAGAGCTGCAGCTATGGCTGGATCTATAGCCAATGAAGAACACCTTGTGAGGAGTTTCAACCAAAGCGACAGTGACAAAGCAGATCGTGGCCAGAGGCCACATCGGCCATGCACGTTAGATTTCAAAAAATGGAGAGGGAGAGAACAGAAACACAGCACTTGTGTGCCTAAAAGACTGACATACAGTCCATGTTGCAGGTTTAAAACAGTTGTATTGGATAGCAATACTGAAAGAACTTATTTATAGCGATACTGAAATTGCTTGTTTAAAGTATTTAAAATTGCCAGCCACCCACACCCCTCACGCCCAGTTCTTCTCCTAGGGATTTTCTTTGTATTGCTGATCTGTGTGTTGCATAATCAGATCTGTGAAATGTATAGGTTCATTTTTCTCAACGTCTCTCTCCTTTGATTGGAAAGTCAGCAAGCCATGGGACCCTCAGGGCATAGAATGTGCCTGGTATGCAATAGGTCTTCCATTCATCTCTGGTCATGAATGAATGAGAGTGGTCACTGTAAAACCACAGCACAATAATAATGGTGGGTGCTCACAAGAGGCTGAGGAAGAGGGTGGGAGTCTGCTAATGCTTGTGTTGTGCACCTGATATTCTGCTATGGGCCCTGCTTTGCAGTGGGCTGGGCCTGGCTCTCCCCCAGCAGACTGACTGGGGACCATGCTGAGAGGGTGGAAGGATGCATCCAGGGGGCCCTTGGTGGCCTGGCAGGGGCAGCCCAGGGTGACAAGGGGCAGAGGATCCAGGTGCCCTCTGAAGCTGTACCCCTGTGACAGCTAGTACCACAATCTGGAGACAGACAGGGCCAATGTTCGAATCCCACAGTGCCACTTCCCTTCGGTCAAGTACAGGTGCTCTCCAGACCTGGATTCTCTGCAGGGATTTTTTCACATTCATGCATGGTGTACAGGTGGGCACACACAATGGGTCAGGGTGTTTTTGCCTCATAGGAGTAACGGAGTATCAGATGGTGCACCAGTAATGTTCATCTCTCAGCCCAAGCTTTGAAAAGTAATCTGCATGCAATCTGTATTGAAGAGATGTAGGCTCCTTCCAGAAAATTTGACAATGGAGACTAATGAAATGGAAAAAAGGGTTAGGGTTGTGGTTCATGTGGTAGACTACCTGCCTAAGCAAGAATGAGGCCCTGACTTCCATTTCCAGTGCAGCCAAAAAACAAAAGCAAGAAGAAACTAAAAACCACCTGTCATCATGAGAATGGGAAGATGAGTCACAGAGGAGGAGATAATACCTGTAAAAGCCATATTTGATAAGGACTGCTATCCAAAGTATACTAACACAAAAACACACAGAGGAAAAAAAAAAGAAACAAAAATCTTCCCAAAACAAAAAAGGCAAATAACTCAATGCAAACAAGCCAGACATTTCACCAAACCAGACATGCAGAGAGTAAAGAAGCACATGCAAAGATGCTCAATATCCTAAGACAAGCAATATTTGCAAACAGAAGTCTCCATACGATGCCACTGTTAGGACGGCCCAAATCCAGACCACTGGCACATCAAATGCTAACAAAGATGTGGAGCAACAGGAAATCCATCATGGCAGATTTCTTCTGCCACTGTGCATGTAAGGTCAGCAGCTCCTTACAAGATTGACCTGCATTCTTGATGATGCTACATAGGAATTCCTGTTCACCCAGGTGAGCTGAAAAGTCCTGACATCCAAGAAACTTGCACATGCCTATGTTTGACAGCAGTGTTTTGTTATTGTTGTTGTTTTTCAGCATTGAGAACACATTTCAGTTCATCCTTCAGTGGGTGAAGGGATGCATAGATAGACTGTAGCACAACCAGATGGGAGTGGGGATATAAATAAGTGAACACAAGGATGCACAAGGAGGCCCACGTAGCAGAGGTCGATCAGAGAAGGCTACAGAGGTTCTGTCTGATTCCAACTCTATCACATTCTGGAAAAAGCACATTTCCATGGGTTGTGAGAAGATCCAAGGTTGCCAGGCCTGTGGGGCTGGGGAGGAATGAACAGGCAGCAGCCAGAATTCAGGGCATGGGACCCAATTCTGTGTGATATGATGGTATTCGGTGACATCCAAACCCATTCAATGCAGCGGGGGTGAACAGCAGGCCAGCTGCACACTGTGTGATCATAGGCCCAGGCAGGTTCTTCCGTGGTGACAAATCTCCCATGCTGCCGGGAGAGATAGGCGGTCTGGGAGGCTGTGCATAGT
This sequence comes from Dipodomys merriami, assembly GCF_024711535.1. Lineage (NCBI taxonomy): Eukaryota > Metazoa > Chordata > Mammalia > Rodentia > Heteromyidae > Dipodomys > Dipodomys merriami. The sequence goes on from NW_027205603.1 coordinate 88,267,267, forward strand.
GAGGGTAGGGGGTGGGGGCACGCTCTGTACTTCCTGTTCCCTAAAACGTCTTTAAGAAAAGGGGGCTACTCAAAATAATCAGGGTTGGAATGTATGTCAGTGGTAAAGCAGGCTCCTGGCGGGTGTGAGGCCGTGGGTTTGACCTTCAATACCACAAATAAAAAGACGAACAGTAATAATAATAAATAAAAATAAAGACTCAGCCATCATGCCATGTGTGCTGGTCTTATGACTGAATACCAGCATGAACTGTGTTTTCCAGTACACAGACACACACACACACAGACACACACACACAGACACAGACACAGACACACACACACACACACACACACACACACACACACACACACACACGCCTGGTACTCAGTAAATGGTAGCTTAGTAATAAACAAATGAGTACCTGACCCCCAAATAATAGAGCTAACATTTTGGTCATAAAAATTCCAGGCATTCTGTACATTTTTTCGCACATGTGTACTCTAATACATTTTCAGTATAATCTTCCCAGGCACAGACTTGTGGAGGGATGGATAGACTGTCACTGGAGTTTGTACTCAAGGTCTCCCATTTGCTCTGCTGCGTTCATTTGGCTGCTTGACTGGTGTTCTAGCATTTGAGCCATACCTCCAAACCAACTTTGGGTGATTAATAAGAGGTGGAGTCTAATGGACCATTTGGTCTGGGCTGACTTTGAACTATGGTTCTCTGGATCCCAGCCTCCTGTGGAGCCAGCATCGCAGATGTGAACTGCCAGTACCTAAACCAGACGCATGGCATGATAAGCAGTCATGTCTGAGGGCTGTAACTTTCTCTCTTGGGCAAGAAACTTAGGTTTTTCCTTCGTGCCATGTGAACCTGGGGCAGCATCTTATTTCATGTCTGGACCATGGTCTATTAACTTCTGCTTTTACTTGTTTTTTTTTTTTTTTTGTGGTGGGGGGGGGATCCGGTCGTGGGGCCTGAACTCTGGGCCTGGGCGCTGTCCCTCAGCTCTTCAGCTCAAGGCTAGCTCTCTACCACTTGAGTCACAGCGCCACTTCTGGCTTTTTTCTTTTTGCTTATGCGGTGTTGGGGAATCGAACCCAGGGCCTCATGCATGCAAGGCAAGCGCTCTACCACTGAGCCACCTTCCCAGCCCATGCTTTTACTTGTCACTGGGCTCGACTACACCGACAACATGGCGCCCCACGTGCTTCTCTCAGGTGGGTTTTACACCAGCTCTGGACTGGACGTGGGGGTTGGGCAGTGACTGTCAGAGTGTGGGGGTCTCTTTCCTGTAAGACTGACTCGTGCTGAGGCTCTGCCTGCCATGTCTTTTCTGAGAAATGCCTCTTGTGAACACCACAGAACCTGTACCGTGCCATGTTGGATCCCTGGCCAGAGCTACCGTATTCCAAAGCCCAACAAATGGCCTTCTGGCCTGACAGTTAGGGGCATGTTCCTGAAACCGGCATGGCACAGAGGGTCTGGCCATGTTACACCTGAGCTTCCAGGCTTCAAAATGATACACGATGTTTTTTTTATACAATCCTGATATTATTCACCCTCCAATGATCTCTCTCTCTCTGTCTCCCTCTCCCTTTACCTCCCCCCCCCCCTGCTCTTTTTCTCTTGTCCATTGTGTGGCTTGAACTGAGGGTCTGGGCCCTGTCCCCGAGTGCTTTGGCTCAAGGCTAGTGCTCTACCACTTTGAGCTACAGTGCCACTTCTGGTTTTCTGGCAGTTAATTGAAGATAAAGAGTGTTATAGACTTTCCTGCCTAGGCTAGCTTAGAACTGCTGTCCTCAGATCTCAGCGTCCTTAGGAGCTAGGAATATAAGTATGAACCACCATTGCTCAGCTTTCCAATATTCTCTTTTTTTTGGGGGGGGTCTGGTCATGGGGCCTGAACTCTTGGTCTGGGCGCTGTCCCTCAGCTCTTCAGCTCAAGGCTAGCACTCTACCACTTGAGTCACAGCGCCACTTCCGGATTTTTTATTTTTGCTTATGTGGTGCCGAGGAATTGAACCCAGGGCCTCAGGCATGCAAGGCAAGCACTCTACCACTGAGCCACCTTCCCAGCCCCTCCAATATTCTCTTAATAACTGGGAAAAATGAAAACAAAAGAAGAATATTTTGTGACATTTCAAATGTCATAATTTTCAAATGTCTGTGTCTGTGTCAATAATGAAGTTTTCTTGGCTTCTAGCCACAGCCACTCATGTCTAGGACAGCTATGTTGCTGTGGTGACATGGGGTAGCTGTCACCGAGCCTGGGAGACCCCGTAGCCTGATTTATTTACTGTCTGGCTCTTCTGGGAAAAGGCTGTTGCTTCTGGAGTGGAATGGATTCTGATTCCAGTGATCCAGTCCTCTGCTGATAGAACAGATCTGCCTCCAAAAGCCGCCACTTCCCGGGTGGGGATCACTTAGCCACGTAGACCTGCTGGGGGACAAACAGCCACATTAACACAGAAGGTACTGGGAGGATTGAGTGCAATCAAGTCTCATATCTAAAATATACTTGGAACTCAAAAAATTAAACCCCCCAACAACAAATCCTCAAAGAAACAACTGCCCAATAAATAAGTGGGCGAAAGACTTAAAGAGAAACTTCTCTGAAGAAGAAAGAAGGATGGCCAATAGACACATGAAGAAATGTTCAACATCCCTAGCCATAAAAGAAATGCAAATCAAAACAACATTGAGATATCACCTCATCCCAGTTAGAACGGCAAAAATCAAGAACTCTAACAACAACAGATGCTGGAGGGGATGTGGACAGAAAGGAACCTTACTTCATTGTTGGTGGGAATGTAAACTTGTTCAACCACTTTGGAAAGCAGTATGAAGGTTCCTCAAAAGACTTCACATAGAACTCCCCTATGACCCAGCAATCCCACTTTTGGGCATTTACCCAAATGTTTACAAACAAGACCACACTAAAGCTACCAGCACAACAATGTTTATTGCAGCATTATTTACCATAGCTAAGATATGGAACCAACCCAGATGCCCCTCAGTAAATGAATGGATCAAGAAAATGTGGTATATATACACAATGGAATTCTATGCCTCCATCAGAAAGAATGACATTGCCCCATTTGTTAGGAAATGGAAAAACTTGGAAAAAATTATATTAAGTGAAGTAAGCCAGGCCCAAAGAAACATAGGTCCCATGGTTTCCCTTATTTGCAATATCTAGTATATGCATGAGTCAAGTGGAAAAGGTCAGATAATGTGATGTCAGGAAAATGAACCCTTAAATATGTATTTTAATGTTTTTTTTTCTTTCATGCATGTGTTTCTAACGCATTTATAAGATTATCTCTTTGTTGTTTTGTATGTCCCTCCCCCACAGTATAACCCCTGCTTTCACTATATTTGATGTCAGTATAACTTGTGGAGGAGATGGGGAAAAACCAGTTGTTTAAGGATACAGGTGGACCTGTTGCAACAATGAGAAGTACAAGTTGTCATGTCCAAAACGAGCTTTACAACGTCGGTGGGGGGGGGAATGGGGGGGAAGGAGAAGGATTGGGATTGGGGGGGAGGGGGGAGGCTGGGAAGGGACGTGAAGGGTAAACAAAAGGAGGAGGCTGCAATGCTTGGTAAGAAATGTACGCATTATCCTGCCCATGTATTTGTAACCCCTCTGTACAGTATGTTCACAAATAAAAAAAAAAAAACTGTGCAAGGTGCCACAGGAATGACAGAAAAAAAAAAGAATCTTCTAGAATATTCCTTTGAACCTCTGGACTACTCCATGGAGGCTCTGGAGTGCTGGGTGCAACTTTGATAAATGAGAGCTCTTGTGTTCATCAACAGTCACTCGTACCCCATCGGGACAGAGCTCTTCTGGTACAAGACTGTGGGTACTACGCAGTAGCATAGGAGGATCCCGGAGGGGCTCCCAGGTCACCATGATGGGGACAGCCGGGCAGCTTGTTCACTGCACAACCCCAGGGGCCGCCATTCATATTGTTGGCATCAGTGTGTGCACTATGAGGCAAGACTTTTCTAGCAGGTGTCAGAGGGGAAAGCTTCATTTCTGAAGACTCCATAGAGGCATAGTTTGGCCCAGGCCCAGGTTGTTTCCTTTTTGGAGAAAGAACACATTGAAGAGGATAGAACTTGGCACTACAGAGAGTGATCGGCACCGTTCAGTTGAGAAACACACCTTTCCTGCCCTTCTACTAGAGTAAAATAGCGTGAGGCCAGGAGTGCTGTCCCATCCAGCCATTAACATACTTAGGCATGAAGCAGGTGCTCAGGAAATAGCCATTGAGTGAAATAAATAAATCCATTATTGTAGGGTGTTTTTTGTCCAGGTGAGGAGGGTTACTGAGGTTTGAACTCAGGGCCTTGAGCTTGCTAGGCAGATACTCTACTGCTGAGCCACACCTCTGAGGCCTGTAGCAGACATTCTTTATCCCTTCTTATAATGCAAGTCTTCAGCACACAGACTCAGCATGCCTTTATGGAATACCTGCTTCCTCTTCTTGTAGCCTTTACCCTTTCCTCTCCTAGTTTTACTGTCACAGCCCTGTGGAGTAGATTGCTCTGGAAAGAGTAAATTCTCTATTAGAATCAAATGCTTCCATTCCCTAAGTCTATCCCTTCCTGCTGGCAGTAGTAGGTGAAAAAGCTAAGTTAGTACCCAGGACATAGTAGGTGCTCAATGAATGCTATCTTGCCTTCTCGTCCCCCTCCCTCTAACACAAATGGGATAGTTTTATCCTTTCCAGACACCCAGATCCTCCCCCATGCTGAGCTTCAGAGATGGGGAAAGCAGGAAAAAAACAACGGCAAAAAACCAAGGCTGGATGGAGAAGTGAATGGGAAAAGGCCCTATGCAGGCTAGATACAGGGCTGGAGAAGGCAACCCAGCAGCAACCAGTGCTTGGGGACAGAACACTGCCATCATCCTCACAGGTGCAGGGGTGAGTCAGGCCTCTACCTCCCACAGAGCAGTGGGGTCACAGGTGCTCAGGGGAAGGGGGTGAGCAAAGCTGCCTGGGGCTCCAGGCTTCTGGAAGCCTGGGGTTCTCACAGGGCAAGGACAGCTGAATGGCCCTTTCTCTTCAGTAACAAATGCTGGCCTTGTTTGCAGGCCTGTTTGTGCCTTTGCTTCCCCAGGCTGTTTCTGTTCTCTTCCCCCAGGACTCAGCCTCGGGCTGCCGCCTCCAGGAGCTCTGGCTTTCAGAATTTCCAGCCTTGCTTGTCCTCCAGCCAAGTGTAAAGGGCCCTTGTATGTGTGTGTGTGGGGGGGGGGGACCAAAGGAGAAGAGAAAGTCTGCACTTTCCCCAATTTGTGGACAATCTCTGACTTCTAGGGCTCCTCATCCAACATCTCAGCTTCATGTATAGCTTAATGTAAATGTTCTGAACACATTTAAACTGGGCTGGGCTAGGCTGTGAAATTTGGGAGCCAGATGAATACATTTCAACTTGGAGACATTTTCAGTCTTTGATGGGCTATCAGAACTCATCCCTAGCAAAAGTTATATATCTTCTGTACTTGGAAAAACCAATCTTGTCTGGAGCAAGAGTGGACCTTCAGGAGGACTTACGAAGTCCGTGGGCCATGCTGGGGTTCAGCAAGTAACCCTCATGGTGATGGGGGACACAATAACTGCATGTAAAAGGTTAAGACCAGCGGCTTGGCACAGGTGGTAGAGCACCTGTCTCACAAGCATGAGACCTATGCCTAGTTCCACACAAGCACCCGAAAAAGATTATATCACCACCCTGCTTCTGACTCTTGGAGACTCAACTTTAGTAGCTAGAAGGAGAGGCTTGAGACACAGGGAGAGTTCGGTGCCTTTCTAGCTAGAATGGCTGAACCTGAACTCAGATCTGTCTAGTCTCGTGGCTCTGTGAGGATCCAGGCTTAGTATCTGCATATCTTGGGTCAGTACTCTGCTCTATCATTATTTTGTGGAGACTCAATCTTGTTAAATAGAGGCAGCAACACTTCTTAGCTACCGTAAATCTGCACTCAGGTTAGAATTTGCTCCTCAGGAAATGTAAGTTAGCTCTCAGACAAAGGAGTCCAGACATTTGTGTTTTCTTGTCCCAAAAACATCTTGGGGAGGAGTTTCCATTTTATAGACAGGATCAAGGAACTGATATGCAGGTAGGAAACTTGTTCCAGGGTGACAAGATGCTGGAAACTAGGGAAATGGTTATTATTGAAAATGCACCACACTGGAGTCCACCTGGAAGGAAATATGTCCTATGGGTAGTTAGGGGCATTGAATAGGTGTCTGCATAAGACAGAAACTGGAGATGGGGGGCATTTCATAATGCAGAATTTGGGGTGGAGGCATTGAAAGTGCAGAACCTGGAGGAGCAGGAAGACATTACATAAGTGCATTGCCTGAAGGGCATTGTATTGCGCACAGCCTATGGGTGGGAGAAAGCATTGCATATATTGGCTATGGGGGCTGCTGGTTAAAAGCAGAAACTTTCCCTGTTCATTTCTCCCAAGTTCCCTTCTCCTCTTCCTCACCTGAGAACAACCTCTCAGAATCTCATCAGCTTCCTCCCACTAATGCTTCTCCAACTCTTCTGTCATTTTCCCAAAGCAATGGAGAAAAGCAACAGAGCTGTGGGCTCCACTTACCATGGATTGTGTGAAGTAAAAGGTGACCAGAGAAAGGGAGAAGCTCTAGCTCCAGTTCTTTTCTACCCTCTGGGGCTCCCAAGACTGGCACCAAAAATATTAAATTAAAAATTTTTTTAATCCAAGCCTTGGTAGCTTACAACTGTACTCCTAGCTACTCAGGAGTCTGAGATCTGAGGATGGTAGTTTAAAGACAGCCCAGGAAGGAAAGTCATGAAAATTTTAACTCCTAAAAAAAGAGGAAATGGTTCTACCCCTCAAAGTGGTAGTGTAGGTAGTTGCCTTGAGCAGAAAAGCTCAGGGACAGTACCCAGGCTCTGAGTTCAAGCCCCAGGACCATCACTAAATAAATAAATAAACAAATAAATAATAAAGCCACATACACACACACACACACACACACACACATTGGAGGGAAAAAAATCCCCAACTTCATTTTATGAAGCAATTATTACACTTATTTCAAAACCAGATATGCAACAAAGAAAGAGAATTATAGATCAATTTCATAAATGAACAATGAGGCAAACTTTCTCAATAAAATCATTGCAAATACAACTCAACAACATATAAAAATATATAAAAATATACTACAATCAAATTGGCTTCCTTCCTGGAATGCAAAGATGGTTCAACACACACAAACCAATGAATGTAATGCATCACATAAACAGAACTGAGAACAAGAAACACACAATTAACTCAACTGATGTAGAAAAAGCATTTGACAAAATTCAATACTTTTATAATAATAGATTTGAATAAAATAAGAATAGAAGTTCATGATGGGCTGGGAAGGTGGCTCAGTGGTAGAAAGCGCTTGCCTTTTATGCATGAGGCCCTGGGTTCGATTCCTCAGCACCACATAAGCAAAAAGAGAAAAGAATAGAAGTACATGAATTTAATAAAGGCTATATATAGATATATAACAAGCCTATAGCATTCATATTAAGTGGGAGAAAAAACAAAAACATTTCTCCTAAAGAATAAGAATATCCACTCTTCCCACTTTTATTTAGTATTATACTAGAATTCTTAGAATAATTAGGAGAAAAAAATAAATGGGATTCAAATAGAGAAAGAACAAATAACATTATATAATGACAGGATCCTATTTTTCTAATGACATGACCCTGTATTTAAAAGGCCCTACAGACTCCTCTTCTAGGTCTGATAAATACCATTGGAAATATAATAGGACACACACACACACACACACACACATACATAGTAGGTATCTTATATACTAATAAGGCACAGACTGACTGAGAAAGAAATCAGGAGAAAAATTCTATTCACAAAAGCCTCAAAAACAAAACAAAACAAAGCAAGAATTACCTAGGCATCAACCTAACCAAAAAACAAAACAAAACAAAAAAAGAAAACCAAAAATTTCTATAATGATAACCATAAGATTATGAAGAAAGAAATTGACGAAGACATAAGACAAAAGGAAGATCCCTCCCTGTTTATGTATTGGCAGAATTAGCATTGTCAAAACAGCCATACTGCTAAAAGCAATGCACAAATTAAATGGAATAACCATAAAAATTCCATCACCATTCCCGGGAGAATTACAGAAATCAATACAAAAGTTTATATGGAAGAAAAAAAAGATCCTGAATAGCAATAAGAGCACCATTGGAAGTCTCACAATACCAGACTTCAAATTGTACTACAGAACCATAGTAACAAACACAGCATGGTACTGTCGGGGAACAGATCCAAAGACCAATGAAATAGCATAGAAGATCCAGAAATAAAATCACCCATCCACAGCCAACTAATTTTCAACAAAGGAGACAAAAATATACCATAGGGGAAAGACAGCTTTTTCAACAAACAGAACTGAGAAAACTGGGCAGGAGACTGAAACAGGTCCTTTCTCTCTCATCCTGTACAATTCCATTTGGATTAAGGGCCTCAAAGCAAGATATGAAATTTAAGTGTATTACAGGAAAATATAGGGAAAATGTTGGAAGATAAAGGCATGGGTAAATTTTTTCCTGAATAGATAGACGCTCAGAGGATGGGGGCAAAATTTGACAAGTGTGAATACACCAAATTTTTGCACAGCAAAAAATAAACAACTACCAGAATAAGAGACAATACACAGAATGAGAGAGAATCTTTGTTACCTATCCAACAGATTAAAAACATCCAGAATATACAGTGAACCCAAGAAATTAAAACCACAAGAGAACAGGAAATCCTTTTAATAAATGGACACGTGAACTGCAACAGATAGATTGTTCTGACAAAAAGATATGCAAATAGCTAACAGCTACATGAAGAAAATTTCACCATTCTTAGGCATAAAAGAAATACAAATCTAAACCACACTGAGATTCCAGTCAGAGTGGCAGCCATCAAGAAAACAAAACAACAACAAATGCTGGAGAGGATGTGGGAAAAGAGAGGCCTCATACACTGCTGGCAGACATGTCAACTAATGTGACCACTGGAAGTCTAGTATGGAGGTTCCTTAAAAGCCTCAAAACTGATCTTCCTTGTGACCCACCACACCACTATAGCTTTGCAGGGAGACCCTGAAAGAGCTGAGTGCTCAGGCTCGGGTGCTGGATCCAGATATTCCCTGAGAGATACAAGGGTGAGAGAGGAGTTGCCTGGTTTGAGAACCTGTGAGGAAGGTAGTGAATGAGAGGGACACTGGGAAGGCTGCTTAAGCAGTAGGCCAGGGAAGGCCCCCACTGGGACATTACTGCATCCTTTGGGAAGGTCTCAACAAGGGCATACCAAGTGGTGTCCCCTGGAGCAGGACAGGTCCTGAACTGTCTTCTGCCTTGAGATTATCCCTCAGTGTGGTAGGCTTTCCCATCCTCCACAACAGAATACTTTTCTAGTCATCCAGCATGATAGGGACAATTGAGGTAGCTCTAAGCATAAGCCTAGCCTTCTTTGGGCCAGGACTCTAAGAATTCACACCTGTAGGGATCCTCTGAACCCTATGTTCTAACTCTCCAGCAAACGAGACTAGTGGATTCACAGAACTGACAGGACTTTCCAGCCTCACACAGAAGGTAGTGGCAGGGTGGAAGGCCAAGCCTGCGGTTGTTTCCAGCACACAGATGACCTGGGGAAGTTTCCCTGGCCCAGAGCGCTCGCTTTACAGAGATGCAAGCTGGGACCAAGACAATAAAAACAACCTATTGTGTAGTTTTCTTGTTTTGCTCACAAGCCAAGGTCTCCTGGGTCAGAGTTCTTGCGGGGGCTTTTCTGAGTTGCTGATTGTGTGCAGGAAATTTTTGTTTGGGACTCTGGTTTACTGCACAGCAGAGTGAGGGAGAGATGTTTCAGGGATCTGGAGTAGACGGATGGTCCTTTCCTCTGGCCCCTGGCGACCAGCTCCTGGTTTACAGCTCTTTCCCAGAGTCACCTCTGTTGAGACAGAGGCGCTCGGGTCTGGATGGTGTGGCATTGTGTCCTGAAAGTCCATCCTGCTTCGTCCTGGACCTCTCTAAGCTCCCAGTGTAGGAAGGAACAGGAGTGAGTTTCCTCACAGCCTGGAGTCTGGTTGTTAGGACCTTTGTGAGAGCCAGATCTCTCCACCCCATTCCAATGTCCAAGAGGTCCTTCCCAGGGGCGCCAGTAGGAACGGATCTGGCAGGCTGGCTGTTTAAACGCCTTCTGGACCTCAGGGGTGTGTCTGCACAACTTGGTTCTCTGCCTGCAGGGCTCTGGGAACAGCTCCAGCCTGGAGGAGTTTATCAGATTCCTTTCTTTGCCCACCCAGCCTTGAATTTCATCTAGAACAAAACAGTGGAGACAGCAACCAAGTAGTTGAATACTGGCTTGAACTGTGGTGGGGTCTGGGTCTCCCACACCCGGGTTTCTGCACTTGTTAACCACCTACCTGGGTTTTCTTGGGTGAAAACGGTCCCCCTCCCTGAGCCTCAGTTTCCCTAAGTATAAATCTCTACCCTGTCGTTCAAGATGAGTGGTTCACCTTGGGGGCCTGCGGCCTGGTTCTAGGGTCACAGTGTGACAGTGTGGTAGTGAGGGGCGGCTGGGAACAGTGTTGTTTGTGCTCAGCCATGCTTTGCTCTAGTCCTTTCTCTGGTCTTCTAGAAATTCCCTTCTTCTTTATATAATTTCTTGGCCCTGCACGTGCTGCTGATATTGGGCCAAATCCTGTTCTCTTTGGGCCTTAGATTTCTCTTCGGAGCAAGGAGGGGTTTAAGTGATCCCTAGAGGGCCATCGAACTGAAACCTCAGGTCAGTGTGGCTGTGCATGGCTTTCACTACTGACAATGTCCTCCCCCCGTGATAACCCTTCGCGGATGCACAGGAAGCGGGCATGCTTCCGGCATCCATTCGCAGCACCCCTTCAGTTTGGTTAGAGTGTTTCCCTCACGGTGCGCAGGCCCAACAAGGCGTCAGTCGGGTGGCCTCGCTACGACAAAACACCTGAGTCTGGGTTCTTCATGCACAACATTAACTGTGACTCTTTCTTTGGAGCTAGGAACTCCATGACCAAAGCACTGGGAAAGAGAGCATTAATGGGGTGTTTTCTGGTTTATTGATGGCATCTTCAGTCTCTGGCCTCAATGATGGGAGGAACAAATATACTCTCCCGGGTTGCTTTTTAAAAAAAAAAAAATTTTTTTTTTTTGCTATACTGGCATTTGAACTCAGGGCCTTGGGGGCAAGTGCTCTTCCACTTTAGCCATGCCCCTCAACCCTTTTCATTAATGTCGTTTTGATAGGATCTCACGGTGTTAACTCCAACTGGCCTCAGACCTTGATCTTCCTACCTCTGCTTCCTGAGGAGCTAGGAACACATGCATGACTCTATTTTATAAAGGCACTATTTTATAAAGGCACTTTCTCACCATGAAGGCAAAGCCTTCATGACCTAATTAACACCCCCTCCCCCAGAAAAAAAGCCTGCATGTACCTTAATGCTGCCACATTGGGAATTAGGTTCCAGCATGTGTTGATGGGCCGGGGGTGGGGGGGAGGGATTCCCATCATAGCAGAAAAGTAGAGCACCATGCACTGTTTGGGAACTCATTATCATCCTGAGAGGGAACTTGAAGGATCAGATGCAGAGATAGAAGAAGGATGTGAAGGGGGAAAGGGGGAGGGAAAGTCATGTGGTATGGGGCGCAAGCCAAAGAATGTGGGTGGCTTTTCCAAGCTGGAAAGGCCAGGAATGGACGCTCCCCTGACATTCTAGGAGGACCGCAGACCTTCCTCCTCAGCCTGGTTCCACCGCAAACAGAGAGTTCTGGCCTGAACAACTGTAAGAGAATATGTTCTTCTTGCTTTAAGCCACTGCATGCGCGCAGCTGTTACAGCAGCGAGAGAGACTGGTCGTGAGTGAGACTTGGAGCTCCTAGATTCACCCTTTCCTCCTCTGCCCTGCCATTGCCCCTAGCCTTCTCTCGCTCTGCAGCCTCCTGGCCTTTAAACCATCCCTACCCGCCCTAGGCTGGGGCTGCAAAATGGCCAAGGTCTCTCTGCTTTCTCCAGGGTTCTGACTTACATGGCAGAGAAAAACATGGGCTGATGCTCACGTTTGGACTCATGGTCAACACTCAAGGAAGAGTATTAGGCTGTATATCAGAAGGCCAAGGGCTTGGGTTTCTTGCTCTGTCTTGAAGAAATTTTACAGAGAGACAAGGGGGAAGACCAGAGAAGAAAGGCGAGCTGGCGTGGGCCTCTCCCTGCAGTCTGAGCTGGCTGACTACACCTGTACAAGGTCCCAGCTGGAAGGGCAGTGGAACAGTGTTGCAGCTGATCCCAAATGGCCCTGAGAAGATCTCTCCCTCTCACTGTCCCTGTTACCAGAATGTATCCATGCTACAAAGGGGCCAAGCTCTGGTAGTTTCCGTTAGGACCATCCCTACTTGGGCTGTAAGCTCCCGGAGGTCAGGGCCAGCTCATCCTAAGCAAGTATTCAGCACCTGGCATGAGCTACAGCCCTGAAACAAGGGTAGTACCCCGTGGACACTGGCAAAATAAACTTTTAATCCCTGGTTGCCAATAGTGATCTTCTATGTCCACAGAACATTTCATTCCTAAAAGTTCTTAGGAAGACAAGGAAGAAGAAGGTCTGAGTTGAAATTCTAATGCTATCCATGTCTTGGCCTCTGGGAGAAGCTATCCTCCCGTGGCTGGGGCCTAGTGATAACCACACCTTCCTTGGATGGTCTGTCTCTTTCATGTGCAGCTCCACAAGACAAAGACTTCTGAATGTTGGCTTTGAATCCCACAGTGCCCCACACAGCACAGCAGTCTCACGCATTTGAGTGTCTTGTTTCCATTTGAATTTGTCTCTGGAAGTTATCACGCTTCCTTCTTTATCCCTGATTCCAGCTTCATTTCTCTCTGGGCCCTTCTCCCCTGGCTTCTGTAATCTTTTCTAGGAAGTCAAAGTCTGTCTGGAAAGCGCTCATTGTCCCTTGCTTCACAAAGGCCTCTTCTTGAAGTCAGGTCCAGCTCTGAAGCATAACTAACCCACTGCTCTCACCTGCTTTGTGTATCTGGGCCTCTAGCATCATGACTGCAACATCCTGGAACTTCTCTGGTTGTCCAGGGAGGCCATATCAGGCCCTGGCAAGGGGCAGAGACTGCATGGGCCTGCTCCAGTGAGACACAATTCCCAGATGTCCCACCTCCTTCTTCTGCAGCCTTGGGATGGAGACTTAGCCATCTAGGCCTCCACGTTTTTGTGGTTCTGATGGGAAAATATACCCTCAGTGGAGGGGCATTGAAAAGTTGGTTGCATTTTTCAAATGTGTAACTGTTTACTATTGTTAAGAAGTTACCATCCCTTCAGAAAACTCTTTATGAACAAAACTCCAAGAAAAATTTTAATAGTTATGCCAAACCAAAAATATACATCAGCTGTATATAAACTTTAAAAAGCATTAACATGGGTGATGTTAATATAAAAAGCCTTTAAAATACTTCCAATGACAGCTACAACTTAAATTATGATAAGATAGAAATAGAAAATGGCATTATCTAGTGCAATATAGTTGCATATTAAAGTGACATATTTATTTTTTACCAAATATTAAAAAGGAACTGGTGTCATTGCCTAGCAGTTCAAATACCGAAAGCCTCTCTCCCATGACTTTTTTTTTTGTCAGTCGTGGGGCCTGAATTCTAGGCCCAGGCACTGTCCCTCCACTCTTCAGCTCAAGGCTAGTACTCTATGACTTGAGCCACAGCACCACTTCTGGCCTTTTCTGCTTATGTGCTGCTGAGGAATTGAACCCAGAACCTCATGCATGCAAGGCAAGCACTCTGCCACTGAGCCACCTCCCCCCCACCATAACTTTTTTTTATTATTGTGAAAATACTGTACAGAGAGGTTACAATTACATGGGCAAGATAATGAGTACATTTCTTATCAAGCATTGTAGCCTCCTCCTTTGTTTCCCTTTCCCATCCCATCCTCCCCCCACCCCCCCCACTTAACCCTCCCCCCCCCACCAAAGTTGTAAAGTTCATTTTCAACATAACGACTTGTACGTCTCATTGTTGCTGGGTCCACCTGTATCCCTATTTAAAAGATTTGTTTTTGCCCTTCCCCTCCACAAATTATAACAACATCAAATACAGTGAAAGCAGGGGTTATACTGTGGGGGAGGGACATACAAAGCAACAAAGAAATAATCTTATAAATGTGTTAGAAACAATTGCATGAAAGAAAAAAAACATTTGAATACATATCTTAGGGTTCATTTCCCTAACCTCCATAACTTTTTTAAAGTACAGCAAGAACTCTGTGCTGTTGCTTGTTTCTGGAGCTTCCTATATTCTTGAGATGATTCATTGTTCTGTTGTAACAGAAAGAAAGTCACCACACTTAGGAAAAACCAACACACATGCACCATGATTATTAAAATCATACTCATTCATCAGGAAATTTGAAAAAATTAATGAAGGCATGTTTCACATCCATGACATATGAACATTAAGGCTGGAGTGGAAATGTCCATCCTGAGGGTTGCCTAAATCTTGGTCTGACCCTGCCAAAGTAACTGCAGGCAGGATTCAAAATTCAGTAAATCTAGGAGCTCTTTACAAAGTGAAATTTAATAAATCTAGGCCCATGAATGATGTTATAAATATCCAAATGACCCTTGGCAGAAAAAAAGGTTCTTAATCCCTTTAAAGAGAAGAAGAGACAACGATTCACTGAAGCTACTTTGTCTGGTACTAGCACAGCCAGCCCTGCTCCCCCGGGTGGCTGTGGGCATAGAGTGCCTTCTTCTACCTTTGCACTTTTAGTCCATGTGTCCATGCATCTTAAATGAGTTTCTTGTAGGCAGCATGTCAGTGGATTCCATTCTATTTTCATAAATCCATTCAGACGCTCTTTGTCTTTGATTGGGGAGTTAGACACACAGTAGAATCTCCTTTGATACTTTCTAAGGTTGGGGGCTATCTCTTGTTCTTGAACCTGCATCTCTCTCTTCTGGTTACAGGGGCTGCTAGACTGTTGAGTTCACTTAAATATCAATATTCTATATGGGTCTGTGGTCCTCTGAACAGACTCTGTTTTTCCTGATACAACGTGAGATTCCTGGCACTGAGCAGGGAACCTATGCATTTTATCCAATATTAGTGAGAATAGTAATAGCTAATACTTACCAAGTACTTGCGATGGGGCAGAGGCAGTGTGAAAACTTTTATCACCAAAAACCTATAAAGTACATTATTTCTCCTATTTTTATAGACACAGGAGCTTGGTATAGAGGAGTAAAGGGAATTTGCAGACACATTGAGTTGAGAAACAGCAGATGGGGATTCAGGACTGGGTCAATTCACTCCAAATCTACTACTACTGCCATTATTGGAATGAGGTCTTTCTGCAGATGACTCTTAAGTGATAATGATCTAAAGAGAAGGGAACTTGTTTATCTCTTAGAAGAAACCCATGTCAGGCAGGCTGAGTAGACACATAAATTCAGAAGTCTCATCAAGAATCTCAGTTCTGTTTTACATTCTCTATTTTTTTCACAGTGTCTATCCTCAAGGTCTCATGGCCCAAGATGGCTGCTATAGCTCCTGCCAAAACAAACACCTATATTGCAGGCCATCAACAGTCAGGTTAGAATGCTGCATTTCCTGCTTTTAAAAACACTTTCTAGCAGGGTGCTGGTGGCTCACACCTGTAATCCTAGCTACTTAGGAGGCTGAGATCTGAGGATCATGGTTCAAAGCCAGCCAGGGCAGGAAAGTTTGTGAGATTCCTATCTTTAACCTCCTGAAAACAGGAAGTGGCATTGTGGCTTACATGGTAGAGTGCTTGTCTTTATCTGAAGAGCTCAGGGACAGTGCCCAAGCCCAGAGTTTAAATCCCATGACTGACAAAAAAAACCAACCAAGCAAACAGCAAACAAAAAAAACCCCACTTTCTAGAAGTCCTACATGTTTTCCCTGGCTATATAGCTAATTGTCATGAACCTCAGAGTTTAAAAAAGTGTTGCTGTAGTGTTACCAATTTCTTTGAGCCAGGAGACCAGTCATGGCTTAGCTGAGCTGTTAGGATCTCATGAAAAACTTTCAATCCAGGTGACATTGAGCTGTGGTTTATTGCAGCTCAGCTGAGAAATGTCCATACTCACAGCAGTTGGGAAAATGCCACTCCTGTATCTGTACAGCAAACTAGCTGTTGGCTCACGCCATCATGGATCCATTGAGGTAGACTGTCCTCTGCCACCCAGAAGATGTATCAATTCCTCTCATGTTGACTGTCTTTTCTTTTACTTGGCTTTATGTTAGGTTCATTGTGCGCTTTAGTGTAACATTCTCACGACTTGAGAATTAGCATGAGGGGTAGGAGCCAAAGGAAGGAACCTGAGATGATAAAACAGCTCAGGGCATCAGGATAATAATCAGAGAATTGATAAAACATAGCTATTGTGCACTTGGTAGATGAGATAAAGGTAGGTAAGATTGATAAGGAGTCATAAAATTTATGTTTGCAATGGGTAGATAACAAAAAATTCATTCAGCATGTGGTAGGTTAGAAAGCAGGTGGACTTCCATTGTGCTAAAAATACATAATCAGAACCATATGATGGCCAATGAAAAAATGTTACCAGTGTCTACTGTTGGATGACTGGATTTCAGAAGTAATTTGTTTTCATCTTTTTACTTTTTTGTGCATTTTTCTGGACATTTCTTAACAAGCAGACTTATTGGAGAATGATGTTTATTCCCCAATAACTTTAGGCTCTGTTGCTTCGGGGTGCAAAAAGGGAGAAGTGCATGTATCCAGGAGCATTGGCAGGAAGGGCTTTCACCTGGTGATCGTGAGACACAACTGGCTTTCTGGACCCCTCAGTCCGGCCGGTCCTGCCCATTCCTTCCAGGAAACTATCATTGGCGACTCTGAGCCTGTTAGCATGGCGTTGTTCTTCCCATAACCAGGAATGGCGCAGTTGCTGGGGGAGGGCAGGCAGGTACAACGCACCCTCCGAAGCCCACGTTGTTCCATCTACTGGCAACAGCATCCCGGGACAAACCCTCATATCCTAAATGCAGTTGAACCCTGTCTCCTCAGAGGCTGGCGCTTCCTTGTCAGAGCCCTGAAGGTCACTCCCGCAGGGGCTGGCTGAGCCAGTGCAGGGAACAGGCCTGAGGAGCTGGGTGGTGATGGATTCTAGTCTGGCTCTCTCAAGCATCCACAGAGAGCTTTAGCAGGTTCTGTGTCATCGCTAACACAAGCCTGGTAATGGCACTCAGGCCCCCATGGTAACTACCCACAGACACACCCAACAGCGATGTGTTGTTTCCTTTTCTTCCTGCCTTTCCCATTCTTGGTGCTTCCTGAGTCATTTCCTGACTGAACTGCCTTCTCAGATCCTGGCTAAATCTGACTCTCAGGAAATTGAGCCTAAAAAATGGACACTGCTGCTTGGATCGGTTCCAGAACCTTCTTTGTTTCTTCTGCATGGTACCCCTGGGACACAGTAAAACAATACTCAGACGTTGAGGCGGAAGAGCTAAAGCAGGCAGATGGCATAAAATCCACTGAAATGCCAAAGCCATCCAAACACGCACGAGAGGTATAGCCCTGAAACACTGTACAAGTTGTGTCAAGCTTCATGTGGAGAAGAATCACTAAAATGAGCAGTTACTGGATGGTAGAAGAGAAGGACAGACCACTGTAGGACATACTCACCTTTGACATTGGATCATGTAGCCCAAAACAAAAAGAAGACCAACCCCATCTCCTTTATGATTTTCCTATGTGCAGATAATTCATGCCTAACCACAGGGATGCACTCTGAAAAACAGGTCCCTAGGTGGTTTCCTCATTGTGGAGACATAAGAACTGTACGTGAACCCGGATGGTATAAGCCAACCTCTCGGTGTGGACGGTAGAAGCTATTAAAATGCAATAAACACAAAAGGTATTATCCACATTTTAAAAAGTAGAAGCATGCACTAAAATAAGGATGCAAAGTTTAGCATGGTAAATTTACAAATTAGCGTGATGGCCCCTCCTGATTGCCAACCCAACTGAATTTAGAGAAGCCTAGGAGGTTACAAATGGATATCTGTGAAGGCATTTCCAGAGGTGATTAGAACATAGGATAGAAACTGTGGCACCTTGAGTATGGACAATGCTAGCCAGTAGGCTGAGGGATGATTGAATGAAGACAGAAGGAGGAACCTTGCTAGTGTAGACTCTCTCTCTCTCTCTCTCTCTCTCTCTCTCTCTCTCTCTCTCTCTCTCTCTCTCTCTCTCTCTCTCTCTCTCTCTTCTCTCTCTCTCCTCTCTCTCCTCTCTTTCTCTCCCCTCTCTCTCTCCTCCCTTTCTCTAGTCTCTCCCTCCCTCCCTCCCCTTCTCTCTCTCCTCCCTCTCCCCCCTCTCTCTCCCACCCTCTCCCCCTCTCTCTCCCTCCCTCTCCCCCCTCTTTCTTAGCCTACACTATCCCCTAATCATTCTGTCTTTTCCGTTGTTACTGAGACAGTTAGCACCAGCTTCCATATGATGTAATCCTTTTCACTGACACATCCTTCCTTCCTCTTTCCTTTCTTCTCAGAATGTGCCTGACAGGCAGATTTTTGATTTTTAACAGTCTTCTCACATTAATGACTGGTGTATATAAAGAACCTTTTACTCAAAAGTGAGATCCCATTACTTCTTTACTGTGTCTAGACCACTGGACTCTATGCCAGACAGACAGGGAAGTCCCAAAAGACCCGGGATATGATGCCCCACGGACAGTACTTATACCCCAGACGTAATGTTAGGTTGGGGTGCTCCTGAAAAAATCATTGCAGGCTTATTGATCTTACTGTAGTGGTGCAAGGAGACAGCTTTCCTTTGGATTTGATTTTCTGGTAGGGAAACCATGAGGGAAAATGAATTTGGCTTCTTTGGTCCCCCAAGCACTCATGCCCATCTTTTTCCTTTCTTCCATTTTTCTTGTCCAGGCATAAAATCATACTAAACAAAAAGAACGCCTCATTAACATTCCTGATGAACTGCCTTAGGAAAATGTTGGAATTTTTGAGGAGAGATTAAAATAAAAATAAAAAATTTACATGTGTGATAAAGTTGGTTATAACTAAGAATTTTCTAAGCTCAAAATTCAATGCACTGAGACAAACTAGCTTTAATTATACTGAACTCATGTGTTGTCTTCAGCTGAAATCTTCTTCCCTTTCCCAGTGTTGCTTTTTCTACCTGGAATTATTTCTCCCCCAGATTTCACTGTCTCTTCACTTGGTTCCATCTTTTCTCTGGATAGAATGGCATTGTTGCATCTCCAACTTTTCAGATTGCTTCCTTGTGCACAGGTTTCTCATCAGCATTAACCTGAGTCCTTCAGAAAGTGAGAATAGGGCACCGCACCTGGCTAAGAGCAGTACTCCATAAAGATGTGCTCAGGTACAGTTGTAAGCGAAGGCAGACTGGCCATCCTTTAAGGATGTGCCTGTCCTGTGCGTGCTACTTTCTACAGAAAGGGAACTTGGTGGATGTTGCTGTTAGGATTTTTAGATGAGGGATGTTGTCCAAGAGGGACTAAAGTCATTCCAAAGCTCCTCCAAAAACAAGGGAGCGGTAAAAGAATGAGGAAATTGGTGGTGTGAGTGTTGGTTTTGGAGCTGGAGGAAAAGATGTAAATCAAGGAACTTGGCCTGCTAGTCCACTGAGTTTCTTTAGCACTTTCTTCCCACAGAACTGTAAGATAGTAAGTTGATGTTGTGACATTAGTGCGACAATGGTCATAAGTGAATCACACAGCGGTCTCACTCAGCTCAAGCTCCCTGAAGACACGCATGGGCCGTCACTGAACTTGGCATGCTGCATTTGTTCTATTTTACGCCCCAGGGCTGCAAAAGGTAATGGAACCCACCTTCAAGCCATCTGGTAGAAGTTCAGGTGGGACTGGAACCCAAGCCAACTGACTCCAGGGCTCCTCTGAACTAAAGAGTGCTAGAAAACTGCATCTCTGTAGTCTAGAGGCTCAGTGTTGGATCTCAGGAAGAATCTAAAATGACTCTAATGCCTGCCTCTCTAGACCCCAGAACTGGAGTCTCTGCTTCCTCCTCCACTTCTGCCCTCAGCCCTGAGCCAAACAGCCTGGGGTCACCAGGCTTAGCCTTAGTGCCAGCCAGAGAGCCTGGAGGCAGGCTTCACTCTGCCCTCTCCTTGGTTTCCCCCAGTCCTGGCCTCCCATTGAAGAGGGGAGGCATCATGATGGGGTCACCATCAGGGTGCCAAGTCTTTCTTGGGTGCTAGCCAGGTGGGCTGTGGCTCTTCCCAGAAATCTTCGTGCTGTGCCAGATTCTCCTGGAATCCACCTGCTCGCAGTGCCAGGCGAATTCCTGCTGTGCTGCTGCGGTCGCCAACCTGAGAGCAGACATCGTTGAGAGGCCGGAGGAGCTGGGCCCAGGGGCTCTGAGACAGGCACCCGGCATGATCACGTCAGCCTGGCTGAGGCAGCACTCAGGCCTGCACCCTGTGTATAAAGACAATGCTTGAATGTCTCATGAGCAAGCAGGCAAAGCAATTCTACTTGCCAGCAGAGACCCACACTAGCTTTCTATAAATTCTCCAATTTAAAAAAAGTACCTATCTGCTGCTCTGGAAAGTCCTGGGGCACATCTTCTACAAATCAGTTTAACCCTGTTCATTACTCTGCAAATGTCTTCCTCTCTACCCTACTGACTCTACGGCCATGAAATTATGTGAAAGAGAAAAACCAAAAACAAAACAGACAATCATCATCTAGATGATAATTTAGGTTGAAAAATTAGCATAACAGACTTATAAGAGCAGAAATTAAGCAGGGAATGAGTGGCTCATGCCTGTAATCCTAGCTACCCAGGAGTCTGAGAACTGGAAGATTGTAGTTCAAAGCCAGAATAGGCAGAAAATACTAAAGATTCTATTTCCAACTAACCAGAAAAAAAAGCTGGCCTAGGGTTGTGACTCAAGTGATAGAGTACCAGATATGAGCAGAAATATCATGTGCAAAAAAACTAAGAGGAATGTGAGGTCCTGAGATCACTCCTGGATGCACATATACACACACTCACACAAACACAAGAACAGAAATTAAGAGACAATGAAAATGTCCCATATTAAGGGATCAGAAAAGCAAATTTTGGTAATTCCATATGATAGCATGTTAAATGACTTTAAACTGAAGGTTGTATAAAACTTATAAAATGTAATCTTTTTTCTGATAAGTGGTTATGCAACGTGAAATTCATCCTTATCATGCAACTTGATTGGGATGTATGCATACATGCACATGTACACACGCATGCGTGCATTTTAAAAAAGAATACGCCAGAATATTAGCATGTTTGTTTCTGTGGCTGGATTATTATTTGTAAATCTCTACTTTATCATTGTCTGTGCTGTTGTCCAAAATAACACTTCAAATTTATATTACTTTTCTTTAAGCATTTCTCTCTCTTTTTTTGCCAGTACTGGATTTGAACTCAAGGCAGGCTCATGCATCTTGCTTGCTCAGCTGGTGCTCCACTTGATCCACATGTCTACACCAGATTTATCGTGGTTATTTTGGAGATGGAGGCTAGCAGACTTTTCTTTCCAGAATAGCTTTAGTCTATGATGCTCCAGGACTTGGCCTCCTGAGTAGCTAATAGTACAGGTATGAGCCATTGGCTCATAGTGTGTCTTGAAAAAAAACATTTATTTAGTTTTTTTTAGTTTCCTTATAGTAATTGTACGAAGAAGGTGTCATATAACAAAGCAGTTTATGAATACATTGCCTCTTGATCAGTGTCACCTCATCAATATTCTCATCCCTCTTCGACCCTCCACTTGCCATCATTTTCTTACTTTTGTGAATTCTTCCCCTCTCACCTTGGCCCTACATCTCCTCTTGCAAGTACCATTTCCTGATGTTGATTTTGTTGGTCTTTGACCTAGACTTTCTACAAGATTATCTTATTTGAGCTCTTCATAGCATCTATTTTACTTTAGTTAATTCATGGGTAACCACTTGCACACTACCTAGTATGTTTATTTATAGGTTTATAGGTATATTCTACCCACTACAAAGGAAGGAAACCATGCAACCTTTGTTTCTCTGGGTCTATCTTATTTCACTTTATATAATTTTTCCAAGTCTTTCCATTTCCTTAAAAATGGTACAGTATCATTCTTCTAGTAGATGAATAAAATTTCATTGTGTATATATATCACATTTTCTTGATCCATTTGTCCATTGAGGGGCATCTGGACTGATTCCACATCTTGGCTATGGTGAGTAGTGCTGCAATGAACATGGTTGTGCTGGTAACTTTACTGTAGTCTTGTTTTTTAATGAAACAAAACCAAAAGACATTCAATCAGACTTGTGCTGGCAGGCACCAAGGAAACAAATAGCACAGGATGTAGAAACAACTGTGGAGTGATTCACAGCTCAGGCTAGACTTGATGCCCATGGGGTTGCTTCTGGATATCACTGAGGCCCCAGCCATTGAGTCTCAAACAGGTGTGGTGGGCACAGGCCCCGTTTTGCTTGCCTCAAGATGGCTTTCAGGTCTTTTATTTCCATGACTGTACCTTCTCCCGACACTTCTATCAGGTGAGTTCCTTCCCTGATGTCCTGGTGACTCTCAGTCCTCTATGCCACCCTCAATTTGCCACCTGCCAACTTTGCTCACTAAAGGGAAGATTTTCTTCAGGTGTCCCAAGGATATTAGAGGTCAATTTGCCCTTCTTTCTGGGATGCTCTGTTCCCTCATCAAAAAAATGGATCCACCAGCTGGAGACTGCAGAATCCAAGAATCCTTTCCTGATGGAAAAGGTGCCCAGGTGTCAAGAGCAGAGGCTGAGACGCTGGGACTGTGGAACTCAGGGGCAGCCTCTCTGCCAGAGGAGCCTTCGCCTTTCAAGTCAGAATAAACGTGTGCATGATTGTTTAACCCGCATCTGAGAGCCCATCTCGCCCCTATTGTCCCCAGGAGCCCACTATGGGGTTAGCATTAATGTAGATAGAGGTCATGGGAAAGATGAAGATGGGGTTGACCTCTTCAAGCTGATTTTAGACCCACAGAAATGTAATTTGGACCAGGTCCAGTCACTCTGAGCCAGACAAAACACTGCCTAGCATACTGTCCTACTTCAGACCAGAAGCTCAGTGATGGCAGGGACATCCTTCATGCTAACATTCTATATTGCTATTTTATTATCATATTTTGCTACAACCAACAGATATGGAGACAGCCCAGATGCCCTACAATGGATGAGTGGATCAAGTTCTGCATATATACAATGGAATTTTACTCATTTTTAAAAAGAATAACATTACATCATTTGCAGGGAAATGGATGGGCCGAGAAAAAAAGTATGTTACGTGAGGTAAGTCAGGCTCAGAGACAAAGAGCACATGCTTTCTCTTAGATTTGGAAGTTAAATCTAAAATATAAACATACATGATAACATGTACAGGGACATATATATATATATATATATATATATATACATACATACACACACACTAAAGGATGGTGTATGTTGGTAAAAAATCCAACCCAACTCCTTTGAACAACTAATAAAGTGTGAAACAAAATGAATACCAGAAAGTGGATACATGTTTTGGAAGAGAGGGCAAAGGAAGGAGGGGCGGAGGGAGGGTGAGCAAACACAATGCTTATAGTCAATGCAGATTATGTAAAAACTCAACTGTAATTTAAGGGTAGGGATGAGAGGGGGAAATGAAGGAGAATGATGGAAGAGATGCATTGATCAAGAAGCATTGTACTTATAACCTGACTTATGGAATTGTAACTGCTTTATACAACTACTTAGCAACAAAAGAAAAATAAATATCTTGTTTTTGGTCGGCCATGGGGCTTGAACTCTGGGCTTGGATACTGTCCCTCAGATCTTCAGCTCAAGGCTAGTGATCTACCACTTGAGCCACAGTGCCACTTCAGTTTTCTGGTGGCTTATTGGGGATAAGAGTTTCATAGACTTTCCTGCCTGGGCTGGCTTTGAACCACGATCCTCAGATCTCAGCCTCCTGAGTAGCTAGGATTACAGGCATGAGCCACCAGTGCCCAGCTAAAAATAAATACCTTATTATTAAAAGTTTTTAGAAAAAAATAACAAAATCTCCTTCACTGTGTACACTCAGTCCAGACAGATAACATATGCTAGTAATGTGTTGAGTGAATGAATGAATCCTTCACTTACAATGCGGACTGAGGGCAGAGTAGCAAAATGGAGAACTGAAGGCCGATGCCTACTCAGAGCCTGCTAGTTCTGGGACGCAGGCTGCATTCTATCATCTCTAGAATCCTCCTAGCAATCTGGAGGTACAACTAACAATGCTCATTGAGAGAATGGAATATGAGATTATGAGACACTTGATCATGGCTGACAGCACACCGCTGAGTGCCAGAGCCTGGGCACCTGGCATTGTGTGCTTGATGCTTAGAAGACAAACCCTGTGACCAAACCAGTGGGGTTTCAGGGAGCTCTCCAAAAGGAAGATCTAGTCTTTGGGTACCAAGTTTGTGACATCCGGGACACATTGAGCTAGAGACCAAGGAAGTTATTGGTAAAGCACAGCTCAAGTCAGTGCACTCCCAGACATGGGTGCGGGCATGTGTGAGAACATGCAGCAAGGGCTATCCAGGGTATTCATGCTGGAAAAGTGGGCTAAGAATTTGGCTCAGATCTGACATAGAGTAAATACTTCTCTTGGTCATGGGCAACTGGTCCACTTCAGTCATTGCCCACTGGGCACAGATAGGTCACGTTTTGTCTGTGTGTTGTATGTGGGTCATGGTGACATCATATCTGAGCATCCCTTTAAACTAGGGATAGGGAATCTTAGTCTATTTGAATACTTATGGCATCGTTCACAGGCCATATGAAGTTATCAACACAGGCAGACGGCCATGAGCAGCTGAAGAGAAGTGTGCGTGTCAGTCCCACCAGGCACTAAATGCGCTCACAGGCAATGAACAGCCTGACAAAGGCAGGGAACAAAACATTTACAATTTAAGTTTTAAGAAAAGGGTGGGTTCTGGCAGATGCTCCCTTTGAGACAAAGGAGTTATGTGACCTGCTATTTTGTGCTCAAAGAAGTTACTTTCCCTAATATTTCCCCCTGGAATAAGCCTTAAAGATTATCCCACTTCCTTTCCCATAGATTTCAATTATTCAGGCCAGTGGGTAATGTCAGAGGGAGATCCCTGCTATTTTCCCTTTCTTTTTACTAAATGTTACGGCGTAGAAAACAGTGTCTGCGTGTTTCTAATCAAGCTCTTCATTAATACAGCGTTTGGCTCTGAATTCCTGGCTCGGGTTTCCCATGTGTTATTTCCGCTGATCTCTCAGCTGTTCTCAATGGGGTAGCATCCCTGGTCCTCCTATTCACCTACCATGTGCTCCTCCCCACCCCCCAACCCTGGAGGGCCCAGCTTTCTGGGGCCACCTGTGTCAAATCCATGAGCACAGAAAAGAAATTCACTTTTGGGTACTTTTGAGGAACCCCAAATTCCCCTGATTTTCTTGTTTTGTATCATATACATCACCTTGAACTGATTAGTGTGTTCACTCAGTGGACACGGGCATGCTGTTCCGGACATATGGGGAGGTGCTAGGAGGCTGGGTGTTTCTGTAGGTAAGTGGTGGGGTGGGAGGAGGCTTGGACCCACAGCTGGCTGGCTCAGGGCTGGGGCTTCTGTCTCCACACACAGTACCTGCTCTCAACCATGCCAGATTTGTCCCCAGCAGCACAAAGTCCCAGAGAGATTAGGGACAATCGGCTCTGCTGGGTGGCAGGTAGAAGCCTCCAAACACTGGTTACTCATTACATTTTATTAAATGCTGATATGGCAAGCACTCATAAATAGGCCAAGGGGTAGCAAGTCACCAAAAGGCCAAACCAGACAAACAAGGGCCTTACTGATTAACTAGCCCTCTGTCAGGCTTGCCAGCTGCTAAACAGCCTGGAGGAGGCCGGAGCCTTCCACCAACACCAAGGTGGCCAAGGTCAGAGGCTCCTAGCCTTTTGGGCCCAGCTCATGGGAAGTCATGAAGTGAGAAGCAAGAAGGATCCCCTGGACTTTGGCAGAGCTGTCCTTTCAGCCTGTGACGCTGGTGTGGGGACAAGAAATCTTTCGATGGCTTGACCATCGCCCCTCTCTCTGGACTTAGGGCTTCCACTTGCACCCCTGATCTGGCCCTCAGGCTGGATCAGAGTTGGGGACACAAGTAGCCATGACCAGCACTCCTATGACAAGGCCCACAAGGCTTCTTGGCTCCCCAGTGTTCTCTAACAATGTGTGTGCCAGCACCAGAAAAAGGGGAAGAAAAGAGATGCCAAAGGGAAGTGAAGAGGGCTTAAAAGAACTCTGGCAACCACTGTCTCGGTTGATGGCTCTGTGAGAGTCCTGTGGCAATGTCACAAATTACTACTGATTTGCTCTCTTAAGTTTCCAGTGGGTGGAAGTCTACAATGTGGGCCTCTGGGCCTAGAGCCAAGGCAGAACTGCACCCTTGGTTCTGGGAGCCTTGCCCTTCCCAGCCTCTAGAGGCTTCAGCTGTCCCCTGGCTCAGGGCCCCTCAACTTTCGGGCCCACATGCAATGACATTGCCCCTCCCCAATGATTCGGAATGACCTCCCCATCTCTGGCTCGATAATCGAACTACATCTGTGAAGTCCCATGGATAGTGTCAGGTTATGATTTCCTAAATTCTGCAGATTAAGCAAGTAATGTCTGGGGGGGTTATACTTTTAAAAATTATCTTTAAGTAGTTGTACAAAGGAAGCAGTTTATGAATACTAAGTATCTTGAGCAATGTCACCCCTTTCAACATTTTGTCTATCCCTTCCCTATGTACTCCTTCCATAACTCTTCTTAATGTTGTAGGATATATAGTGAGTTCTTGACTGCATTTTTCCCTCTTCTCCTCTTCATTTGTCTACCCCTTTCCACTCTTTCAAGTAGCCACTTTGGGGTATTTATTTTGTTGAACTGTGACTTTGCCTTTCTAAGGAATTGCACTATTTGAATTCTCCCTTGAATCTAGCATATTTCAGTTAATACCTATGTATTCAGTTGTATATAACCCAACATGTTTACATTTATAAGTTTATAAGCTCATTCTAGCTTCCACTTTTAAAGGAAAACATGCTTTCTTTGTCTCTCTGAGCTTGCCTTATTTAAGTTAACATAATTTTTTCCAGGTCTTTCAATTTCTTTACAAATAATATCATCCTATCTAATGAGTGAATAAAATTCCATTATATATATGTGTGTGTGTGTGTGTATACATATCAAATTTTCTTGATCCATTTATCCACCAAGGAACATCTGGGATGCTTCCATACTTTGGCTATAGTGAACAGTACAACAATAAATATGGTTGTGCTGGTGGCTTTATTGTATCCTGGTTTGTAGTCTTTTGGATAAATGTCCAGAAGTGGAATTGCTGTATTGTACTGTAGTTCTATATTTAATTTTTTTGAAGAACCTCCATACTTCTTTCTAGAGTAGTTGAACAAGTTTATATTCCCATCAGCAGTGTATTAGGGTTCCCTTTTGGCCACATTCTCTCCAGCATCCATTACTGTTTGTTTACTTGATAATTGCCATTCTAACTGGGATAAGATGAAATCTCAATGTGACCCTTAGCAGAGTAAACAAATCTGGAGCTATAACAATACCAAACTTCAAACTACTGCAGAGCAATTGTAATGAAAACAGCTTAATATTGGCACAAGAAATTGGCCCAGGACAAATGGAACAGATGGAAGACCCAGAAATAAACCCACAGACCTATGGCCATTTAATATTTGATAAGAGAACCAAAAACATAGGCTGAAAGATAGCCTCTTCAACAAATGGTTCAAAAAAACTGGATATCCACATAGAGAAAACTGAAACTAGATTCTTGCAACAGTACAAATAATCTTGCAATATCACCTTGCAACAATATAGATTCAAAATGGATCAGAGACCTCAGTGTAAGACCTGACACCATGAAATGACTATAGGAAGGAATAGGAGAAACAATAGAACTCCTGGTCACAAGAAAGGGCTTTCTTAGAAAAGATTCAGAAGCACAACAAATGAAAGAAGGACTTGATAAATGGACTATGTTTCTACTATGACAAACCACTGAAACTCTGGACTTGCTAACTCTGACTGACACTTTTATTCCTACTTGCTTAATTATTGCTTGCATTTGTTCATTGAAAAGAAAACCACAAGAATGGACCCTGGTCTTTATGCTTTCTCAGCACCTATTTCCATTGCAGGTCACAGTCAAAGCTTGCTGAACCAATGGGCAAGCCCCACTACCACACTCCCCTCTAGAGAGAGGCGTTGCCAAAAAGTTCTGTGGCTGACCACTCATGGATCTACAGATTCCTAGGGATTTGGTTTCAAG
The DNA here is from genome assembly GCF_024711535.1 of Dipodomys merriami. Lineage (NCBI taxonomy): Eukaryota > Metazoa > Chordata > Mammalia > Rodentia > Heteromyidae > Dipodomys > Dipodomys merriami. Next base: position 88,295,772 of record NW_027205603.1, read on the forward strand.
GGCTCAGAATTCTAATGTTCTGCTTTCCTTTCTGCTGAATGCATTAGGTTTAATGGTTGATATTTAATCTTTTTTTCATGCTACAGTAAACAATAAGTTGGATATGCAACTCCATCCCTGTCTCTCTCTCACTCACCACACACACACACACAGACACACACACACACACACACACACACACACACACACACATAGACAGACAGACATGCAGACACACAGACACACACACACACACACACACACACACACACACACACACACAGATGCCCAAGGCCCTTTGTATTATATGCAAAATACTTGACTGAAGTTGGTGGAAGGCAGTGAAGGACTTTTACCTCACACCAATGCCTAAAACTTCCCAATGAAGTCAACAACCAAGTTTTAACTTTCTCTGGCCACTATGCTCCACTACCCAGGTCATTTTGGCACCCTTTCCTCCCATATAGCTCCAGGTGCAAGCTGTCATTCTGTTCTTCCTTTTCCTTCTCCACCTCCCCTCCACCTCCTTGAAGCAAACTGCTCTATTTCTAAGATGGTTATGCTTGTGGTCCATCTTTCACATTCTTCTACCGTGTGACCCTGCCACTCTGCTCTCAAGAGAAGGGAGTCTCTGTTCCCTTCCAATGACTCTAGGCTGTCTGGCTTATCTAAATAAGGTATGGCAGAAAGCATGTCCATATTTTCCTCCATTCTGCCATGGATGAGGCATCACAACGGCCTTCACAAGATTCATTGCCTGACTTTGGACTTCCTAGTCTCCAGCATAACTATAAGAAATAAATGACTGTTTAAAAAATAACAATACATTATTCTCTGTCAAGTATTCTGTTATAGAAGGACAAAACACATTGAAATACTTGCTTTTGGAAACCTGAGCTGACACATCAGGGTCCAACTCTGCTGAGGCCATGGTACTGAAAGGATGCCCTGACCCCACCCAGGGTCATGATGCCCTGACCCCACCCAGGGTCATGACGATGCCACGTCCATCCTCCTCAGCTGAAGCCACATCTACAGAAGGTGCTGAGGGAAGGCACAGATTGATGGCCCCAGCAACCCACGTTTGTGTCCCCAGCCAGCTGAGTCTTCCCAGCGGAGGCCAGTCATTGGTGATTAGGGAAGAGGCCCCTGCTGGGCCCTGTCCCACTTTCTGACTCACAGGTTTTTGTGAGCATGATAAAACTGTTGCTTCTTGTTGCTGGGCTTTGGAGCATTTTGCTTTACAGTAATACAGAAACCTACACTTTCTTGCCTGGCCCTCCCAGGCAATGAATACCCCCCACCCCACCCCACTTTCCTAAGCAGAGCAGTGTGGTCACTCTTTTTATCATCTGCCTTGCCTTCCAGTCTCATATTTTTGCCCCAGGAGACTCTTGGCAATATTTCCCTAAACAAAACCCTCTCTGAGGTCCTCTGATGCCAGCAATTAAAATGGCTAAAGAGTTTTGTCTCTGCCAAGTCTTGAAGCCCTTGGCACATTGAGATGTTCAATTAATGTTAGTTTAATTCCTTTCTTCTTTGAACCCCCTGGGGAGCAGGAAGATGAATGGAAGGCTGAAGAGAAAGCATAAACAAAGTCAGGATTCTAGAAATCTTCCATTGGCTCAGACTGGGCCCAGCATCTCGGTCAAACAAGACTTAGCAGTTGGCTCCTACCAGGAAGCAGAGCAGAGGAAGATCGGTACTGAGAACTAGGTACTAGTACTGAGAACTAGGTACCATGGGTCTGGAAGAGATGGAAAGTCTTATGTGCAGGGTTGCCAGCTACAATATAAGATTGCAAGTTAAATTTTCGTTCCAGACAAGCAATGATTTATTTTCATGTCAGTGCATGTCTCATGCAAATGTGGAGACAACTAGACTCAAAATTCTTTGCTGCTTATCTAGAATGTTAACGTAAGTGGGCTTCCTGTGTTTTTATTTTCTGATTCAGGGATCCTTACACAAGGCATCTCCTCCTCCAAGCACCTGGTGGGCGCACCTGAGGTAAGGAACTGAGTCTGCCCTGTCATGTGAACCCAGCAAGCGCTGGCTGGCATGGCCAGGTCCAGGAGGAGATGTGGCAAACCCCACAATACTACCTGGCTTATCAAGATGGGTGCAGTTTCCAGAAGGCCTTCCAACTTCCTGTCTTCTTATCTCCCTCGGCCTCTTCCTTCCCATCAAGTCAGTGGTAATTGTTTTGTTGTTGTTGTGTATTTGTTGGTTTGTTGCCCTCAGGAAAAAACTTGCTGGGTGGGATGAAAATCTAGGCTAGAAAAAAAATCTATAACCAGCTTGTGTTTTCATCCTACTCTGTGAATTTTTTTCTTTAAGGGTGGAAAAAAAAGAAAAAAAAACTATGACTAGCCAAGAGCCATCGGTAAGGAAGCCTGCATAATATAGCTGGCAGAAGTCAGAACTGAGAGACAAAGGCAAGACAGTACAAGGGTGAAGTGTCCGCACTATAAACCTTCTTATTTAAGAAAAAATACACCATTGGATGTCTACCACCACTTTTTAAGTCTACCTGATGTTTCTGGAAATGCAGACAGTGATCTTGACTTCTTTCCAGTTCTCCACGTTCTACAAATGAGTATATCAAGGTCTAGACAGGTTAAACAATCTGCCCCCAAGTCACATAAGGATGGGGCAGGGTCACTTCCTTGCTATACCAGTAGGAGCACCTCAGCTCTGCAGCAGGTGAGAGGAAGGACAGAAGTCAGGAAATCACTTGTGGGCACATCCATCGCAAAGGATGAGTCTGGAATGGGTGCCATCTTGATCCACGCCCAAGTGACTGGGCTTACACTACACAGGAAATGCCTTCTCCTTCCACTCTTCCTAAAAACATCAAGCTCATTCATTCAGTCAACCACACATGTTGGTATCCAAATACAGAAAGATGGATAAGAACTCCAGCTCTGGAGTCTGATGGCCAGTTGCAATCCTGAGACTGTCGTTTATTGTCTGTAGATGTGAGGCCAGCTAAGGCCACTTTGTCTTCATCTATGCAATGGAGATAGTGATAAGGATGATGATGATGATGATGATGATGATGATGATGATGATGATGATGATGATGATGATGATGATGAAGATGGTGATGATGGTGATGAGGAAGAAGAGGGGGATGTCTACTTTACAGGCCACGCCCCACACATATCTGCTACTGCTCACTGTTCTAGGTCACCTGCATGTAAAGGGCCAGCAGCCATGAATGTGAAGGCCAATGGATCCTTCCCCGGGAACCTTCAGCACAGTGCTAGGTACATAGTCTGTGCCTTAAAGATGTTGGTTCCCATTATCAGAAAGTGGTCTTTTTTTTTTTTTGCCAGTCCTGGGGCCTGAGTTCTGGGCCTGGGAGCTTTCCCTCAGCAATTCAGCTCAAGGCTAGCACTCTACCACTTGAACCACAGCGCCACTTCCAGCTCTTTCTGTTTATGTGGTGCTGAGGAATCGAACTCAGGGCCTCATGCATGCAAGGCAAGCACTCTATCACTGAGCCACCTTCCCAGCCCTAGGCAATGATCTTGATTAGCTGTCATTCCAGGTTCTTGGTGTCTTGAAGAACTGTCCACACATAATGAGAGAAGTGCAGGTTTATTGGGTGAAAGTAAAAATAAAATGGGAATATAATTTACAGTGTGGGAATGGGCTTGAGCCAGAGAGTTCCAAGGCCATGAGAATGGTCTGGCACACTTTAAGGCTGGCTTAGGTTAAGAGGAGGCTGGAGGTCCCGAGCCTCAGGAAGGTCCTTCATGGTGGACGGTTTTGAGCAGCAGGTAGTAGTTCTACAACAACATCTTCACTTTGCATGCCCATTCCCACAATGCCTTGTGTTATAAAGACATGAATGATATTTGGTGCATAAATAAGAATCTTCTGAAAGTTTGTTTAAGAACATTTAAGTACAGGATTGCACATATACCACTAAGGGGGATTTTATTTTACTGAGCAATTGTCTTTGTTATTGGGACATGACAGTCCTTTGCCTGGACATCTCGCAGTACTTTTTGATGGTCATGGATTGAGGAGTTAGGAGGGGGTCTTGTGGGTGCCCCAGACAGGGGTGGAGAAGGAGGTCAGTCCTACAAGAGGCTTATGGTAACCTTGGACCCCGTTTTGTCTTCCTGCTTCAGTTTCTGTTATACATGCTCCTGAGGGTACAAAGCTGAGTCCCTGTGTACCGTGTCACGGGGGAGTGAGAGGTGCAGGGACTGCAGCATTCAAGCTCGTTTTCCTGAGCACTGATTTGCCTCCTGTCCTTAGCCCCAGGGCAGGCAGAGGCTGCCAGTCTGGTCGGCAGAGAGATCAGCACTCTTCTTAGACCAGTGGACATCTGGTCTTGTAGAGTAGTAAAAGAGAAGGGTCTCAGAGGTGAGGAACAGCCCTGCAGAGGTGGGGAGGTCAGTGAGGAGCAGGGCGAGATATGGGGTACAGTGAGAGCAAGAGGAGAAAGGGGCTGGTGCGGAGACTGGGGGTCAGCAGGCAGCAGATGTGGGCCCGGCCCGTGAGGAGCTGGCTTGTCCTTAGTGCCAGGCTGTAGTTTGTGTGGAGTTGATTCCAGGACACTCACTGTGGCAAGGAGGGCAAGAGATTGCAAGCTGAAACCAACCTGGGGCACGGGCTCTTCTGTCCATCGCGGACCCCAGCCTCTCCTCTGACCCCTTACTCCCTCGCAGCACCCAGATGTGGAGAGTGCTGCATTCCAGAGCTCCCGCCCAGCCTAACGCCTCCAGAACAGATTCCACCTCTGTCCCTCACCCTCCACACCCTGCTGGGGGCCCTGGCTGGGCTGGTTCACAAAGAGTTCTTGGCCTTCTGACCTGCTCCGCTCCTTCACCCATGTCGGTTTTGTGTGTGAACCCAGAGACCTTTGAAGTCTAAGGAAGGACAACAGTGCTGCTCAGGAACTCCGCATGGGCCTCTTCCCCCACCCCTGAGCCCCGACCCAAGGTGGAGCAGTGGCCTCTTCTCTAGAACTCTCTGCAACACACAAATATGACTGCAGAGGCCCCAGCCCAGGAGAAAGTCAGAATATGGAATAGTGTACAATGTTTGTGAGAACTTGAATTCAGCATGAAGGAATTGCCTGTGGCAGACTGAGCCCCCTGATCTAGGCTGATCCCCTTCTCAGGTAGACTCTGCCATGTCCAAAGTCCCGGCCTGAGCACTTAGACTCTGGGATGTCCTTCATCCACTCAAGGATGGGGGAGTGAGACCACCAGAGGATGGAGCAGGAAGAGCCTCGTGGAAGCATTCCACCCAAAGCTGGCTGTAGTTTGTTCTCCAAAACCCATACACTAGTGGCTTTGTCCGCCTGTCGTGTGACGGGACATGCAGGAACTATTTTTTTTCATTTCTACAAATATTATTTTGCATTTTCAGAGGCACAGAAGCATTGCACCGTTTGATTCCTCCCCCAAGAATATCCTCCTTTGGTCTTACTGTGTGTGAATTCCTCTAGAGGACTGAGTATTTTATTTATTCCTGCGGTATTTTAGATCTAGCTTCTGCACATGAGAGAAAACATGCACCATTGGTTTCTTTAAGCCTGCCTTAACTCATTTACCATGATCTTCTCTAGGTCCATCCATTTCCCTACAAATGACATACTATTGTTCTTTCTGATAGCTGTGTACAATTCCATTGTGTATGGGTACCACACTTTTGGGATTCACTTGTCTATTGTACAGGGCTGTTTGCATAAGTTGGCTGTTGTGCAGCAATGAACATGTATGTGTAAGCATCTTTCATGGTATCCTGGCTCATTTTATTCTAGGTAGATGCCCAGGAGCGGTATGGCTAGGTTGTAGGGAAGAGCTATGGCTGCTGCTGTTCATAATGGTTTTATCAGTTACATTCCTACCAACAGCGCACTAGGGTTCCACATCCCCATCAACATTTGCTGTGAAAATTCACAACGCTGGCCTATCTAACTGGAGGTGGAATCTCAGAGTTGTTTTGACTGAGACGCAGGAACTCTTAAGAGGTGGTCCTAGGGGGAGGAAGGTAGGTAGCTGGGCAAATGCTGTTGAAGGGGGGGTGGGGACTGGCTCTGGTTTCCTGGACACCATGAGGCAAGCAGTTACTTCTGCCATGAGCTCCCACCATAGTGCTGGGCCTCTTCAAAGCCCCAGAGCAACGGGACAGGAGGCAAGGGACTGAAACTGTGAACCCAACATAAATATTTCCTCCTGGTAACTTGCTCATCTCAGGCACTTGGACCCAGTAATGGAAGGCTAACGCTCACCTTCGCCCTGAGGTTCAGGGGTCAGAGGCGGTGTGTGCGACCCTGCAGCACTGCTGTGGTTAAGGATGGAGTCCCTGGTCCTCTGACTCCACATCCACTTTCCATTGACCTGTCCACCTGTGCAATGGACTTTTAAAAAGGCTCCTTTCCCCCTCCAGCCAGTCCTGGCTGAGCACCTGCTGGATACCAGGCACGAGACTCCAGTCTGAGAAAGCCAGAGAACCAGTCTCCTGATGAAGAGGTCCTTAAGAGAGGAGCAGACAAGCAGCAAAGACACAGTGCTCAGAATACGAGGTGTTTCGCTGAAGGCTGGGGATGTCCTGGGCTGGAGGGCTCGTGGGGGTTGGGAGGAAGTGTCTAACGCTCTGGCCATGATTGGAGAGGGTCATGGGTGATTTTCCAGAAGACTAGAAAGCTACTCCCAGGGAACCACCACAGCTACTGGGTCTAGGACTGGTGACAAGGGGCTGGAGTGGGAGCATGGTTTTTCAGGAGCCCTGGGAAACATCTGGGGAGAAAGACAACCCCCACCCATCACGGCTGCTCGAACGCCCCGCCACCCTGTGCCTGCCTCATCCGGACCCCAAGGTATCTGCCGGGAACCCAGTTGACCCAGGACAGCTGTGACTCTGCACTTCCCACTTTGATGCAGAAAGTTCTGCTGGTAGAGGGAAGCCCGTTCATGTAACAAGAAGTCTGATTTCCAGGACATGCAACGCACACTGTTCTATTTTGGGAAGGATTCTAAAGGCTTCGATTTCCTTAGAAACACATGAAACCTCTGTGGGCTGAGGGGCAATGAGAGGCTCGGCCTTCCTCTCCCATTGTTCCTGATTCTGATCCTCCCTCCCCTGCAATCCTAAAGACTTGCTGCCCAGAATGTGTAACCTGTACCCCTTAATCGTGGCTTCTGGAAGAATCCCCACCCATGGAACATGGTCCCCAGCAGCTCAGGGCCTTGGCCTCTGGCCAGAGGCCCAGCAGCACAGACGGCTCTTCCTGGATTGTCCTTCAACGCAGGGCAGTGAGGAATCCTGGTCTCACCTTTCCACTGCTACAGACGCTTGCGACGTTGAGCAAATCTTGTAATGAACTAGGCCTCGCCTATCAGCATCTAAGAGGAGAGTTGAGCCCATTCAACTCACTTCCCAGGCCTCCTTTGACCAAATTTTGCCAGTGTGTGCCAGTGACTCATGCCTATAATCCCAGCTTCTTAGAGGATCATGGTTTGAAACCAGTCTAGACAGAAAAGTCTGTCCGATTCCAATTATCCAGTGAAAAGCTGGTCTGGAGACCTGGCTCAAGTGGTAGAGCACCAGCCTAGAAATCACATACCCCTGAATTCAAACACCAGCGTTGCCAAAAACAAAAGACGTGCTTGTTTGTTACTTCACAGATTGTTAAAACGGATGTGAAATTCTGACAACACACAGTTAACCATGTGGACACACACTAGTTGTTGGCAAAAATACATCTATGATGTGTGATCACCGTATCTACTTAGTCTCAAAAGTATTTTCATCAACTCCAATTGTAACCCCTTATCTTGTAAGCAGCTACTTTTCACCCCCACTACCCCACCCTGAGGCCCCTCCCTACCCACGTCTCAGGACATTACTAATCTGCTTTTCGTCTTAGAGATTTACGCATGGACGTTTCACGGACATGGATCCTGACCGCGTGCGGCTCTCTCTGTCTTCTTTCACCCCGTCATGTTTTGTGCGTTTGATCCACATCCACGTGAACCCGGGCTATCGCTTCGATGGCGGAGTGGTATTTCCTTGGGTGAACGGCCCCGTGGCCTGCTGCTCTGTCTTCCTGTCGAACGTGAGTTCTGTGTTCCCGTCCTGCTGTCACAGACTGGGCTGAGCAGAATGGAACGGGGCTCATGTCCTGCCTCCCGCTACCCGCGGGTTACGCATCCAGGAGCAGGCTGCTGGGCCATGCTGGCGTCTCCATGTTTAACTTTTTGAGGATCTGCCAAACCGTGTTCTGCAGCAGCTGGGCCTTTCTTCATTCCCAGCACCCATGCACAGGGTTCCAAGTTCCCCCTGTCCCCGCCAACACCTGCAGCTTTTCACTGATGGCTTGATTACCACCGTCCTGGTCACTGTTCCCTCCGGGTGGTTTCCTGATGAGTCACAGTGTCAGGCTCTTTTCACTGTTGTCTGCTTGTGTGTCTTCTTTGGAGAAATGTCTATTTTAGTTTTTAGAGATTTGAACTCAGGATCCAAGCTAGCTAGGGTGGCACAATACTGTGAAGCCATGCCTCCTGCTTTATTTTCCCCTGGTTAATTTTAGGATGGGGACTCATTTCTCATCCAGATATGTGCCAGAGCCACAATCTGCCCACTCTTGGCTTCCTGTGACCCCTGAGTCACAGGTGAGTGCTCCCACCCCTGGCTTCCTGTGACCCTGAGATCACAGGTGAGTGCTCCCACCCCTGGCTTCCTGTGACCCTGAGATCACAGGTGAGTGCTCCCACCCCTGGCTTCCTGTGACCCCTGAGATCACAGGTGAGTGCTCCCCCTGGCTTCCTGTGACCCCTGAGATCACAGGTGAGTGCTCCCACCCCTGGCTTCCTGTGACCCTGAGATCACAGGTGAGTGCTCCCACCCCTGGCTTCCTGTGACCCTGAGATCACAGGTGAGTGCTCCCACCCCTGGCTTCCTGTGACCCTGAGATCACAGGTGAGTGCTCCCACCCCTGGCTTCCTGTGACCCTGAGATCAGAGGTGAGTGCTCACACCCCTGGCTTCCTGTGACCCTGAGATCAGAGGTGAGTGCTCCCCCCGGCTTCCTGTGACCCTGAGATCACAGGTGAGTGCTCCCACCCCTGGCTTCCTGTGACCCTGAGATCACAGGTGAGTGCTCCCACCCCTGGCTTCCTGTGACCCTGAGATCAGAGGTGAGTGCTCACACCCCTGGCTTCCTGTGACCCTGAGATCAGAGGTGAGTGCTCCCCCCGGCTTCCTGTGACCCTGAGATCAGAGGTGAGTGCTCCCACCCCTGGCTTCCTGTGACCCCTGAGATCACAGGTGAGTGCTCCCCTTGGCTTCCTGTGACCCTGAGATCACAGGTGAGTGCTCCCACCCCTGGCTTCCTGTGACCCTGAGATCAGAGGTGAGTGCTCCCACCCCTGGCTTCCTGTGACCCCTGAGATCACAGGTGAGTGCTCCCCCTGGCTTCCTGTGACCCCTGAGATCACAGGTGAGTGCTCCCACCCCTGGCTTCCTGTGACCCTGAGATCACAGGTGAGTGCTCCCACCCCTGGCTTCCTGTGACCCTGAGATCACAGGTGAGTGCTCCCACCCCAGGGTTCCTGTGACCCTGAGATCACAGGTGAGTGCTCCCACCCCTGGCTTCCTGTGACCCTGAGATCACAGGTGAGTGCTCACACCCCTGGGTTCCTGTGACCCTGAGATCAGAGGTGAGTGCTCCCACCCCTGGCTTCCTGTGACTGCTGAGATCACAGGTGAGTGCTCCCACCCCTGGCTTCCTGTGACTGCTGAGATCACAGGTGAGTGCTCCCACCCCAGGGTTCCTGTGACCCTGAGATCACAGGTGAGTGCTCCCACCCCTGGCTTCCTGTGACTGCTGAGATCACAGGTGAGTGCTCCCACCCCTGGCTTCCTGTGACCCCTGAGATCACAGGTGAGTGCTCCCACCCCTGGCTTCCTGTGACTGCTGAGATCACAGGTGAGTGCTCCCGCCCCTGGCTTCCTGTGACTGCTGAGATCACAGGAGAGTGCTCCCACCCCTGGCTTCCTGTGACCCCTGAGATCACAGGTGAGTGCTCCCACCCCTGGCTTCCTGTGACCCCTGAGATCACAGGTGAGTGCTCCCACCCCTGGCTTCCTGTGACCCTGAGATCAGAGGTGAGTGCTCCCACCCCTGGGTTCCTGTGACCCTGAGATCACAGGTGAGTGCTCCCACCCCTGGCTTCCTGTGACCCCGAGATCACAGGAGAGTGCTCACACCCCTGGCTTCCTGTGACCCCTGAGATCACAGGAGAGTGCTCCCACCCCTGGCTTCCTGTGACCCCCCGAGATCACAGGAGAGTGCTCCCACCCCTGGGTTCCTGTGACCCCCCGAGATCACAGGAGAGTGCTCCCACCCTGGTTTCCCTCTATGGAGATGGAGTCAGTCTCTCGGCCTTTTATTCCCAAACTGTGAATCTCCCAATCTCAGGCTGTCCTGTAATTCAGAACAGAAGAGCTCTCTCTCTATTCTGATAGTAGACCATTTTCTCTAGGATTACATTACCTGCACATGTTTTATCCTCTTGTCTTTTAGATGGGTTTGTTTTTGATGCTCATTAGAAATAATTCAAATGAAGCCAGGACCGCATCCTCCACCCCCAAGGGGCCGGGGTGCCGCCCCGCCCCCATCCTGATGTCACAGGGTCCTGCAGCCAGCCGGCTCTGTGTGCCCTGCTGCGTGTCTGCCACATCTTCCCTGTCCATCCACCAGCTGAAGGACTCGTAGGCCGACCCCATTTCCTGACCATGGTGAATAGTGTGGAAAAGACCTGGGGGTTCAAAGACTTCGCATCCACACGCTGATTTCGTTTTCCTGGCTGCATGCCTGGAGGTGGAGTAGCCAGGTCCCATGGCCGTCCTAACTGTAGAGTTCTGAAGCTGTTTCCCATCAGGCTGCACTATCTTACCAAGGACCGAGAGTTGGTGCTCATCTTGATGCAAAATCCTGGAAAGGTTTAACCATAGAGACAGTGCCATCACAGGACCATGCGGACGGTCCTGGGTCTGAGTCCTTGCTGAGAGCCTTCAGCTGCGAGGCTGCGGCATCTCCTGACTTCCTCCTTGGCTTTGCACCCAGCCGTCTATTCTGGTTGTCTCTGGTTATGACACATGGCCCCCAAGACTCTGGAACCTAAAACAACGGTTCTAATGGATCCAGCTCACAAGCCTACCACGGAGTAGCAGGTCCTCACGGGGTGGCACAGCCCTGCTCCACGTGACGTAGTCTGGGCAGCTCCGCTGGCGCTGGAGAATGCTCTTCTAACATGGCCCACTCACAAGGCTGACAAGTTGTGTTGGCCTAAGTTCCTGTCCACATAGCCATCTCCAGGGAACTCCTTGAGCTTCCTTATGCTATGGTGGCTCCTGAATAAGTCTTCTGGGAGATGGGAACTGGAAGCTTCCAGACTCTTGAGGCCTTCCAGACTCTTGAGGCACAATTACATCTACCATTTTGTATCAGCCAAAGAGTTCCAGTGCTTGACTGGGTTCAAGGAGGGTGGATGCCCTAACCACAGCAACGTCGAAGAGGCTGGAGCTGCCTTTACCCCTCCTCCTCGTGTTTCAGAGGATGTGACCAAAGCCAAGTTTTCAATGTGCTTTGTTGGCGGGTTTTGCCCCCTTCCACACGTATGCTGGGCCAAGAAATGTCAGACACAAGAGAGAAGTCCTGGATTGCTGAGGCCTGACGCAAGGTGAGTAAGTGGAAGCCTGACGCAGAGACCTGCGAGTTTGTTATAGATGTATGGGTTGTTACACAGCAGCTGACTGATGCATTGACGCTTGGAATTAGGTAGATTCATTAGTAGTATTACTAATTATTAATTAGTAAAATACCAGCAACATATATTTCAAATTAGTAATTTATATGACGTTGATATTACCCGATTGAAATGTAAGGGCCTAATCTAGGTTGAGGGGGAAAGGCCTGGTGGAGGTGGGTGGGTTTGGGGGGAGGGAGGTTCCTGGAGGAAGGGTAGAAAGAGTGGAGGGGAAGGGCTAGGGGAGAAAGGCTGGCAGGGGAAGGCTGATGAGAATAAGCTGCTGGAATCCGAGGCTTATTTGTTATTGCAGCATTAGCTTGCTTCATGCTGACTGATGCAGAGTCAACTGTGACCCCACAGACAGAAAGGACTCAGGACCCAGTAACGAGACTTTGCTCAGTATCTACCAGGTCACTTAATACCATTTTACAGATTCAGACTGTATGGTTCAGAGAGGCTGCGACTCCCCCTCAGGTCACACAGCCAAGAAATAACAGGAGTGTCAAGGAGAATGGATGCAGATGAAAGGCCAGGAGAAACCCTCAGGCCTAGCAGTTTCTACATGTCAGAAAACAGTGTGCCACACGGCGTTACCAGACAGGCCACAGAGCCAGCCAGCCCAGCCATGCTGGCTTGGCATTTGGAGCTTCTCCAGTTGGGCCCAGACCACTTCTTTCAACCTGTTTACTGAGCTGAATGGCAGAGAGGCCGTCCTTATCTGGGAGGCGTTAGGTTTGTTAGAACTACAGTAGAGGCAAAGTCCTTTCAAGTCCTGATCTTGCACCTGCGCCCCTGCTGTCTGTTCCTAGGCCAGACTGCTAGCCAGCCTCCAGCTGCCAGCCTTGCATGAGCTCCCTCTGCAGGTGGCTCATGGCGCCCTCTGGTGGTCACCAGCACCAGGTGCTCTGCACAGCTGCCTCACCTAGAAGACTTCAGCCCTGAAACAAGCCAGCTCTACCAGCCAGAACTAGCCTGTGGGGCTCACATGCAAGGGACCGTAACCTGAGGCATCCCCCTGCGAGTCTGCTTGTCTCCCCAGGGGACAGGGCTCTTAGACCCCTCACGAGCACTCAGCCCTCACTTCTGAAGTCTTGCTGCACCCTCCATCACCTCTCAGCAGCTCCCCTCCTGACCCAGGGTTTCCTCTGCTGCCTGCCCAGGCCCCCGCTCTGCCACCAGTGTCACCGGGCCGCAGGCATCCTCAGAGCTCCAGTCCCCTCCCTGCCTGGCATCAGGGTATATGGAGATGCTGATTATGGAGACAGTGAAATGTTCGTAAGCGAATTGGAGCCAGTGTACGCAGGGGGTGAATGAGCATCCTAGAGGCCTGTCTTCAGCCCCAGGCACTTTCCTGGGTTAATTCTTTGCCAGAGACTCTGGCTGAGGCCCAGGTGCCACTCAAAGCACAGGACCAAGGGTGACTGGGTGACCTGCTGACCTATGGAGTGGCAGGGAAAACACTGGTGTGCTTCCACCTAGTGGCCACTTGTGCACATTGCAGCTATGAAATGCGCCAACCTATATTGTCTGGGGAAAGAAATCAGGGTGGGAGATGTTAACAACAGAGCAAGCAAGCCTGGGAGTGCAGACAGGGCCTTCATAGAGAAGTGCTAGAGGAAAGAACATTCTAAACATTAAGAAACCACTTGGAGTGCTGGCGGCTTCCTGGGTGCCAGAGGCCCTGCGAAGTCCATGGCCAAGGCAAACGCCTAGTATCCTCAGGACAAGTGTTCATGTAGGCGTTAAGGCACCCCAACTTTACCTGGTGAGGAAGCTGGGCTCACACAGGCTCCACTTCACCCACAGCTCATCAGCCTGGGCCCATGATACTAACGGATCTGCACACTTTGCTCCTGGATTTGCATGTTTTTGCTGTAGGGAGAACTCCCGAGTGGGCCGTAGGAACACTGCGGGGTGTACACAGTAACTAGGAGGCAGCAGGGTGGACAGGAAGCCTAAACCCCACCTCTACTCACCGCCAGTCCCTAGCCTTGAGAATTCAAGTTCCTGCCCAACAAGGTGGTGTGCAAGCTAGAAAGTGCCACACATACCATGGACACCAGCACCAACTTTATCCCAGACTTGTGCTTTGTTTTGGTTTTTGTTCCAGTAGTGGTTTTAGGCCTCAGGGCCTGCATGCTGTCCTTTAGGTGCTTTTTTTTTTTTTTTTCTCAAGCTTGGTGCTCTGCCATTTGAGCCATAGCTCCATTTCTGGCTTTTTAACAAGTTAACTGGGGATACCATCTCATAGACTTTCCTTCCCATGTCAACCTCAAATAGAGATCCTCAGATCTCAGCCTCCTGAGAAGCTAGGCTTACCCTACGTGAGCCACTGGTGCCTGGCTTTTTTTTCCCTCTTCTTTTAAAATGAGAGATTCATGCCAACTTTGAACCTGACTTGTGTGTCCTTCCCTGGGTGCAATGATCTGTCACGAGTGGACTCTTCCTCTGTACATTACGCTGTCTGGCCAAGCAAATACTCAGAGCAGCTGAGCATCCTGAGCTTGTGCTGGTGATTTTACTCTGCTCTGTTGGTTCTCATTTGACCTGAGACTCAGAGAGGTCAGGGGCTCACCACAGTCACACATCAAGGAGCAGCACAGCTGCACCCAGAATGCTCTGCTCCTCCCAGAATTCCCTGTGGGCACTTGGTGGGGGAGGACCCTGCCCCAGGGACTCTGGGGAGATGGAATGTGGAGCCATTTCTCCACTCAACCCATCAGCCCATTGAAACATCCTGTGGAGAACCAACCACACCCAGAGCCCTGGCTAGAAAAAAACACCAAACACACCTGAACAATAAAATAGCTCTGTTTTAATTCACTTTGATTCGGATCATTGTAAATATTCAACAATAAATAAGACAGCGGGGGCTGGAGGCGGCAAACTAGCTAATGTCATTCAAAAATACACCCAGAGCAACTGACACGCGGCTGCAAAATGAACAAAATGAACGTGGGGAGAGGAAGCAAATTTCACATCACCACCAACCAACCAGAGGACATGGCAGAGAAAGAAGAAAAAGTGCTCAAGTACTTTTGGCTTTGGAAGGAGTTGTGATTGAGAGGGCCACACCCTCCCTAGCCTGTGAGGGGAGGGGACAACACACTCAGGTTGAAAGCTTAGCCCTGCTCTGGGCCCTTGACAGGGAGCAGCCAATGGGGGGGGGGGGAATCCTGACCCTTAACCTGGAAGGAAAATGTGGCTTAGAAGCAGGCTGGCTGTTTTGTCACAGGGCTACGCAGCCCCATGCATGGTAAGGGGACACCTAGGCCCCAGCTCAGGGGCCCAAGACGGACACTATGACATCTAGAGCTCATGAGGGCGGGAGATGGCCACTGAGAGCACACGGCCAGCGGCCAGCCTCACAGCTGCTCCAGGGCCTTTCTGGGCTCGGCTCCCCAGGATGGCCACCATGGCCAGATAAGGGAAGCCAAGTGCTATTCCTATGCTCCTTGTTTCAGGGGCTCCTGGAACAAATGTCACCATCTGAAAAGTTCTTGTGGGTTCCACCCCCCTCCCACTGCCCCATCCCAGCTGCTACGGCCCTAAGACACCCAGACCTTCGTGGTCCTGTCTTAACGCTGCCCATGAATCCTTGGTCAACAAACTCCTGGTTTGGGGACTGGATTTTTGGATGTAGCTTTTCCCATCAAGCCCAGCCCATGTGGATTGCTAATCGACGCTCCCAGATTCTCCCAGCCTGCCTCGGGGTGCTTCCTGTCCCTTCTCCTGGGCTGTCAGAGCCCCTCTGTCTCCCCTCCACGGCAGGGCAGGGCCGAGGCACAACCTGTCAAAACTGACTCCTGCTTCACTGGGAAACAAGGCTGGGACAG
Source organism: Dipodomys merriami (assembly GCF_024711535.1). Classification (NCBI taxonomy): domain Eukaryota; kingdom Metazoa; phylum Chordata; class Mammalia; order Rodentia; family Heteromyidae; genus Dipodomys; species Dipodomys merriami. The sequence continues at coordinate 88,311,366 of NW_027205603.1, forward strand.
AGGCTGCTGATTGGCCCCAGGATCCTGGGCTGCCCCTGCATTGGGGGCTTCTGGTCTGGCTGTGGGGCGGGCGGCCCCTTGGCTCCTTGAGGAGGGCATGCTGTTCTCTGCCCTGCAGGCCGCCCTGTGGGGTATCACCCCCTCCTCCTTCAGCCAACCAACTAAGCTTATTGGTGTATTTAATTCTGGCCACCCAGACTGGTTTTTATTCAGCTCAGCACCTGTTACTACAGCGATGAGACACAGGTGGTACCTAGTTAAGTGAAGATGTTGGCCTGGCTGCCGGAGGGTGGATGGATGAGCCGGGCATGCGCAGCGTCCTGGGAGGGCCTGAGGATGGAGCCAAGAGCCCCTGGGCGATTTAAACAGAGCCAACTCTGTCCTGCTTTGGCTCAAGCTGTCCATGAGCACGGGGTCTCACAACAAGCCCTGTCGCCTATCTGGGCCCTTGTTTCTCATAGTAAGGTGGACAGTGGGCTCGTGGGCTGGAGGGGAGGGGCGGGAGGGGGGCAGGCAAGCAACACGGCAGCATGAGCTCAGGGCAGCTGATCCAACTCTGGGACCCGTCCTCCCATGGTGCAACCCAAGGAGCCACAGCCTGGCCTGAGCCGGTCCCTGCTGCCTTCTCCCCTCACCCGGCCCGTGGCAGGAGGAAGGGGTGGGGCTCACACAGCCCTGGAACCCCAGAGGTACGGTCCAGATCCAAGGCCTCACTGTGACTCAACCACCTCTTAGTCTGAAATCTGAGAAGATTGCAAGGCTGAAGATTGCAAGGCTGAAGCAGGTTTGTATTTAAGAAAACAAAAACCATTGGGCTATGAATCTTCGAGAATCTACTAAAAGCTCTGACAAAAATGCTCTGATAGTGGGGTGCTGGTGGCTCACGCCTGTCATCCTCATCCTAGCTACTCAGGAGGCTGAGATCTGAGGATCATGGTTCAAAGCCAGCCTGGACAGGAAAGTCCATGAGACTCTCATCTCCAATGAACCACCAGAAATCCAGAAGTGGCGCTGCGGCTCAAGTGGTAGAGCACTGGCCTTAAGCTGAAGAGCTGAGGGACAGTGCTCAAGTGGTAGAACACTGGCCTTAAGCTGAAGAGCTGAGGGACAGTGCCCATGACTGACCAAAAAAACAAACAAACACAAAAAAATGGCTCTGATACAGACTCAGGAAGAGCACACAACCTTAGTGTGCATTTTCTGGAGACTCTCACCTATGACCTAAAGCCATGTATAGCCCCTGACCAAAGCGCCTTCCAAGACAGTCATCCTTCCCTGGGGGTCTGCAGAAGGGGCGTGGCGAGAACAGAGCCCGCGGATGTGCACCCCGCTGCCCAGGGCCTGCCTCCGCCTCCCCCAGCCCCGTGAGCAGCTGCCTGGACGCAGGAGGTTCCCAGCCTGCAGGAGGCAGAAAGAAGTAAGGGCACAGCTCATGTCTGTCATCGAAGTCACTGGGAAGGCTGAGCTCTGAGGAGGTGGCTCAAAGCCAGCCCGGGCAGGACAGCCTGCCAGACTCCCATTTCCAAAAAAGAAGAATTAAAAAAACAACAACAACAACAAAAAAAACCCAGCAGTAGAGCTGTGGCTCAAGCAGTAAAGCACTAGCCTTGAGCAAAAAGGCTAAGGGTCAGTGCCTAGGCCCTGAGTTCACACTCCAATACTGGCAGAAAGAGAGAGATGGGCAGAGGCAGGGAAGGAAGGAAAGTAGGGAAGAATGAAGGAAGGAAAAAAGGGAGGGAGGGAGCACAAGCTCATGCACAGATCATTTCCCGAACCCCGGGGCTGCACCCCTCACACCCCGAAGCCCGGAGAACCCAGACCCCCACCCCCGTGAGGACTAGGAGAGGGGCGTCCTTCAGCTCCCCGCTCCAAGCTCTGACGCTTAACGCAACACCAGGAGCAGCAGAGCCAGCGCATGCACGCCGTGTCGGCTGAACTTGCTTAAAATACCAATAAATAACCAGGAAGGCAACGAGGCGAGGAGAGGAGCGCAGACAGGACGGAGTGAGACGAGGTATGTAGAGAGCCGGTCGCCATTTCATGGGTGTCCCCACTCCAGCCCCCAGGAAACCAGAGGTGGCCCCTACTTGGCCCAGACCTGAGGCCCCCGGGGGCAAGGCTGGCTGCTGGGGGGGGGCCTCGTGTGGCTTTCGAGGGTCACAGACACCAGGCTGGACGGTGTGTCCAGCCCGCGGACATGCCCTGAGTGACCCCCACCATCCTAGCTTCATTCCAACTCCAGAGCTGGCTCAGAACACTGGGGGGAGAAAAGGATGCCCGCTATGCAGCAAAAGTCGGGGTGCTGGTGGAGCCCCCCCTTTCTGGAGTTGGAGCTTTGGCCTCCTTTCAGCCAATGCATGCGTGTCTCCCCGAGTTCAAAGGCACATGATGCGGGCAGGCGTGCTCTGGGAGGGGATCACGCATGGGGACGCACGTGACTCCTGGGGGAAACGGGCCACGCCCCTCCGGGAGCTTTGGAAACAGAGGGGGACCGAGGGGTGGTCACGCCAAGCAAGAGGCCAGGCTTCATGCAAAGGGCATCACGGCCGCCCTGTGCCTGCATGGCCCAGCGTGGCTGTCCTGGAGGTAACGGTCATTTACAAGCATCCCGGCGGGAGCTGGGTGCTGAGTGCGCTGCAGCTCTCCTCGGGAGTCAGCCTCCGCCCACTTTCCTCCTGGGGGACTGCCTGGCCTCTGGAATAGGGGAGTCCACTGTGTTTTGTGCCCTGAAATCCAAAAGCCCCAGTGATTGTCCTCTTTGAAGCTTGTGTCCTTCCCAGCATCCTCCCACCCTCCCCCGGCCTGGGGACTGCCGTGGGGCAGGGGCCGGGGCCTTCTTTGCGGCCCTGGCACACAAGGGGGCAACTTGGATGTCAAAGGTGGAGATGCGAGAGGCCAGGAGCACGCTGGAGCATACCCGAGGCCGGCCCTGGAAGCTTCCAGAACGGATTGGCTCCAGCAAGATGCTGCGGTCGTGAGCAGAGAGAGGCGCGAGGTGGTGCAGGACACCCCCAGGCCCCCCCTGGGCGTCATCTCCCCTTGAAGATGCGGATTTTGTTGATGGCCGCCAGGGCGGCGGTGACGTTGGACTCGAAGTCCGCGTCATGCACCCCTGTCTTCCGGAAAGCCCCCGCCGATGGGTTGTTCTCCCAGTAGTGGTGCCAGTTCCCTTTGCTGTCTGCCCCAAAGCCGTACAAGTCCACCTGCAGGAAAATCGGATGTCAGGGACAGACAGCAAGGAAGAAGAGCCGGAGGGAATCATGGGAACGGGCCCAACTCCTGCACAGTGACTCCCCCAAATGCCTGCTGAATGTTTTAGCGTCAGAGCTCAGGAAGAGGTGGGGACACAGAGGCTGAGTTCTCGGGGGAAGCAGCCCCCGAGCGAGCCCCTCTCCACCTCGCCAGCACACTCACACACGCATGCACGCACCTCGTCACAGACGTGCATGGAGAAGATGACCGAGAGGATGCCGGTGGACGGGTACCGCCCGTGGCCCTGCAGCCAGTTATCGAAGACGTACTTGATGAAGGCCGGGTGGTAGATCAGGATCTGGGGACAAAGATGGGGCCTTGGGTGAGTTCAAGTCAGCAAGGAAAGGGGTCAGGGGTCACTAATGGGGTACCCTGGCCACGATGGTACGGCTGTAGAGGATCCTGATGAACACCCTCCTCCATAGTGGGTTGGGGCAAGGCACACAGCTCCATTCCTGAGAGGCGAGGAGAGAGCTAAGCGCGACGCAGAGAACTGTGGCCACAACTCCTAGAAAGAGAGTCCCCCAGGGGTGGTGACATTGAAATAGAAATCCCAGGAAACTCAAGAATGAGACCTGAGATCCCCAAACCAGGGGTTTCCCTGGGGTAGAGAGCGATGAGGAAGGATTGGTGGGTCTGCCCGGGAGAACTTGCTGCACCCAGGAGTGACGGTCAAACTACAGCCTGGAGGGCAGGCGGAAGGCCTGGATCCCTGGGTGGCCCACCCAGGGTGGGCTGTGGGCAGGCGTCTGTGTGGTTGGACCGAAGACTTGAATCTGTGTAAGTTTCCCCTGCTTTGTGGGTCTCTCCCCTGCAGCGAGGCCATGCTGGTGCCCCTGCTTGAAGACAGTCTCAGACTCTCTGTAGCCCAATGGGAGGCTGGGAGGAGGCAGCTGGGAGGAGGCAGGTTGAACCCCACGCACCTTATCCTGCTTCACTTTGATCTTCGGGGGGACAGGGACGTAGGTGCTGCGATTAGGGAAGAGAGAAGATGGTTAGTGTGGGAGAGGCCGCCTGGGGACCCTCTGGACAGTGAGGCCGGACCCGGAGAGGAGACCCAGAGGGCCTCTCCAGCCTCCACTCCTGCTTTCTGAGCCACCCTCCTGCAGCAGCCCCTGGAGGACGCCAGGGGGCGATCTTGGCTGGTTTCGGGATGCTCTGGCGTTACAATGTTAGATGCTCCAGGCACAGTGTGAAGAGTACAACACCTGTGCCCAGCTGCAGAGGAGCTGGGTGATGGGTGACTCAGTCCCTGGTGCTCACCCAAGACGTCTATGAAATTAGACTTACTGGTGCCATCCAGGCTGCCAAGTACCCTGAGGGGCCAGGCTGGGGAAGATGGCCGCTCAGAGGGCCGCCTGGCCGGGTCCTCCCTGCCAGGTTCTTCCCTCACTCCCAGGAGGCACTGCCCTACGCAGTTCCAGGAACACAAGATCCTGGGTCGGACTGTGTTCCCAGAAGACCTGGCCTAGGACCAGGAAGGCCTGAGGACCTCTTAAGAATTAGATCCAGATGGCCGCATGGGCTCTGGATCAAGTGGTTTGGTGGAGACTAGCGCTAAAGACAGTGAGGATTTGGTGACAGATAAATCTCATGGACTGGGTGTGGTGCATCATGGGGAAAAATGCCTGCACTCCTAGGGGACAAGCACTTACCAGAGCCGGGCATTAGAGGCACAGGCCTGGAGGCCTCTGATCCTTCCCCTCGGAACTACCACACGTGGAGGCCCTTCTAGTATGTTCTACCCAAGAGTGCCCTGGGAGTCTGGGCAGCAAGGCCCTGGCAGAATGCTCTGGGGCCTGAGGGCACTGTGGTCAGGCCGGGCCCCCGCAAGGTGGCCGGGCTTGTTTGTGGTCAGAGAACAGCCCGGTGGGACACGGGCCGTGAGGCCGCGCGGAGGGACTCACTGGGTGATGGTGCCCGTGGTGGTGGCGCTGATCACCCACTGCAGGTCTGTGGTCTTGAAGGGGACTAGGACCATGCTGACGTTCTCTCCCAGCTCCCGGAAGCTCTCGGGGTACACGAGATGGTGGGTGGTCTTGCTCCCCACGTCGGCCTCAAACCCCATGGTGGGTGCCTTGTTCATCCTGGGGGAACAGAGGAGACAGCGAGGTGGCGCTTAGTGGGGCCCGGAGCTAGCTCTGCGGTGACCTCGGGTGAGGAACCTGCCTCCGTGTCCTCATGTGAACAAGGGGCCCCCAGCCTTCTTGTTGGGCTCTTAGGAGCTCTAGTTGAGCTGACCTATCTCCTTCACAGATCACCGGTCACTAGCAACCACGCCCAGTAGGCATCGTACAGTCTTTCTGTGTGACCCAGGAGACCTGAGCTCAGAATGCACATCCCAGGCCTCGGGGCCCGCAATAGCGGCCCTGAACTTAGTTCTCTGTGAATCTGACTCTCCTCCTCAAGGGGACCTTCCCTTGGACACTAGGAGAGGGTCTGAAGACAGAGTTACCGGATGAATAGAAACACGAGACTTTTCTAGAAGGCGGGTGGACAATAGGCTGCCCCTCCTTGACCTGGGACTCCATCTTGTGAGTGGTGTGGTGAGGATTGTGCGACCTCCTGGGTAGACTCGGGGTCTCTTCCAGGGGTGTTTACTTGGGGACATGGGAAATGCATGACATTAAAAGCATATTGGTTCTGCGATGGCCTAGGCTGTGAAATGGGGGTGAATTCCAATGATTGCCAGCTTGAGTTGATTTGGGGGAGTTGGGGGGCCATGGAGCTTGAAACTATGAGCCTGAGCAATGTCCCTGAGATCTTCAGCTCAAGGCAAGCGCTCTACCACTTGAGCCACAGCGCCACTTCCGGTTTTCTGGTGGTTAATTGGAGATAAGTCTCACAGATTTTCCTGCCTACCCTGGCTTTGATCCTCAGATCTCAGCCTCCTGAGTAGTTAGGATGACAGGCCTGAGCCACTGACGCCCGGCTCTCGCTTGAGTTTTTGTGTGGTCTCCACACCCAGAGGTGTTTCTCCATCTTTCAACAGTGAGGGGAAACTGAGGCCCAGAGTGTGCAGGGAGTCCAGGGAGGGAGCCTTGGCCTTCTGACCTGAGCTAGGACCTGGGTGTGGGGAGGGGCGGCCTGCGCAGGGCACCCACCTGAGCACGAAGTCGTGGCTGTCTATCTCAGCCCCGTAGAAGGACTCCCGCAGGTTGCCCGAGTTGCCCACGACGGCGCAGCGCCGGCAGCCCACCGCCCTCTTCTCCAGCACCGGGTCCACGTCCCCGGGCACTGTGCTGAACAGCTCCTGCACGATGTCGCTCAGGTTTCTGGGCTTCCGCTCCCGCTGCAGCCTCTGTGGCGAGAGTCGGGAGACACAGTGAGGGGCGCGCTGTGCTGACCGCCTGGTGCGTTGTGCAGACGGACACCGAGTCCCCAGGCCACCAGCCGTGGATGGCTGGGTCCCCTGGAGTCCCCAGGAGTCCACACGAGAGACACAGGGAAGAGCTCACACGTTCACTCTGCATGGGTTTGTTGTGTACCTACTAAGCGTGAGGACCTGTGCTAGCCACGAGGCAAGGACGCTGACCAACCTGTGTCAGGCACCTGCCCTGGCAAGAGGCAAGATTCCCACCAAAGGGGGTGTCAGTGCCATCCTGCTCCTGATCCCCCCCCAAGCAGACTCTAGAGCCTGGGCTGCAGGGCTTGTTTATTATGCCCTTCAACAGAGTAGCAGCAGTAGACTGGCGGTGTTGGCTCACGCCTGTAATCCCAGCTACTCAAGAAGAAGCGGAGATCTGAGCATCTCAGACCAGGCAGGAAAGTCTGTGAGACTCTTATCTCCACTTAGCCACCAAAATGCCACAAGGGGAGGTTGTGGATCAGGTGGTAGAGTGCTAGCTTTGAGTGATTTGAGGGTCCGTGCTGGGGGAGGTGCATGATATGAAGATACCCCTGTACTGCGACAGCCCTTCTCTCGCCAGGGCCGGGCCGGGGCCAGGGGATTATCATGACACCGAAGCTGGACCAAAGCCACCACCGCAAAGATGGTGCAAGATGAAGCAGGACTCGGTGAACAGGGAGACTGCGAGGTCACCTGGGGGAAGCCACCATGGCAGAGCTGAGAGCACCTGGTGTCTTTCTACAGGCTAGCTCCCCCGGTTTCCCACACATGGCGGGGTGAGCTCCAGGGGATTTTCTCTGTAGCACCCCATCGGCTTCCCCGGAAGGAATGTTCCATGGAATAGAAGTTACAAGAAAGGGAGGTGGACATGGCAAAAGATGCCCAAAACCAAGACCCCGCCTCCTGCCATCCTGACTAGCTTTGCATACCAACGGTGTGCAGTAACAGATGTCTGCTGCTGGTGATTCCAGCTCCTTGAAAAAGCCTGGGCTGTGGTGCTGGGCCAGGGAGGCAAGCGTTCAGAATGCGAGTGGAGCATGAGTCGGGGAAGGCTGGGTGCAAGGGGTGCTGTCTCCATGGGGTGCAAGGGGCCGCAGCCTTGACTCCAGGAAAAGGTCGGGGGAGGTGTCGAGTGCATCACCCCACAGGGCAGCCCTCTCCAAGTACCACCCGAGAAGCGGCATTTCCACATCTCCTGGCCTTGATTACACCCAGATCCAAGGACACGCATCCTCAAAGAGGAGAAGGAGGCTGGACACAGCCCGGAGAGCCAAGGAAGGAGGCACATGCAGGGCAGAGGCAGAGCAAGACACAGAGAAGCCCCGGAAGTTGGAGGCATCACGGAGGAATGGATGCAGTGCAAGGGTCTCCAGAAAGAATCACCCTTGCCAACGCGTCCTCCACTTTAGACCACTGGCCTCTGGAATTGTGAGACCAATCATTTCTGTCATCTCAAGCCACAGGCAACTCATCAAGAACAATTTGCTCGGCCTTCCAAACCACAGCTACTCGATAGTACTGAGTGAGTGAATGAGGGAACACACTGCGATCATCTACCTCCTGCCCAAGGCCTGGCAGCACCCGGGGGGGGGGGTGCCCACAGATCTGAGCACGTGGCTCTGTGCCCCGCCCCACCCCACCCCTCAGCTCCCACCCCCGGCTCACCAGCCACCACTGGTAGGTGTCCTGGGGCATGAGGGCGTTGTGGGCATTCATCAGCGGCTGCATGGTCTGGTTGAAGCGCTGGTCGAACCAGGCTGAGACCCCGTGCTGGCTGAGGCAGCTGGCACAGGTGCACGGCTGGAATTTGATGAGTTTCCTGAAGTTTGCTGAGAGCTCCAGGACCATCTGCTTGGGGAACCAGGTGGTGGGCACCCCGGTGTGGGAGTAGTTGAGGAAGAAGGAGGTGAGGAAGATGAAGAGCACGAGGAAGGTGAGCAATTTGAGGGTTCGCTTCCTCATGGCCATCGCCGTGGCTTTCCGCGGGGCGTCCCTGCGAAGGTGGGAGGAAATCCCACCCAGCTGAACGGAAATGGGAAGCAGTTCCCAGAGTCACCGTGCGATCGAAGTGGCCAGGGGTCCACAGAGGCCGCGGGGGAGGGGGACTGCTGAGGCTGACGTCAGTGTCGTGGAGAGGTGGCCAGCCTGCGTCCGACGTCTCCGCGCGTCATCCAGCCTGCGTCTGTCATCCAAAGGCCATTAGAGGTGTGCTGGCTGGCTTCTGTCTCTGTCCTTTAGGAAAAGCCCAAGATAATGCCTCTCAGCGAATCGTGATGACAGTGACTTCCTTTCTCACTCCAAGGGGCTCAGGGGCTGTTAATCCTTGTGACAGGCCAGGGACCCTCGGGGAAGGAAGCCAGGACAACTCTTGGGATGGGGTGCAGAGCCACCAGCTAGGCCACCGTCCTGTGTGAAGTGGGGCTGGCAACGGTCCTTACTTACTCAGAGCTTTGCCTGTTCCGGGAGGTGGGGGTTAAGCAGGCATCTTAGTGAAGAGACACAACCTGTCTTCTGCAAAGAAAAGAAGAAAGAGACATGAGAAAGGCGGGCACTGGTGACTCATGCCTGTCATCCTAGCTATTCAAGAGGCTGAGGTCTGAGGATTGAATGGGAAGCCAGCCAGGGCAGAAAACCCAGGCAGATTCTTATCTCCAGAAGAAAAAACAAATACAAAAGGAGAGCTGTGGGTCCCGTGGTAGAGTGTCATCCTTGAGGAAAAAAGCCAAGCAAGAATGAAAGGCCCACACCTATAATCCTAGCTTACGTAGGAGGCTGAGATCTGAAGACTGTGGTTCAAAGCCAGCCCAGGCAGGAAAAGCTGTGAAACTCTTGTCTCCAATTTAAAACTGGAAGTGGCTCTGTGGCTCAAAAAGTGCTAGTCCTGAGCAAGAGAGCTCAGGGACATACCTAGGCCCTGAGTTCAAGCCCCAGGACCACCACCAACAACAACAAAAAGAGTGAAAAGCCTTAAGTTCAAGCCCCAGTGCTGACACAAACAACAACCATGAGACATGCATACTGTGATCTCTCCCATCCTTCCACCAGGGCCTGCCCTGGCTTCCTCCTGCAGAGACCAGCCTGGCAGGGGCTGTGGATGGCTTATCAGCTTCCAGTCTGAGTTTGCAGTTGTGTAAGAGAATAAATCGCTTGTATTATATAAAGCAGATTGTTTTATTTGTGACTAGGAGCAACATGACGGAACCCAGGCCACACTTGCTCTTGCCTCTGGTTCCTGTCCAGAAAACACAGCTCCCTGGCCCCCAGGACTGGACCTGGGGAAGACTGCCCACCCCAGAGGTGAGTTAGGGGCTTCCTACGTGAGCCCCTGTGTGTCATGGGCTAGACGCTTTGCCTCTCTGATGGTTGGCTCCTGAACCCACAAAACGGCATGGATAATGGTCACATGGAGGGCTGAGGTAGGTGACGTGACTTGGAAAAACAAGTGACCAGACCAGAGTAGGGGTGTTCCACACATTAGTTCTGTTCCTCCTCCCCGTGCTCCACACTTGTCACCCACAAAAAAAAAAAAAAAAGAGAAAGAGAAAAAGAAAGAGGAACAAGGCTAACAGGATCCTGGCCTGGGCAGATTATTTAAAAGCACAAAGGGAATCAGGCTGGGAAGTGGACAGCCAGGGGGTAAAACAGCCACGATTCTGACCAGCTGCTCTAGCTGCCTCAACTCCTCCAGGCCCTGGACGGCTGACCCTTTCCTGCTTGCTGCCACAGTGGCCTGGGGCTCCAGGACCTGCATGGAAGGTCTCCAGGGCAACAGCCAGGCCTCAGGTAAGACCAGGCGGCAGCAGGGCTGTGAGGGAGCATGCGTGTGGGTCCTAGGGCTGGCCACATGGGCTGCAGCCAGAGGAGGGCTGCCCGGAGGGCTCCAATCAGTGGGTCCAGCCAGCTTTGGTTCCTGGAGAGAGCTTCCTCCAAGTGTCACGGATGGTCGCCCTGCCCCCTCTGCTCCCACTTGTCAGGTGCTCTGAGTTCTCCTCCTGTGGAGTGCTCAGGCTTACACCTTTGCAGAAATGGAACTTTCCAGGCCACGGCTACATGGGGCTGTCCGGTCATTTGCACTCTTCTTACGGTTTGCACACCAGTCCTAGCTGACACCTGGTAGAGGCTTCGGGGGCCTTGTGTGCTGGGTGTGAATAGTGTAGAAATAGCTGGAATGTACTTTGGCTGACAAATTACAAATAAGGAAACTGAGGCTAAGAGCAGAAAGCAACTCGCTGTGTCCATCAGGAAATGCAGCGCTGGCTTGGACTAGGCCCTTCCTTATCCAACACCGTGCCATCTCCGATCTGCGAGCCGTTTCTAGCCGTCCCTCCCCTCTCCCTTCTTTGTCTGTACAAGACATGTCTTTTCTGAGCTAGGCCGGGGTTTCCAGGAAGAAGATGCAGGCCCTGGTCACTGTGCATTCCCTGGGTGGTGAGGCAGGGCTGGCTGTGTCTGACTTCTGCTGTAATCTGTCATTCAGTCATTCAGAGCTACGCCTGGCTGCGGTGGGCAGACCCAGCCTTGCTCCAGGGACTCCAGCCAGCCCTGCATCTGCTCAGGGCCAGGAAGCACCTCGGGCCTCAGCTGCGGGGGATGACGGGCCTGCTCCTTGCTGATGTCCACGCTCCCTGATCTATGTGATAGGAGATATTCAGAAACCCTCCCGAACTCTGCAGACATAGTTAAGGCCAAAGAATGGGGTCAGGGTTGATGCAGGACTTGTCTTCACACAGCCCGATTCCTATCTGTCTTCCAATTAGTTGTTCTCGATGTAAATGCAGATGCACAGCCCTATCTGTGGCTGAGGATACTGTCCACTGGAGCTGGGGGCTGTCTCCTGCCGCCTTGCTCCCCATGGAGCTGCAAGGACTGGATGCCTCAAACTACATTTCCCAGCTTCCCCTGCAAAGACGGTTTTAGTTGAAATCAGCCAATCACATTTAAGTTAGTGGTCAGGAAGCGGAAGCCAGGGCCTCCCTGCCAGTGGTGAAGACTGATACAGGCCTGAGCCCTGGACTCTAGGCAGGACCTGCTTCTCAGCTTCCAGGCTAAGCACAGCTGAAGATTTCTGCCCTGAAACTTCCTGCCCTCAGAGTCCCAGGCCAAAGCGATGCATCTAAAATAATCTAGGACTCTCCCCACCAGTCATCCTTTCAAAAACTTTGTGAGCACAGATACTACCTTAAATCAAATCCTTCTGCTCCACATCTGTGCCTCAGTTTCTTCTTCACCTACAATGTGGTGGTGTGAGCAATGGCTCCTCTCCAGGGGCGGGGGCACAGAGAGCTGAGGATCCATCACGGGGAGCCTTTCAACGTTGTGCTGGGCACACAGTGTGAGCGCTCCTGGAGCTCCTGAGCATCATGTCTCACCGCCCAAGTCCCTCCACAACTTGCTTTCTTGCATGGAGCAGCAGCCAACCAAGCCCCCAGCCCGTGTCACATTTGTGTTTCACTTCAACTGACACGCATGGGAACCAAGATCAGGAGAAAGGGGAAGTGACTGGTTTCCAAGGACACACAGCAAAATGGTGCCAGTGCTCAAATGAGAACCAAGTCCCCCAACTTCCAGATAGGGCCCACTCTGTTCTCCAGGCTGGCCCGCCCATTTCTCCTAGGCCACCACGTCGCACCCTCCCTCAGAAAGGATCCCAGCAGACACCAAAGGCTGGACCAGCAGGCAGAGGCTTGAGGTAGACGGGACAGGGAGTGGGTTTGGGATCTGTTGCACCAGGAGTGGGATCCTAAAGTGGAAGATCCTAAAGGCGCTGAGCCCTTTGGTGGGCCCGAGGCTGGCAGGGCTGCCTTCCGGGTCTTTCATCTACACAGTCCAAGTGAAAACCATCCCTCCTGAGATGCCACGACAACCAGCAGCGAGGACGCCCACCAGTTACCTCGAGTCTCCTGGCTGCCAGACCTGTTCCAGGCACGGTATGAGATCAAAGTGCTTGTGACCACAGCCTCCGGCCCAGCCAAGGTGAGCCCAGTGTGGTGCCTGGCTGAAGCTCCTTCCTGACCTGAGCCTTGGCCCTGAAGTGTGGAAGGCAGACGCATCATGCTCACTCCATGATGGCGGCCTGAGTGAGGACAGGGTGTTCGAGGATGCCCTGGGCTGGGTGAGGCCCGCAGGAGCCTTGCTTCCCCTCATCTGCTTTGTCTCTGATCAGCCGGCAGCTGGGTGTCCCACCCGCTCTGAGTCACTCAGGAAGCGGGCCGCTGACTGGCCTGGCTGATCCAGGACTGGATCTGCTCTCTGGCCCCAGCATGGGATCAGCCTTGGCTGCTGTTGGACCTGTTTTCACTTCCTCCAGAAAACCTTAGCGTCTGGAGAACCTGGCTGTGGAGAAGTGGAGCTTGAGAGGTGGATGGCCCCGGCCAGAAAAGCTCATCAGGTGAATAGGCTAGGATGGTGTCTCTACCCTGCCACCAGCCATCCACTGCCCTGAGGCAGCTGGGCCTGCAGAATGCCTGGACACAAAGTCACCTCTGACTGCTAGGCAGTCCGTCCTCTCTGTAAAGGGAGGACCGGTCCAGACCCTGCTCACTCTGGATTCCCAAGTGACCAGATGAACGACTGGTCCATCAGCTCTGACAGTCCCTGTATAAAACTCCTCCAAGCATACGGCAAACATTTCCCGTGTATAGGATTGATGTTGGATATGAAAGTTCCAGGAACAGTTCCTGACCCCCAAGAATGGACATTTAGTACCAGGACTGCCACTTGACGCGTGACGTTTTGTTGGACGGCAGAGCACATGGGTGAGGCTGGCTCGTAAGATGGCAATGGAATGGAATTCTTCCTGTTGCCTGTGATGCTGAAGCTACAGCGTGTTCCACATGTATGCCATGGCCCATTGCACACGCATGTCACGGCTCATTGCACATGTGCCTGTCACACCAAAGCACATCCATGCACGTGTACAGAGACACTGGCACAAACCTATTGTGCTGCCAATCACACAGAAACGGAGCAGACAACCATACAGTGAGAATCGATCTATATGACCGTGTTACAGGCTTGTACATTTGATATATTATACACTTTTTCTTTTGAGAAAGGAGCTCACTGTGTAGCCCAGTCTGTCCTCAAACTCAGGATCCCCCTGCAACAGCATCCTGATTCTGCAGTTACAGGCACGTGCCATCACAACCAGCTTCTATTCTACTGTTTATCACAGCTTCTCGCCACACCAGAAAAGCAGGTGGTGTCACACCTGCCACCCGGGCTACCCTGGAGGCTGAGATCCGAGAGTCACAGTGCAAAACCAGCTCAGGCAGACAGATCTGTGAGACTTATCTCCAATTAACCAGCCAACAGCTGGAAGTGGATGTATGGCTGAAATGGTAAAGCACCAGCTTTGAGCAAACGAAGGCATGTGGGCGCACAAGGCCTCAAATTCAAGCTCCAGTACTGTTTGTCTGTCTGTTTCCCTCTCTCTGTCTCTCTCACACACACAGTAGGTAATGGGGAATTCTAGGTGTCGTTATGAAAGCCAAGTGGCCTCAGTAGGTGGAAGCCGAGGAAGTCCTGCGGTGAAAGCGGGGGTACGGGGCTGCGAGCGGAGGGGGTACAGCTGTGCTGTGAGCGCTGTGTACACACAGACAGTCACACAGAGACGCACACAGCACGCCCGGTGCACAGCAGCCCTGTCTCAACCACTCAGCAAGTCTGTCTCTCTGGGGCCTCCGTTTCCCTGCTCCTTCCTGCACCCACATTCTCAGAGACGCTGGGTAACGGGAGAATCCCCTCACAAGTCTTCCTCCTGTCATCCCCTGGTGCCTCTGGGAGTGAAAATGGTGACTCGGAGCAGGCGGTGTGGAGACGCGAGCTCAGAGGAAGCATGGCAGCCAGGTTGCGTCACGTGGGTGGAGGCCCGGTGTGTTTTCCTGTTCTCAGCTGCAGACCAGGAATTTAAATCCTCAAATCTCCTTATGGGCCTGGGCCGGGCGCTCAATCTGGAGTCTGCAGAATCCAGACAACACCCGTGGCTGCTCAGAAACAAGGGGTCCCACACGTGTGCCCCCAGGCCCTGACTTTCCCCAGGAGGAGGCCGATGTCCCGGATCTGAACGGAGGGGACAATCACAACAGAGCAACGCCTACTCAGGGCTTGACAGCGGACTCAAGAGTTTTACTGTCCGGGAGAGGGCAGGAAGAGGGCAGGAGTTCTGCGTGTTGAGGTTCCAAAGATGGCACTGTGGACTAAAGAGGTTCTCCTCCTCCCACGCTCCCTGACTCGAAAGGAACACTTCAACCCCTCCAGTGACAGGGAAGTCTCTCAATGAGGCAGAGAGGCTCTATTGGGGCTCAGCAGGGGAATTCAGCCACAGCATAAACCTGGCTGCTAACACAAGGGAGCCTGTCACCCACCAGCAAGCGTCCGACGTGAACCATCTCCAGACATGAGCTGCGGGGGTGTGACAGAGACAGGGGCTGGGTGGGGGTGAAGCTACCCTGACCAGCCCTCGGAAGAGAAGGGCAGAGCTCACTAGGAAGCCTCCAGATCACATCTGCAGCTGGCCAGGCCCACGCTGCCTTCCGTGGCTGCCCCCTTAGGCTGGCGCTCACCCATGGCAATGGATTGGTGAGCTGTCCCCTGGGAGAAGTGGGGCACAGGGTGTTTACACAGCAGCTGAGGCCAGATGGCCTGGGGGAAGGGGGGCTGGATGGATTAGGGAATAGGAAAGAGCCCTGCTGGCCAGCCTGGCCAGGAGAAGCCATGGAGCAAGCAGGTCAGGAGAGCAGAGGCTAGCAAGGAGCTGTGGAGCATGTCCAGAGCCTGAAACAGTCAAGGAGACAGGAGACTTGGAGACAAGATAGTAGAGAGATATTAGCAGTGGCATCTCCCATGTACCCCTGTAAAGTTCAGGCTGGAGAAAGGTGTGCACACACCTGCTGCGGCCACATGAGGACTGCCCCAGCTTTCAAAGCAGTGGGGCTGGGGTGATTCTGTCCCTTGTGCAGCTGAAACATGGAGGCAGAAGGTTGAGGTCACAGGCTCATGAGCTCATGGTCACATCATGAACAGCAAACCCAGGTGCTTCATGTGGGCAGCACCACCGTGCCTGGGCTGGGGGGCTGGAGCAGGGTGAGGCTGGGGGCCAAGGACACCCCAATGCCTGCCTGTCTCTCTCTGCTGGGACTGACAGCCCTGTGTTGTCTCTTCCCACTTCGGGTAAGAAATGACCATGGCGACCTGCGATCTGTCTCATCTACCATTTGCTTGACCAAAGGGGCTAGGGCAGCTCTACGACTCTGAAGTAGAACTCAGGTCTGGATTCCGTTTCCACGGGCAGCAGTGGGAAGAAGATAGGTTCAGAGCCCTCCTCTTCATCCGCTGTGTGTGGCCTGGGCAAGCCAGTCTGCCACAGCCAGCCGTCCCTGTCCTGGTTTGCAAAATAGAGGCACAGCGACCACACCACTGCACTCTGGACAAGAGAGCAAGGAAGCATGGGTGCTGGCACCCGTTCAGGTCCCTTCTGGCAACAGCAGCTCCTCCCGTGCACCTCTGTGTGCGGAGAGCTCCAGGGGTGTGGGGGGTTTTATTCTGGAATGATCAACACACCTGCATTACAGAACAGGAAAATGAAGCCCAGGGTGCTACTTCTTACTGATTCAGGGAGGGGCTGACAGCTGATCCAAACAGCCTGGCTTCACAGACAGGGTGGGCACCTGCCCCTGAGCCTGGGCTGGTCAGTCCCAGGGCCCCTGCAAAAGACCCACCACCCACCCAAGGGCACGTCCACGCAGAGCAGATGGGACACGCAGCTCAGCCCTGCGCCTCCCAGTCATCACAGAGCGCTACTCACCCTCCATCCGACCCAGGAGAAGTGTGGAGGGGGAGCGGTGCTGGGGACCACGGCCGCCACAGGAGACACCTTTCTGAGGGCGTGGGAAGGGACCAGCCTGTCCCAGCTTTGCTCAGCTGGCAGCAGGTGGGCACACCACACCCCAAGGTTCTCTTTCTGGGGGACAGAAGGACCAGACAGCTTGTCCCAGACTGCCCATCAAAGGGCCGCCCACGGCAGAGCACAGTGGGGAAAACAGGCTCGTTCTGCCCATTGGCTTTAAAACTCACAAGTTCCCCGGGAGGCCTGGGGAAGGTGCCCCTTGCCAAGCCTGGCTGATCTCCTGGGGTCTCGGGGAGGAAGCAGGGGGGATATCTCAGGACGTTCCTGGCATGGGGAAGCATGCAGGACAGGGGCCAAAGCCTCAACCCACAGCCCAGCTCCAAGGCTGCACCTGGAGAGCTCAGGGAGGCTCGGTCTACCCAGAGCCCAGTGCAGGCCGCGCCTCTGAGCGCCGTGACCACAGGGGGCAGGTGAGGGGTGCTCACCAGGCTGGCAGCACGGGGCTCACGCCGCACCCACACGTGGCAGCCCTCGAATTCTTTACTCTTTTTTTTCTGTCGGTCATGGGGCCTGAACTCTGGGCCTGGACACTGTCCCTCAGCTCCTCAGCTCAAGGCTAGCGCTCTACCACTTGAGTCACAGCACGCTACCTCCAGCTTTTTCTGCTTATGTGGTGTTGAGGAATCAAACCCAGGGCCTCATGTATGTAAGGCAAGCACTCTACCACTGAGCCCCGAATTCTTTACTCTTTTATCCCTTTCCAGATTGCTACCTTTTGTCGGGGAGGAGACCAGCATCAGCAAGAAGATTTTAGAACTGCACGTGTCTGTGTGTGCCTGTGCGTGTGTGCAGGCAGGCGCGCCTGGAACACTGGCGCTCTTGACAAGCACCATTACTCTCAGGTAAGAAACGAGAGAGGGTAAATTATTGGGTCAGTTTGCCCTCTCTGGTTAGTGCAGCAACAAGCACGTGGGCTTTGGATCCAAGTTTTATTGATGAGGTCTCCACATGATGCCTGGGCACCAGCGTTCTCTATATCCTACAGAGGTGTGTGTGTGTGTGTGTATGTGTGTGTGTGTGTGTGTGTGTGTGTGTGTGTGTGTGTGTGTGTGTGTGTGTGTGTGTGTGTGTGTGTGTGTGTGTGTGTGTGTGTGTGTGTGTGTGTGCGCACTGCAGGTCAGCTGTGAGCTAGACAGAGTGTGAGCTGGGAAGCTCTGAGGGGGGGCCCTGGGGTCGTGGGTGTCCCTCCAATTGAGAAGAGGGTGCTCCGAGTACCAGAGTGCAAGGCGGGCGTTCCCTCCCACCACAGGGCATCTCCTGGGTCTGACCCAGGCTCTGCTGTCCTCTGCCAGGACCCTGGAATACCAGCAGGCAAACCTGAGACCCGGCTGGCCTGCTGTCCGCCAGCGCCCAGGCCCCCGGGGCCGTCTTCCTGGGCCACCTCAAGCTGACCACGCACAGGGCCGGTGGGGACCAGACTCTGTTCCCTGACAGCGCCTGCCTTCCCAACACCTCTGCCTGAAACGCAGGGTGACGGCCCCGAGCTGCGGGGTGCATCGCATCCCTCTGCCCAGCAAGGACTTCCTTGCAGCTGCATTTCTCCAGCTCTGGAACGTTCTTTCAATCCCCGCGGTGCTCCTGGAACAGGACCTGGAACAATGATCCCCATTCTGTGGCTGAGAAAACAGTCTAAGGCCAGAGATGGTGACAGCAAGTGACCACATCGTACGCTCAGCCGGCTGGAGAGACCAGGGCTCCAAGTCAACACCAGCCTGTGTCTGGGTGACCCGTCCCTTTGGATGGCTCAGGAGGCCTGGCTTTTCCTCCATACCTGGGTCTGTGACAGCCAGTTCGGAGACCTAAGGCAAGGGTTGCTGGCTCCCCAGGCTGGTCAATACTGCCTGGACAGGCCTCCATCTGAGCTTTGTGCCTCCCCCGTCCCCCAGAGCTCAGCGGGTGAGGGAGCAGCTCAGGTCACTCGGTTTCTGCTGGGGAAGACAGTCCCTGCTTTGGGCCCTCAGCCAGGAAGCGCGCAGAGCCCTGAGCCTTGGCTCTGCCAGGCAAGATGAAAGGAAAACGTCCCAGACCATGCTCATCTCCGCTAACGGCTCAGCCTCTTCCAGCCTGGCCGTGCCTGCCTGCCCCCAGGGAACCTGCAGCAGCTGCTGGGTTGCTGCTTAGGGCAGACCAGGGGCAAAATCAACATGAATGGAGAAGGATCACGCAGAGCATTGGTTAGGGAACGCAGACAGGATGGAGGCACACATTCTGAATGTTTACATCCGGGCAACTAATGGAAGAGTGAGTCAAGCCAAGAACTCTGAAGTCTGGCGATGGGGCGAGGGGTCAGGGGCGCCTGCACCGCTGTGAAGGGTGCACATGGGGTCACTGGGCACACACTGGGCCTGTGTGACACAGGTGGAGGCCCCGGTGCCCCATTGGCTACCCATAGGCCGGGGCGGGGGGGGGGGCGGGGGAGAGGCCCCGGCAGAGCTGGACCCACAGCCCAGGCACCCGGGTTCTGGGAACCACGCTCTTTATAAGAAAGTCGCAGGAGCTCACAGACCAGTGGTCAGGCGGAATTGCTTCTGATGATTCTTTCCAGCTGAATGAGATTCAGTTAATGGAAGACTTAATAAGGCTTTCTGGGCCCGAGGTGAAGGCCAAGCTGCAGCTCCCGGAAATGAGTTTTTGGCTCGGGAGCTGCAGGTCTGTGTAGGGAGAGGTGAGAAGGGCCGGAAGCCCGGCAGGACCGCAGGCACAGCCCATCCCCGAGCGCGGCCGTGCGGAGAATCAATCCTGCCAATCGGAGTGCCCGCAGGAGGCCGGGGCCCGGGGACAGGAGGGCTGCGCTGAATATAGACCCTGGGTCTGACAGCCAGGTATGGCCGGCCAGCAGAACAGACCGAAGGAGCCCAGAGGAACGGGCAAGAGTCTGGGCCTGACTGAGATTCCAGTTGGAGGATCTGCTGGCCTCTGCCGCCCTGTGGCCCAGCCTTCACCTGCGGGGCCTCCATCCCCAGGCTCAGCATCAGCCTCCAAGGTACCTTGGTGTATTTTCTGACTACTTGGGAATCTGGTTTCCCTCTGATTTGATTATGAACCACAAAGTGTGCACTGTAGCGTGCTGGACACGCCCAGCTTTACTTAAAAAAATTATGTGCTGAGAGAATAACCACAAAGCAACAACAAGAAGCTATTTTAAAGGTTGCCACGAAGTGCAGTGTGCAGTGTGCAGAGCCACATCCGGCTCTGTCTTTCTTCTGTCCCACCCAACTGTCTCATTCTGTTTTCTTGCTGTACAACTCCTTCAACTACCACCATCACCACAGTCCTACTGACATGGAGGTAACAGACAGAGGAGAGTACTGAGCAGTAGCCATGTTGGGGGCGGGCACTGAGGAGAGGCAAATACAGAAACACATCCTCTGTCTCAGGACCTTTGCATGTGCTGTTCCCACCATAGGAATGTCCTTACTCCAGAATCTGTAATACCTGATCCTTCGTGCCTCCTCTCCTGTCAGTCTCCCCTGCTGGAAGTGTTAGTAGGCCCTCAGAAAGTAAGTGGTAGTGGCTTGAGAGCCAGCCAAACCCAAAGAACAAAGGTTCCTTCAGCCATGTGTGTTGCACACGGCCCGGAGATCTTGTACACATCTGGCCTGAGTCCCATAGAAGACTGATGGTAATAATAATAACAGCAATGGCAAACTTCCACAGGACAGTGCCTGGCTATGGCCAGCAGCCCGTGGTCGTGGGGCCCAGAGCGGGAGGCTCTGCTCTGCTCTCCTCTCCTCCGACCTGACCCCAGCCAGGCAGATCAGGAGGGAAGGACGCACTGAGCCACCAGACTTCCTCTGTCTTGCAAAAACAATGCAACCAAAAATACTACAAACCACACTACGCAACTGTGCACTGCTCAGGGCGTCACTGTGTGTGTGTGGGGGGGGGTGCGGCTGGCCCTAGAGTGAGCCCAGGCTCTGCTTCCTAGACAGCCTGCCACTCGGAAGGACTTCCCTGGAGACAGCCACCATCCGTCAGACATCTCATCGCTGAGCCTAGGGTGCTGGGGCTCTGGGTTTGTCTGCTCAAAGAAGCAAGAGTCCTCTGCTGAAGATCACCACACACAGAAACAGCCCTGCTGGGGCGTCCATCTTCCCAAGCTCCCCGGAAGGAAAAGAACCGAGGGCTTACCTGCTGGGTGACCTCAGCGGGGTTACTTCACCTCTCTGAGCCTCTGTTTCTTCATCTGAAAGACAGAAATGCTCAGACTGACCACCAGGAGAGGATATGCAGAGTGCCTGCCATGGGCTCAGCCCAGCCGTAAGTAAACGCTAACTGCGTGTGCTGAGTGACTGGGCCCGTCAGCTGCCCGGCGTGGAAATGGAGCCGACCTGCATGTGCAAACTTCCTGTCACAGCCATGAAGAGAAAGCTGTGCACGCAGCACGCCTCAGACCACTTCCTGTGCCCAGAGACTGGCGTCCCAGAGAGCTGGAAAGTGCACGGGGACGGGGAGGAGGCAGTCCACGCTGCAGGAGCTTGAGGAGGGCTGGCTGGCTGGCGCAAGCGGGCCAGGGTCTGTGTGCTGCGCGGGGCCAGGCGGGTCCCGAGTCCCACGGCCCCGGGAAGGGCAGGAAGGACAGAAAGCGCTGTGCAGACAGAGCCAGGCTCACGGGCCCAAAGCCGCCGCGGGGCTGGTGGCTGGTAGAGGTCACGCTGGAGCAGGGAAGGGCAGGGGCTTTGCTTCTAGAGCATTCTTCTAAGAGGCAGGACACAAACACGTTGTGGGTAAGAGAGGATGTGGATCTGGAAATTGGGTGAGGTTGGTGGCCATAGTCTAATCTGAGGTCCCATACAGTGAGAACCTGGGTGACGACTCCCCGTGTCCCTGCCAGTGACACCTCCCGTCATCACCATCACCGCCCGCATCGCCTCCTCCCACACACGGCCTCCCTCAGCCAGAGACAATGTGCGGAGCAGCGCTGGTCCCCAGCTGCAGTTAACCCAGCTGGCGCACTTGCGGAGGAACAAGATTGGCTGGTCACGACCGAGCTCTGGGGAGTGTTTGTTACGCAGCGAGGCTGGCAGACCAATGGGAGGAGCCTTTGCAAGCATCTGTTTCCCGCTAGCAGACATCTGATGGGTAGGACCCGAGCTGTGTGGCAGAAGGCCTGCCCCCGGCCTGGGCTCTGCCGCGACCTCTTCACTGCTCTGACCCCCGCTTCTCCCGCATGCTGGGGATGGGAAGTGGCCCATCCCACGCGGTCACAAGGACGGAGTGATGAGAGACGTCAGCGTCCCCACCACAGGTCTCCTAACAGTTCTTCCTGACAGGGGACAGGCTCAGTTCGCTGTGTCAGCCTGGATTCCAAGCAGGTGCTGCCCGGCAGTCACTGCACCCTGACAGCAGGGGCCCTTGGTGCTGGGCCGGGCCTGGGGGCTCTCCTTGCTCAGGAAGGCAGCAGGAAGCGGGAAGCAGGAAGCAGGCTGGGAGGAGTCAAAGGGAGCACTGTGCTTGGGAGGGGAAAGCTACCCACCGGCCGCCCACTGCAGGCACAGACACGCTGGCCAGAAGGGAAGAAGGGAAGGCTCGTGGTCCTCTCCTTTCCTCCACTTTCACCGCCTAGAGGAGGGGCTGAGGCTAGCCCAAACTCCCGCATGGGGCTAGCCTTGGAGCCTGGGAGGAGAACCGGCTGGGGCCTCTTGTCCCTGCCTCCCATGAGCGCAGCAGGAAGGAGGCACACCCCCCGCCGCCTGGGAGGCCAGGGCCAGAGCCAGGCGGACTTTGCCAGAACCTTGTAGAATGTGTCGAGCTCTTCTTTGAGTCACTTGGAAACATCTGTGTTCCTTTTCTGGGAAAGTCTAGCTTTCGCTCCCCAGAGGCCGGGGTCCGGTGTGGGGAGCGACCTGGGAACCAGGAAGCCAATGGGGACACAGAATGGCGGGAAAGGGGCGGGGGGGGGGGGTGGACGGGCTCTGGTTAGGATCACGGCCTGGTCTGATGGTGAAGGTCACACGAAGGCCCAAGGTCAGCTCCCAGGGCCGAGCGAGGGCAAGGCCAGGGTGGTAAGTGGAGGGGAGGTAGGGGGGTGGCTGGCAGGGAAGGTGGGAAGATGGTGAAGACACAGGACACCGGGGCGGAGGGGCTCGGGGCCCACAGGCCGCTCGAGGAATGTATTCTCGTCTTGGAGAGAAGCAGGCAGCCATGAGTAGGAGAATCCAGGGACTGGGCCAGGCTCGGTTTCCCCATCTGACTGAACCCCAGACCCCCAGGGGAAGCGACGCGTGCACCGGGGCTGTGACTCCCTCCCATGTGTCTTCTGAGGCCTGTGGCCTGGCCTGGCCTCTAGAGAGGTGAAGAGACAAGGCCTCTCCCACTGAGGGCCCAGGCTGGCTGGGGTCGGGTATAACGCCCGCTCCCCCAGTCCCCTCCCCTCCCCATGGCCATCTATAAAACAATCCCACAGAACTCAGCTGCCTTGGGTAGCTTGACCCGGCCAAGGAAATGCAAACCTGACACCCGCCTCTCCAGCCGGCCTCTCTGGGGGTCACTGGAGTAATCTGCTACCCCAGGAAAGTCGGCCAAGGGCTCTTGATTACCAAGCCCTGTCCTCCAAGTTGCTCAGGTTCCCTGCCAAACAGGTCTGCTTCACCCGGAGACGTGACCCCCTGCCCTCCCACCCTGGATACCCTCTGGGGCAGAGGGACACCGGCTGCGGGGTGGCATGGGACACGGGGCGGTCAACCCCAGAGGGGAGCAGGGCGTGTCCTGGCTCAGCAGCTCCTCTGCCCAGCCTCGCCCCCTTCCCCCGCTTCCTGAAACACCCCCTCAGTCATCCACTGCCTCCGCTCCCACAGGGAGGAAACGACACCTCCTTGAGCTGGGCTGAGCGCACCCATCAGGAAATAATGTCACAGAACCTTCCGGGCTGACTCAACTTTTTGTTGTACTTGGGGCTTAGGTCTTGGCTTCACAGGAGAGACCAGAAGCCACAGCCCACTCAGCAAAGAACTACGGGGTCCCAAGCTAGAGAAAACAACAATAAACAAGAGGTGCCATCTTCGAGGGACACGGGCAGCTCATGTGTCCTAGCTACTCAGGAGGCCTAGAGGATCGCAGTTCAAAGCCAGCCTACACAGAAAAGTCAGTGAGACTCTTATCTCTAATAAACTACTCCAAGAAAGCTGGAAGTGGAGCTGTGGTCCAACTGGTAGAGCGCCAGCCTTGAGAAAATGAAGCTCAGAACGGTGCCCAGGCCCAGAGTTCAGGCAAATAAACCAAGTCCCTTCTTATCCCATCCCTTACGCCTGAACTGTGATCCTCCTATTTATGTTCTGTCTCGCTGTGCTGAGAGGCATTCCCATGCCCAGATTTTTCTGGTAAAGTGAGGTCTTTTGAATGTTTTTCTTGCCTGGCCTTGAATCACAATCCTCTCCCTCTCAGCCTCCCAAGGAGCTGGAGTTACAGCCTTTCCACGGGTCTTCAGGCTGCCCAATGTGGTACGTGTAATGGCCTTTTGTCTCTGGTCCAGGGGACACGAAGTTCTGCAGCACTGGCCAGCACGCCCATCTCCTTCGCCGTTCTTTCAAGCTCATAAAAGGACTTGCCTCATGTAGCTGTTTCTAATTAAAATTCAACTTCTGGTTTAAACCACACTTCTTCAGCTGCACAAATCGATTAACTGATCAGGGCAACTAATTGAATGAACTAATTTAATTAAAACTACATGTAAAATAAAGGTCCTTCAGGTGCTAGCCAGCCTTGTGGTTAGCAGACATTGATGAAGACAGGGCAGCTGCAGAATAGCCCTGTCCCCAAGAGCTGTATCCGATCTACCAGGGATCTGGCCTGACATTGGGGGCTGTGTGGCCTTTAGCAGGTGATGGACCCTCTCTGAGCTCTGCGTCCTTACCCATAAGATGAGAACACAGGGCCCAGCCCTGGAGGGAGAAGGGTCCAGCGAGGGTTGTCCGGCCAGGGCCTGTTGTGTGCTGTGTGGCCCCCAGGGAAGCGGGGCCTGACCTGGTCAGTGACGAGTCCACGGTGCACACAGCACACTAGCGAAGCACAAGGAAGGCCTCCTCGAGTTTTGCAGGTCCAGCCCTTCCATCTGGTCTGGTTCTGTCCTCACCGAGTGCATGTGTGCCAGAAGTGTGTGCACACACACGTGCACATACACATCCGAGAATACACTCTCACAATGTCCTTCAACTGCACTTAGAGCCCCGAGCTGCAGGCTGCTGAAACACATCAGCCCGGCACACACTCAGCACACCCTGAGCACACGCTCAGTCCATGCTCAGCATACGCTCAGCACAACTCAGTCCACACTCAGCACACACTCAGTCCCCACTGAGCCCACACTCAGCACACATTCAGTCCACATTCAGCACACGCTCCGTCCACACTCAGCCTACGCTCAGCACACACGCAGCACATGCCAGGCTTGCCACTCTCCCTGGGGAGAACTCGCTCCTGGGCGCTCCCCGCCCACGGCCGGACAGCCACTCCCTGCTGCTTGGCATCCAGTCAGCCTTGGCCTGTGCTTAGCTTCTGCTTCGTTTTTATCAAAACCATCCCAGGGTGGCGTTGAGCAACATGGGCCTGACAGTCCCTGGCTGAAGGCGGCAAGCCCAGGCCCCTGCCCCGCTCTGCCCAGAGAAGGTGGGGCGGCATCTAGAATGGGACACAGGGGACTCCCATGACTCCCTGAGACGTCGGGCAAGTCAGTGAATTCTGAGCCTCTGCTTCCCAGTCCGTCCACACTCGACTCGGTCTACGCCACGGAGACCGGCCTCGGGGTTAGGTTTGTCTGCGACGCTGTAACTAAGTTTAAATTGCATCTTCGAATGGCATCTTTAAAATCTCGACATTTCCTGTAAAATTCCAGTGCCTGGCTCGCTTCCAAAACAAAAGGGCAGCAGGAGCAGCCGCAGGCAGGGCTCCTCGGGGTTCAGCGGCCGCCATCTGCTCCCAGGCCAAGTCAGGCCTCACAGTGCATAACAGGCCCTGCTGCGTCTGCAGCCCTACTCACCCTCTACTTTGGACATGTGGGCCCTGTCATCCTGTGAGACTGGGACCCCAGACTGGCCGTGTATCGTCTCAGCCCCGGCTCTCTGTCCCTCACTTGTCTGATCCATCCCAGGGTAGACAATTGCCCCGCTTAGGGGTGAATCCTCTAGAAACACTCTCCCTGACTGCTGGAAAGACAGACCTGTCTCAGCCAGGATCCCAAGGCCCTGGTCCTCAGGAAGACAGTGGCCTGGAAATGCTGGAGGCAGCTGGAGGCCAGCTCCAGCTCAGCGCAGCGGCCTAGGCCACAACCTCCTGTAGTTCCCTACCACAGGGAAGAAAGGCCCATTCACAAACCTCAGCAGAGGTTTTTCTCCCCTAGTAATTTCCTGCTCAGAGAATTTCAGGGTTGAAAGGGACTTTTATTAAAAAGCAAAACATACCACTGGGTCTCAGTGGCTCAAGCCTGTAATCCTCTACTGTGTGGGAGGTTGAGAAAGGGAGGCCGGAGGCTGGAGACCAGACAGAAAAGTTCAAGAGACCCCTTCTCAACCCGTAGTCAGGCGCAGTGGGAAGCTGAGCTTGCTCGTGTGGAGGTTCCAGGCCATACTGGAAACATACAGGAACATACTGGAAAGAGTCCATTCTCCGTGCAGGAAGCTGAATGTAATGGTGTGTGCCTGCATTCCCAGCAGATCATGAAGCCTAAAACAGGTGGATCATACATAGCTCAGATGTGGAGTGTGTGTGTGTAGGGACCATATTCTAAAATAATCTGTGAAGAATAGGGCCCAGTCTAACATGCTTGAGGTCCTGGATTCAAAATCTCAGTACTGTCAGAAGAAGATGGAGGAGGAAAAGGAGGAGGAGGAGAGGAGGAGGAGAGGGGGGGGGAGAAGAAGGAAGAAGAAAAAGAAGAAAAGGAGGAAGAGGAAAGAATCAGCAACAGAGGAGGAGGAAGAGGCAGAAGAGGAAGGAGGAGGAGGAGGAGGAGGAAGAAGAAGAAGAGGAGGAGGAGGAGGAGGAGGAGGAGGAGGAGGAGGAGGAGGAGGAAGAAGAAAAGAAGAAGAAGAAGAAGAAGAAGAAGAAGAAGAAGAAGAGGAGGAGGAGGAGGAGGAGGAGGAGGAGGAGGAGGAGGAGAAGAGAAGGAGGAGGAGGGGTAGGAGGAAGAAGAGGAAGAAGAAGAAGAAAGTATCAGCAGCAGAGGGAAAGGAAAAAGAAGAGGGAAGGAGGAAGGGAGAAAGGGAGAAAGGGAGGGTGAAGAGAAGAGAGAAGAAAGGAGGGAAGGAAGGAGGGGGGGCCGAGGGAGGGTGTGGTGTCTGCCCAGGCACACACGGCCCCTGCCAGGAGGCCCAGCCCCACAGCTCTGCACCCAGCACTAAAGGACACTGCGGGCATTCAGACCGCAGAGCGCTGCCCACTCCCCCCTCCCCGCAGATACGCAGAAAACAGCTCACCACTCTGATACCTTTGCACCCAAGGTTCTCAGTCATCATGCCATTTTTAACAGCACAAGCCAGAGTGCTTCTCCCTGGCCCCAGCTAGGAAGTGAGGAAGTCCGTAGCTCACTCCGAGACTGGCTGGACAGTTCCGCATCATGAACATGCTCAGGGCCCAGCATGGCAGAGCACGCCTGGCGTGCCAGCTCATCAGGAGGGGGACCGCAAGTCCAAGTCTGGCCTGAACAAAAGTGCGAGACTATCTAAAAACACAAACTAAAGCGGGGAAGAAAAGAAAACAAAGGGCTGGAGGTGGCTCAAGTGGTAGTGCGCCTGCCTAGAGTGTGCAGGGCCCTGAGTTCAACCCCTGTACTGCCAGAAAGAGAGACAGACAGGAAGGGAGGGAGGGAGGGAAGGAGGGAGGGAGGGAGGGAGGGAGGAAGGGAGGGAGGGAAGAAGGGAGGAAGGAAGGAAGGAAGGAAGGAGGGAAGAAGGGAGGAAGGAAGGAAGGAAGGGAGAGAAAGAAAAAAGGCTACTGAGATCTCAAAACAGCAGGAGGCGCTGTGTGCTGCTGAGAGCCAGCGTGCACACTGGCTGACACTCATGCCCGGTCTCCGGGGACGCGGGCGCGGTGGCATCTGTGTGTCTGTCTCTTCCGGGCCTTTCTGTTTTTCTTAGCTTTCCAGTCACTGTGGTCTACTTTCCTCACTGGAAAAGGAAACTAACAAGCAAATAAAAATCCTGAAAAGCCAGCACTTCTGCGGTGCATCTCCTCCAGCACGCCCAGGCCCGACCAACTCCTGGGGCTGGACTGGGCAGGCCCCGGGCAGCGGGAGGGGCCGCAATCCACAGAGGACCCTGAGGAAACCATGGGAGAAGGAGGCAGGATGCCAAGACCACGTAAGCCCTGCAACATCTGAAAACACAAACACAAAGCCAGGACCGGCTGGCTCACGCCTGTCATCCTAGCTACTCGGGAGGCTGAGATCTGAGGATTGCAGTTCAAAGCCAGCCCAGGCAGGAAAGTCCATGAGACTCTTATTTCCAGTTAACCGCTAGAAAACCGGAAATGGCGCTGTGGCTCAAGTGGTAGAGTGCTCACCTCAAGCCGAAGAGCTCAGGGACAGCGCCCAGGGCCAGAGTTCAATCCCAACAGACCAAAAAACCCAAAACACCAAACTCAAACAGACAACAAAGGCTGCCCTGGCTGGAGGCTGGACAGTCCTGTATATGGATTCGGAACCTAGTGAGCGCCATGGCCCAACCCTGGACGTCAGCCTTGTCCCCTGTATGGACAGCACTGTCCCTAGAGCCCTGTGCTTTACTATCTGCAGGGCAGTGGACTACAACTCCACATCCAAGTTGGGGTTCTCAGGTTCAGAGAGGTCCATCACGGAGCCCAAGGCAGCATAGCTTGCATGGGACAGAGCAGAAGAGGCCCACAGCTGTGCCAGCTGACTTCTGCAGGCTCCACCCCACCACAGACAGACAGGGAAGGCCTGGGTTCTCACCCTGGTAGTCAGTACCCTGCAGCCCTGAGATCTTGGTGGTCACTCTCTAGGGTTCATCACCAACCTAATGGAGGCAAGGGGTATGGTGCAGACACCTGTAGTCCAGGACCACACACTGAAGAATGTTGGTACCTCCTTCTGTCCCCATTGCTGTCCTGGGGCACACTGTCCCCCTGCCTCCCAGCCACCCTTCCAGCCACCGCGAGGGCACAACGCCGCAGCCTGGTCCAGTGAGATCACTGCAAAGCTAGTGCACATGGAGGAGTTCAGCCTAATCCCCAAAGCCGGAGGTGCTGACACCCCCCCACATTCTGGGCTGTGAAGAGGAGCTGGTGAATTACCCACTGGACCCCGTTCATTCCACATCCGGGCCGAGGCCCAGGCTCCGTGGGAGCGTGCGTGTTCAAGGCCAGCCACAGCACAGACTGGCACAGGGAGCCGCACAACCTATTTCTCCCCGTGGCCTGGACCGTCGGGCCGGGGCTCAGCCAACGGTGCTCCAGGGCCAAAGCTGCCATCCACTGGCTTCTGTGAGTGACGGATCCCACGGGAGCTGAGTGGTCAGAAGATGGTCTGTTCTGGAAAACCTCAACGGGTGACTGTGCGATCCTTTATGGAGCAGGTCAGCCGCCCCCCACCCCCCCTGCTCGCGGCCACCGGGGCTGAGCGCGAGCCACGCCCATCCTGCCCACACGGCTGGGCGTGGGGAAGGGGGGCCTGGAGTCCAGCCAGTCCTGACCTGCGGCCGCAAGGGCCGGGCCGTGGGGATGGCCTCCAGCCAGGGCTCAGTGTGTGGTTGCTGAACATGAAAGTGGCTGACTCCGCACAGGCAGAGCCGCGCACTGGCGATACAGGATTCCAGGAGGATTCCGAGAGGTGCGGGAGTGCCGGGCAGGGCAAGCACACAAGGCGGTGGCTGAGCATGTCTCCCTGCTGGGACACGCCACCAGGGAATGGCTTTCTAACTCTCTCCAGGCAGCCTGGGACCAGGGTGGCCATTCTGCTTTCTAAGGCGGACCCCATCCTGGTCTGTGGAATTTAGCATCTGGAGAAGGAATTATTCTGGATGCGAGGGACAGAATCCTGCCCTGAGGACTGGCTCTCAGAATAGTCTCGCTCTCGGAAACGATGTGGAACGGGTGCCCTGGCCTGAGTCATCAATGCGCTCTCTTGTTGGTTTTAGCGTATGTGCGGCACGTGTGCAGTATGTGTGAGATGGGTGTTATAAACACACACGAATGTAGCTTCCTGTAGTGTATAACATACGCATATGCACAGGTAGGCAGCACGTGTGTGCGGCATGCATACACACACAGATGCACGTACTATGTGTGTGTGTAGGTGTACAGATAGATCGGGAGATACAGCTCACACATCTCCTGCACACCTGGTTCTCGGCTCTTTGTGCTACTATGTCACAGTAGTACTGTAAGTAAGTACAATACCCATTTTCCAGCGGGTTGGAAGTGAGACAGATTCAGTACCTTGCCTGTGGTCATCTGGCTTACTGGAGCAGAGCAAGAAGGTGACCAACCATCTCCTGCCTTAGAGTCCCAAGTAGCCTGCTTTAAAAAGCCAGACCCTTTCCCAGCATTATCTGTGGCTCTCCTCTATCCTTCTCCAGGGAAGGTAGAGAGGGGAGAGGTGGGAAGGGGAAGGAAAGGAGGACAAAGAGGGAAGGGGAAGTAACAGGTCTGGTCATGTTAGAGCACCTCTAGTTTTGCTAGCACTGTCTGGGGTCATCCATGATGCCAGAAGCATCTTCATGCCACCGAGGTGCAAGTCCTTTGCCTTGTCACCCATTCTTAAGGACAGGTGATGTCTGATGTCACCAGTGGATGGGAGCAGAGGCAGAGAGGCGGGAGAGGGTCTGCAACTGCTCCCCGAGCCAGACGCTGAAGACAATACCCACTGGCTCACGTTTTGGTTAAGTAAGTCCTGACTGCTATTGGTAGATGGTACCACAGACGCTGAAGACAATACCCACTGGCTTACGTTTTGGTTAAGTAAGTTCTGACTGCTATTGGTGGATGGGACCACGTAACTTTCAGATGGTGAAATAAACACTGTAGTAGTTTTTTGCTTTTCATAGCTAAGAGGATACACAGAAACAGCCAGGAGCTGTGCAAATGTGCTCGTTGAGATGATCAACAGTTGGTGTCCATCAACAAACACCTTACCATGTTGATCTCCGGTGGGTAGACAGGGCCTCCTGGGCCCCTAACCATGGAGTTCCTGAGTCCCATGCCCTTCCCGGCATGTGTGCGGGGTGCCCCCTCCCTCCCTCCCTGCCTCCCTCCCTCCCTCCCTGCCTCCCTCCCTCCCTCCTTTCCTCCCTCATTCCCTCAAGCATCCATTTACCCCATGAGTGACAAGTCACAGAGCCATTATAAATTAACTCATCCTTTCTGACTAGATTTCCTGCCCAGGAATAAGCCCTTGGCACCTGCTGGGTGCTGGGGCCTGGGAGCCCCGGATTCCTATGGATTCTGCGCACTCCGTCCCCTCTCAGCCCACAGGTGCTTAGATTCCACAGCGCGCTCAGATTCCACAGCGCGCTCGTGCTCTACAGAAATCCTCCACATCCTGGGCCTTCCCTGTGGGCCTTTCCCCTGTAGGTTATCCACACCCTAGGTCTGAAACAGCCGTGGCTCCGGTCCTGCCCCACACACCTAGTGCTCACCCCATCTCCAGTCACCGTATCGACAACCACACAAACAGAGGCTCAAGCACAGGCCCTCGCTCGTGTGAGGGCGGAGTTCTCGTGCCAACCCCCAGCCCTCCCTTGCTGCGGCCCTGGCTCCTTTCCTTCCTGCCCTGGACACCAGGCCGCCTCGGGAAAGCAGATCCACTTGTCACATGACCCTGCTGCTGAGGGATCCCTGGCCTTTGCCCTCAGTTCCTTCTCCCAGACCCAGGGGATCATCTTCCAGCTCCTGGTCCCCAACCTCGCGTCCTGGCTCCCGTCCACGACCAAGTCACACGTGGGGACGGGTAGCTGGAGCCCTCAAATTGTTTTCAGTCTCTCTCTCCTGGGAACTCAGGCCAAGGAAATGCTGAAGTGACACAGGGCTTGTGACAGGAAGACAAATGCTGAGATGACAGGGAGCCGAGGCCCTAACACCTGTTACACACACTGCAGCCTCGGGACAGCCGGCGACGTCCACGTGCCCGCCAGTAGATGGGATATTACAACCACAGCCACAACAATTACGCAATCTCAGGAGGTGATGCCGCCCCTGCCCCTCGACCAAAGCACTGGGCGGAAGACCGCTGGATGGGAGGAGGCTCCCGCAGAGAGAGAGCCCACCTGTGGAAGCTGATGCGTTCTAGAAGCTTGCAAGTCTATCTAACAAAAGAGAAGCACATTCATCTTCCCAGCCACAAAGGCTTTCCCTTCCTATTTTTCTAGTTGTTGTTCCTCCCATGCAGAAGGTAACCTCAATGCCAGAGAGAGAGAGACAGAGAGACAGAGAGAGACAGAGACAGAGAGAGACAGAGAGAGAGAGACAGAGAGAGACAGAGAGAGAGAGACAGAGACAGACAGAGAGAGAGAGAGAGAGAGAGAGAGAGAGAGAGAGAGAGAATGTGCATGGGGCTTGTCTTTCCAATGCCATCTGGATGCACGTTGGTACACAGAACAAATACTTGCTAATGAATTTCAGGCAGGCTGGCTTTGGTTCCTGCCCAACTCCTTTCTCCTCCGTGCCAGGCCATTGATTTGAAAAAAGGGCAGCAAGCTACTTGGGGCATGGTGTTTTGCTTAATTTAGAGGGAAGCATGAGGAAGTATAAACAGTAAGCAACGGCCCACATGCAGACAGAGCCATCACAGAGAAGGGGCCATTGCCAACTTCAGGATGCCAGGCCAGAGACACCGGCTCATGGGTTGCCAGGTCTCCCAAAGCAGAGGCAGGGAGAGACAGGAGGAGGTGTGGAGGGGGCTGGTGGCTGAAAGCTGGAGAAGAAAGACGTGCCTCCACCCCGCAAGGAAGCCGGCCTGGCTCACAGCTGCCCGGCTCACAGCACAGATCCAGCCGCCGGGCCAGCTGTGGGCCGGAGACCAGTGCATAAACTGTGCCTGTACTGCGACTGCCGTTCTCAGTATTAGAAATGCAAAGAGGTGCCGGAGCCACAGGTGCACCAGGCCTACTAAGCGCTTGGTGAGTCTGGAGAACAAGGCATGAGCTCTGCTCAAGGAGCCCAGCACACAACTGCTTACCACAGGACGGCACACGCACAGGGGCCTGGAGAGATGCGGAGGGAGGAGCCGGGGCTGGGGTTGGGGTGGAAATGGGGGAGACGGGGATTTCCAGACATGGAGCAGGTGCTCAGAGTGTGGAAGAAGGCAGGACAGACGGCTCCCCAGGGAGCGGGCGTGGGGTGGGGTGAGAGGGCTCAGGATGAACCCAAATCACATTCATACCACAGCAACGCCGTATCTACACGTCCTCACCCGACAGGCTGTCTGTCTGTCCTGTCTATTCTGACTGAGGTCAGGACAAGGCACTGCACACAGCTAGTGTGTGAAGTGGATTCACGGAGGCCACACGGGCTGTTGCTCTGGGATTGGAAGGAGCGGGCTGAGGAGCAGGTTAGATGGGACTTCAGGCTGGGAGGGGCTCCATCATGGTGAGTCTCGTCACTATATTTGGACTCCGTCCCAAGGCCATGAGGAAGGAATGAGTAAGGACGCATAGATGTCCCATGCAAGCAAGGATTATCTGCAAACGTCCAAATGCTTCAGCTGCACCTGACAGCATAAGGATGAGTCCTTTGTGAGGGATTGCACCTGTGGGACGAGCTTCTAGAAGCACAAAGAACAATTCCTGGTGGTCCTTTCTCCCTGGAACACTGGCACTGCCGGGAGCTCTGGGTCTGGCTGCAGGAAAAGAGTGGGGGGAGTCTCTTTGTCCTGGAGAGATGTCTCTGCTGCTGCAGAAAGGTCCCCGAGCCCACAGGGAAGCAGGCTGTACCTTCTGCCCCTGAAACTCTAGAACATTCCATCTCACCTGGCTCAATGTCCTAACAATATGGTCCCATCATTTAATCCTCACGAAACACAAGCTGGTGGGGAGTAGTATTGTCTGTCTTACAGATGGGGAAATGGGGTCTCGGGAAAGTAGAATACCTGCTCAAGCTCCACAACTGGCAAGGGACATAAAACAATGGCATACCAGTTTCCTTAAGCTCCAGCACATACTTTTGAACCCTCTGTGGCTCACCCATCCATCTCTCCTGGGGTGGGAAGGGCCCCACTTCACCAAGAAAACCACATGCCAGGGATTATGGAGTTACACAGCTGCTGAGCGTCAGGTTTGACAACAGCTTTGTTCAGTGTCCAGGACACATCTCCACGCCAGCTGGCTGTGGGGCCAGGCTGAATCTCTGTGTGTCTAACTCAGGTTCCCAGGATCTCCGCTATAAGGTAGCTGGCCTTTTAGAGAAGAGGAAGCATGAGGTGAAGCTGCAGACCTCAAGCCACCAGCGGGGAGTTCTTGGATTCCTGGTCTAGTCTACAGATGGGGCCCAAGGGCACCGGGAGGTGGGAGTTACTTCCGGTGCCTCACTGAGAGGCGAGATGAGGCTGTGAGCGTTCAGCAGGCTGGATGGGGAAAGCCGTCCACTCGGAAACCATGTTCCTGTCCCTTGCTATTGTGTTCACAGAACGGGGCAGGAGAAACTCTCAGTGGTCCAACCCTGGTGGCTCACACCTGCAGTCCTAGCCACTCAGGAAGCTGCCATCTGAGGATCGTAGTTGGGAGCCAGCCCTAGCAGAAAAGTCTGTGAGACTCTTGTATCCAAGTCATCAGCAAAAAGAAAACACACCCACACCCCCCCACACACCCACACGTGTGTGCGCTCGACGTAGAGGTGTGGTTCAAGTGGCAGAGTGCCAGCCTTGAGCAGAAAGTCAAATGAGCATGCAAGGCAGCCCTGAGTTCACGCCCCACCACCAGCACAAAGTACAAAGCGGCAGCTCTGAAGTTCTCAGTGAGCCTGGCGACGGCTGTGGGGGTGAGTGGGTTGGCCACCGTGACCTGGCAGATGGAGCAGAAGTCTGAGACAGGCCTTGGCACTGGAAACCCTAAGTCTGCCTTGTTCTGGCCTAACAAGGCTTCCCACTGCTGCATCCCACTATCTTGCAAAACGTCTATGTATGAGTCAGTTCCAGGGTGTCTTGCTAGCCTCTACTGTCAGGTGTTTTCGGTTATTAGACATACTCCACACACACCCCATGAAAGAATTCAGCAGCAAGGATCACGGGGTGCAGACGGGGCTCTGCTCTATCAATCCACTGTCACGTTAAAGCCCAGCTCCTCCACCTGCTAGCTGTGTGCCTGTGGTGAGTTACTCCGTCATTCAATGCCTCAGTTTCTGTCATCTGTAAAGCAGGGGAAATGGCATCCGGGTTAGTTTGGGGCTAGTAGAAGTCAATGACTCTCAAAACACTCCACCTGCACTCAGCTAGGCTTTCTAGAGTCAAGTGGTGCTTAGGACTTGGTCTTGGATGTAGGATCCAGGTCAGGCTGAGAGCCTTTGAGAATCCCAGCGGCCCCAGAAAGATCAAGGGTCTCCACTCATTAGCCAAAGGACCCAGAAAACTCAGACTCAACACCAGTGTTCCACCTAATAGACAAGTGTTTGTCAGCTCCAGCAGGACACAGCCCACCGCGGCCAGTACTCCCTGCAAGCTCCAGGGACCCAACAGAGAAAATGCCGTGGCTACCCTGAAGATAAAAACCTACCCACACACCCAAAAGGACCAGCACACATCCAAAAGGCCGAAGCTCTGGCCCCTCAGG
Source organism: Dipodomys merriami (assembly GCF_024711535.1). Lineage (NCBI taxonomy): Eukaryota > Metazoa > Chordata > Mammalia > Rodentia > Heteromyidae > Dipodomys > Dipodomys merriami. The sequence continues at coordinate 88,346,581 of NW_027205603.1, forward strand.
GCATCCACTGACCAAGGGCTTGAACTTCATTTTCATTTTATGACTTTGGTCAGCGGACTCCCCAGATTCACGTCCTACAAAGCCAGGACTACACAGGTACCTTCACTCACTAACTAGGGGATTTGTTCTAAGTTCTTACTTAGAGAGCATCGGTGTCCCTCTTACACACTTTTGCTTCTAGAGCTCAGCAAAGTACCAGGATGTCTGAATACGTAAACACCTGAATGAATACATAAACAGATGAGTGAATGAAGGACTAGAAAATTTATGAGATGTGAAGTAAAGTAGCACTCGGGAAAAAGCTTTCTCCCTCTTTCATGCAACGTCTTGGACCTCAGGAGCCCTGTAGGAATCAGTCCTTCACCATCAGACAGACTTGGGATGCTGAAGACACTGTGTGCGCTGCCTCCTCCACCTGCTGCTGCTTCCCAACTCTGACCCGCCCCTCCAAGGTCATCGGCAAGGACAATGCCACCAGCAGGGCACTTCCTCCCTGCCTGCTGGTCCTCTTATCTCCCGGACTCGATGCTGGGCCAGCAGCCCGTCCCTGGGCTGGCTGATAACAAGGCCTGTTGTTTTTAGAGGAAATGCCTGAGTTCTGAGAGAACTTCCAGTATTTGACACCCTGCTAAGGTAACAAACAGGCTGCCTCTCCATGGAGTCCCAGCTTTCCTGAAAATGAAGAAACATGGCCGGCCTGCCCTGTGATCAGAAGTTCCACCCCACTTCTATACCTCAGCTCCAGGCTCCGAGTGCAGGCCCTAACGGCCACACGCCAACTCTGCATTGGCCCTGGCTCCCCTGCCCTCACCCTGCCGCTCACGTGTGCGTGCGCACGTGCGTGTGTGTTTCTTCATCTCCTTCTCCACCTCTGTCAGGAATCACCCGTGGCCCATGGAAGAGCTCAGAATACCACCATCACCCCATGAGTGTGACAGTTCTTCTTGGGGCTGGGGATACAGGCGAGCTTAACTGAAGACCTGTATGCTAAAGCAGCTCTGGCCAGAACAAAAGGCCAGGCCAAGAGAGGAAATGGCCGTTCTGCAAAGATCCAGGCCTGTGGTCACAACGGCACTCCGACGCAGAACTCGATGGCACAGGACACACAGCCACACTGCCCCAGTGCCGTGCCCGCTCACACATACACACACACACAACCCCTCCGTGTGCACACTCACATAGTGCCCACGCCCCACTTCTGCTCTGGCTTGTCTCCTGAGCTGGTGATGTTTGCCTGAGCCTTCGGATGGGCTGCGGTGCCAGCCATCGGGGTACTGACGGTGGGCTGCCACCCCGCCTGGCTGCGGAAGCTGGCCCAGGTGGCTTCCTCAGCAGGGCCAGAGGCCCTGGGTGCCTATCAGCAATAGATTAGAGCAAACCAAGAATCTGGAGCAGGAGGTGAATAAATGTCCCGGTTCTGGAAGTATTAAGTCAGAGGTGAAGGGGTGAAGATTCCACAGCAGGAAGTTTTGAGAAGGTTCTAGAACTCAAGAGTGCCGGTGCTTGGTTTGACTAAGAGGGAGGTCAGTTTAGAAATGCTTGATAAGGCTGGGAAGGTGGCTCAGTGGTAGAGCGCTTACCTCGCATGCATGAGGCCCTGGGTTCTATTCCTCAGCACCACATGAGCAGAAAAAGCTGGAAGTGGCACTGTGGCTCAAGTGGTAGAGTGCTAGCCTTGAGCTGAAGAGCTGAGGGACAGTGCCCAGGCCCACAGTTCAGGCCCCATGACTGGCAAATAAATAAATAAATAGAAATGCTTGATGAGAGCCAGGCGCCAGTGGTTAATATTAAGTGTTGGGAAAGCCGGGTGTTGGTGGCTCACACCTGTAATCCCAGCTACTCGGGAGGCCGAGATCTGAGAATCATAGTTCAAAGCTAGCCTGGGCAGGGAAGTCCCGGTGAGACTCTTATCTCCAATTAACCACAAAGAAAGAAAGAAAGAAAGAAAGAAAGAAAGAAAGAAAGAAAGAAAGAAAGAAAGAAAGAAAGAAAGAAAGAAAGAAAGAAAGAAAGAAAGAAGAAAGAAAGAAAGAAAGAAAGAAAGAAAGAAAGAAAGAAAGAAAAGAAAGAAAAGAAAGAAAGAAGGAAGGAAGGAAGAAGGAAGGAAGAAGGAAGGAAGAAGGAAGAAGGAAGGAAGAAGGAAGGAAGAAAGGAAGGAAGAAGGAAAGAGAGAGAGAGAAGGTAGGCAGGCAGGCTTGGTGATGTATGTGGATGTGTACATTTATAACTGTATGTGTCCTCCACCTCCCTACCTCCCTCCCTCCTCTTTCCCTCCCTCTCTCCCTCCCTCTCTCTCTCCCCCCCTCTCTCTCTCTCACACACACACACACACACACACACAGTTTTCTGGCAGTACACTTGGAAGGCCCAGCCCTGTAACAATAAACCCACTCAGAGATGAGATCTTGGTTTCTTCACACCCTTTCCCCCAGAGCAGCATCTGGACTCCTTGACCCACGTTGATTGCACAGCCCTAAAAGTAACCATTTTCAGACCTGTGTGCACAGGACACGCAGGGAGCGAAGCGCGTCAGATGTGTCCCTGAGCCCCATGGCTTCCCACCAGACGCAGAGCACAGCAGAGTTCCTGCAGCCCTCTCTGGGCGACAGCCACTTCCCATGCCAAGAAGCACCCAGTCCAGTCCCTTACCGATCTGTTTTCAGGGGAACTCTACTATTTTCCCTTTAGGGAGGCGGATGGGCACTTCAGAGGGGGACGTGCTCTTTGTCATAGGGTATCCTTGGTTTAGAAGGCCATGTTCAAAGACACAGAGAGACAGGGCAACATCTCCCCTCTCCCAGTGACACATCACCCACAGAAGGGTCTGGAAAAATCTCTCTTGTGTGGGTGAGAGGTGAGTGAGTCATCTGCTTTGGAAAGCTCTGACCCACAGGAGGAGCTGTTCCGCCAGCAGTCCGGGTGCCGGCGCCCAGGTGCTGGTCACCTCTCACTGGCATGTCCACTTCTAGACGGTCGAATCTGTACATGTTAGCGAGGAGGAAAGCGGGAGTCAGCGTGGACTCAGGCACTGCCTTGGTGAGAGGACTGGAGACAACCACAGGGCCTGGTCCCACGTGCCCACCACTGCCCCCACGTCGCACCTCACGCGGGCCTTCCAGAGCACTGCGTCTGTTCCACACTCAGAGCGGGGACAGAAGGCTGGGAGCTCACACGGCTGCTAACAGGAGTGTGGCAGGGGCACACACAGACAAACGCACCAACCGCTCAGAGAAACGGGCTGCGGGGTCCAAGGGACAGGGAAGCAGAGATGAACTTTCAACCACTAAAGTGAGAGTGCCATTTTGAGATGCTATTCTGGCCCAAACAAAAACATTCAGGCTTGGGGAAAACAAGTGTGTAAGATGGGAAAGAAATGGCCTGAGGTGGGGTGTTCTCAGACCCTTGAAGGTTTCCCTGAGGTCAGCTTGGCCTTTCTTTGTTCAGTGGCACGGTAGCTAGCAAGCGGGACACAATGAACAAGTTCTTCACCTGGAGTCTGCGAGTGTGGCTGGCCCAGTGGTAGAACAGGTGCCTGGCATTCACAGGGCCCTGGGTTCAATCCCCAGTGCCCTCTTACTCAAAGAAAAATGTTTCTGTAGCAAGCCCACCTTTCTCATGGCCTGTCACGTTGACAGACCTCAAACAGGCCTGCCACAGGAAGAGAAGCAGCCTGGAAAGGCCTGAGGCTCCCCAACCAGCCTGGCGGAGCCCCAGAGGTGGTGTGAGGCCATCACGGGTCTGCGAAGCCTCGGCCAAGCTGCACAGACCAAAATCAACACTGGTGGACGCACAGCATCAGAAGTCCTCAGCCAGGCGGGGTGTACAGGTGGGGGTTGTGGGTCTGCCAACCAAGGCTATGCTGAGCCCTTTCCAGCGCTAGCCAGGCTCTGCAAATCATCCGCCGTGTTGACTATAAAAAGAGTGCTTGAAGCCCCGAGAGGGACAGGATGTTTACAAGGACTCACACAGGGGCCAAAGTGAAAACGTCCGGGGGGGGGGGGGGGGGGGGGGGGGGACACAGCCCTGTCTGAAGTCAGAACTCAGGAAAGGGAGGAGTCCCGTCCCAGCCTCCACCTTCAAACTAGCCCCTCCCCCGGCGCCACCCCCTCCTCCAAGCCAGCCCCCTCCACAGCAGCAGCCCACAGCCCTGGGCCAGGCAGAGAGCTTCACCCCACCCCTCGCCCCACCCCACTAGCTCTTCACATTTCCCTGCATGGCCCTTTTCTTTTCTTGGCCCACTGAGATGCCAGAGGCAAAGGAGGATCTCTGCCCCCCCACAGTGTCCCCCCCCCCAAGGTTGGAGAAAGCCAATCGAGACACAAAACTTATCACACAACACGGTGCCATGTTTTCTTTGATGGATCTTCGCCAAGCTCCTGACGGGGGCCAGGGGCCTCACCTTGGGGGGGTCCCTGTGTCTGGGTCAGGTGTTTCACTCACCAGGGGCCAGCAGCCTCCTGGGGTGGGGGAGGGGCTGTGCTCCACCAGGGATGGGCTTTCCCATTTCCACCCCTATAGGCTACTGCAGGGAGGAGCCCCCCCCCCACCGTCAGTAATTAGCGAATGAATGAGCACCTAAGTGAGGAATGAGAATCAATGGGGGGGGGGTATAATCTTGCAGTGGAGTTGAGCTGGTCCCTTAGGTAGCTGCAACCTATGAACAATGGAGAGCCACTGTATAGAGGGCTATGCGGTGCCACCATCTTACCCAAAGACAGAGGGGAAATCTGAGAACTAAGGGCTCCCCGCCCAGCCTGGACACTGTGGATCCACCGCCTGGCACCTGTGACCTCTAATTAAAGCCCAGCCCTCTCCTTGGAGCAATGCACAATCCTGCACCATTCCAGTCATTAGTCTTAGTTGGCTTTTACAAGAAAGCTGAGTTGGCCATCGTGTTGAATTCCAACCTCAAGTGGCGAAGAAGCAGGGCCTCCAAAGACTAGACCTCCATGTCTGAAGTCGGATCCCCACAACAGCCTGTTTTCTCAGCTCCCTCAACACAGCACCGGGGTGTTGAACACACAGAAGGGCAGCGAACCCACTGTCTTCCAGCTGCTGATCCAGGAGCAGCCTCATCACCTGCCCTGCTATCCCATTTACATTAACGAGAGCCCTGCAAACCCTTCCTGCTAGGCCACATCCGCCCTCCATTGCCAGCAAGCCCCGCCACCGATGTTGCTGCTTCCCCAACCCTTCCCAGAGTGCTTCTACTCAAACACAACTGTGCACTCGCCGCTGGGACAGCACTGGAGTTAGTTCAGACGCAGGAATCGTACATGTAGGACAGATCACACAAAGCACCCCTTCTCTGGGGGGCCCGGGAAAGCTCCCTGACTTGTCAAGACCATCAGTGACTACCTCCCAGCCGGACACCGGTGTAGCTCAGCGGTGGATGTGGGGTTCAGACTCCAGGCCGTGTGTGTCCCATGCCAAGCTGACTTTTGACTTTCTGCCCCCGCCCTTCCATCCCTTCACCTTGCTTATCTACCTAGAAGTCAGAAGTTCCAACCAGGATCTTAGCAGGGCGATTCTGGGCTTCAGCCAGGAAACCGGAGGCATTCAGAACACCAACTACCAACTCTAACTAGAGAATAGAGTGGGGCAAATCGCAGACAAACCAATCGCCGGTGTGTTTCTTGTCTCTGTTCTTGTCTCTCTGTCGGGATCTGTACATCGTTTCTTCTTTGACCCTAGGAGTGCATTTTCCATTCACCTGACATTCCTGTCCACTGCACAATAGAAAGCAACACATCTACGAGAGATTTTTGCTCTCATCTTGTTTCTTCTTAGGGCTGGGTGAGGAAACGCAAAGAAAGCTTCATGGCAACCCCTGACCTGCCACTTGGCTTAATAAATTAAGGTGTCTCCCCCTAAACGGGAAAACAATCATCCGAATAAGTGTCTGGCTGAATACTATGGCTGCATGTGTGCATTAAGTGGCCTGTGGACAGGCGGTGTTCCAAAACAGCACTGCGGGCCCACGGCTGGGCGGGCTGACCCCTCCACTGTGCGACTGTACACAAGCTGTCCTCTCCAGAGACTCGCATGTTGGTAAGGCACCAAGTAAACCTGCTTCAACTACTCTTCAGGACCGTGTTGAGAGTTAGAAGTAAACGGAAGTCTTGCATAAGCTCACTCGGACAGTCCAGAACAAACACAACTTTCTCCCCATGAGCCTTGATGGAGTCCTGGCCCAGGCTGCGCCCGGCACCATGGCTTGTCCCGATGGGGACATGGGTGCCTCCCGGGCCCCTGTCCTTGTGGGAAGGGAACAAAGGCTCAGATGCTGGAAGTATGTGACTCTCTACCCTGCCGAGGGCAGTCTGTACAAGCGGGTGGTTTCCTAACCACCGACCTGTCCCAAACAGGACGCTCATGGAGAATCAGAGACTAGGAGTCACTTGGAGCACGTCTGGCTGGCTCCATCTGCAGAAGGAGAGCTGACACGGCAGGGAGCAAGCGCAGACAGAACCTGGCAAGGGCCAGTGCCATGATCCCTTTCCTCTGGCTAAGCCCAGGGTAGGGCTGACAGCAGGGGTGTAGGGAGTCAGATGACGGCTCCCCCCTGGGTACGCTGTTACCCAGGGGCTCCAGGCGGAGGGAGGACAGTAGGGGTGGCTGAGGGGCAGCTTCAGGCCGGAAGCGTGTGCCCCTGTGGGCGGGCACCTTGAGAGGTGTTCTCCAGCAGCTGTCTCTCTGAAGGGGGCTGCGCATGTCTGATGGCCCACACCGGCTCTGCGCCACGGCGGCTGCGGGAGGGTGTCCCGGCCGCCAGTCCATGGGTCACCAGCCCATCCCTCCTCAGGTGCTCCTTCCGCTCCTCCTCTGATTCACGCTGACTCCCACGTGGCGAAGCCCCGCACACTGCTCCTGATCGTAGCTCAAGTGGGGAGTGCGACGGGAAGTCGTCTCTTCTGACCCCTCTGCTAAGGGGGGGTGGCCGGGCCTCCCCACAGCCTCTGCTCTCGCTCCCCAGACAGGTGCCTGGGCCCAAGACGCCCTTGGCCTTCCCCGCTTCTTGTGGGGTGCAGCACACTGGTCCTTAACAGGGCGAGGCAGAGTGGGGCTGAGCCGCGAGGCCCTGGGCCGCGGCCGCCGCTCAGTGTGCCCAGCACGGGGTCCCTGCGGGGGCCAGGAGGAACTGTGACACACAGATGCGTCCATCGCAGGCTGACCGTGCAGTCCGCTAAGCGTCTGCTGGTGAAGCTGATTTGTGGAGGAGGGCAAGGCTGGAAGAAAGCCCACTGAGCACGGACACCCTGGGTGCAGTTCAGTGTGAGCGCCACACAAGTGTCCCTGGTGACAGTCCCCAGAATGCCACCCCTGACGCTGCTACGTAAAGCCCTGCAGTGTGCTTGGCGGGGGTGGGGGGCTCAGCGTAGGGAGCTGGACAGGATGGACAGTGCCGGGCGGGATGGACAGGGTGGACAGTGCCGGACAGGATGGACAGGGTGGACAGTGCCAAGCGGGATGGACGGCACCATAGGCTGTATGCAAAGGGTGATCATGTATGCTGGAGGACTGGTTCCAGAACTTTCCACCATGAGTGGGCGTTCCAGGGACAGAAATGAGCTTGCAGACAGGGGCGGAGCTCCCCTTCACCCCGCTGTGGGGGCTCAGTGAGCCTCATTCCTGCACCTGTCAGCAGTTATAACCATGTCAACGGATGCTAAACCTTCCCTGGAAGGTGAACTAATCCAGACAGACCCCAGCCCCACCTCCGGGGGATACCGAGGAGGAGGGAGTTCTGGGGAAGGCACAAGGGGGAGGGGTGCAGGGGTCACAGCAGGCCCTCCACCCGCAGCGGGCCTGGGAGGCTCAGCAAACACAGCAGCAGGACCCGGAAGCCAGCTCCACTAAGGGGCGGGCCACCCTGCAGTAGAACCTACTCTGAGCATCTTCTGAGCAGTAAAATAGGAGCCAGGGTCCTCATGTCCAGTAATCATACCCTAGTATCTCAGAGCCAGACAAAACCGCTAGGTTTAAATTTAGATAGCTCCTCCCTTCTGCCTCCTCCAGGAAGCCCACCTGGTAGAAACCTGTCTGAGGATTGGCTTCTAACCCACAGAACCTCCCAAGGTTCCACAGGCCACGGTGGGACAGAGACCTCCCTGTTGCAGGGAGGATTTAAGCGGGATGAAGGCAGGTTAGACACAGAGACTCAGAAAGGAAAGCACCCCATAGAGACTGAGCAAGAAGGTTCTAAATGGGGATGATGGTGGCAAATGGTGGTAGGTTGCCCAGAGCATACATGTAACCACGCGGCCCAAATGCCTCCCTAGTACCAACTCACCTAATGTCCCTGCCGCTAGCACCTTCTCAGAGATAGGTATTATTCCAATCCTTGTTTGACAGATGTGAAGACAGAAGCACAGAGAGGTTAAGCAGGTGGCTCAAGGTCACACAGCCAGGAAGCAGCAGACCCAGTACTCTGATTAAATGAACCAATGATTCAATGAGCAACTCGGGAGATGAACTGCTGAAGTGCTGCAGCCGGAGAAGGTTGCACAAGGACAATGCCAAGGCTCATGGCAAGTGAGATTTCACGATTCTTTGTTTCATGCTAAGTGTGCAACCTTGTAACTTCTTGTAACACTGTACCTGGGAGATGGGGAGGCAGACGTCTCCCAGACTATCCCCTGGTAGGTTTAAAGCCGTATTTCAGATATTCCAATCTGACTCCACGGCCAGCCTAGTCCCCCCCACCCTCCCGACATACACACAAACCTCATTTGGTGGTTGGCATTATACAGGGCTTCGTTTCATCTGTAAAAAAAAAAATCCTGTGGTTCATGGCTCACGAAGGCCTCGCTCCGGCCTTCCCATGCCACAGGTAGAGACAGAAAAACAGCAGCTGGCTCTAGGCTGTACCCAAAGGGCTTCTACTACTACTTTTTCTCCTCTCCTCTCCTCTCCTCTCCCACTCTCTCCTCTAGGCCTCTGATCCTGGTCTTTGACTCCCCCTAGTAACCGACTTCTCTCTGGGAATAGACGATTCAGAACGGGCAGGTAGGGGAGCTTGCCCTCTGGGCTCTTCTGCGCCACCTTGTGAAGGCCCAGCCTCTGGTCAGTAAATGCAGTCATTGCCTGTGGCCTGCTGGCTGGCCAGATGTACTTCCAGGTGTAGACTGCAGGTGGCGCTGTAATGTGGACCTGCTGTCCTGTTGCTTATGTTGGTTGGAAATCCAAGTTGGTAATTCACAAATGGAACTTGGATGTGTCTCTTGTGCACCCCCAGAGGGGGGGGACACCTGTGAGGTGCAGACTTGGGGTACTAGGAGAACGCAGATGGCAAATGGGCTAGCTTGTGCCTGGAGAGAGCCTAGCAAGTACAAAGGGAATTTCAGGCCACAGAAGATCAGTCTGCCGAGGCGTGACCTTGGCATTTCACTTCCCCTTGGAGATGTGAACTTGGCATGTTACTTCTCCCTTTTATCTGCAAAATAGGAAATCTATCCTCCAGAGGAGCCTGACTGGGGGCCATCGAGGGTCTTGGCTTCAAACATGACAATGGCTGTTTCCCAAGGCCTTTCACTCCCAGACACCCCTCCATCCCATTATGACTATAATCCACTAAAGGGACAAGGGGACAGGCTCTCTCCTTTCTTATCCAACAATATCAGACTTATTTGGGGTACCCGTACCCATCCAGTCTTCTCAGGGTCTAAGGAACTTTGGATTCTGGAAAGGTAAATGTATAATTAAATGGATTTTTGTCTTTCTCACAGAGCTGTTCTAGTCTTGGGCATGAAACGGTATTTTGGAGCCTAGCCATCTTCTGAGAATCGGCTTGGTTTGCTTTGGTTGGTGTTTTTTAGTTGGGTTTCCTTAAGTCTTCAGCTAACTCAGTAATCAGGAAGACAATTTTTAGCTGCTTGGCTCTATTAGTTTACTGTGCTTTCAAATGGATATTTGTTGTTGTTTTTGTTTAATGTAGCAAAAATCAATTCGAATGACATTTATTTATGTTTGGCTTTTTTTTAACTGGGTAACAAAATTGAGAGAAAATACTTTCTTTGCATATGTAAATGTAGGCTTTCTTAGAGTTCTTGCAATCCTTTTTTAATTCTGAAATAATTTGAATTCTCAACTGCTCTGAATTATTTTCAGCTTCTAATTTGTAAGATTTCAGCTTCTCATAACTGCTCAGATACGCTTTATGTTAGAGAGAGAGATCTATAGACATATATGTATATATACACACATATAAATCTATCTATATATGGAGGGGGGTAATAGAGAATCAGAGTAACTGTTCCAAGCACCTTAGTTCCATTGGCAGAAAGAGCCTTAAAAATCTGCAAATATTCCAACGATATGACTTGAACTCTGAATAGGTTAAAGGTTTCCATGGAGTCCAGCCACCCCACAACAACCTGTTTGCACCTTGACCTTCTGGGAATGAAAGCTAATCTTTTTTGAGTAATCCTCCTGAGTCAGAATCTATGAATTTCATAACAAATAAACTTGTTTGTTTTCCACATCAACTGTATAAATCTCAACCAGACAACAAAAGAGCAGCAGGGGTAGAGGGTACAGGAAAGACATGAATGTGGTCACAGTGCAAGTGTTAGGACTAGAACCCAGGCCAGCCTTACACTGAAGCAATTCAACTTCCCAACAGGTATCTGGGCCTCAGGGTCTGCTGTTGTCAGAGTATGGCCCAAATGGGACCTTGAAGGGCACAGGTTGGAAGCTAGGTCCCAGCGGGGTGACTGACTGGCGGACGGACATGAAGAGACGGCCTTGTGGGAGGTCACCAGGAGGGCTGCGACCTCGCTCACAGACTTCCTGTGTCACCATGTGTCACTTTCCCATACATTCCATCCCAGATACCATTTTCCAAGACACATGTAGACGATGGGGCTGGCTCAACAGGGCCAAAAACTGTGGGCTAATAATAAAAAAAAAAAACCTTTCTTCTTCATCCATTACCCAGCCTTGGGTGTTCTGATATAGCAACCAACCAACAAACTGTCAGGGTCTTAATCATATCTTAGATTGGATGCACTGAATTTACTAGGAATGATGAGCACAGAGAGGGCTCAGCTTTTGAGGTCCACCAGTACAAGGCCTCAGGTGAGGACTTGGACCCTCTTCCCCTCCAGCTTTTTTCTCAAGGTCTGTTGGGAATCCCAGAGAACCCACCCTTCTCCAGGTGGCCCCAAGTCAAAAGAGAGAAGAGGCTAAGCAAGGGATAACCATGTCCACACAACTGACAGCCTCTGGGTTTATCAGATCTCATGAAGGGAGAGGCTCCCTCAGGGAACCTGAGGACTGCTGACCCCTGGAGACTGGGCTAGGGTCCCCTGTGGCCCTGGGCCTGGCTGACCCCGGCTGCGGTTTGTCCCCAGGGTCTCTGTCCACAGGGAGTCTCTCTTAGCCTCCCCTCAGCTTCTGGGACATCCCTGGGGCTGATTTCCCTGAATGTGGCTCCTTTCACTGCTGCAAAAGGCCCTTTAGTTATCTGGCCACCAGGACTTCCTGCTAGAATCCCAGGTGATCAAATGTTTAAATACTTGTGTGTTTGGGTGGGGGGGAGGGGGGAGAGCAGGACACAAAGCTCTTAATACCTCGTAATTGCTGCTCAAATTCTTCTAGAGGCAAGGATCTCCACTGACCTCTTCTAACAGGCTCCTGCCAACTCCCTGGGGATAAGCCCTTGCTGCCCCCTGCTTGGGACATGGAGGGCCAGACATTTGGGATCCCCAGCTAGAGGTGTTTGGGACAGGCCAGGTCCAGAGCCCAGGAGTTTGCTGTGAGTCCCAGGCCAAGAGTTTCCCTACCAGGCTCATTCGGTTGGTACCAGAGCCTGAGCAAGCGTGCAGGGGCCCAGGGCAGACGGAGCCCACTCCAGATCCCGGAAACTTCACCCCACTCACCCTCCTCTGTGGAGCAGCCAAGCTTAGTCAGCTGGCCCCAGGCTGGGGATGAATGTTGAGCGCCCCCACACACACACTACACACCCCCATTCTCTTCTGAAGTTTGTTACTGGTAACAGCACTTCAGGCCACTTCAGAGGCCCCTGTGGAGGCTAGTAATTAGTTCTTTGTATTCCGCCACCGGGAAGCAGAAACTGTAAAAGTTTTATGTAACCCACCTGAGTGAGAAGCGCAGCCCACTCCAGGGCTGCCCAAGGCCTTGGGCTTCCAAAGCCGCACTGCACAGCCATTTTATCTCATAGCCAGCTACCTAGCCTCTGGGGGTCCCCCCACGGAGTCTTCCCAAACTTTTTGACTCCATACCTCCATTTCACACTGGCTCTGGGCCGACGCCATGCCCACACTCTTTTCTCCAATTGGCAAACTTCATTTGGCCAGAACCGGGAGGGTCCCGGGCTGGCAGGTGAGATCAGCCTCAGAGCCCTCTCCATTCATCCTCTCATGGTCCTGGAAACCATGGACCCACAAACCGGGCACACAAGGTTCACAGCCTCCATTGCTCACAGCTGGCCTGTAGGAGGTCACCGGTGATAACCCAGAATTCCCCACGACTGCCTGCCTGCAGAGCCCTTCCACCCTCCCCAATCAGCTACTCCAATCCAAAGGGAGCTGAGTTTTATGGTATAAGTAGTTACTTGGGGGCTGGGAGTTCACACCTGTAATCTCAGCTACCCAGGAGGCTAAGATTTGAGAATCATCTTGAGAAACCAGCTGGGGCAGGAAAGTCTGTGAGACTCTTATCTCTAGCGAAACACCAGAAATCCAGAAGTGGAGCTATGGTTCAAAGTGTTAAGAGTTCAGAGCACTAGCTTTGAGCAAAGGAGCTCAGGGACAGTGGCCCAGATGCTGAGTTCAGACCCCACAATCAACAACAACACGATCCGCTTAGCCTAACCCCCCCCTCCACCTCAGGAGCCACTCTACTATCTTAGGCCTTGCTGTATGGCCAAACTCTGGGGACACAGGCCTTTCCCGGAAATTAAATGACTCAGAACTTATCAGGTGACACAGGCAGCTGCAACCATGAACCTCAACCCTGCCACAGGAAAACCCCTGCTCTCACTCACCTCACAAGTTCACAAGCTCCAAGTCCCACAGAAACCAGACTGAAGAGTCCTACCCACCCGCCCCTCGGGAAATTCTCCACCACGGCCTAGCCCTACAAACCCCCTTGCTCAAGGACAAGTGCTGATCCTGCCTGAGAGGCTCAGCCTCTCAGCAACTTTGTTATACATGACTCGTCTTCTGGGGTGAGGCTTTCAGGTTCAAAGCCAGCCTAGACAGAAAAGGTCAAGAGACTCTTATAAAAGCCAAGCAAAATCACAAGGTCCTGAGTTCAAGTCCCAGCACACACACACACACACACACACACACACACACACACACACACACACACACACACACACACACACACACACACACTTTAAAATAGAGCCAAAGGCTATATATATGATCATAGTAAAGGAAAAACAAGCACCAGCCTTCACATGCAAGCATTCTAAGGCCCGAAGCTCATGTAAGCTCATACCATGAGGGTAGGGACTTGGCTGCAATAATACATCCCATAATATCATCCAGCAACCAGGATACACTGAATGGAAACTGGTATCAAAGCAGGGAAGATGCCAGGCGCCAGTGGCTCACGCCAATAATCCTAGCTACTCAGGAGGCTGAGATGTGAGGTTCAAAGCCAGCCCAGGGAGGAAAGAAAGTCTGTGAGACTCTTATTTCCAATGAACCACCAGAAAACTGAAAGCAGCCCTGTGGCTCAAGTGGTAGAGCACAGCCTTGAGCTGAGGAGCTGAGGGACAGCACCCAGGCCCAGAGTTCAGGCCCCACGACTGACAAAAAAAAAAAAAAGCAGGGAAGCCCTCAATCCCCAGTGTCCTTTTCTCTTGAGCATCCTACAGGACAGGCCATGTAGACAGTGATTGTTATCTAACTTCTGCCTTTCTTGCATGCATACAACACAAGATACCTGATCTATGCTGATCCATGCATTGAAGAAAGTTCATCTCTGTTGAAAACCAAGAGCTACAAGAACCCTCAGGTTTCACAGGCTTTGTGGCCCAGGGACTCCTCCTGTGAGCCCCTTCTGCGTGGTTCTCTACACATGCGAATTTCATTCTAGCACAAATGACAGCGGGCACAATTTGTCACGTTCCCTGTACCTCCCTGCCACACTGCACTTCTAGGATGACACAAGAGCCAGCCCTATGTCTCCAGCGTCCTGCAAGAGGCCGGACTGGAGTAAGCTCCCAATAAAATGCCGGTTTCGCTGAGATCCAAACAATCCATGCACTATACCACTGCAATCAAAGAAACTACAGCCTTGAACTTTCTAAGTGTGTGTTGCTTTCCAAAAAGAAACCCAGGACTGAACTGAATGGAGAAGTATGAGTTTGGAGAAGAGTCTCAGAGTCCACCCATCCGCAGTGTTACCACAGTCCTGGCTGGTGAGCCTCTCGCCTCATGCTTTTGTCCTATAGTGACAGAACTACAGAATCAGCCCGAAGGTCATTTCCAGCAGCTGAATGGGGAAGGTCCCCGGATTGCCCACATCTTTACCCTGGGGGGAGCCTCCCAGACGTCACTCAATATCTGAAAGACCCAGGCCATCTCTGGCTAATATTAAGAAGTGTTGGGAAAGCTGGGTGTTGGTGTCTCAGGCCTGTCATCCTAGCTACTCAGGAGACTGAGATTTGAGGATCAAGGTTTAGAGTCAGCCCAGGCAGGAACGTCCACAAGACTCTTATCTCCAATGAACCATCAGAAAACCAGAAGTGGCGCTGTGGCTCAAGTGGTAGAGCGCTTGCCTTGAGTTAAAGAGCTCAGGGACAGAGCCCAGGCCCACAGTTCAAGCCCCATGACTGATGGGGAAAAAAAAAAAGTGTTGGGAAATAACTTGGCCAGGGGCCAGGTGGTAAAGTGTTTGATCAACACATGCAAGGCCAGGGCTCCATCCTTAGTGCATAACTAACTAAACAAATAAAACAATAACTTAGTGAGTGCAGGATCCAAAAGTTGCCCTGTGAATGGAGGGGAAGCGGCCAGGGCAGGGGTGGTAATAGCCAGTCTCCTCAGGTAGGCTGGTCTGCCCTGCTGGCTCTGAGGAAGAATCCAGAGCCAAAACTGCAAGACACAGGAACTATGCTTACCAAGGAAGGCTTTCCTAACTGTCCATGGGCCCACAACACCTCTCAATTTACAGGAGAACCAGGACCCAGAATAGCCTGGGTACCAAACTCCAAAGCAATTGAGCCCTGGCACCAGAATCTGAACCCCAACTCTGCCAGGTCCCCACACATGGGCTTCTCTGACCAACTGAGCTACAAGGGTAGGAAGGGGAGATGGTCTACACAGGTCATGTGATTCAACAAAGCTTCCTGTAAGCTTTGTTCCAGAATTCTTCCTGACCAAGTCTGGCCCTCCTACAGCACCGTGCACTCGTATGCATGTAGTACCTGCCGCTCCCTCTGTGGCTTCTCTGTCCAGGCTTCAGTTACTTGCAATCAACCCCAGTCTAAAAATAGTGCATGGAAAGTTCTAAAAGTACACTAGAAGAGCTAAATAACTTTTTTTTTTTATCACTGTGCATTGTTACCACTGGCCTGTTTTATTATTAGTGAATGTTAACCTCTTCATGTGCTTAATTTAAAAGCTTAAACTTTTATCATACCTATGTAGGGGAAAACAGTGCCTGTGTATCTAGGTTCTTCATTAAGGTCCCCAGCCTCCACCAGGGAGTCTCAGGACACGTTTGGGGGTAGGGGATCGCTCTATTAGGATGACTGGTAGGTTTTATTTTTCTCTTTCTTGTATGTTTGCAGGGGGAGGGACTTGTATTAGACTCCTGAAGGACAAAGCCCTGTCTAATGAGGAACCTACAGTCAGCAATCTTCTAACAAGAGCTGACCCTGTGGGGGAGGGGAGCACCTCCAGGCTCTTTCTTTGGGGGGGGGCTGCTTGGAAGGCAGGGCCATGGAAACCCACCTGCCATGAAGTTCACCCCCTCCCTGGGGCTCAGAGAGCCCCCATCCTTGTCGGGTACATCTATGGAGGTACCTTGGAGATACAAAGCTTCCAAATGGGCCCTAAAGTTTAGGAGGCGTGCTGGCAAGCCCAAGGGGGTTGGAGGCAGCCTGCAGTCTATCCCCAAGTCTCAGCAAAAGTGAGTTTCCTCCTGTTGCCCCAGAGCTGTGAATGGACCCATTCTTAAAGAAACCTTCCTTAGCTAGGTGCTGGTGGCTCATGCCTGTAATCCTAGCTAGTCAGGGTGTGGGGGCTCATGCCTGTAATCCTAGCTAGTCAGGGTGTGGGGGCTCATGCCTGTAATCCTAGCTAGTCAGGACAGTGAGGTCTGAGGATTTTAGTTCAAAGCCAGGCTGGGCAGGAAATTCTGGGTGAGGCTCTTATCTCCAGTTAACCACCCGAAAGCCAGAAGTGGAGCTGTGGCTCCAAGTGGTACAGCACTAGCCTTGAGCAAAAGAAGCTCAGGGACAGTGCGCAGGCCCTGAGTTCAAGCCTCAGGACTGGCGAAGTTAAGAAGGAAGGAAAGGATGAAGGGAGGGAGGGAGGGAGGGAGGGAGGGAGGGAGGGAGATCGGTCAGTGCTTCCAGCAAGGCGGTGGGTGGGATGCTGAGGTCTGCAGCTCAGGAAGGTGAGGCTGAGCGCTGCTCAGCCTGGGCTTGGGGCTGGCCGGGGCGGTACTGCCCAGGAGCGAGGCAGACGGAGCAAATCTGAGGTCTTAATCAGACTTTTATTTCTTTACTTATTAGAAGCCAGGGGATGCGATCCTGTGTCCTGGGCCTGCCCTCTGCGCGTTCCTCCACGCGCATTCTGCAGGACATCCTTACAGATAGAAAGAAAAAACCAAAACCGGACTCTAGGAGGCTGCTAGATGCTCCCAGAGGCGCGCAGGGGAGGGAGGTCAAGAGCGGGCCCGCACTCTGCACGCAGCCAGACCAGGACAGAAGCAGGGGCAGGGAAGGGGGTGATCTGCGGCGGGTCATGTCAGCGCAGCAGGGCCCCAGGCTGTGGAGCAGGAAGGGGAGGTGCAGGGCAGCGCGGGGCGCGCAGGCCGCGGGTCCTCTCCCGCACCGGGAAGCCCAGCGGCTGTACCCGCGGCGGCCGGCAGGGGGCAGTGCACCTCGCCTTTTAGGCGAGAGCCAGCCCGGGTGCCCGGGAACCGCAACCGCCGGTTTCGAAAGGAACTCGGGGCACCGCCCGCAGCCTCCCAGGAACGCGCCCGAGGCCGAGCGCGGCACACAGTAGGTGCCCCGGGGCACACGTGGAAGCCGGAAGGCTGGTCCGAGTGGATCTGACAGGGGGATAGCCATGGGGAGGGGGGCGGGGTGTCCCAGCCGCGGCCAGCCCCTCCGATCTGGCGGGCGGCGGGGGGAGGGCGGGGCGGGGCTGAGAACCTACTACGTGCCGGCGCGCGGTGGCGACGACTGCACACTTGGTTCCCAAGTTCCAACTCCAGCTCCTGCCCGCCGGATCACCTCCCTTTCTACCCCCAGCCCCAGCTCAGAAAGGGAGCCAGCTGGGCACGAATCCGATGGGAGAAGCGAGTGGATCCCCCGCCTCCTCCGGCCAGAAACCCTACGGAACGCCGGGCCCGGACCAGCTGCGGCGACGCAGCGAGCTAGTTCCGGCCCTCGGGTCGCAGCGGCTCCCCCACCTCCCCGCCCGGCTCGGGGCCCCGGGACTCCGGGGCGAGCGCAGCCCCCTCCCCGCCTCCCCCGATCGCTCGGGTGGCCAGGCGCGCACGTGTCCCCTCGCCCTGCGCGTGGCGGGCGCGGGTGGGACCCCCGGGGGTGGGGAGAGGCGGGAAGGGGTGGCCCGGGGATGATCCGGACACCGTCTCCCAGGCAGGGCAAAGGCGCCCCGGGCGTCTGAGGGCCAAGTCGGGCGCAGGCAGCCGCTCCCCCCCGCCCCGCCTCTCCGAAGTTCGGCCGCGCTTCCTCCCGCAAGGTCAAGCGCAGACACTCCGCGGAGAGTGAGGATCGGACGGGGGGGGGGGAGTAAAGTTGCGCCACCGTCCCGGCGAGCGAGCGAGCGGCGGCGCCCCGCGCCAGCCCTCCCCGCTCCCCCCATCCCCTCCGTGGGCTCCACGCCAGGGCGGCCCCGGCCCCGCGCGCGGGTCACACGCGCTCACGCGCAGACAAGTTGCTAACTTTTGTCATTTTTGGTTTCTTGGCAACAGCTCCACCTAACAGGGTTGGAACGGACTGCCGACTTTGCAAAGCACCCCCCGAACCCACACCCGGGCCGCGTTCCCTTTGCCCACTCCGATCCCCCGTTTCGTGCCGCGCCGCGCGTGCGGCTGCTGGGGTCCCCGGGACCCAACTTCTCCCCAGCCACCTCCCCGCCCTCCGCGACCCTAAGCTGCGCGCACACGGTAGGCGTCCCGGGGCCCGAGCAGCCTCCTCTCCGGCTCACCGCTCACTGAGCACCGCGACACCCGCGGCCCCCGAGCCCGGGACCCCCCCCGATGCGCTCCGGGGATGCCCGCGACACGCCGCGCCGCGGGGCCCACGCTCCCACCCGGGACCGGGCACCGGAGGGGCAGCGTTCCCGATGCGGGAGGCGGTGTCACCGGGGACCGCTCCCCGCGGGGCTCCAGGTGTCGTCTGGGGAAAGCTCCCCAGACCCCCCGAGCCCGGTCCCCCGCACCCCCCCTCTCCGGAGACCCTGCCCCTGGCCGCGACCCCGGTGCCTGGGGTCGTCTGTCCCCCGTCGTGTCACACCCCTCGCGGCCCCCTCCTCCCCGCCGCCGCGGATCCCGGCTCGGGACCCTCAGCCCGGCCCGGGGAACACTCTCCAAACTCGCGCGGGCGCAGTCCCCGCGCGCCCGGCAGCGTCCGGCTCCCGCGCCCGCTCCCGGGCTGCGGACGGCCGGAGTCGGGGAGGTGGGGGGGGGTGCGAGTAGCGTGTGCGTGTGTGCGGTGGGGTCCCGAACCCTCACCCCGCGCCGGCTCACCTCGCCTCGGCCTCCTCCCCCTCGTTCCTCCCTCGGGTCCGGGGCTCTTTGTCTTGGCGAAGTGTCGAAACTGTCTGGCATAGTGGCTCCGCCGGCAGAGGCCGGGCCGGGGAGGCGACGGGAGCGGCCTCGGGAACACCTACCCCCGAGTAACGGGAGGGGAGGCGGGGCGAGCGGGGCCCCGCCGGGGCGGCACCCGAGCGCGCCCGAGCCCCGGGGCCGCCTCCGCGGCGCGCGGCCCTCCCCTGCCTCCGCCCAGCGCCCGCCCCGCCGCGCCCGGCGCCCCGGCGCCCCTCCCGCCGCCCGCGGCTCGGCTTTCCCCGCGCTCGGGGCTTCCCGCGAGCGCGACGGAGCCGCGCCGAGCCACGTGGGTCGTGTGGGGCCGGGCCGAGGCCGGGGAGACGCGCCGGGCGCGGGGCTTGGGGGCCACACGATCGCCGCCCGGACTCGGGGCTCGGCGAGGACAGCTCCGCCGGCTTCCCCTGGCGGGGCCTGGGGAAAGGCGGCCAAGGGGTTCGGAGCCCGCGGGAGCCCGACCCCGGGACGCCGGCGAGACCGTGGCGGTGTCCCGAAGAGACCCCAGTGCGGTGCACCGCGGCGAGAGAGGCCGATCCCCCCTACCCCCGCTGGCGGCCGGGCCTGGCTCCGGACGGACTCTCAGGGCGCGGGACTCGAGGTGGGATTGGGGGGGTCGGGGGAGCGCGGCGGGGCTAAGGAACCGACGAGGCCTGAGCACCGGCCCGCGCGTCCGGGGATCGGAGCCGCGGGGTCCGCCCGGTGGTTCCCGCCGCCCTCCGCGGGGGCTTTCCTCCCGATTCAGGGGCTGCGGCGCGGTCCAGAGTCCAGGATTTGGGGAGGGAGGGTGGTAGTTTGCCCTCCTCCCCTCCCCCGCCTTCCCCTCCCCCTCCTCGGGTGAAGCAAGGGCGGTGGAGACTTTACATTTGGTGAAGGGCAGGAAGAGGAGAGTCTTGGAGGCTAAATGTGTAAGACATGTAGGAGTTGTTGCTTTTCAGCTCGGATCCTCCCAACTTGGCGGTGGAATGTGAAGAGGAAAGGGGCAAAGCACGCCTCGGGGGTGGGGGTCCTTCCTGCTTCCAGACCCAGAAGCTCCCCCAGATGCAGCTTCGGTCAGTGGCAGAGGAGAGAAAGCGCCGCCTGGCCCCCAGCATCCCCTCATCCGCGCGCTGGAGGGGAGAGATGGAGCCCAGGTGCCCGATCTCCAGCTAGTCCCCCAATACCTCCACTTACCAGCCTTTCCGGCCTAGCTGCCCCTCTCCGCCCTCCGCGCCCCCCCAGCAGGTCTTTGTGTGTGGTGAGGTGTGGGTGGGGATGAGGGGAAATCCTGCTTGCGTTCTAACCCCCCCCCCTGCTGGGGTTGGAAGCTGGGAGGGAGGAAGGGACTGGATTGATGGTCTGCCTGCAGGATAGAGGACTTGTGACACTTGAGAGGAAGGGAGAAAAACTGATTTAAAAGGGAGAAAGGGGAGTGAAAAAAACCACTCGATTGGAAAAAAAAAAACAGAGGGATGTAACCGTCCAAGCTGCAGTTGTCTGGAAGAGAAAAAGATCCAAACAAACAAACAGCACGTGGGAGCAGGCCTAAGCCTGGAAACCTCGGCTTACTTCAGGGGTCAGAGACCAGGCAGAGTTCAAGATCAGCTCTAGCTAAAGTGACTGAGACCTTACCTCCCAAACCAGGCTGCTGGGAGAGCCAAGCTTAAGTGGGAGAGAGCTTGCCTAGTTTGAGGCTTTGGGTTGCATTTCCCCAGGACTGCATTAAAAAAAACACGGATCTAACAAGCCTTTTTCAAGGCCCCCATCAGCACTAGATTCTTCCTGTTCTCAGCTTTCAGAGATAAGGTTTCACTATTTCTTGGCCTGTCCTGGGCCCTCTTACCTCGTGGAGTTGAGTTTGGAGTTCCAGTGTTCCACAGGAGTTGACCCCTGGTCCAGCCTGAGGGTCATCTTGCTGAGACTTTGATTTTACTGTATCTTCTAAAATGTGTGTGTGTGAGAGAGATGGGCAGTAAGTCACAGTAGCCGTCTCCAGCTATGGCCATCTCCTATAGAGCATCTTCTCAGCACCCAGACTTGATGCCTAGTGCATCACCCAGGTGAAACAATAGCTCAAATGGTCACTGCTAATCTCCCAGGGACAATACAGAATCAGCTGGCCCCTTGTTCTGTCTAATCTTGCTGTGGATGGGGAGTGTGCTGTGTTGTTTATTGCAAGGAGGATCAAATAAAACAGTGCATAGGGAAGTGCTTGAAAAAATGGAAAAGTGAATGTTCAAATATACTCCTAGAGCGTGGATTCTGGGGAGATAGGTTCAGCTTAGGCAAATAAGAAGTGGCCCTGGGTCACCCAGCTGGTGTAGCAGCAATGTTTCGGCCCTGGGAATGTTGGCTTCGCCCTAGACTACTTGCAGGATGAGATGCCAGTTCCTTAGTGAATGACATTGGTGAAGCATGAAGAAATCATCTTATTAAATGCAAACTCCTGTCAGAAGCCTCTTTCTAGCCTCTGGCTAGGGAGCTCTAGCTTTCTGACCCACTTACTACCTTTCTGTTATATGAATCCTCAGTAGGATGGACCTCTCCCCATATCCCCCATGACCCCTCCTTTTTTTTCTAGGTTGTGACAATACAGGCACATGGTGCTCTTGATACTGGACCATTTCCAGAAACCAGAGAAATAGGGCTGTGTGTCAGAAGTGTTTGCCTGTGTTCCTGTTGCTCTGTTTCCCTACGGGTCCTACTGGAGAACCACTGGAAACAGTCATTACTGGGAGTGGCTACCCAGTTCATCCCCAGGGAGCCCCCTGATTTGGATTTCATGCTCACAGCCACAAACCACTTCCAGAGCTGTCAGTAATGAATGCTAAAAAATGGATTGCATCCCCCCCCCTTTTCTGATCACATGACAGTGGAAAGATACCAGTGGGTCTCGTCCACATTCTGGTGATTGGACAGAAAAGCAGAAGGCTTCCTGGCTCATGACATGCATATGGAGGTACAGGGTACACCCCATTTTGTGTTTTGGGCAGTGCTTTACCTAAGTCTCTGGGCTGAGAGGAACACCCCAACCTTCCTTAGGGGAAAACAAAAAGAAGGTGAGGTAGGAGGAGAGATTTCCACAATCCCTCCCCACACTCCCCACAAGCTTCCTCTGTTAAACTTTGGGGTAGTCCCTAGAATTTTCTTTATGTATATCTAGCCCTCTAATAGGGGCCAGCTTCCCAGATGGACCTTCTCTGATGGATAGGTCTCATTCTTAGGGTCACAGGTCACCAGCTATACCTGATTAGGCTTACTGGGTCTACCCTGAGGAAGGAAAGCCCTCTGATACTGCCCCCCCAGTCCCCCCCCCAAGTCCTGAGAGTGGTGGAGGGCATTTGAGTTGGCTGAAGGAGGCATTCACGGAAACATTTGACTCACTTTTCATACATATTAGACTCAATACCTATGCTCAGCAGCTTCTGTCATACCTTGCCAGAAATTGACTCCAGAAAGAGACTTTTGTCTCAGTCTGGACCAACAAAACTAGGAGATCAACATGCTTGAGTCTTCTAGGAAAGATATTCTGAACAGGAAGGAAGCTCCTTGGTAGAGCCCTTATGTGGCATGCAGGAGTGCCAGATCCTGGTACATTCTGTCTTTCTCCAGCACGAGGAAGAAAAAAGAGAAAAGAAAGCCGTGAAAAGTGTATTTCCAATTGGGCATGAACAAGAACTTTGTTGTACAATAATAGTGATTGGACTCAGGGCCTCACACAGTCACATTCCTGGTCTGAGGGACTCAGAGACAAGAAGTACAGGGGAAAAAAAGATGAGATTTTAATGGCTGTCTCGCACCATTGGGTATTTGATGGCATTCATGCTCTGAGGTGGTTGTTTTTTGGTTTGTTTTTTTGTTTTGTTTTTTCAGTTGTGGAACTTGAAGTCAGGGTCTGGCTCTGTCCCTGAAGCTCTTTTGCTCAAGGCTAGTACTGTACCACTTGTTGCCACACAGCCACTTCTGGTTTTTGAGTGGTTAAGTGGAGATAATAAATCTCATGGGGATTTTTCTGCCCCAGCTGGCTTTGAAACATGATCTTCAGATCTCAACCTCCTGAGTAGCTAGGATTACAGGCATGAGCTTTGGTGCCCAGCTCTCTGAGACAATTTTATACCAACTGTGTATATCTCTCCTCTCAAGTCCTCACTGGTCTTACTGCTCAGGTTTACATTCATTCTGGGACATCACCTAATTTAATTGCTTTCCGTTGGGTAATTCGAATACATGTACCTCTTGAGGTTGGCGAATTTTAGAAACAGGGTTTGGACTATCTTACCCCTGGCCCCTTGCTCTTTTGTGGCAGGAAGGCTCTTCTGCATATGTGTTTTTTGGCTGGTACACAGTTTCTACCATTTTCTCATTTTATTATGGTCCATTGTTTCCCTCTCTGATTGGCCACTAGTAATCCATAGGTTAAAGGCTTAGTCACCTGGCAAAAATATTGGGTGGTGTACCTTGAAGAGGTGGAGCCTTGTGAGAAGTCCTTGGGTTACTGGGGATGCCTCTGATGGGGATTCTGGGACCCTGCTCTTCACCCTTCTGCTCTGGTTGGAGATCTGACCATGTTC